>NC_090924.1:1397676849-1398285258 GCF_040938575.1 Ambystoma mexicanum
TGAACCCTGTCAAGAAGGCACCAGCCAACAGTTACCCAGCACGGGCAACAAATAGAACAGGCTCAAAGAAGCCCAACGCAAAGGGAAAGACGCTTTCAGAGACCCCAAAAAGATAGAAGAAACGCTATTGCCAGAAACGCCCAGGTTGAACAAAACTAGGACAACTAGTTACAGGCCTTTGCCATTTTAGCAACAATATATGAAGAAAAATTCCCCATGGATGGTAGGAAGATCTGGGCATACGTTGATAAAATAAGGGAAGTAAAAGTAACACAGAGGGGGAAGACATGGCTAGCATACGACATCAGATTTAGGAGGAGCATGTCAGAAAAGCCGGCCATTGAGTGGGATGAAGTTCAGAACGATTTATACACCCTCAACGCCGAACCTCCCCAGGAAGAAGGTGCCATGCAATCTTCTTCCAAAAAGAGCAAAAATTTGCAAGGAAGCAAATCCCATGACAATGATAAATCCAAAAAAGGGGAGCAGCCCTTTCGGAGGAACCAGCCTTGGGCGGCTAAAATAATGCCCACAGACAGAACAAACAGCAGGCTGCCAAATCCAACATCCCATGCAGAAATATTGGGAAAAACCAGTGTACATGGGGCAAAGAATACTGGTACAAACACGCCTGCACAAACTGCAAAGGCGACCATACCAGTCCACCCAGAGTCACAGCAGTGGCTAGGTTTCAGTTTTAACAACAAATTCTACGTAGATATATGCCTCCCCAGGGGGTGCGCAGTATCCTCTGCACTATTTGAGCAATTCAGTTCCTTTTTCCAATGGGCTTTCCTAAAGCAGAGACCAGGGACAAAAATAGTGCATTACCTAGACGATTTCATGGTCATAGGGCCACTAAACTCCGGGGAACGCGGCAGGGCTTTAGCAAAACTTGAGCACATGGCCGCACAGTGGGGAGTTTTTCCCCTAGCGTGGGAAAAAACCACCAAACCAGACACAAACATAATTTTCCTGAGCATCGAAATAGACACAGCAAAGGGGCTCTGCAGAATCCCCAAAATAAAAATATCAGAACTCCTGTCTAAAATACAAAACCTGATAACAAAAGAAAAGTGGACAGTAAAGGAAATACAATTCTTAGCAGGCAGCCTCAATTTCGCATCCAGAATAATACCTCAAGGGAGGATATTTTCCAGAAGCCTAGAGTTCAAAATCAAATCACTCACCAAACCACACTTGCATATCCGGCTAGGCAGAGAGGTGAAACAAGACCTGGAAACATGGGGAAAATTCCTCCGAGATTTCAACGGGTCTTTACTTTGGTGAACGCCTTTAAATACCCGGTCAAACAGGTTCCTATACACCGACGCAGCTGGGAGCAAGGGGTTTGGAGCCATACTAGACTCCGAATGGGTGGCAGGACACTGGCCCAATTCATGGCAAGCACTAGGGTGGACAAGAAACATCACCCTACTAGAAATATTTCCCATCTGGCTAACATTACACATCTGGGGCAGGCAACTAGAAAATTGATCTGGTGCGATACATGGCTGTAGTGGGCTACATAAACAGAAGGTCTACGAAATGCCCTTTAGTACTGAAAGTATTACGAGCCATTACAACAGTCACACTACAAGTAAACGTTGTACTCAAAGCGAAGCACATTTCAGGGGCAGATAATAACATTGCTGATGCCTTATCTCGCTTCCAGTGGACAAGAGTCCGAGAGCTAGCACCGCACGCCCAAGAACAGATGACGCCAATACCAGCAGAATGCTGGGCAATAATGGGAAGACAAGAATAACGGCATCAACTCCAACGCCAGAGAGCACAGCCGGGATGCCCAATGAAAACCAGGCACCTCTAAAACGGGTTCCAACAACACATTGGCATCAACGCCAGCACCAGAGAGTGCAGGCCGGGATGACCAATACAAAGCAGGCACCTCTAAAACGGGTGCCAACAACGCATTGGCATCAGTGCCAGCAACAGAAAGTGCAGGCCGGGATGACCAATACAAAGCAGGCAACTCTAAAACAGGTGCCAACAACACATTGGCATCAACGCCAGCGCCAGAGAGCCCAGGCCGGGATGCCCAACAAGAATCAGGCACATCAACAACGGGTGCCAACAACCTCGCAGGTTTCCTAACGGAGATGGCAGAGAGGGCAGTGGCAAGCACTACTGCAACACAGTACAGTAAGTGTTTGCAAACAGTATTTAAGGCCACAGGTGTAAACCAAGTAGAATTAATAACGATTAAAGATATAGAAGTATTTTTAAAATGGGCTCGGGAACAAGGTTTCAAAAGGGATTGGGCTAAAAGACACCTGGTGGTAATTTCATATTTTACAAAAATACAGGGCGTTTCAGACCCCACCCAGAACGCCCTCATCTCTTATGCAATGAAGGGATGGGGCAGAATAGAGGGTGCCCAAGTGGACACCCGCCGACCCCTTGATTTCAGCAAACTGGTGCAGATAGCAAGCCAGTTGGAAGCCATATGTTGGCACCCACACGAGATAATGTTATTTAAAACAGCCTTTTTCCCAGCCTACTTTGGGGCTTTCCGGGTAGGAGAACTCATCGCTTCCACCACCAAGGCGCCAAACGGCCCGGGTGTCATGGAAATCAGGGTGAGACAGGAGAGTGTTCACATAGAAATGCAACAGTCGAAAACGGGTGCAAAAACAACCATCAACATTTGTTGCATTGATGAAGCAACAAACTGTCCGGTTTGCATCACCAACCTCTATTACGCACAACGACCCAAAGTGGGGGGGGGAGTTTTTTAATCCACAAGGATGCATCGGCCCTAAGCCGCTACCAATTTAAAGGAGTGCTGATAAAAGCAATCAGCAAAGCAGTGTGGGATCCCAAACAGTTTGGCACTCATTACTTCAGGATAGGTGCCGCCACTGCAGCATGGCAGGGAGGCTTAGCACCGCAACAACTAAAAAACATAGGGGGATGGAAGTCAGACTGTTATAAAAGATATATCAGACCACAACTGAAATAACCATCCTCGCTAAAATGTTCTTTCTTTTCCCTCCCTCCCACCACCACAGAAACAACAGGCGAATCGAGGACCACACTCCGATCAGCATGGATAGTCGGCCACTCATTCGTTTTCAGGACAGGCAGATGGGCAGAAGAGACTAAAGAAGGGCCACCTTTCAGAAACACCATTACTTCATGGTGGGGATACAGAGGCCTACGTTGGGCGGGCGTCCACGAAACATTAGCGGAACTGGTGGCATACAGGGACCCGCCAGAATTCCTGATCATACATCTAGGGTGCAACAACATAGTCAACACAGCTAGACGCACCCTATGCGAAGAAATGTGCTCCTCCCTAGCAGGCATTTCGCACAACTGGAGGGGTACTGAAATATACTTCTTAGCCATCTTACCGACCCTAGGGGCCAACTGCTACAAATCTATAGACATATATAGAAGAAAATTGAACAGGACGATAGAGAGATTCTGCATGACAAGAGGACTGGGTTTCATAAAACATCCAGCCCTTACACTAGGCAACCCAGACCTCTTTCTCCATGACGGCACCCATTTGTCTAACCAGGGCATGGAGCATTTCTTTCGGGAAATCAATGCAACACTTGCTCACAGGGGCTGTCTCTAGGGCATACTCTTGGGGGAACACGGTCAGCCGGCAACCTGCCCGTGTGTGGCGGCACGGGTCAGAGGGGGTAACCTCAGGACCCGGTGCCCAAAATTATGATACCATCATGATATGTGATATTGTTATTGCCATAACTCATATCTGTACAATAAAATCCTACGGCCTTTTATTGCCAACACTTGACACAAGTTGTGAGCCTATCATTTCGGGAGAGGTTTTGGGGTTTGGCCAATACTAATGCATGCATATGGATTCAGCAGTTATGGGCAATGCTGCATGGGCATCCCACAAGTGAGGCAGGGTAACTGCTATTACCATCGGCAGCTGGGAGAGGGGTAGCCCCAACCTCCCCGTGCCTGCTCCTCTCCACCCCCCAGCTACAGAGACACGCAGTCTCGGCAGCACAAAGCCACGGAAGGGTAAGGTGCGAACAGTCATCTCACCCTTCCTCCAAACAGCAAGGTGCTAAGCGCCAGAAGGAAAACAACCGTCAGACAGGGCCCAGGTTCAAACGATCTGCCCCCACCAGGGGGCCAGACAGTCGGCTATCCGGCCGGGGTCTGCGACAACAGCAGCCCCCACCACATACACAACAAAGACTGAGGGCCTAACTGGGTCCTATAAATATGAGCAGCATGCTCAGGGGAAACACAATCTGTTTGTGGACCCTGAACGGGGACCCGGGCAAACAGGAGGTTCACTGTTTACTCAGTGTCTTCCAAATCTTCTTGCTTCTTTACCACAGAACCCACCCACCAACAAAAAGGGGAGAAGGACAAAAAGAAGTACAAGGCACTGTACGGTGCCCACAACAAGTCGTGGGACACAAGAAGGTGGCACGGGTCAGAGGGGGTAACCTCAGGACCCGGTGCCCAAAAGTATGATACCATCATGATATGTGATATTGTTATTGCCATAACCCATATCTGTACAATAAAATCCTACGGCCTTTTATTGCCAACACTTAACACAAGTTGTGAGCCTATCATTACGGTTGAGGGTTTGGGGTTTGGCCAATACTAATGCATACATATGGGTTCAGCAGTTATCAATATTTTCATGTTGTGGGGCAAAAGGAGAATGTAAAGTGGTGGCGTACTCGCCTTAATACCACCCTTCTGCACGCCACCGTGTAAACTGAGTAAGCACTGCCTGACATTCACGCATGACAGGAAGTGCTGACAATGGATCCTGATGGATGCTGCCTGCTTTGTGTGGTGTGAAACGCAGGCAGATTTCATAGGAATCCACAGCATTTACAGCAGCATGAAAGCGCAGGCTGGCAGAAATGCTGCAGTATTTCTATAGCAGAGTGGAAGTGGAGTGGAATTGTAACTTGCTGTCTGTCGTACCAATGAATGGAAATCAGCTGTCATGTAAATGTAATGCGCAAAAGTCTTGAGAATGACTTTTATGAATGACATTTTATGTTGCACTGCTTGGAGCATAAGCTGCATGGGGTTTCCGTGCTTGGCCGTCAGTTGCGGGCTAGAATTTTGCTGCCTTTTCTTCCTTTTTTCTTTGTTTGTTTCTTTCGTGTTTTTCTTTCTTTCTTTTCTGTTTTCTTTCCTTCTTTCTTCTTTACTCTTTTTCGTTCAGTATATCCTTTCTTTCTTTCTTTCTTTCTTTCTTTCTTTCTTTCTTTCTTTCTTTCTTTCTTTCTTTCTTTCTTTCTTTCTTTCCTCTTTTTCTTTCAGTATATCCTTTCTTTCTTTCTTTCTTTCTTTCTTTCTTTCTTTCCTTTTTTCTTTCTTTCTTTCTTCTTTCTTTCTTTGTTTCTTTCTTTCCGTTTTTCTTTCTTTCTTTCTTTCTTTCTTTCTTTCTTTCTTTCTTTCTTTCTTTCTTTCCCTCTTTCTTTCTTTCTTTCTTTCTTTGCTTTTTTCTTTCTTTCTTTCTTCTTTCTTTCTTTCCTCCCAGCTCACCCCTTCCTTCCATCTCTCCTTTCTACCATCTCGCCATTCCTCCTTTCCAGTTTCATTGGCCACATTTCCATCTTTTGCTCTTCCTATACTTTATTGTTCTCACTGATATACAGCACAAGCTGCACCATATTCATCTTCCATCTTTCCTCCACTCCTCGCCATCTGTGCAATTCTATCATGAACGATGCAGTAGATGATGTGACAAATCAAACGGAAATCTTTGTCAATATTTTTTTAAACGGATGACAACCCTCCTAAATATCATGATCGGGGCAGTCACTGCCCCTGAGGCTGGTAGCAAAGTCTTTGCTTTTCTCTCATCTGGAATAAGGTCATAGTTGCTACCTTGACCTCTGAAGCGAACCCATTACATTGCAGACCAGTTCACACTGAATTCGCTTTCTTTCCTATTATTTACAACGCCCCTGTCTTTCTTATTCCTCCATCTTTTGCATCAACGAACATTAGGTTTGTGGTGTGTGTTATGTGAAGTGTCACTGTTGGGTAATAATTGTGAGATCTCCCAATGGTGAGGGGTCAAGGGGCTTTCAGCCATCACCCCTTTTGCTTTGCTATAGTCCCCTCTGAGTGGGACGGGTATGCACAGACGTGGGTCACCAGCCTGCTAGGCCTAGAAACCCAACCTACTCCTCACTAATGAAGCTCGCCTAGGCCGAAACATGCCTGGGGATGCTTGTGGTCTCGTGC
Source organism: Ambystoma mexicanum (assembly GCF_040938575.1). Taxonomy (NCBI): domain Eukaryota; kingdom Metazoa; phylum Chordata; class Amphibia; order Caudata; family Ambystomatidae; genus Ambystoma; species Ambystoma mexicanum. Next base: position 1,397,683,087 of record NC_090924.1, read on the forward strand.
AGAAGGGAGTGGCCCAGCAGTTCGAGCTGGACAGCCTCTATTTGCATATGGTCTTTCCCCTTCTGCAATGGCTTGGCAGTTGAAGAACGATTGCTTGGAGGGTTGCCCAGAGCAATGTCAGAGGCTAAGATAATTCTAAACCTTCCAGCCATCACCTCTTTTGTTGTGTTCTTATAATAAATAATGTTTTATTAGGTGCCTTACACGTGTAGTCGAAGCAACATTCAGAGGTGCATTTGGATTTTATGTTTTATAGTTCTATTTGAAACTATTTCTATAGTTCTTTCTTACCTTTCTTTTCTCTTTTATGAAAGAAAAGAGAGAAAAAGAAAGAAAGAAAGAAAGAAAGAAAGAAAGAAAGAAAGAAAGAAAGAAAGAAAGAAAGAAAGAAAGAAAGAAAGAAAGAAAGAAAGAGGAGACAAAGGAGATTTAGGAAGAGACAAAATCAAAGAAAGAAAAATACAAGTAAATAAGAAGCAGTAGAAACAAAGGAGAGAAACCGCAAAGCAAAGAGAGAAGGAAAAGGGAAGGAAGGCTAGAAAGTAGGAAAGAGATGGAAAGTGTCAACATATTATTTAAATGTAGCATTCTACCTGTAATACATGTGAATTCATATGTATCAAAAAGTGGATCGTGTTCTGCAAGGTCAGTAAATAAAGTGGGTGGAATTCTCTGCAATGCTTAGAAGAACAAATGTGTACCTGTGTTTGTCTACGTATGCCAGCTCTCTTCTCATCCACATATCAAGTGTCTTCATCCCAGCACCAAGGCACACAGCCAAGCAGTTCCTTTACATGCTACCGCTTAGGCAGATTAAGAATCGCCCTCAAAGCATGTACACGAAGTCCCAGTGTCATATAGGGGTGGGTGGAATTCCCAAATCTTTCCCAGCGAGAATTTCCACAAATCAAAGAAAATCTTGCTTCTATTGGTGTGACGGTATCCCATCAATGGGCCTCATTAGGACCCTGGCGCTAAGTGTTTAACGGCGCCGTAAAAGGCTGTTTAGCGCCTGATTACGAGGTCCCTTTACGGGACCCAACCTGAATGGCTAGTCTAGACCAGCCGTTAAAGTAGGGACCTGCAAAGGGACCTTGGTGCTAAGTACGGTATCGCAATTTGCGGTACCGTACTTAGCGCCTTCCCCATTCCCATAGAGCCCTATGGGGTGAAAATGGGAATGGGGAAGAGCCATGGTTCAATGGGGAATTACCGCCCCGCCAACCTTGGAATGGGGTGGTAATTCCCCATTGAACCATGGCGGACCCGTTACAACACTGGCACCAAACATGTTGCTAATAGCGCCATGGTTTAATGCCGGTGTTGTAATGAGGGCCAATGTCTCGAATACAAAGCATTGAATGACAAAAGCATCGAAAAAAAGCATCAAATGCATTTTTTTCAAAGGTAAAGGTTTAATTTGAATTGTAATGGGTTTTAAGGGGTAAAAAACAGGGGGTTGGGTAAAATGGTTAAAAAAATGGGGGTTGGCGGGGTACCCATTACATTTTTTAGTTTTTTAATTAAATACATTCAATGCTTTTTTTTCGTTGCTTTGTCTTAGATGCTTTGGCATTCGATGCTTTGTCATTCGATGCCATCACTATAAACCGGTGGGACCCTGCATTGGGAAAAGCAGAGGGAACATTCTGAAGCCACATTATTGGAAAAGTGCCTGTCTATGCCACCTTTAGCATCTCCATGTACACAAGTGGCAAGGCAAATTCTGAGCTTTCTTTCACACTGCTGCCCTAAACGTGACAACCCGAGCCTTTTTAGTTTTGCTATTAGGTGGCGCTGAAGTGTCAACTCTAAACCAAACTATTGCATTGGAGTACAGCTAGGAAGGAGACGGGCTCTCGGAGACACACAGATTGTGGGTGCTGGTTGGCGGTTTATCTACCCATTGACTGTACATGGCCATGCTCGTGCCGATTGCCATTCCCACTACCGGGCCCCGCAACCCCCGCCTTAAACACATCTTTCTGGGATATCTCTGAGCTGCCTTCATCAATCAGTAACATTATACTTTGACCTGCCAGTTTTCTTGATAAAGTCTTCTGAGAGTTAATGGCTTCATTTCAGCTGTATATGTGGTGCTTGTGCATGAAGCATGTCTTAACCAAGTGTGCCATCTGCCGCTTGATTTATAAGCATCACATGTGTCCTTATATTGAAGGTCTGTTAAAAACCAGCATTGCCAAAGCCTACAGGGTTGGCTTGTGTAGAGGTATTAGATAGGCCACTGACAGGCACTGCTTTCATAAGCACTGGCACCATGATGACAACTGTCACCATCCTATGGCCTGGTGGCACCATTATGATACTGGCTAGAAAATGCGTGTTCCACCCCGACAGAAAATCCCAAACTGTTTGCTTTTCCAATGTTCTTTTTAAAGATCCTTGTGATTTAGCAGGATGCTGCCACCTAGTGATGGTGGCAGATCCAAATGCAGCCGGCTGTCGGATCTCCCCTCTCTGCCAGGCAGCACCTGGTCCCCTTTGCCCTGAATGCCTCCAAATGTTGCACTCTAGTTTCCATGGTGCAGTCTCCACCATGTAGGTCCTTTACGTAAGATGGCCTTAGCTAGGAAGCAGCAGAGTGCTGTAGACAGAGGCAGAAAGAATGTGTGTGGAGTTGCTTAATGGCTTGTCACCTAGGCTCATACTGGGGATTAATAAGGAACACAATTCGCTTCCTCTCTTATATCAGAAGACAAGGAGGCTGTGAATCGCTGATTCAGACCCGGGGACTCAAGGGTGCAGTTGGGAAGGTCAGGTCGACACCGCTGCTCAGCTGCAAATCCACCAGCAGATGAATCGAGAGTGCTCTCCCCCCCTCCAGCCTGTGGCCATCACATGCCCTTCCTCCATGTCCTCTAATGGAGGCTTTATAGACTAGCCTGCTAGGGGCATCCTGTAACTGTGACCCCATCCTCTACAGCACTCCATTGCTTCACAGCAAGCTTTGCCCTGCGTAAACCCTCAAGCATGGGGTACACAGAGGATGAGAAGTGTCCACCCTCATCAAACCAGGGCGTGGCCGCAGAGTGCTAGCTTTCGTGAGCGAGCAGAGAGCTTAGCCTGAGCACCCTGCCTGGGGGCGCTCTTCTTGATGGCTCAAAGTATCTGTGCTCCCAGAGTAAGCTCCAACAGAGACATACAATTGGCAAGGGCACCAATGATAAAACTGGAGCACAGCCGCACATGGAGATTGGTTCCTTTTGTGACAGTCTTTTCGTGTAGTAGTAGCCGAGGGGGAGTTTTTTGGTAATACCTGTTGTAAATTGTGATTTTCTATATATATTTTTTAATTTAGTGATATGGTTTGTAAACCAAACCTTTCACTATCGGTAAACAGTACAGACAGTTGGGCCTTCTTGTTACTGCTGTAAAAACAGCCACCCCCACCCCCTTTGGCCGTTGATCTCTGTTGTCTCCCCCATCATCCGTCCATCTGTTTTCTGCGTTCTCCTTTTGGTACGCTATCTTCCTGTGTGCCTCCTACTATGTGTACCCTCCCCCCTCTGGTGCTGTTGCAGTTTATTACATGGTCACACCCAAGTCAGGGAGCTCCTTTCCCCAAAATGAATGTGGTGCACAATAAAGCGCTTTGGATATTTTTGTAAGTTCAATGTGGTAAGGCCTCCAACCCGTCACGCACCAAACCCCAACAAGTACCCAGTGCCACAATGGACTAGGAACCAGGCCGGTTTGTATTAAGAATATATTTATTAATTTATTTATTTAGACAAATATCACAAAGAGATTACATCAGCCACCAACGTTGCGGCAACACAAAAACACAATGACTTCTGTAACGGCACTTACATAGAGATAGGCTGTCACAACTAATTTCTTTTAGATCGCCCACCAAGACAGAAGAAGAACAATTCAACGCACATTGATAGCAAATTTGTTAAGCGTTCTGCCAGCAATCCTCATCCCATAACATCAATTAGGCTTAATTCCTTTGAATGGAAGGCAATGGCAGGGAGTGGGAACACAATGGGAAAATCGTATTTATGGTCTAGCACACAGAAATAATATGGGAGACAGAAAGGTAATAGGAAAATTCGTTTTGCAGAGCACAATGGGAAAATCGGGTTTGAATTATTTAGCACAGCTGCAATGGGAAAGAATAGAAATAAAGAGGAAATGTGTGTTTCTACATCTAAAAATAACACACAGGGCTCTGGGTTTTTATCAGGGCACAATGGGAAAATCACTTTTGGAATGGTTAGCACAAATGCTAGTAAGACAAAATGCAAATGTGACCATTTCGGTTTGCACAGCACAATGGGAACACAGGGACAATTTAGTTTTGCACCTTGCATATCCACAGGCACTACGGGGCTTCCCACTTCTGATTTAACATGAAGGGGATCAAACGGGAATTTCGTTTTACACCCTGTGCACGCACGTGGAAGCAAGGTGGTGGGGTTAATTCTTCTGGCAAATATTTATGACTATACCGGCTCACAACACACTGGTAAATGATTGTTGGTTTTGAATGCCAACAATACAGATCCTGTGAGTTCAATGGGGGAATTAATGGATTTACTTTGATAAATATGCTAAGGATCTACACATGCAAATAGGGGATTTTCCAATGGGGAAATAACTAAAACAATGCTTGAAAAATATAGGGCCAGTACAATCTAGGGCTTTTGGGGTTAGTTCTACTTACAGGAAAGGTCTGCACTGGGCATCAGGGAGCATCAGAACACAACGCTGGGACAGCAAGGGGGTCAGTCAAGGATCTCCTCTCTTTCCTTCAATGGGTCCCAATCAGTTTCTATGTCTCCTGGCTCCTGTTTCCACTGCAAGATTAGGCCACTCTCTGCTGGGATGTTCTCGCCAGATTCCGGCAGCAGGTCACCTCTTGGAATTGGTGGAAGAACTACAGATCCAAGGAAAACTGGCTTATTTATAGGGTAAATGACATCACTAACTTGTCATGATTCGTGTGGAAGGGATTGGCTAGTCTTCCTTGGCCCCCTCCCACCTGGGTACTGATAGGGCAAGGGGATGGGGGAGTGCTTTGGGTTAGCAGTGGGAGGAGAGAGCTTCATAATCCCACTTTGACAGATGGGCTTGGTCATGTTTTTTAACTCAAAATATCTCTACATGGCAAGTACCCTTAATTTCCAAAACTATGTATGAATACTTTTTTGAAAACTATATTTTAAGGCGATTCACGGGCGTCATAATGCTTATTATGGGCATGCTTTTATCAGCTTTCGCATCTCTGGTAATTACGGGTAGGCCCAAATCACATTTTCAGTAATAACTGTAGTTGTGTTTATTCCACCAAAATCGTTTAAGAATGGTTAGAAGGGGTTGACTGCCATATTTATTAAAAGCCTACAATGACCATTGTGTGATGTACACTGTCCCTTTTATGCGATAACATGTATTTCTCCCATTTTAAATCAATGTGCAGTTGCACTCCTCATTTGCCGGGCCCCCACCTTTTTTTAAGTTTCACTCCTCTTTCAGTCATGTGACATGAGAAGAGAGATCTGTGTTTGTGTTAACTTACCCCTTCAAGGCATGTGATGTCCTGATAACAGCTCCTAATGGGGACTTTGTGACCTCAAGGTCAATCCTGCTGCAAGAACAGAGATGGGCCTATCTGGTCTTCACCGCATTTATGATCTAAGAAGTTATTCTTTCTTGTATGTTTAAGGAATGGTTTTGATGGATGATGACAACCAGGCCTGAATCTTAAGGGCTACAGGGGGAGGCCTGAATCTCCAAGGCAACAGGTGGAGGCCCTGGAGTTTAGTTTCACATCTGAAACAATGGCCAGCATCTCATGGCCTTTCAAACTCAAATACAATTACTTTAAAGGACATCTTATATGTACACTATTTAACAATATATGCATATTGATTCTGAATGGTACATGTACATGAGAACACCATGACATGAAGTTTGAAAGTCTGGTGGGCATTTTGCTGAGCATGTTGTTAAACTTGGAGCGAAAAACAAAATGACATTTCCTTTAATGTACATGTAAAATGCTCAGTTTTACTACAGCTGCTGAGAACACAATTCTGGCATCCCTTTGAAGACACTGTGCACTGCGGTTTCCACATCTGTCGGTACAGCTCTTCATAGATTCTCAAAACATAACTTCTCTGTATCTTTCTTTCCCTCCATGAAATGCATTGCGCCCATTTTCGCGTTTTGAAATTGAAGCCCACTTTCTTTCCTCTTGATTTGGGTTCACTAGGCCTTAGGTCGGACATCATTTCTGCGCAGGCCTTTTATTTTGGTGAGTCCTCACAACTGACTCTGGCCTCTTTATTTCTGGCATCCAGGGACCAGATTTCACCCCACAGTGCTTCCTGTGTTGCTCAGATCTGAGCTGTGCTGCAATTCCTATTTCACTCTCTCCACCTTCCTCCTCGCACCCTCTATGGTGCTCTCATTTGCTCCCATTTCTCAAACTGCTTCTCTATCTTTTATCCTATCCCTCTCACGAAGTCTGGAATAAAAAAGTTCAAGAAGGACATCCTGATCTCCAACCCAGCTCTGCCCTCCGCTGATATCTTCATCAGCACTTCCGCCAGACACATTTTCACCGACATCCTCTTTGTCATTCCCTCTCCAGACCTATGGACCCCTCATATGTTCTCTGTTCTCACTACTTTTTCCTCCTCTCCCATTAATGGCGGCACCTGTTGGGAGGTCCTTTTGGCCTCCTTCTACTCTTCCATAGCCATCATTAATGCCTATCAAAATGGCACGGTCAAGGTCTAGGGCTCTCAGTCCAATCTCATCCTTCTGGATAGGCATCTCCCACATCTTATTAACTTCCTCCCTTCTACTGCCACGCCTTCTGTCTGCTCTCCAGACCCACTGCCACCTCCGTCCTCCACTTTTTGCTCTCCTCCAACATGAAGCTACCCGTCCCCCAGGCAAAGCCCACCCAAGCACTGCCACCTGCCTTCTTGATCCAATGAATCGAGTGTCAGTGGCCGCCTCTGCCTCCACTTTCTCTGTGGCTGACTCCCACTCTGACACAGCCCTCGCCAACCTGCATCTTACTATCTCCAAAACTCTGGACATCCTTGCCCCTGTCATGAGGATTCAGCTGAAGCCTACCTCCAGATGCAACTCTTGATATGACTCCGACTTGGACACCCTGAAACTTAAGTGCAGGGTAGCTGATCGGAAGTAGAGGTCATTCAGCGTCTCCTCTGACAAACTGGCCGGCCATTTGCTCCAAAGACAATACAGACTCTTTGTCGTCTCTAAAAAGAGTGTCCATATTCAAGCCTGCATCTCTGCGCCCTCTAACAACACGGTCAAACTCTTCAAAATTTGCAAGGAGCTGTCCAATCCTACTGCATACTCCAACTCTCCTGTTCCCTCCCAGACACTCTGCTCGGGTCTGGCCTGCCATTTCACCACTAAAACTCAGGACATTGTGTCCTCACGTTCCTCTTCCTCTACCTCTCTTAGGCCCCTTTGGCTGCCTCTACTCCTCCACTCCTTCTTTCCTCCCTCTCTCCGATAACACCTGACTGTGTTTCTGGGGTATTTCGTTGTTTTGCCGACACCCGTTTTTCCGATGGGTGTTTTGCCACAGGAGTTTTGCTGAAAATTTCCATCAAAACTTTTTGGAGGGGGTCGGAGGAGGAAAGGCTAAATTAAGGGTTGGGGGAAGGGAAATAAAAGAAATGAAGGGGGGTTTGGAGGAGGAAGCCCCCAAATAGAATTAAAAATACATTTTGATTAACTTTTTCAGCAAAACTCCAGCAGCCAAACACTGTCGTAAAAAAGAGGGTTGGGGCCAAATGACACGGAACCATTTCTAGACAAGTCTGATCTATAAAAGCGTTTTCGACACAGGTGCTCCCCTGCTCTTCCATAACTATTAAGGACCACATTGCTTCCCTTGCTCCAGCCTTGGCCGATTTCAGTAATCACTCTTTCGCCACTGGATCTTTACCCTCTCTCCTCAAGCCCTACCCTTCCGAAAAAGCCTTCTTTCTGTCCAGCAAACTATCACCTGATCTCCATCACTCCTTTCCTGGGCAAGCTCCTGGAAAAGCTGGCCATCTCCCAGCTAACCCTCCACACTGAATCTGTTGGTTGTCTACATGACCATCAGTCTGGCTTCAGAGCAGCCAGAGACACAGAAACTGCACTTCTAAACACCTGTGAAGATCTGCTCTCTAACCTTAACCTGGGCATCACAGATCAGGCTCTGGCATGGCTGACCTCTTTCCTCTTCTACCGACCCTCCCAGATACAACTCGAGTCCTTTCTATCCACCACCTCTCTCTCCACCTGTGGTGTCCCTCAGGGCTCTATCCTTTCACCCTGGCTCTTCAATGTCCACCTGATTTCCACCTTCTCTTCCAACTTCCAGGGTTATGTGGATGGCACACAGCTCTCTTTCAGGCTTCCCTCTGCCTCCTCTCCTTCCTCGCTCATTCCTGACTGTCTATCCACAATTCAGAAATAGTTCGCCTCCAATGATTTCTGCCTCAAAGCCAGTAAGACTGAGATTCTGCTTATTGGAACCCCTGCTCCCGCTTTCCCTCGCGCACCATGGCTACCCTCCTTGCAGTCATCTTTGACTCCACTCTCTCCTTCTCTTCTCACATCACAGACCTTGCCAAGAAGGCCCACTTCCAGCTGCATCTGCTCAGAGGTATTGTACCTTTTTGCACCTCCCCCCAGAAGCTCACTGTCTTCAGAGCTCTGGTTCTCTCCAGGCTGGACTACTGCAACAGCCTCTATCTCAATCTGCCTAACTTTTTGCCCCCTTCAACTAATCCAGAACAGGACTACAAGACTTATCCTTGGCCTCAAGCCCAGGGACCACATCTCTCCAGCCCTGAAATCTCTGCACTGGCTGCAGTTATCAAGTTCAAGACTCTCTTCATCGTCCACAAGGCTTTCTGGGGCCTGGGTCTGCACTATATCCAACTCTCTTTGCCCAAATACCTTCTTTCTAGATCCCTTCGCTATGCTACCTTGAACTCTCTGAGGGTCAGACATTTCCCCAAGCTGAGAGTAGGGGGTAGATCTCTCTCCTCTGCAGGTGCCTCCCCCTGGAACAGCCTACCTGCCACTCTCAAACTTGAGCCGGACCACCTGACATTCCGGAAGCTGCTCAAGACCTTCCTTTTCTCCTCTGCTTTCTCTTTCCCTCTTCCCTGATAACCTTCCTCTCTGCCACCCTGACCGGTCTGCGTGTACCCTCAGAGTCTCACAGGCTACCACGCCCCTCCATGTCCAGTCTTCCTGTACTACCTGCAGGCCTACTGCGTACTTAGGGGCTGTAACTGTAACTCCTACTGCCCCCCTGCCCTCCATGCACTTACCCAGATCCGCGCCGTGCTGCCCTGGCTGCACTACTCAGAGCATTGGTGCCCTGACTGCACTTTCCACTTCCATCTCCCCTGCACTACCTCCTCTCCCCTTCCCCTTTGCACTTTTGTTGTTTCACTTGCACGGTCAAAATGACACAAGGCCAATTAGGGTCGTTACCCTGTTCCCCCTCTGTCTCCCACCCTTGTCTTGTGGCGCCTAGAAACACTTGTGTACAGGCGCGTTATGAAAACCAAATAATATCTTATCATGTAAGACAAGAATACATTGCTATAAAACCACACAGATAAGAACATTGGCATTCACGTAAAATTACCTGATTAGACTTATGGACATGCAATCTAAACATGTGGGAATATTTGTAATAAAAATAAATGACTTTAAATATAATGTGTTCAGTAGCAGCTACACAGTGAAGTAACTCTTTAAACTGGCCCAATTTGCCCAAAGAACATGGTCCACTTTGAACACAAAAATGGCTCACACTAGCATGCTGGGCCTTCCCCCCAGGCATTGCCCTATATGCCAGTCCCAGAAGAATGCATCCAACAGGAAATCGAGGAGGTGCTGCCATCACACCGAACTGTATCCATTTTGGAAACAGTGTGGGGTGGGGGCAGGAGCTGTCTACCGAGACTGGAGGGAGGCACCTCTCTCTCGTCGCGCTGCCACCTCATGATGTCTCTGCAGTCCTCTGAATGCCTTCACTCTCGATTCTTCAGAGCGGCGCCCAGACATGATTCCGTGTGTAGTGTGTGTGTATTACAAGAACAATCGCAGCGTGTTTATCAGCCGTGGGATGTGTCAAACATTGTCAGAATCTTTGCAAATTATGCAAATTGACTGTGTTTTTGATTCTCCCAGTGCGACAGCGGCACCTTCAAGGCTGCCAGCTCGTGCCAGCAGCTAATTCCCCCTGAGAGAGGCCGCAGCACTTGCTACTCTGACTGTCTGGACTGTGGCAGGGTGGTACCCAGTTCCACCTCTAATGAGGGAGAATGTGTGGCTGCAGACCTGCCGGTGCTTGCCACCTCTGAACATTGAGACTGTGGCATCGTAACTGATGGCAAAGAGTGTCATATCTCCAGAATGGCACAGTGTAGGATGGCTCTCATTCCTCTCTCTAAAGATGGAGAATATGTGGCAAAGGCATAGCTGCCAGCATGTGGCAGTGAGGTCTGTGTAGGCGTGAATGTGGCATAGACAGGCATGCTTCCCACGCCACCTCTCAAGGGAGAGTCTATGCCAGGGGCCTGCAACCTACAACTCTACAAATGTTTTGGACTACAACTCCCATCAGCCCTAGCTACCATAGTTTATGGTGCGAGATCATGGGAGTCAAAGTCCAAAACATCTGGCGAGCCACAGGTTGCAGACTCCTGGTCTCTGCCATGCTGAGCGATGACAGCCAGTACCACATCTGAAGATGGAGACTAAGGCATAATCAGGGACAACTGAGGGTGCTGTCTGAGCATGAACGCGGCATTGACAGGGATGCTTCCCATGGCGCCCCTGAAGAGAGAGTCTATGCCATGGTCAGGCATAGCTGCCAGTGCCGCCTCTGATGGGTGTGACTGCGCTCCTGCCTCGGCTGCCCAAATGAGCCATCTCTGAAGAAGGCGAATGTCACTTATATAAGATGGGCCAGCCTATGCCACCTGTGAAGAGTGGGAATGTGATAACATGGAAGGGCCACCCTATGCCACCTGTGAAGAGTGGGAAGGTGATAACATGGATGGGCCACCCTATGCCACCTGTGAAGAGTGGGAGTGTGATAACATGGATGGGTCACTCTATGCCACCTGTGAAGAGTGGGAATGTGATAGCATGGAAGGGCCACTCTATGCCACCTGTGAAGAGTGGGAATGTGATAACATGGAAGGGCCACTCTATGCCACCTGTGAAGAGTGGGAAGGTGATAACATGGATGGGCCACCCTATGCCACCTGTGAAGAGTGGGAGTGTGATAACATGGAAGGGCCACTCTATGCCACCTGTGAAGAGTGGGAATGTGATAACATGGAAGGGCCACCCTATGCCACCTGTGAAGAGTGGGAAGGTGATAACATGGATGGGCCACCCTATGCCACCTGTGAAGAGTGGGAGTGTGATAACATGGATGGGTCACTCTATGCCACCTGTGAAGAGTGGGAATGTGATAGCATGGAAGGGCCACTCTATGCCACCTGTGAAGAGTGGGAATGTGATAACATGGAAGGGCCACTCTATGCCACCTATGAAGAGTGGGAATGTGATAACATGGAAGGGCCACTCTATGCCACCTGTGAAGAGTGGGAAGGTGATAACATGGATGGGCCACCCTATGCCACCTGGGAAGAGTGGGAATGTGATAACATGGATGGGCCACTCTATGCCACCTGTGAAGAGTGGGAATGTGATAGCATGGAAGGGCCACTCTATGCCACCTGTGAAGAGTGGGAATGTGATAACATGGAAGGGCCACTCTATGCCACCTGTGAAGAGTGGGAATGTGATAACATGGATGGGCCACTCTATACCACATTGCAAGAGTGGGGATGGCCTCTCTATGCCCCATTGCAAGAGTGGGAATGTGATCACATGGATGGGCCACTATATGCCACATTGCAAGAGTAGGAATGTGATAGCATGGAAGGGTCACCCTATGCCACATGTGAAGAGTGGGAATGTGATAATATGGAAGGGCCACCCTATGCCACATTACAAGAGTGGGAATGTGATAACGTGGAAGGGCCACTATATGCCACATTGCAACAGTGGGAATGTGTTAACATGGAAGTGTCACCCTATGCCACATTGCAAGAGTGGGAATGTGATAACATGGAAGGGCCACCCTATGCCACACGTGAAGAGTGGGAATGGGATAAAATGGAAGGGCCTCTCTATGCCACTTTACAAGAGTGGGAATGTGATAACAATGAAGGACCATCCTATGCCACATGTGAAGAGTGGGAATGTGATAACATGGATGGGCCACTCTATGTCACATTACAAGAGTGGGAATGTGATAACATGGAAGGGCCTCTCTATGCCACATTGCAAGAGTGGGAATGTGATAACATGGAAGGGCTTCTCTATGCCACATTGCAAGAGTGGGAATGTGATCACATGGATGGGCCACTCTATGCCACATTGCAAGAGTAGGAATGTGATAACATGGAAGGGTCACCCTATGCCACATGTGAAGAGTGGGAATGTGATAACATGGAAGGGCCACCCTATGCCACATTGCAAGAGTGGGAATGTGATAACGTGGAAGGGCCACTCTATGCCACATTGCAAGAGTGGGAATGTTATAACATGGAAGGGCCACCCTATGCCACATGTGAAGAGTGGGAAGGTGATAACATGGAAGGGCCTCTCTATGCCACATTGTAAGAGTGGGAACGTGATAACATGGAAGGGCCACTCTATGCCACTTTACAAGAGTGGGAATGTGATAACATGGAACGGCCACTCTATGCCATCTGTGAAGAGTGGGAATGTGATAACATGGAAGGGCCACCCTATACCACATGTGAAGAGTGGAAATGTGATAACATGGAAGGGCCTCTCTATGCTACATTTTAAGAGTGGGAATGTGATAACATGGAAGGGTCACTCTATGCCACATTGTAAGAGTGGGAATGTGATAACATGGATGGGCCTCTCTATGCCACATTGCAAGAGTGGGAATGTGATAACATGGATGGGCCACTCTATGCCACATTGCAAGACTGGGAATGTGATAACATGGAAGGGTCACTCTATGCCACATTGTAAGAGTGGGAATGTGATAACATGGAAGGGCCTCTCTATGCCACATTGCAAGACTGGGAATGTGATAACATGGAAGGGCCACCCTATGCCACATTGTAAGAGTGGGAATGTGATAACATGGAAGGGTCACTCTATGCCACATTGTAAGAGTGGTAATGTGATAACATGGATGGGCTTCTCTATGCCACATTGCAAGAGTGGGAATGTGATAACAGGGATGTGCCACTCTATGCCACATTGCAAGAGTGGGAATGTGATAACATGGATTGGCCACTCTATGCCACATTGCAAGAGTGGGAATGTGATAACATGGAAGGGCTACCCTATGCCACATTGCAAGAGTGGGAATGTGATAACATGGAAGGGCCACTCTATGCCACATTGCAAGAGTGGGAATGTGATAAAATGGATGGGCCACTCTATGCCACATTGCAAGAGTGGGGATGTGATAACATGGAAGGGCCACCCTGTGCCACATTGCAAGAGTGGGAATGTGATAACATGGAAGGGCCACTCTATGCCACATTTTAAGAGTGGTATTGTGATAACATGGAAGGGTCACTCTATGCCACATTGCAAGAGTGGGAATGTGATACATGGATGGGCCACTCTATGCCATATTGCAAGAGTGGGAATGTGATAACATGGAAGGGTCACTCTATGCCACACTGTAAGAGTGGGAATTTGATAGCATGGAAGGGCCACTCTATGCCATATTGCAAGAGTGGGAATGTGATAACATGGAAGGGTCACTCTATGCCACACTGTAAGAGTGGGAGTGTGATAACATGGAAGGGCCACTCTATGCCACATTACAAGAGTGGGAATGTGATAACATGGATGGACCACTCTATGCCACATTGCAAGACTGGGAATGTGATAACATGGAAGGGTCACTCTATGCCACATTGTAAGAGTGGGAATGTGATAACATGGAAGGGCCTCTCTATGCCACATTGGAAGACTGGGAATGTGATAACATGGAAGGGCCACCCTATGCCACATTGTAAGAGTGGGAATGTGATAACATGGAAGGGTCACTCTATGCCACATTGTAAGAGTGGTAATGTGATAACGTGGATGGGCCACTCTATGTCACATTGCAAGAGTGGGAATGTGATAACATGGAAGGGCCTCTCTATGCCACATTGCAAGAGTGGGAATGTGATAACATGGATGTGCCACTCTATGCCACATTGCAAGAGTGGGAATGTGATAACATGGAAGGGCTACCCTATGCCACATTGCAAGAGTGGGAATGTGATAACATGGAAGGGCCACTCTATGCCACATTGCAATAGTGGGAATGTGATAAAATGGATGGGCCACTCTATGCCACATTGCAAGAGTGGGGATTTGATAACATGGAAGGGCCACCCTGTGCCACATTGCAAGAGTGGGAATGTGATAACATGGAAGGGCCACTCTATGCCACATTTTAAGAGTGGTATTGTGATAATATGGAAGGGTCACTCTATGCCACATTGTGAGAGTGGGAATGTGATAACATGGATGGGCCACTGTATGTCACATTACAAGAGTGGGAATGTGATAACATGGATGGGCCACTCTATGTCAGATTGCAAGACTGGGAATGTGATAACATGGATGGGCCACCCTATGCCACATTGCAAGAGTGGGAATGTGATAACATGGAAGGGCCACTCGATGCCACATTGTAAGAGTGGGAATGTGATAACATGGAAGGGCCTCTCTATGGCACATTGCAAGAGTGGGAATGTGATAACATGGATGGGCCACTCTATGCCACATTACAAGAGTGGGAATGTGATAACATGGAAGGGCCTCTCTATGCCACATTGCAAGAGTGGGAATGTGATAACATGGATGGGCCACTCTATGCCACATTGCAAGAGTGGGAATGTGATAACATGGAAGGGCCACCATATGCCACATCGCAAGAGTGGGAATGTGATAACATGGAAGGGCCACTCTATGCCACATTGCAAGAGTGGGAATGTGATAACATGGATGTGCCACTCTATGCCACATTGCAAGAGTCGTAATGTGATAACATGGAAGGGTCACTCTATGCGACATTGTAAAAGTGGGAATGTGATAACATGGATGGGCCACTCTATGCCACATTGAAAGAGTGGGAATGTTATAACATGGAAGGGCCACCCTATACAACATTGCAAGAGTGGGAATGTGATAACATGGAAGGGCCACTCTATGCCACCTGTGAAGAGTGGGAATGTGATAAAATGGAAGGGCCTCTCTATGCCACATTGCAAGAGTGGGAATGTGATAACATGGAAGGGCCTCTGTATGCCACATTGCAAGAATGGGAATGTGATAACATGGAAGGACCACTCTATGCCACATTACATGAGTGGGAATGTGATAACATGGAAGGGCAACCCTATACCACATGTGAAGAGTGGAAATGTGATAACATGGACGGGCCTCTCTATGCCACATTTTAAGAGTGGGAATGTGATTACATGGAAGGGTCACTCTATGCCACATTGTAAGAGTGGGAATGTGATAACATGGATGGGCCTCTCTATGCCACACTGTAAGAGTGGGAATGTGATAACATGGAAGGGCCACTCTATGTCACATTGTAAGAGTGGGAATGTGATAACATGGATGGGCCACTCTATGCCACATTACAAGAGTGGGAATGTGATAACATGAAAGGGCCTCTCTATGCCACATTGCAAGAGTGAGAATGTGATAACATGGATGGGCCACTCTATGCCACATTGCAAGAGTGGGAATGTGATAACATGGGAGGGCCACCATATGCCACATTGCAAGAGTGGGAATGTGATAACATGGATGGGCCACTCTATGCCACATTGCAAGAGTGGTAATGTGATAACATGGAAGGGTCACTCTATGCAACATTGTAAAAGTGGGAATGTGATAACATGGATGGGCCACTCCATGCCACATTGCAAGAGTGCGAATGTGATAACATGGAAGGGCCTCTCTATGTCACATTGCAAGAATGGAAATGTGATAACATGGAAAGGCCACTCTATGCCACATTGCAAGAGTGGGAATGTGATAACATGGAAGGGCCACCCTATGCCACATTGCAAGAGTGGGAATGTGATAACAAGGAAGGGCCACTTTATGCCACATTACAAGATTGGAGTGTGATAACATGGTAGGGCCACTCTATGCTACATTGCAAAACTGGGAATGTGATAACATGGAAGGGCCACTCTATGCCACCTGTGAAGAGTGGGAATGTGATAACATGGAAGGGCCACTCTATGCTACATTGCAAGAGTGGGTATGTGATAACATGGAAGGGCCACCTATGCCACATTGGAAGACTGGGAATATGATAACATGGAAGGGCCACTCTATCCCACATTACAAGACTGGGAATGTTATAACATGGAAGGTCAAGTCTATGCCATATTCCAACAGTGGGAATGTGATAACATGGAAGGGCCCCCTATTCCACATTGCAACAGTGGGAATGTGATAACATTGAAGGGCCAACCTATGCCACATTGCAAGAGTGGGAATGTGATAACATGGAAGGGCCCCCTATTCCACATTGCAACAGTGGGAATGTGATAACATGGAAGGGCCAACCTATGCCACATTGCAAGAGTGGGGATGTGATAACATGGAAGGGCCACTCTATGCCACATTGCAAGAGTTGGAATGTGATAACATGGAAGGGCCACTATATGCCACCTGTGAAGGGTGGGAATTTGTTAACATGGAAAGGCAACTGTATTTCACATTGCAAGAGTGTGAATGTGATAACATGGAAACATTGGAAGACTGGGAATGTGACTTGGACAGAGTGCTAGCCTATGCCACTCTCAGGGATGACAAAGTGCCCACTTCTACTGATGTGACTGTGTCACGGGCAATACTGCAAGGCTATGCCATCTCCTAAAGTGTGACTGACTGCTGCTCAATCAGTGCTACACATATGTGCCATGCATGCCATGCATCTCGTAAGAATTGGGCTGTGGCACAGTCAGGTATGCCAGCCTGCAACATTTCCTTGGAGTCCGAATGCAGGCAGCAGCAGGCTCGGGGATGCCATCTGCAGTGCCCATATGGAGTGAGAATGCAGCACAGTCAGGGATGCCAGGCTAGCCTGTGTCCATGATATGATGATAGGTTAATTATAATGCGCTTAATACCCAGAGGTTTCTACGGGTGGGCCCGGGGATCAAACCTGTGTTGCTCCGTGTCGTCCTGCTTCCAAGGTGAGCAGGTTGCCCCTGTGCTATCCTACCCGGAGACAGGGGGAGCCTGTGCCACCCAGTCTCAGTAAGATTTCATTTTCATCTCTAAGTGGCAGGACTTCATATAGGCCTGAAATCCTGCAGCTGCCATTAGGAGTGAGGCACTGAGGCTGCAGAACAGTAAGGGCAGCCAGTCTGTGCCACCCCTTAGGAATGAGAGTACAGAAGAGACAGAGTTACGAGGCCAGCACGTGCACTTCTCTGGAGGGGGTTCCTGAGCAACAGTAAGGGCTGCCAGTCCACGCCATCGGTTAGGAACACATCTGCAGCACAGCCAGAGCACCCAGCATGTGCCTTCCTTTATAAGTGCACCTGTGCCACAGTCAGGCTTGCCAGCCTGTATCTGCCCCCTGTAAGCGAGACTGCAGCACACGCAGAGCTGCCAGCTTGTGCCGCCTTGCAGAGGGCAGATGCCTGGGCATTTTAGGCCTGGCAGTCTGTGCTGTGCCCTAACATCATTCAAATGGTGACAATATCAGACCTGCCTGTCGGCATTATTTCCTAGGAGTGAGGCTGGCAGAGCCAGGACTTGCTAGCAGCTTGACTACATCACTGTCAGGGCTTCTAGCCACGAGGATTGAAACTGTTACAGGGTAAGGGATGCCAGCCTGTGACCTTGATGAAGGGTGAGACTGTGCCATCTCCTCTGACAGATACGGTGGCACATTCAGAGCTGCCAGCGTGGGACTTCTCCTGCGGTGGCGAGGTTGCAGGTTCGAGGAGGTGCGACATCCCCAGGAAGGCCGTCTTGTATCATTTCTGGGGCGTCATCAGGGTTTTACACTTTACCTAATTCTTTCGATACATTCAGGTGAGGCCACCAAATGTGGAGCACTGTGAATGAAGGGCAGCCAGAAGGTGCCATCCCATAATGTTGCGGCTGCTTTGGCTGCATTCAGTACTACCAGCATGCATCACCCCATTCATGATACACCTGTGGTGCATTCAGTGCAAACAGAATGCGCCATCGTCTAATGGTGAGGCTGTGGAGCATGCAGTAGCACACTAGCAGCATGCTTCGTCCCCTAATGGTGAGGCTGTTGAGCATGCAGTAGCACACTAGCAGCATGCAGCGTCCCCTAATGGTGAGGCTGTGGAGCATGCAGTAGCACACTACCAGCATGCAGCGTCCCCTAATGGTGAGGCTGTGGAGCATGCAGTAGCACACTACCAGCATGCAGCGTCCCCTAATGGTGAGGCTGTGGAGCATGCAGTAGCACACTAGCAGCATGCACCGTACCCTAATGGTGAGGCTGTGGAGCATGCAGTAGCACACTAGCAGCATGCACCGTCCCCTAATGGTGAGGCTGTGGAGCATGCAGTAGCACACTACCAGCATGCAGCGTCCCCTAATGGTGAGGCTGTGGGGCATTCAGCACCGCACTACCAGCATGCATCGTCCCCTAATGGTGAGGCTGTGGAGCATGCAGTAGCACACTAGCAGCATGCACCATCCCCTAATGGTGAGGCTGCGGAGCATTCAGTAGCGTGAGGCTGTGGAGCATTCAGTAGCACTTCAAAAGCATGCATCGTACCCTAATGGTGAGGCTGCGGAGCATGCAGTAGCATTCTACCAGCATGCATCGTCCCCTAATGGTGAGGCTGCGGAGCATTCCGTAGCACTCTACCAGCATGCATCATCCCCTAATGGTGAGGCTGTGGAGCATTCAGTGCCACACTACCAGCATGCATCGTCCCCTAATTGTGAGGCTGTGGAGCATGCAGTAGCACTCTACCAGCATGCATCGTCCCCTAATGGTGGGGCTGTGCAGCATGCAGTAGCACTCTACCAGCATGCACCGTCCCCTAATGGTGAGGCTGCAGAGCATGCAGTAGCTCTCTACCAGCATACATCGTCCCCTAATGGTGAGGCTGCGGAGCATGCAGTAGCACTCTACCAGCATGCATCGTCCCCTAATGGTGGGGCTGTGGAGCATGCAGTAGCACACTACCAGCATGCACCGTCCCCTAATGGTGGGGCTGTGGAGCATGCAGTAGCACTCTACCAGCATGCACCGTCCCCCAATGGTGATGCTGTAGAGCATTGACTAGCACACTACCAGCATGCATCGTCCCCTAATGGTGAGGCTGTGGAGCATACAGTAGCAATCTACCAGCATGCATCGTCCCCTAATGGTGAGGCTGTGGAGCATGTACTAGTACTCTACCAGCATGCATCGTCCCCTAATGGTGAGGCTGTGGAGCATTCAGTAGCACTCCACCAGCATACATCGTCCCCTAATGGTGAGGCTGCGGAGCATGCAGTAGCATTCTACCTGCATGCATCATCCCCTAATGGTGAGGCTGCGGAGAATTCCATAGCACTCTACCAGCATGCATCATCCCCTAATTGTGAGGCTGTGGAGCATTCAGTGCCACACTACCAGCATGCATCGTCCCCTAATGGTGAGGCTGTTGAGCATGCAGTAGCACTCTACCAGCATGCATCGTCCCCTAATAGTGGGGCTGTGGAGCATGCAGGAGCACTCTACCAGCATGCATCGTCCACCAATGGTGAGGCTGTGGAGCATGCAGTAGCACTCTACCAGCATGCATCGTCCACCAATGGTGAGGCTGTGGAGCATTTACTAGCACACTACCAGCATGCATCGTCCCCTAATGGTGAGGCTGTGGAGCATTCACTAGCACACTACCAGCATGCATCGTCCCCTAATGGTGGGGCTGTGGAGCATGCAGTAGCACACTACCAGCATGCACCGTCCCCTAATGGTGGGGCTGTGGAGCATGCAGTAGCACTCTACCAGCATGCACCATCCCCTAATGGTGAGGCTGTGGAGCCTGCAGTAGCAATCAACCAGCATGCACCGTCCCCTAATGGTGAGGCTGTGGAGCATGCAGTAGCAATCTATCAGCATGCACCGTCCCCTAATGGTGAGGCTGTGGAGCATGCAGTAGCACTCTACCAGCATGCATCATCCCCTAATGGTGAGGCCCCGGAGCATTCAGTAGCACTCCACCAGCATGCATCGTCCCCTAATGGTGAGGCTGCGGAGCATGCAGTAGCACACTATCAGCATGCATCGTAAAGCTGTGGTGCATTCAGTGCAAACAGGTTGTGTCAACCCTTAAGGTTGAAATTGTGGAGCATTCAATACACCACTACCAGCATGCATCGTCCCCTAATGGTGAAACTGTGATGCATCGAGTTACACAATACCAGCATGTATTGTCCCCTAATGGTGAAACTGTGGTGCATCGAGTTACACAATACCAGCATGCATCTTCCCCTAATGGTGAAGCTGTGGTGCATCGAGTAACACAATACCAGCATGCATCGTCCCCTAATGGTGAAGCTGTGGTTAATTCTATACCACATGCACTATCCCCTATTATTGAATCTTTGGATGCATTCAGTGCTATCAGAATTCCTCATTCACAAAAGGGTGACGCTGTAGGGCATTCTGTGCAATCAGAATGCACTGTCCGCTAATGGTGAAGCAGTACCACACGACCAGTATGCATCGTCCGCTAATGGGGAAGATGTTGTGCGTTCAGTACCACACTACTAGCATGCTGTGTCCCCTAATGGCGGAGTTGTGGAGTATTCAGTACCACACTACTAGCATGCTGTGTCCCCTAATGGCGGAGTTGTGGAGTATTCAGTATCACACTACTAGCATGCTGTGTCCCCTAATGGCGGAGTTGTGGAGTATTCAGTATCACACTACTAGCATGTTGTGTCCCCTAATGGCGGAGTTGTGGAGCATTCAGTATCACACTCTCAGCATGCATTGCCCCTAATGGCGGAGTTGTGGAGTATTCAGTATCAGACTACTAGCATGCTGTGTCCCCTAATGGCGGAGTTGTGGAGTATTCAGTATCACACTCTCAGCATGCATTGCCCCTAATGGCGGAGTTCTGGAGTATTCAGTACCACACTACTAGCATGCTGTGTCCCCTAATGGCGGAGTTGTGGAGTATTCAGTATCACACTACTAGCATGCTGTGTCCCCTAATGGTGGAGTTGTGGAGTATTCAGTATCACACAACTAACATGCTGTGTCCCCTAATGACGGAGTTGTGGAGCATTCAGTATCACACTCTCAGCATGCATTGCCCCTAATGGCGGAGTTGTGGAGTATTCAGTATCACACTACTAGCATGCTGTGTCCCCTAATGGCGGAGTTGTGGAGTATTCAGTATCACACTCTCAGCATGCATTGCCCCTAATGGCGGAGTAGTGGATTATTCAGTACCACACTACCAGCATGCATTGCCCCTAATGGCGGAGTTGTGGAGTATTCAGTATCACACTACCAGCATGCATTGCCCCTAATGGCGGAGTTGTGGAGCATTCAGTACCACACTACCAGCATGCTGTGTCCCCTAATGGTGGAGTTGTGGAGCATTCAGTATTACACTCTTAGCATGCATTGCCCCTAATGGTGAGGTTCTGGAGTATTCAGTATCACACTACCAGCATGTTGTGTCCCCTAATGGCGGAGTTGTGGAGCATTCAGTATCACACTCTCAGCATGCATTGCCCCTAATGGCGGAGTTGTGGAGTATTCAGTATCACACTCTCAGCATGCATTGCCCCTTAATGGTGGAGTTGTGGAGTATTCAGTATCACACTACCAGCATGCTGTGTCCCCTAATGGCGGAGTTGTGGAGTATTCAGTATCACACTACCAGCATGCTGTGTCCCCTAATGGCGGAGTTGTAGAGTATTCAGTATCACACTACTAGCATGCTGTGTCCCCTAATGGCGGAGTTGTGGAGTATTCAGTATCACACTACTAGCATGCTGTGTCCCCTAATGGCAGAGTTGTGGAGTATTCAGTATCACACTACTAGCATGCTGTGTCCCCTAATGGTGGAGTTGTGGAGCATTCAGTATCACACTACCAGCATGCATTGCCCCTAATGGTGGAGTTGTGGAGTATTCAGTATCACACTACCAGCATGCATTGCCCCTAATGGTGGAGTTGTGGAGTATTCAGTATCACACTACCAGCATGCATTGCCCCTAATGGTGGAGTTGTGGAGTATTCAGTATCACACTACCAGCATGCATTGCCCCTAATGGTGGAGTTGTGGTGTATTCAGTATCACACTACCAGCATGCATTGCCCCTAAAGGCGGAGTTGTGGAGTATTCAGTATCACACTACCAGCATGCTGTGTCCCCTAATGGTGGAGTTGTGGAGTATTCAGTATCACACTACCAGCATGCTGTGTCCCCTAATGGTGGAGTTGTGGAGTATTCAGTATCACACTCTCAGCATGCATTGCCCCTAATGGTGGAGTTGTGGAGTATTCAGTATCACACTCTCAGCATGCATTGGCCCTAATGGTGGAGTTGTGGAGTATTCAGTATCACACTACCAGCATGCATTGCCCCTAATGGCGGAGTTGTGGAGTATTCAGTATCACACTCTCAGCATGCATTGCCCCTAATGGCGGAGTTGTGGAGTATTCAGTATCACACTACCAGCATGCATTGCCCCTAATGTGGAGTTGTGGAGTATTCAATATCACACTACCAGCATGCATTGTCCCTAATGGTGGAGTTGTGGAGTATTCAGTATCACACTACCAGCATGCATTGCCCCTAATGTTGGAGTTGTGGAGTATTCAGTATCACACTACCAGCATGCATTGCCCCTAATGGTGGAGTTGTGGAGTATTCAGTATCACACTACCAGCATGCATTGCCCCTAATGGTGGAGTTGTGGAGTATTCAGTATCACACTACCAGCATGCATTGCCCCTAATGGTGGAGTTGTGGAGTATTCAGTATCACACTACCAGCATGCATTGCCCCTAATGTTGGAGTTGTGGAGTATTCAGTATTACACTACCAGCATGCATTGCCCCTAATGGTGGAGTTGTGGTGGATTCAGTATCACACTACTAGCATGCATTGCCCCTAATGGCGGAGTTGTGGAGTATTCAGTATCACACTCTCAGCATGCATTGCCCCTAATGGCAGAGTTGTGGAGTATTCAGTATCACACTCTCAGCATGCATTGCCCCTAATGGTGGAGTTGTGGAGTATTCAGTATCACACTACTAGCATGCATTGCCCCTAATGGTGGAGTTGTGGAGTATTCAGTATCACACTCTCAGCATGCATTGCCCCTAATGGCGGAGTTGTGGAGTATTCAGTATCACACTCTCAGCATGCATTGCCCCTAATGGCGGAGTTGTGGAGTATTCAGTATCACACTCTCAGCATGCATTGCCCCTAATGGTGGAGTTGTGGAGTATTCAGTATCACACTACCAGCATGCATTGCCCCTAATGGTGGAGTTGTGGAGTATTCAGCATCACACTACCAGCATGCTGTGTCCCCTAATGGTGGAGTTGTGGAGTATTCAGTATCACACTACCAGCATGCTGTGTCCCCTAATGGTGGAGTTGTGGAGTATTCAGTATCACACTCTCAGCATGCATTGCCCCTAATGGCGGAGTTGTGGAGTATTCAGTATCACACTCTCAGCATGCATTGCCCCTAATGGCGGAGTTGTGGAGTATTCAGTATCACACTACCAGCATGCATTGCCCCTAATGGTGGAGTTGTGGAGTATTCAGCATCACACTACCAGCATGCTGTGTCCCCTAATGGTGGAGTTGTGGAGTATTCAGTATCACCCTACCAGCATGCTGTGTCCCCTAATGGTGGAGTTGTGGAGTATTCAGTATCACACTCTCAGCATGCATTGCCCCTAATGGTGGAGTTGTGGAGTATTCAGTATCACACTCTCAGCATGCATTGCCCCTAATGGTGGAGTTGTGGAGTATTCAGTATCACACTACCAGCATGCATTGCCCCTAATGGCGGAGTTGTGGAGTATTCAGTATCACACTCTCAGCATGATGTGTCCCCTAATGGTGGAGTTGTGGAGTATTCAGTATCACACTCTCAGCATGCATTGCCCCTAATGGTGGAGTTGTGGAGAATTCAGTATCACACTACCAGCATGCATTGCCCCTAATGGTGGAGTTGTGGAGTATTCAGTATCACACTACCAGCATGCATTGCCCCTAATGGTGGAGTTGTGGAGTATTCAGTATCACACTACCAGCATGCATTGCCCCTAATGGTGAAGTTGTGGAGTATTCAGTATCACACTACCAGCATGCATTGCCCCTAATGGTGGAGTTGTGGAGTATTCAGTATCACACTACCAGCATGCATTGCCCCTAATGGTGGAGTTGTGGAGTATTCAGTATCACACTACCAGCATGCATTGCCCCTAATGGTGGAGTTGTGGAGTATTCAGTATCACACTACCAGCATGCATTGCCCCTAATGGTGGAGTTGTGGAGTATTCAGTATCACAATACCAGCATGCATTGCCCCTAATGGTGGAGTTGTGGAGGATTCAGTATCACACTACCAGCATGCATTGCCCCTAATGGTGGAGTTGTGGTGTATTCAGTATCACACTACCAGCATGCATTGCCCCTAATGGCAGAGTTGTGGAGTATTCAGTATCACGCTCTCAGCATGCATTGCCCCTAATGGCAGAGTTGTGGAGTATTCAGTATCACACTCTCAGCATGCTGTGTCCCCTACTGGCAGAGTTGTGGAGTATTCAGTATCACACTACTAGCATGCATTGGCCCTAATGGCGGAGTTGTGGAGTATTCAGTATCACACTACTAGCATGCATTGCCCCTAATGGTGGAGTTGTGGAGTATTCAGTATCACACTACAAGCATGCTGTGTCCCCTAATGGCGGAGTTGTGGAGTATTCAGTATCACACTACTAGCATGCTGTGTCCCCTAATGGTGGAGTTGTGGAGCATTCAGTATCACACTACAAGCATGCATTGCCCCTAATGGTGGAGTTGTGGAGTATTCAGTATCACACTACCAGCATGCATTGCCCCTAATGGTGGAGTTGTGGAGTATTCAGTATCACACTACCAGCATGCATTGCCCCTAATGGTGGAGTTGTGGAGTATTCAGTATCACACTACCAGCATGCATTGCCCCTAATGGTGGAGTTGTGGTGTATTCAGTATCACACTACCAGCATGCATTGCCCCTAAAGGCGGAGTTGTGGAGTATTCAGTATCACACTACCAGCATGCTGTGTCCCCTAATGGTGGAGTTGTGGAGTATTCTGTATCACACTACCAGCATGCTGTGTCCCCTAATGGTGGATTGTGGAGTATTCAGTATCACACTCTCAGCATGCATTGCCCCTAATGGTGGAGTTGTGGAGTATTCAGTATCACACTCTCAGCATGCATTGCCCCTAATGGTGGAGTTGTGGAGTATTCAGTATCACACTACCAGCATGCATTGCCCCTAATGGCGGAGTTGTGGAGTATTCAGTATCACACTCTCAGCATGCATTGCCCCTAATGGCGGAGTTGTGGAGTATTCAGTATCACACTACCAGCATGCATTGCCCCTAATGGCGGAGTTGTGGAGTATTCAATATCACACTACCAGCATGCATTGTCCCTAATGGTGGAGTTGTGGAGTATTCAGTATCACACTACCAGCATGCATTGCCCCTAATGTTGGAGTTGTGGAGTATTCAGTATCACACTACCAGCATGCATTGCCCCTTATGGTGGAGTTGTGGAGTATTCAGTATCACACTACCAGCATGCATTGCCCCTAATGGTGGAGTTGTGGAGTATTCAGTATCACACTACCAGCATGCATTGCCCCTAATGGTGGAGTTGTGGAGTATTCAGTATCACACTACCAGCATGCATTGCCCCTAATGTTGGAGTTGTGGAGTATTCAGTATCACACTACCAGCATGCATTGCCCCTAATGGTGGAGTTGTGGAGTATTCAGTATCACACTACCAGCATGCATTGCCCCTAATGGTGGAGTTGTGGAGTATTCAGTATCACACTACCAGCATGCATTGCCCCTAATGGTGGAGTTGTGGAGTATTCAGTATCACACTACCAGCATGCATTGCCCCTAATGGTGGAGTTGTGGAGTATTCAGTATCACACTACCAGCATGCATTGCCCCTAATGGGGGAGTTGTGGAGTATTCAGTATCACACTACCAGCATGCATTGCCCCTAATGGTGGAGTTGTGGAGTATTCAGTATTACACTACCAGCATGCATTGCCCCTAATGGTGGAGTTGTGGTGTATTCAGTATCACACTACTAGCATGCATTGCCCCTAATGGCGGAGTTGTGGAGTATTCAGTATCACACTACCAGCATGCATTGCCCCTAATGGTGGAGTTGTGGAGTATTCAGCATCACACTACCAGCATGCTGTGTCCCCTAATGGTGGAGTTGTGGAGTATTCAGTATCACACTACCAGCATGCTGTGTCCCCTAATGGTGGAGTTGTGGAGTATTCAGTATCACACTCTCAGCATGCATTGCCCCTAATGGCGGAGTTGTGGAGTATTCAGTATCACACTCTCAGCATGCATTGCCCCTAATGGCGGAGTTGTGGAGTATTCAGTATCACACTACCAGCATGCATTGCCCCTAATGGTGGAGTTGTGGAGTATTCAGCATCACACTACCAGCATGCTGTGTCCCCTAATGGTGGAGTTGTGGAGTATTCAGTATCACCCTACCAGCATGCTGTGTCCCCTAATGGTGGAGTTGTGGAGTATTCAGTATCACACTCTCAGCATGCATTGCCCCTAATGGTGGAGTTGTGGAGTATTCAGTATCACACTCTCAGCATGCATTGCCCCTAATGGTGGAGTTGTGGAGTATTCAGTATCACACTACCAGCATGCATTGCCCCTAATGGCGGAGTTGTGGAGTATTCAGTATCACACTCTCAGCATGATGTGTCCCCTAATGGTGGAGTTGTGGAGTATTCAGTATCACACTCTCAGCATGCATTGCCCCTAATGGTGGAGTTGTGGAGAATTCAGTATCACACTACCAGCATGCATTGCCCCTAATGGTGGAGTTGTGGAGTATTCAGTATCACACTACCAGCATGCATTGCCCCTAATGGTGGAGTTGTGGAGTATTCAGTATCACACTCTCAGCATGCATTGCCCCTAATGGTGGAGTTGTGGAGTATTCAGTATCACACTGCTAGCATGCATTGCCCCTAATGGTGGAGTTGTGGAGTATTCAGTATCACACTCTCAGCATGCATTGCCCCTAATGGCGGAGTTGTGGAGTATTCAGTATCACACTCTCAGCATGCATTGCCCCTAATGGCGGAGTTGTGGAGTATTCAGTATCACACTCTCAGCATGCATTGCCCCTAATGGTGGAGTTGTGGAGTAATCAGTATCACACTACCAGCATGCATTGCCCCTAATGGTGGAGTTGTGGAGTATTCAGCATCACACTACCAGCATGCTGTGTCCCCTAATGGTGGAGTTGTGGAGTATTCAGTATCACACTACCAGCATGCTGTGTCCCCTAATGGTGGAGTTGTGGAGTATTCAGTATCACACTCTCAGCATGCATTGCCCCTAATGGCGGAGTTGTGGAGTATTCAGTATCACACTCTCAGCATGCATTGCCCCTAATGGCGGAGTTGTGGAGTATTCAGTATCACACTACCAGCATGCATTGCCCCTAATGGTGGAGTTGTGGAGTATTCAGCATCACACTACCAGCATGCTGTGTCCCCTAATGGTGGAGTTGTGGAGTATTCAGAATCACCCTACCAGCATGCTGTGTCCCCTAATGGTGGAGTTGTGGAGTATTCAGTATCACACTCTCAGCATGCATTGCCCCTAATGGCGGAGTTGTGGAGTATTCAGTATCACCCTCTCAGCATGCATTGCCCCTAATGGTGGAGTTGTGGAGTATTCAGTATCACACTCTCAGCATGCATTGCCCCTAATGGTGGAGTTGTGGAGTATTCAGTATCACACTACCAGCATGCATTGCCCCTAATGGCGGAGTTGTGGAGTATTCAGTATCACACTCTCAGCATGATGTGTCCCCTAATGGTGGAGTTGTGGAGTATTCAGTATCACACTCTCAGCATGCATTGCCCCTAATGGTGGAGTTGTGGAGAATTCAGTATCACACTACCAGCATGCATTGCCCCTAATGGTGGAGTTGTGGAGTATTCAGTATCACACTACCAGCATGCATTGCCCCTAATGGTGGAGTTGTGGAGTATTCAGTATCACACTACCAGCATGCATTGCCCCTAATGGTGAAGTTGTGGAGTATTCAGTATCACACTACCAGCATGCATTGCCCCTAATGGTGGAGTTGTGGAGTATTCAGTATCACACTACCAGCATGCATTGCCCCTAATGGTGGAGTTGTGGAGTATTCAGTATCACACTACCAGCATGCATTGCCCCTAATGGTGGAGTTGTGGAGTATTCAGTATCACACTACCAGCATGCATTGCCCCTAATGGTGGAGTTGTGGAGGATTCAGTATCACACTACCAGCATGCATTGCCCCTAATGGTGGAGTTGTGGTGTATTCAGTATCACACTACCAGCATGCATTGCCCCTAATGGCAGAGTTGTGGAGTATTCAGTATCACGCTCTCAGCATGCATTGCCCCTAATGGCAGAGTTGTGGAGTATTCAGTATCACACTCTCAGCATGCTGTGTCCCCTACTGGCAGAGTTGTGGAGTATTCAGTATCACACTACTAGCATGCATTGGCCCTAATGGCGGAGTTGTGGAGTATTCAGTATCACACTACTAACATGCATTGCCCCTAATGGTGGAGTTGTGGAGTATTCAGTATCACACTACTAGCATGCATTGCCCCTAATGGTGGAGTTGTGG
Organism: Ambystoma mexicanum; assembly: GCF_040938575.1. Classification (NCBI taxonomy): domain Eukaryota; kingdom Metazoa; phylum Chordata; class Amphibia; order Caudata; family Ambystomatidae; genus Ambystoma; species Ambystoma mexicanum. Next base: position 1,397,712,163 of record NC_090924.1, read on the forward strand.
AGTATTCAGAATCACACTCTCAGCATGCATTGCCCCTAATGGCGGAGTTGTGGAGTATTCAGTATCACACTCTCAGCATGCATTGCCCCTAATGGCGGAGTTGTGGAGTATTCAGTATCACACTACCAGCATGCATTGCCCCTAATGGCGGAGTTGTGGAGTATTCAGTATCACACTACCAGCATGCATTGCCCCCAATGGTGGAGTTGTGGAGTATTCAGCATCACACTACCAGCATGCATTGCCCCTAATGGTGGAGTTGTGGAGTATTCAGTATCACACTACCAGCATGCATTGCCCCTAATGGTGGAGTTGTGGAGTATTCAGTATCACACTACCAGCATGCATTGCCCCTAATGGTGGAGTTGTGGTGTATTCAGTATCACACTACCAGCATGCATTGCCCCTAATGGCAGAGTTGTGGAGTATTCAGTATCACACTCTCAGCATGCATTGCCCCTAATGGCAGAGTTGTGGAGTATTCAGTATCACACTCTCAGCATGCTGTGTCCCCTACTGGCAGAGTTGTGGAGTATTCAGTATCACACTACTAGCATGCATTGCCCCTAATGGCGGAGTTGTGGAGTATTCAGTATCACACTACTAGCATGCATTGCCCCTAATGGTGGAGTTGTGGAGTATTCAGTATCACACTACTAGCATGCATTGCCCCTAATGGTGGAGTTGTGGAGTATTCAGTATCACACTCTCAGCATGCATTGCCGCTTATGGCGGAGTTCTGGAGTATTCAGTATCACACTCTCAGCATGCATTGCCCCTAATGGTGGAGTTGTGGAGTATTCAGTATCACACTACCAGCATGCATTGCCCCTAATGGTGGAGTTGTGGAGTATTCAGTATCACACTACCAGCATGCATTGCCCCCAATGGTGCAGTTGTGGAGTATTCAGCATCACACTACCAGCATGCTGTGTCCCCTAATGGTGGAGTTGTGGAGTATTCAGTATCACACTACCAGCATGCTGTGTCCCCTAATGGTGGAGTTGTGGAGTATTCAGTATCACACTCTCAGCATGCATTGCCCCAAATGGCGGAGTTGTGGAGTATTCAGTATCACACTCTCGGCATGCATTGCCCCTAATGGTGGAGTTGTGGAGTATTCAGTATCACACTCTCAGCATGCATTGCCCCTAATGGTGGAGTTGTGGAGTATTCAGTATCACACTACCAGCATGCATTGCCCCTAATGGCGGAGTTGTGGAGTATTCAGTATCACACTCTCAGCATGCATTGCCCCTAATGGTGGAGTTGTGGAGTATTCAGTATCACACTACCAGCATGCATTGCCCCTAATGTGGAGTTGTGGAGTATTCAGTATCACACTACCAGCATGCATTGTCCCTAATGGTGGAGTTGTGGAGTATTCAGTATCACACTCTCAGCATGCATTGCCCCTAATGGCGGAGTTGTGGAGTATTCAGTATCACACTCTCAGCATGCATTGCCCCTAATGGCGGAATTGTGGAGTATTCAGTATCACACTCTCAGCATGCTGTGTCCCCTAATGTTGGAGTTGTGGAGTATTCAGTATCACACTCTCAGCATGCATTGCCCCTAATGGTGGAGTTGTGGAGTATTCAGTATCACACTACCAGCATGCATTGCCCCTAATGGTGGAGTTGTGGAGTATTCAGTATCACACTACCAGCATGCATTGCCCCTAATGGTGGAGTTGTGGAGTATTCAGTATCACACTATCAGCATGCATTGCCCCTAATGGTGGAGTTGTGGAGTATTCAGTATCACACTACCAGCATGCATTGCCCCTAATGGTGGAGTTGTGGAGTATTCAGTATCACACTACCAGCATGCATTGCCCCTAATGGCGGAGTTGTGGAGTATTCAGTATCACACTCTCAGCATGCATTCCTCCTAATGGCGGAGTTGTGGAGTATTCAGTATCACACTCTCAGCATGCATTGCCCCTAATGGCGGAGTTGTGGAGTATTCAGTATCACACCCTCAGCATGCATTGCCCCTAATGGCGGAGTTGTGGAGTATTCAGTATCACACTCTCAGCATGCATTGCCCCTAATGGCGGAGTTGTGGAGTATTCAGTATCACACTCTCAGCATGCATTGCCCCCAATGGTGGAGTTGTGGAGTATTCAGTATCACACTACCAGCATGCATTGCCCCTAATGGTGGAGTTGTGGAGCATTCAGTATCACACTCTCAGCATGCATTGCCCCTAATGGTGGAGTTGTGGATTATTCAGTATCACATTCTCAGCATGCATTGCCCCTAATGGTGGAGTTGTGGAGTATTCAGTATCACACTACTAGAATGCATTGCCCCTAATGGTGGAGTTGTGGAGTATTCAGTATCACACTACTAGCATGCATTGCCCCTAATGGTGGAGTTGTGGAGTATTCAGTATCACACTACCAGCATGCATTGCCCCTAATGGTGGAGTTGTGGAGTATTCAGTATCACATTACCAGCATGCATTGCCCCTAATGGTGGAGTTGTGGAGTATTCAGTATCACACTACCAGCATGCATTGCCCCTAATGGTGGAGTTGTGGAGTATTCAGTATCACACTACCAGCATGCATTGCCCCTAATGGCGGAGTTGTGGAGTATTCAGTATCACACTCTCAGCATGCATTCCTCCTAATGGCGGAGTTGTGGAGTAGTCAGTATCACACTCTCAGCATGCATTGCCCCTAATGGCGGAGTTGTGGAGTATTCAGTATCACACCCTCAGCATGCATTGCCCCTAATGGCGGAGTTGTGGAGTATTCAGTATCACACTCTCAGCATGCATTGCCCCTAATGGCGTAGTTGTGGATTATTCAGTATCACACTCTCAGCATGCATTGCCCCTAATGGTGGAGTTGTGGAGTATTCAGTATCACACTACCAGCATGCATTGCCCCTAATGGTGGAGTTGTGGAGCATTCAGTATCACACTCTCAGCATGCATTGCCCCTAATGGTGGAGTTGTGGATTATTCAGTATCACATTCTCAGCATGCATTGCCCCTAATGGTGGAGTTGTGGAGTATTCAGTATCACACTACTAGAATGCATTGCCCCTAATGGCGGAGTTGTGGAGTATTCAGTATCACACTACCAGCATGCATTGCCCCTAATGGTGGAGTTGTGGAGTATTCAGCATCACACTACCAGCATGCTGTGTCCCCTAATGGTGGAGTTGTGGAGTATTCAGTATCACCCTACCAGCATGCTGTGTCCCCTAATGGTGGAGTTGTGGAGTATTCAGTATCACACTCTCAGCATGCATTGCCCCTAATGGCGGAGTTGTGGAGTATTCAGTATCACCCTCTCAGCATGCATTGCCCCTAATGGTGGAGTTGTGGAGTATTCAGTATCACACTCTCAGCATGCATTGCCCCTAATGGTGGAGTTGTGGAGTATTCAGTATCACACTACCAGCATGCATTGCCCCTAATGGCGGAGTTGTGGAGTATTCAGTATCACACTCTCAGCATGATGTGTCCCCTAATGGTGGAGTTGTGGAGTATTCAGTATCACACTCTCAGCATGCATTGCCCCTAATGGTGGAGTTGTGGAGAATTCAGTATCACACTTCCAGCATGCATTGCCCCTAATGGTGGAGTTGTGGAGTATTCAGTATCACACTACCAGCATGCATTGCCCCTAATGGTGGAGTTGTGGAGTATTCAGTATCACACTACCAGCATGCATTGCCCCTAATGGTGAAGTTGTGGAGTATTCAGTATCACACTACCAGCATGCATTGCCCCTAATGGTGGAGTTGTGGAGTATTCAGTATCACACTACCAGCATGCATTGCCCCTAATGGTGGAGTTGTGGAGTATTCAGTATCACACTACCAGCATGCATTGCCCCTAATGGTGGAGTTGTGGAGTATTCAGTATCACACTACCAGCATGCATTGCCCCTAATGGTGGAGTTGTGGAGTATTCAGTATCACACTACCAGCATGCATTGCCCCTAATGGTGGAGTTGTGGAGGATTCAGTATCACACTACCAGCATGCATTGCCCCTAATGGTGGAGTTGTGGTGTATTCAGTATCACACTACCAGCATGCTGTGTCCCCTAATGGTGGAGTTGTGGAGTATTCAGTATCACACTCTCAGCATGCATTGCCCCTAATGGCGGAGTTGTGGAGTATTCAGTATCACACTCTCAGCATGCATTGCCCCTAATGGCGGAGTTGTGGAGTATTCAGTATCACACTACCAGCATGCATTGCCCCTAATGGTGGAGTTGTGGAGTATTCAGCATCACACTACCAGCATGCTGTGTCCCCTAATGGTGGAGTTGTGGAGTATTCAGAATCACCCTACCAGCATGCTGTGTCCCCTAATGGTGGAGTTGTGGAGTATTCAGTATCACACTCTCAGCATGCATTGCCCCTAATGGCGGAGTTGTGGAGTATTCAGTATCACCCTCTCAGCATGCATTGCCCCTAATGGTGGAGTTGTGGAGTATTCAGTATCACACTCTCAGCATGCATTGCCCCTAATGGTGGAGTTGTGGAGTATTCAGTATCACACTACCAGCATGCATTGCCCCTAATGGCGGAGTTGTGGAGTATTCAGTATCACACTCTCAGCATGATGTGTCCCCTAATGGTGGAGTTGTGGAGTATTCAGTATCACACTCTCAGCATGCATTGCCCCTAATGGTGGAGTTGTGGAGAATTCAGTATCACACTACCAGCATGCATTGCCCCTAATGGTGGAGTTGTGGAGTATTCAGTATCACACTACCAGCATGCATTGCCCCTAATGGTGGAGTTGTGGAGTATTCAGTATCACACTACCAGCATGCATTGCCCCTAATGGTGAAGTTGTGGAGTATTCAGTATCACACTACCAGCATGCATTGCCCCTAATGGTGGAGTTGTGGAGTATTCAGTATCACACTACCAGCATGCATTGCCCCTAATGGTGGAGTTGTGGAGTATTCAGTATCACACTACCAGCATGCATTGCCCCTAATGGTGGAGTTGTGGAGTATTCAGTATCACACTACCAGCATGCATTGCCCCTAATGGTGGAGTTGTGGAGGATTCAGTATCACACTACCAGCATGCATTGCCCCTAATGGTGGAGTTGTGGTGTATTCAGTATCACACTACCAGCATGCATTGCCCCTAATGGCAGAGTTGTGGAGTATTCAGTATCACGCTCTCAGCATGCATTGCCCCTAATGGCAGAGTTGTGGAGTATTCAGTATCACACTCTCAGCATGCTGTGTCCCCTACTGGCAGAGTTGTGGAGTATTCAGTATCACACTACTAGCATGCATTGGCCCTAATGGCGGAGTTGTGGAGTATTCAGTATCACACTACTAACATGCATTGCCCCTAATGGTGGAGTTGTGGAGTATTCAGTATCACACTACTAGCATGTATTGCCCCTAATGGTGGAGTTGTGGAGTATTCAGAATCACACTCTCAGCATGCATTGCCCCTAATGGCGGAGTTGTGGAGTATTCAGTATCACACTCTCAGCATGCATTGCCCCTAATGGCGGAGTTGTGGAGTATTCAGTATCACACTACCAGCATGCATTGCCCCTAATGGCGGAGTTGTGGAGTATTCAGTATCACACTACCAGCATGCATTGCCCCCAATGGTGGAGTTGTGGAGTATTCAGCATCACACTACCAGCATGCATTGCCCCTAATGGTGGAGTTGTGGAGTATTCAGTATCACACTACCAGCATGCATTGCCCCTAATGGTGGAGTTGTGGAGTATTCAGTATCACACTACCAGCATGCATTGCCCCTAATGGTGGAGTTGTGGTGTATTCAGTATCACACTACCAGCATGCATTGCCCCTAATGGCAGAGTTGTGGAGTATTCAGTATCACACTCTCAGCATGCATTGCCCCTAATGGCAGAGTTGTGGAGTATTCAGTATCACACTCTCAGCATGCTGTGTCCCCTACTGGCAGAGTTGTGGAGTATTCAGTATCACACTACTAGCATGCATTGCCCCTAATGGCGGAGTTGTGGAGTATTCAGTATCACACTACTAGCATGCATTGCCCCTAATGGTGGAGTTGTGGAGTATTCAGTATCACACTACTAGCATGCATTGCCCCTAATGGTGGAGTTGTGGAGTATTCAGTATCACACTCTCAGCATGCATTGCCGCTTATGGCGGAGTTCTGGAGTATTCAGTATCACACTCTCAGCATGCATTGCCCCTAATGGTGGAGTTGTGGAGTATTCAGTATCACACTACCAGCATGCATTGCCCCTAATGGTGGAGTTGTGGAGTATTCAGTATCACACTACCAGCATGCATTGCCCCCAATGGTGCAGTTGTGGAGTATTCAGCATCACACTACCAGCATGCTGTGTCCCCTAATGGTGGAGTTGTGGAGTATTCAGTATCACACTACCAGCATGCTGTGTCCCCTAATGGTGGAGTTGTGGAGTATTCAGTATCACACTCTCAGCATGCATTGCCCCAAATGGCGGAGTTGTGGAGTATTCAGTATCACACTCTCGGCATGCATTGCCCCTAATGGTGGAGTTGTGGAGTATTCAGTATCACACTCTCAGCATGCATTGCCCCTAATGGTGGAGTTGTGGAGTATTCAGTATCACACTACCAGCATGCATTGCCCCTAATGGCGGAGTTGTGGAGTATTCAGTATCACACTCTCAGCATGCATTGCCCCTAATGGTGGAGTTGTGGAGTATTCAGTATCACACTACCAGCATGCATTGCCCCTAATGTGGAGTTGTGGAGTATTCAGTATCACACTACCAGCATGCATTGTCCCTAATGGTGGAGTTGTGGAGTATTCAGTATCACACTCTCAGCATGCATTGCCCCTAATGGCGGAGTTGTGGAGTATTCAGTATCACACTCTCAGCATGCATTGCCCCTAATGGCGGAATTGTGGAGTATTCAGTATCACACTCTCAGCATGCTGTGTCCCCTAATGTTGGAGTTGTGGAGTATTCAGTATCACACTCTCAGCATGCATTGCCCCTAATGGTGGAGTTGTGGAGTATTCAGTATCACACTACCAGCATGCATTGCCCCTAATGGTGGAGTTGTGGAGTATTCAGTATCACACTACCAGCATGCATTGCCCCTAATGGTGGTGTTGTGGAGTATTCAGTATCACACTATCAGCATGCATTGCCCCTAATGGTGGAGTTGTGGAGTATTCAGTATCACACTACCAGCATGCATTGCCCCTAATGGTGGAGTTGTGGAGTATTCAGTATCACACTACCAGCATGCATTGCCCCTAATGGCGGAGTTGTGGAGTATTCAGTATCACACTCTCAGCATGCATTCCTCCTAATGGCGGAGTTGTGGAGTATTCAGTATCACACTCTCAGCATGCATTGCCCCTAATGGCGGAGTTGTGGAGTATTCAGTATCACACCCTCAGCATGCATTGCCCCTAATGGCGGAGTTGTGGAGTATTCAGTATCACACTCTCAGCATGCATTGCCCCTAATGGCGGAGTTGTGGAGTATTCAGTATCACACTCTCAGCATGCATTGCCCCCAATGGTGGAGTTGTGGAGTATTCAGTATCACACTACCAGCATGCATTGCCCCTAATGGTGGAGTTGTGGAGCATTCAGTATCACACTCTCAGCATGCATTGCCCCTAATGGTGGAGTTGTGGATTATTCAGTATCACATTCTCAGCATGCATTGCCCCTAATGGTGGAGTTGTGGAGTATTCAGTATCACACTACTAGAATGCATTGCCCCTAATGGTGGAGTTGTGGAGTATTCAGTATCACACTACTAGCATGCATTGCCCCTAATGGTGGAGTTGTGGAGTATTCAGTATCACACTACCAGCATGCATTGCCCCTAATGGTGGAGTTGTGGAGTATTCAGTATCACATTACCAGCATGCATTGCCCCTAATGGTGGAGTTGTGGAGTATTCAGTATCACACTACCAGCATGCATTGCCCCTAATGGTGGAGTTGTGGAGTATTCAGTATCACACTACCAGCATGCATTGCCCCTAATGGCGGAGTTGTGGAGTATTCAGTATCACACTCTCAGCATGCATTCCTCCTAATGGCGGAGTTGTGGAGTAGTCAGTATCACACTCTCAGCATGCATTGCCCCTAATGGCGGAGTTGTGGAGTATTCAGTATCACACCCTCAGCATGCATTGCCCCTAATGGCGGAGTTGTGGAGTATTCAGTATCACACTCTCAGCATGCATTGCCCCTAATGGCGTAGTTGTGGATTATTCAGTATCACACTCTCAGCATGCATTGCCCCTAATGGTGGAGTTGTGGAGTATTCAGTATCACACTACCAGCATGCATTGCCCCTAATGGTGGAGTTGTGGAGCATTCAGTATCACACTCTCAGCATGCATTGCCCCTAATGGTGGAGTTGTGGATTATTCAGTATCACATTCTCAGCATGCATTGCCCCTAATGGTGGAGTTGTGGAGTATTCAGTATCACACTACTAGAATGCATTGCCCCTAATGGCGGAGTTGTGGAGTATTCAGTATCACACTACCAGCATGCATTGCCCCTAATGGTGGAGTTGTGGAGTATTCAGCATCACACTACCAGCATGCTGTGTCCCCTAATGGTGGAGTTGTGGAGTATTCAGTATCACCCTACCAGCATGCTGTGTCCCCTAATGGTGGAGTTGTGGAGTATTCAGTATCACACTCTCAGCATGCATTGCCCCTAATGGCGGAGTTGTGGAGTATTCAGTATCACCCTCTCAGCATGCATTGCCCCTAATGGTGGAGTTGTGGAGTATTCAGTATCACACTCTCAGCATGCATTGCCCCTAATGGTGGAGTTGTGGAGTATTCAGTATCACACTACCAGCATGCATTGCCCCTAATGGCGGAGTTGTGGAGTATTCAGTATCACACTCTCAGCATGATGTGTCCCCTAATGGTGGAGTTGTGGAGTATTCAGTATCACACTCTCAGCATGCATTGCCCCTAATGGTGGAGTTGTGGAGAATTCAGTATCACACTTCCAGCATGCATTGCCCCTAATGGTGGAGTTGTGGAGTATTCAGTATCACACTACCAGCATGCATTGCCCCTAATGGTGGAGTTGTGGAGTATTCAGTATCACACTACCAGCATGCATTGCCCCTAATGGTGAAGTTGTGGAGTATTCAGTATCACACTACCAGCATGCATTGCCCCTAATGGTGGAGTTGTGGAGTATTCAGTATCACACTACCAGCATGCATTGCCCCTAATGGTGGAGTTGTGGAGTATTCAGTATCACACTACCAGCATGCATTGCCCCTAATGGTGGAGTTGTGGAGTATTCAGTATCACACTACCAGCATGCATTGCCCCTAATGGTGGAGTTGTGGAGTATTCAGTATCACACTACCAGCATGCATTGCCCCTAATGGTGGAGTTGTGGAGGATTCAGTATCACACTACCAGCATGCATTGCCCCTAATGGTGGAGTTGTGGTGTATTCAGTATCACACTACCAGCATGCATTGCCCCTAATGGCAGAGTTGTGGAGTATTCAGTATCACGCTCTCAGCATGCATTGCCCCTAATGGCAGAGTTGTGGAGTATTCAGTATCACACTCTCAGCATGCTGTGTCCCCTACTGGCAGAGTTGTGGAGTATTCAGTATCACACTACTAGCATGCATTGGCCCTAATGGCGGAGTTGTGGAGTATTCAGTATCACACTACTAGCATGCATTGCCCCTAATGGTGGAGTTGTGGAGTATTCAGTATCACACTACTAGCATGCATTGCCCCTAATGGTGGAGTTGTGGAGTATTCAGAATCACACTCTCAGCATGCATTGCCCCTAATGGCGGAGTTGTGGAGTATTCAGTATCACACTCTCAGCATGCATTGCCCCTAATGGCGGAGTTGTGGAGTATTCAGTATCACACTACCAGCATGCATTGCCCCTAATGGTGGAGTTGTGGAGTATTCAGTATCACACTACCAGCATGCATTGCCCCTAATGGTGGAGTTGTGGAGTATTCAGTATCACACTACCAGCATGCATTGCCCCCAATGGTGGAGTTGTGGAGTATTCAGCATCACACTACCAGCATGCATTGCCCCTAATGGTGGAGTTGTGGAGTATTCAGTATCACACTACCAGCATGCATTGCCCCTAATGGTGGAGTTGTGGAGTATTCAGTATCACACTACCAGCATGCATTGCCCCTAATGGTGGAGTTGTGGTGTATTCAGTATCACACTACCAGCATGCATTGCCCCTAATGGCAGAGTTGTGGAGTATTCAGTATCACACTCTCAGCATGCATTGCCCCTAATGGCAGAGTTGTGGAGTATTCAGTATCACACTCTCAGCATGCTGTGTCCCCTACTGGCAGAGTTGTGGAGTATTCAGTATCACACTACTAGCATGCATTGCCCCTAATGGCGGAGTTGTGGAGTATTCAGTATCACACTACTAGCATGCATTGCCCCTAATGGTGGAGTTGTGGAGTATTCAGTATCACACTACTAGCATGCATTGCCCCTAATGGTGGAGTTGTGGAGTATTCAGTATCACACTCTCAGCATGCATTGCCCCTTATGGCGGAGTTCTGGAGTATTCAGTATCACACTCTCAGCATGCATTGCCCCTAATGGTGGAGTTGTGGAGTATTCAGTATCACACTACCAGCATGCATTGCCCCTAATGGTGGAGTTGTGGAGTATTCAGTATCACACTACCAGCATGCATTGCCCCCAATGGTGCAGTTGTGGAGTATTCAGCATCACACTACCAGCATGCTGTGTCCCCTAATGGTGGAGTTGTGGAGTATTCAGTATCACACTACCAGCATGCTGTGTCCCCTAATGGTGGAGTTGTGGAGTATTCAGTATCACACTCTCAGCATGCATTGCCCCTAATGGCGGAGTTGTGGAGTATTCAGTATCACACTCTCGGCATGCATTGCCCCTAATGGTGGAGTTGTGGAGTATTCAGTATCACACTCTCAGCATGCATTGCCCCTAATGGTGGAGTTGTGGAGTATTCAGTATCACACTACCAGCATGCATTGCCCCTAATGGCGGAGTTGTGGAGTATTCAGTATCACACACTCAGCATGCATTGCCCCTAATGGTGGAGTTGTGGAGTATTCAGTATCACACTACCAGCATGCATTGCCCCTAATGTGGAGTTGTGGAGTATTCAGTATCACACTACCAGCATGCATTGTCCCTAATGGTGGAGTTGTGGAGTATTCAGTATCACACTCTCAGCATGCATTGCCCCTAATGGCGGAGTTGTGGAGTATTCAGTATCACACTCTCAGCATGCATTGCCCCTAATGGCGGAATTGTGGAGTATTCAGTATCACACTCTCAGCATGCTGTGTCCCCTAATGTTGGAGTTGTGGAGTATTCAGTATCACACTCTCAGCATGCATTGCCCCTAATGGTGGAGTTGTGGAGTATTCAGTATCACACTACCAGCATGCATTGCCCCTAATGGTGGAGTTGTGGAGTATTCAGTATCACACTACCAGCATGCATTGCCCCTAATGGTGGAGTTGTGGAGTATTCAGTATCACACTATCAGCATGCATTGCCCCTAATGGTGGAGTTGTGGAGTATTCAGTATCACACTACCAGCATGCATTGCCCCTAATGGTGGAGTTGTGGAGTATTCAGTATCACACTACCAGCATGCATTGCCCCTAATGGCGGAGTTGTGGAGTATTCAGTATCACACTCTCAGCATGCATTCCTCCTAATGGCGGAGTTGTGGAGTATTCAGTATCACACTTTCAGCATGCATTGCCCCTAATGGCGGAGTTGTGGAGTATTCAGTATCACACCCTCAGCATGCATTGCCCCTAATGGCGGAGTTGTGGAGTATTCAGTATCACACTCTCAGCATGCATTGCCCCTAATGGCGGAGTTGTGGAGTATTCAGTATCACACTCTCAGCATGCATTGCCCCCAATGGTGGAGTTGTGGAGTATTCAGTATCACACTACCAGCATGCATTGCCCCTAATGGTGGAGTTGTGGAGCATTCAGTATCACACTCTCAGCATGCATTGCCCCTAATGGTGGAGTTGTGGATTATTCAGTATCACATTCTCAGCATGCATTGCCCCTAATGGTGGAGTTGTGGAGTATTCAGTATCACACTACTAGAATGCATTGCCCCTAATGGTGGAGTTGTGGAGTATTCAGTATCACACTACTAGCATGCATTGCCCCTAATGGTGGAGTTGTGGAGTATTCAGTATCACACTACCAGCATGCATTGCCCCTAATGGTGGAGTTGTGGAGTATTCAGTATCACATTACCAGCATGCATTGCCCCTAATGGTGGAGTTGTGGAGTATTCAGTATAACACTACCAGCATGCATTGCCCCTAATGGTGGAGTTGTGGAGTATTCAGTATCACACTACCAGCATGCATTGCCCCTAATGGTGGAGTTGTGGAGTATTCAGTATCACACTCTCAGCATGCATTCCTCCTAATGGCGGAGTTGTGGAGTATTCAGTATCACACTCTCAGCATGCATTGCCCCTAATGGCGGAGTTGTGGAGTATTCAGTATCACACCCTCAGCATGCATTGCCCCTAATGGCGGAGTTGTGGAGTATTCAGTATCACACTCTCAGCATGCATTGCCCCTAATGGTGGAGTTGTGGAGTATTCAGTATCACACTACCAGCATGCATTGCCCCTAATGGTGGAGTTGTGGAGCATTCAGTATCACACTCTCAGCATGCATTGCCCCTAATGGTGGAGTTGTGGATTATTCAGTATCACATTCTCAGCATGCATTGCCCCTAATGGTGGAGTTGTGGAGTATTCAGTATCACACTACTAGAATGCATTGCCCCTAATGGTGGAGTTGTGGAGTATTCAGTATCACACTACTAGCATGCATTGCCCCTAATGGTGGAGTTGTGGAGTATTCAGTAGCACACTCTCAGCATGCTGTGTCCCCTAATGGTGGAGTTGTGGAGTATTCAGTATCACACTCTCAGCATGCTGTGTCCCCTAATGGTGGAGTTGTGGAGTATTCAGTATCACACTCTCAGCATGCATTGCCCCTAATGGCGGAGTTGTGGAGTATTCAGTATCACACTCTCAGCATGCTGTGTCCCCTAATGGCGGAGTTGTGGAGTATTCAGTATCACACTCTCAGCATGCATTGCCCCTAATGGCGGAGTTGTGGAGTATTCAGTATCACACTCTCAGCATGCTGTGTCCCCTAATGGCGGAGTTGTGGAGTATTCAGTATCACACTCTCAGCATGCATTGCCCCTAATGGCGGAGTTGTGGAGTATTCAGTATCACACTCTCAGCATGCTGTGTCCCCTAATGGCGGAGTTGTGTAGTATTCAGTATCACACTCTCAGCATGCATTGCCCCTAATGGCGGAGTTGTGGAGTATTCAGTATCACACTCTCAGCATGCATTGCCCCTAATGGCGGAGTTGTGGAGTATTCAGTATCACACTCTCAGCATGCATTGCCCCTAATGGCGGAGTTGTGGAGTATTCAGTATCACACTCTCAGCATGCATTGCCCCTAATGGTGGAGTTGTGGAGTATTCAGTATCACACTCTCAGCATGCATTGCCCCTAATGGCGGAGTTGTGGAGTATTCAGTATCACACTCTCAGCATGCATTGCCCCTAATGGTGGAGTTGTGGAGTATTCAGTATCACACTTTCAGCATGCATTGCGGAGTATTCAGTATCACACTACCAGCATGCCTTGACCCTAATGGTGGAGTTGTGGAGTATTCAGTATCATACTAACAGCATGCATTGCCCCTAATGGTGGAGTTGTGGAGTATTCAGTATCACACTACCAGCATGCATTGCCTCTAATGGTGGAGTTGTGGAGTATTCAGTATCACACTCTCAGCATGCATTCCTCCTAATGGCGGAGTTGTGGAGTATTCAGTATCACACTCTCAGCATGCATTGCCCCTAATGGCGGAGTTGTGGAGTATTCAGTATCACACTACCAGCATGCATTGCCCCTAATGGTGGAGTTGTGGAGTATTCAGTATCACATTCTCAGCATGCATTGCCCCTAATGGTGGAGTTGTGGAGTATTCAGTATCACACTACTAGCATGCATTGCCCCTAATGGTTGAGTTGTGGAGTATTCAGTAGCACACTCTCAGCATGCTGTGTCCCCTAATGGTGGAGTTGTGGAGTATTCAGTATCACACTCTCAGCATGCTGTGTCCCCTAATGGCGGAGTTGTGGAATATTCAGTATCACACTCTCAGCATGCATTGCCCCTAATGGCGGAGTTGTGGAGTATTCAGTATCACACTCTCAGCATGCATTGCCCCTAATGGCAGAGTTGTGGAGTATTCAGTATCACACTCTCAGCATGCATTGCCCCTAATGGTGGAGTTGTGGAGTATTCAGTATCACACTACCAGCATGCATTGCCCCTAATGGAGGCAATGTGGAGTATTCAGTATCACACTCTCAGCATGCATTGCCCCTAATGGTGGCATTGTGGAGTATTCAGTAGCACACTCTCAGCATGCTGTGTCCCCTAATGGTGGAGTTGTGGAGTATTCAGTATCACACTCTCAGCATGCTGTGTCCCTAATGGTGGAGTTGTGGAGTATTCAGTATCACACTCACGGCATGTATTGCCCCTAATGGTGGAGTTGTGGAGTATTCAGTATCACACTTTCAGCATGCATTGCCCCTAATGGCGGAGTTGTGGAGTATTCAGTATCACACCCTCAGCATGCATTGCCCCTAATGGCGGAGTTGTGGAGTATTCAGTATCACACTCTCAGCATGCATTGCCCCTAATGGCGGAGTTGTGGAGTATTCAGTATCACACTCTCAGCATGCATTGCCCCTAATGGCGGAGTTGTGGAGTATTCAGTATCACACTCTCAGCATGCTGTGTCCCCTAATGGTGGAGTTGTGGAGTATTCAGTATCACACTCTCAGCATGCATTGCCCCTAATGGTGGAGTTGTGGAGTATTCAGTATCACACTACCAGCATGCATTGCCCCTAATGGTGGAGTTGTGGAGTATTCAGTACCACACTACCAGCATGCATTGCCCCTAATGGTGGAGTTGTGGAGTATTCAGTATCACACTACCAGCATGCATTGCCCCTAATGGTGGAGTTGTGGAGTATTCAGTATCACACTACCAGCATGCATTGCCCCTAATGGTGGAGTTGTGGAGTATTCAGTATCACACTCTCAGCATGCATTCCTCCTAATGGCGGAGTTGTGGAGTATTCAGTATCACACTCTCAGCATGCATTGCCCCTAATGGCGGAGTTGTGGAGTATTCAGTATCACACCCTCAACATGCATTGCCCCTAATGGCGGAGTTGTGGAGTATTCAGTATCACACCCTCAGCATGCATTGCCCCTAATGGCGGAGTTGTGGAGTATTCAGTATCACACTCTCAGCATGCATTGCCCCTAATGGTGGAGTTGTGGAGTATTCAGTATCACATTCTCAGCATGCATTGCCCCTAATGGTGGAGTTGTGGAGTATTCAGTATCACACTACTAGAATGCATTGCCCCTAATGGTGGAGTTGTGGAGTATTCAGCATCACACTACTAGCATGCATTGCCCCTAATGGTGGAGTTGTGGAGTATTCAGTAGCACACTCTCAGCATGCTGTGTCCCCTAATGGTGGAGTTGTGGACTATTCAGTATCACACTCTCAGCATGCTGTGTCCCCTAATGGCGGAGTTGTGGAGTATTCAGTATCACACTCTCAGCATGCATTGCCCCTAATGGCGGAGTTGTGGAGTATTCAGTATCACACTCTCAGCATGCTGTGTCCCCTAATGGCGGAGTTGTGGAGTATTCAGTATCACACTCTCAGCATGCATTGCCCCTAATGGCGGAGTTTTGGAGTATTCAGTATCACACTCTCAGCATGCTGTGTCCCCTAATGGCGGAGTTGTGGAGTATTCAGTATCACACTCTCAGCATGCATTGCCCCTAATGGCGGAGTTGTGGAGTATTCAGTATCACACTCTCAGCATGCTGTGTCCCCTAATGGCGGAGTTGTGTAGTATTCAGTATCACACTCTCAGCATGCATTGCCCCTAATGGCGGAGTTGTGGAGTATTCAGTATCACACTCTCAGCATGCATTGCCACTAATGGTGGAGTTGTGGAGTATTCAGTATCACACTCTCAGCATGCATTGCCCCTAATGGTGAGTTGTGGAGTATTCAGTATCACACTCTCAGCATGCATTGCCCCTAATGGCGGAGTTGTGGAGTATTCAGTATCACACCCTCAGCATGCATTGCCCCTAATGGTGGAGTTGTGGAGTATTCAGTATCACACTCTCAGCATGCATTGCCCCTAATGGTGGAGTTGTGGAGTATTCAGTATCACACTACCAGCATGCATTGCCCCTAATGGTGGAGTTGTGGAGTATTCAGTATCACACTAACAGCATGCATTGCCCCTAATGGTGGAGTTGTGGAGTATTCAGTATCACACTACCAGCATGCATTGCATCTAATGGTGGAGTTGTGGAGTATTCAGTATCACACTCTCAGCATGCATTCCTCCTAATGGCGGAGTTGTGGAGTATTCAGTATCACACTCTCAGCATGCATTGCCCCTAATGGCGGAGTTGTGGAGTATTCAGTATCACACTCTCAGCATGCATTGCCCCTAATGGTGGAGTTGTGGAGTATTCAGTATCACATTCTCAGCATGCATTGCCCCTAATGGTGGAGTTGTGGAGTATTCAGTATCACACTACTAGCATGCATTGCACCTAATGGTGGAGTTGTGGAGTATTCAGTATCACACTACTAGCATGCATTGCCCCTAATGGTGGAGTTGTGGAGTATTCAGTAGCACACTCTCAGCATGCTGTGTCCCCTAATGGTGGAGTTGTGGAGTATTCAGTATCACACTCTCAGCATGCTGTGTCCCCTAATGGCGGAGTTGTGGAGTATTCAGTATCACACTCTCAGCATGCATTGCCCCTAATGGCGGAGTTGTGGAGTATTCAGTATCACACTCTCAGCATGCTGTGTCCCCTAATGGCGGAGTTGTGGAGTATTCAGTATCACACTCTCAGCATGCATTGCCCCTAATGGCGGAGTTGTGGAGTATTCAGTATCACACTCTCAGCATGCTGTGTCCCCTAATGGCGGAGTTGTGTAGTATTCAGTATCACACTCTCAGCATGCATTGCCCCTAATGGCGGAGTTGTGGAGTATTCAGTATCACACTCTCAGCATGCATTGCCCCTAATGGTGGAGTTGTGGAGCATTCAGTATCACACTCTCAGCATGCATTGCCCCTAATGGAGGCAATGTGGAGTATTCAGTATCACACTCTCAGCATGCATTGCCCCTAATGGTGGCATTGTGGAGTATTCAGTAGCACACTCTCAGCATGCTGTGTCCCCTAATGGTGGAGTTGTGGAGTATTCAGTATCACACTCTCAGCATGCTGTGTCCCTAATGGTGGAGTTGTGGAGTATTCAGTATCACACTCACGGCATGCATTGCCCCTAATGGTGGAGTTGTGGAGTATTCAGTATCACACTTTCAGCATGCATTGCCCCTAATGGCGGAGTTGTGGAGTATTCAGTATCACACTCTCAGCATGCATTGCCCCTAATGGCGGAGTTGTGGAGTATTCAGTATCACACTCTCAGCATGCATTGCCCCTAATGGCGGAGTTATGGAGTATTCAGTATCACACTCTCAGCATGCATTGCCCCTAATGGCGGAGTTGTGGAGTATTCAGTATCACACTCTCAGCATGCTGTGTCCCCTAATGGTGGAGTTGTGGAGTATTCAGTATCACACTCTCAGCATGCATTGCCCCTAATGGTGGAGTTGTGGAGTATTCAGTATCACACTACCAGCATGCATTGCCCCTAATGGTGGAGTTGTGGAGTATTCAGTATCACACTACCAGCATGCATTGCCCCTAATGGTGGAGTTGTGGAGTATTCAGTATCACACTACCAACATGCATTGCCCCTAATGGTGTAGTTGTGGAGTATTCAGTATCACACTACCAGCATGCATTGCCCCTAATGGTGGAGTTGTGGAGTATTCAGTATCACACTACCAGCATGCATTGCCCCTAATGGTGGAGTTGTGGAGTATTCAGTATCACACTCTCAGCATGCATTCCTCCTAATGGCGGAATTGTGGAGTATTCAGTATCACACTCTCAGCATGCATTGCCCCTAATGGCGGAGTTGTGGAGTATTCAGTATCACACCCTCAGCATGCATTGCCCCTAATGGCGGAGTTGTGGAGTATTCAGTATCACACCCTCAGCATGCATTGCCCCTAATGGCGGAGTTGTGGAGTATTCAGTATCACACTCTCAGCATGCATTGCCCCTAATGGCGGAGTTGTGCAGTATTCAGTATCACACTCTCAGCATGCATTGCCCCTAATGGTGGAGTTGTGGAGTATTCAGTATCACACTACCAGCATGCATTGCCCCTAATGGTGGAGTTGTGGAGTATTCAGTATCACACTCTCAGCATGCATTGCCCCTAATGGTGGAGTTGTGGAGTATTCAGTATCACACTACCAGCATGCATTGCCCCTAATGGTGGAGTTGTGGAGTATTCAGTATCACACTCTCAGCATGCATTCCTCCTAATGGCGGAGTTGTGGAGTATTCAGTATCACACTCTCAGCATGCATTGCCCCTAATGGCGGAGTTGTGGAGTATTCAGTATCACACCCTCAGCATGCATTGCCCCTAATGGCGGAGTTGTGGAGTATTCAGTATCACACCCTCAGCATGCATTGCCCCTAATGGCGGAGTTGTGGAGTATTCAGTATCACACTCTCAGCATGCATTGCCCCTAATGGCGGAGTTGTGCAGTATTCAGTATCACACTCTCAGCATGCATTGCCCCTAATGGTGGAGTTGTGGAGTATTCAGTATCACACTACCAGCATGCATTGCCCCTAATGGTGGAGTTGTGGAGTATTCAGTATCACACTCTCAGCATGCATTGCCCCTAATGTTGGAGTTGTGGAGTATTCAGTATCACACTCTCAGCATACATTGCCCCTAATGGTGGAGTTGTGGAGTATTCAGTATGACACTACCAGCATGCATTGCCCCTAATGGTGGAGTTGTGGAGTATTCAGTATCACACTACCAGCATGCATTGCCCCTAATGGTGGAGTTGTGGAATATTCAGTATCACACTACCAGCATGCATTGCCCCTAATGGTGGAGTTGTGGAGTATTCAGTATCACACTACCAGCATGCATTGCCCCTAATGGTGGAGTTGTGGAGTATTCAGTATCACACTACCAGCATGCATTGCCTCTAATGGCGGAGTTGTGGAGTATTGAGTATCACACTCTCAGCATGCATTCCTCCTAATGGCGGAGTTGTGGAGTATTCAGTATCACACTCTCAGCATGCATTGCCCCTAATGGCGGAGTTGTGGAGTATTCAGTATCACACCCTCAGCATGCATTGCCCCTAATGGCGGAGTTGTGGAGTATTCAGTATCACACTCTCAGCATGCATTGCCCCTAATGGCGGAGTTGTGGAGTATTCAGTATCACACTCTCAGCATGCATTGCCCCTAATGGTGGAGTTGTGGAGTATTCAGTATCACACTACCAGCATGCATTGCCCCTAATGGTGGAGTTGTGGAGAATTCAGTATCACACTACTAGCATGCATTGCCCCTAATGGTGGAGTTGTGGAGTATTCAGTAGCACACTCTCAGCATGCTGTGTCCCCTAATGGTGGAGTTGTGGAGTATTCAGTATCACACTCTCAGCATGCTGTGTCCCCTAATGGCGGAGTTGTGGAGTATTCAGTATCACACTCTCAGCATGCATTGCCCCTAATGGCGGAGTTGTGGAGTATTCAGTATCACACTCTCAGCATGCTGTGTCCCCTAATGGCGGAGTTGTGGAGCATTAGGTATCACACTCTCAGCATGCATTGCCCCTAATGGCGGAGTTGTGGAGTATTCAGTATCACACTCTCAGCATGCTGTGTCCCCTAATGGCGGAGTTGTGTAGTATTCAGTATCACACTCTCAGCATGCATTGCCCCTAATGGCGGAGTTGTGGAGTATTCGGTGTCACACTCTCAGCATGCATTGCCCCTAATGGTGGAGTAGTGGAGTATTCAGTATCACACTCTCAGCATGCATTGCCCCTAATGGCGGAGTTGTGGAGTATTCAGTATCACACTCTCAGCATGCATTGCCCCTAATGGTGGAGTTGTGGAGTATTCAGTATCACACTCTCAGCATGCATTGCCCCTAATGGCGGAGTTGTGGAGTATTCAGTATCACACTCTCAGGATGCATTGCCCCTAATGGTGGAGTAGTGGAGTATTCAGTATCACACTCTCAGCATGCATTGCCCCTAATGGTGGAGTTGTGGAGTATTCAGTATCACACTACCAGCATGCATTGCCCCTAATGGTGGAGTTGTGGAGTATTCAGTATCACACTAACAGCATGCATTGCCCCTAATGGTGGAGTTGTGGAGTATTCAGTATCACACTACCAGCATGCATTGCCTCTAATGGTGGAGTTGTGGAGTATTCAGTATCACACTGCCAGCATGCATTGCCCCTAATGGTGGAGTTGTGGAGTATTCAGTATCACACTCTCAGCATGCATTGCCCCTAATGGTGGAGATGTGGAGTATTCAGTATCACATTCTCAGCATGCATTGCCCCTAATGGTGGAGTTGTGGAGTATTCAGTATCACACTACTAGCATGCATTGCCCCTAATGGTGGAGTTGTGGAGTATTCAGTATCACACTCTCAGCATGCATTGCCCCTA
Source organism: Ambystoma mexicanum (assembly GCF_040938575.1). Classification (NCBI taxonomy): domain Eukaryota; kingdom Metazoa; phylum Chordata; class Amphibia; order Caudata; family Ambystomatidae; genus Ambystoma; species Ambystoma mexicanum. The sequence continues at coordinate 1,397,732,950 of NC_090924.1, forward strand.
ATGGTGGAGTTGTGGAGTATTCAGTATCACATTCTCAGCATGCATTGCCCCTAATGGTGGAGTTGTGGAGTATTCAGTATCACACTACTAGCATGCATTGCCCCTAATGGTGGAGTTGTGGAGTATTCAGTATCACACTACTAGCATGCATTGCCTCTAATGGTGGAGTTGTGGAGTATTCAGTATCACACTCTCAGAATGCTGTGTCCCGTAATGGCGGAGTTGTGGAGTATTCAGTATCACACTCTCAGCATGCATTGCCCCTAATGGCGGAGTTGTGGAGTATTCAGTATCACACTCTCAGCATGCTATGTCCCCTAATGGCGGAGTTGTGGAGTATTCAGTATCACACTCTCAGCATGTATTGCCCCTAATGGCGGAGTTGTGGAGTATTCAGTATCACACTCTCAGCATGCTGTGTCCCCTAATGGTGGAGTTGTGGAGTATTCAGTATCACACTCTCAGCATGCTGTGTCCCTAATGGTGGAGTTGTGGAGTATTCAGTATCACACTCTCAGCATGCATTGCCACTAATGGTGGAGTTGTGGAGTATTCAGTATCACACTCTCAGCATGCATTGCCCCTAATGGAGGCAATGTGGAGTATTCAGTATCACACTCTCAGCATGCATTGCCCCTAATGGTGGCATTGTGGAGTATTCAGTAGCACACTCTCAGCATGCTGTGTCCCCTAATGGTGGAGTTGTGGAGTATTCAGTATCACACTCTCAGCATGCTGTGTCCCTAATGGTGGATTTGTGGAGTATTCAGTATCACACTCACGGCATGCATTGCCCCTAATGGTGGAGTTGTGGAGTATTCAGTATCACACTCTCAGCATGCATTGCCCCTAATGGTGGAGTTGTGGAGTATTCAGTATAACACTCTCAGCATGCATTGCCCCTAATGGAGGCAATGTGGAGTATTCAGTATCACACTCTCAGCATGCATTGCCCCTAATGGCGGAGTTGTGGAGTATTCAGTATCACACTCTCAGCATGCATTGCCCCTAATGGTGGAGTTGTGGAGTATTCAGTATCACACTCTCAGCATGCATTGCCCCTAATGGCGGAGATGTGGAGTATTCAGTATCACACTCTCAGCATGCATTGCCCCTAATGGTGGAGTTGTGGAGTATTCAGTATCACACTCTCAGCATGCATTGCACCTAATGGCAGAGTTGTGGAGTATTCAGTATCACACTCTCAGCATGCATTGCCCCTAATGGTGGAGTTGTGGAATATTCAGTATCACACTCTCAGCATGCTGTGTCCCCTAATGGTGGAGTTGTGGAGTATTCAGTATCACACTCTCAGCATGCATTGCCCCTAATGGTGGAGTTGTGGAGTATTCAGTATCACACTACCAGCATGCATTGCCCCTAATGGTGGAGTTGTGGAGTATTCAGTATCACACTACCAGCATGCATTGCCCCTAATGGTGGAGTTGTGGAGTATTCAGTATCACACTACCAGCATGCATTGCCCCTAATGGTGGAGTTGTGGAGTATTCAGTATCACACTACCAGCATGCATTGCCCCTAATGGTGGAGTTGTGGAGTATTCAGTATCACACTACCAGCATGCATTGCCCCTAATGGCGGAGTTGTGGAGTATTCAGTATCACACTCTCAGCATGCATTCCTCCTAATGGCGGAGTTGTGGAGTATTCAGTATCACACTCTCAGCATGCATTGCCCCTAATGGCGGAGTTGTGGAGTATTCAGTATCACACCCTCAGCATGCATTGCCCCTAATGGCGGAGTTGTGGAGTATTCAGTATCACACTCTCAGCATGCATTGCCCCTAATGGCGGAGTTGTGGAGTATTCCGTATCACACTCTCAGCATGCATTGCCCCTAATGGTGGAGTTGTGGAGTATTCAGTATCACACTACCAGCATGCATTGCCCCTAATGGTGGAGTTGTGGAGTATTCAGTATCACACTCTCAGCATGCATTGCCCCTAATGGTGGAGTTGTGGAGTATTCAGTATCACATTCTCAGCATGCATTGCCCCTAATGGTGGAGTTGTGGAGTATTCAGTATCACACTCTCAGCATGCTGTGTCCCCTAATGGCGGAGTTGTGGAGTATTCAGTATCACACTCGCAGCATGTATTGCCCCTAATGGCGGAGTTGTGGAGTATTCAGTATCACACTCTCAGCATGCTGTGTCCCCTAATGGTGGAGTTGTGGAGTATTCAGTATCACACTCTCAGCATGTATTGCCCCTAATGGCGGAGTTGTGGAGTATTCAGTATCACACTCTCAGCATGCTGTGTCCCCTAATGGTGGAGTTGTGGAGTATTCAGTATCACACTCTCAGCATGCTGTGTCCCTAATGGTGGAGTTGTGGAGTATTCAGTATCACACTCTCAGCATGCATTGCCACTAATGGTGGAGTTGTGGAGTATTCAGTATCACACTCTCAGCATGCATTGCCCCTAATGGAGGCAATGTGGAGTATTCAGTATCACACTCTCAGCATGTATTGCCCCTAATGGTGGCATTGTGGAGTATTCAGTAGCACACTCTCAGCATGCTGTGTCCCCTAATGGTGGAGTTGTGGAGTATTCAGTATCACACTCTCAGCATGCTGTGTCCCTAATGGTGGATTTGTGGAGTATTCAGTATCACACTCACGGCATGCATTGCCCCTAATGGTGGAGTTGTGGAGTATTCAGTATCACACTCTCAGCATGCATTGCCCCTAATGGTGGAGTTGTGGAGTATTCAGTATCACACTCTCAGCATGCATTGCCCCTAATGGAGGCAATGTGGAGTATTCAGTATCACACTCTCAGCATGCATTGCCCCTAATGGCGGAGTTGTGGAGTATTCAGTATCACACTCTCAGCATGCATTGCCCCTAATGGCGGAGTTGTGGAGTATTCAGTATCACACCCTCAGCATGCATTGCCCCTAATGGCGAAGATGTGGAGTATTCAGTATCACACTCTCAGCATGCATTGCCCCTAATGGTGGAGTTGTGGAGTATTCAGTATCACACTCTCAGCATGCATTGCACCTAATGGCGGAGTTGTGGAGTATTCAGTATCACACTCTCAGCATGCATTGCCCCTAATGGTGGAGTTGTGGAATATTCAGTATCACACTCTCAGCATGCTGTGTCCCCTAATGGTGGAGTTGTGGAGTATTCAGTATCACACTCTCAGCATGCATTGCCCCTAATGGTGGAGTTGTGGAGTATTCAGTATCACACTACCAGCATGCATTGCCCCTAATGGTGGAGTTGTGGAGTATTCAGTATCACACTACCAGCATGCATTGCCCCTAATGGTGGAGTTGTGGAGTATTCAGTATCACACTACCAGCATGCATTGCCCCTAATGGTGGAGTTGTGGAGTATTCAGTATCACACTCTCAGCATGCTGTGTCCCTAATGGTGGATTTGTGGAGTATTCAGTATCACACTCACGGCATGCATTGCCCCTAATGGTGGAGTTGTGGAGTATTCAGTATCACACTCTCAGCATGCATTGCCCCTAATGGTGGAGTTGTGGAGTATTCAGTATCACACTCTCAGCATGCATTGCCCCTAATGGAGGCAATGTGGAGTATTCAGTATCACACTCTCAGCATGCATTGCCCCTAATGGCGGAGTTGTGGAGTATTCAGTATCACACTCTCAGCATGCATTGCCCCTAATGGCGGAGTTGTGGAGTATTCAGTATCACACCCTCAGCATGCATTGCCCCTAATGGCGAAGATGTGGAGTATTCAGTATCACACTCTCAGCATGCATTGCCCCTAATGGTGGAGTTGTGGAGTATTCAGTATCACACTCTCAGCATGCATTGCACCTAATGGCGGAGTTGTGGAGTATTCAGTATCACACTCTCAGCATGCATTGCCCCTAATGGTGGAGTTGTGGAATATTCAGTATCACACTCTCAGCATGCTGTGTCCCCTAATGGTGGAGTTGTGGAGTATTCAGTATCACACTCTCAGCATGCATTGCCCCTAATGGTGGAGTTGTGGAGTATTCAGTATCACACTACCAGCATGCATTGCCCCTAATGGTGGAGTTGTGGAGTATTCAGTATCACACTACCAGCATGCATTGCCCCTAATGGTGGAGTTGTGGAGTATTCAGTATCACACTACCAGCATGCATTGCCCCTAATGGTGGAGTTGTGGAGTATTCAGTATCACACTACCAGCATGCATTGCCCCTAATGGTGGAGTTGTGGAGTATTCAGTATCACACTACCAGCATGCATTGCCCCTAATGGCGGAGTTGTGGAGTATTCAGTATCACACTCTCAGCATGCATTCCTCCTAATGGCGGAGTTGTGGAGTATTCAGTATCACACTCTCAGCATGCATTGCCCCTAATGGCGGAGTTGTGGAGTATTCAGTATCACACCCTCAGCATGCATTGCCCCTAATGGCGGAGTTGTGGAGTATTCAGTATCACACTCTCAGCATGCATTGCACCTAATGGCGGAGTTGTGGAGTATTCAGTATCACACTCTCAGCATGCATTGCCCCTAATGGTGGAGTTGTGGAATATTCAGTATCACACTCTCAGCATGCTGTGTCCCCTAATGGTGGAGTTGTGGAGTATTCAGTATCACACTCTCAGCATGTATTGCCCCTAATGGCGGAGTTGTGGAGTATTCAGTATCACACTCTCAGCATGCTGTGTCCCCTAATGGTGGAGTTGTGGAGTATTCAGTATCACACTCTCAGCATGCTGTGTCCCTAATGGTGGAGTTGTGGAGTATTCAGTATCACACTCTCAGCATGCATTGCCACTAATGGTGGAGTTGTGGAGTATTCAGTATCACACTCTCAGCATGCATTGCCCCTAATGGAGGCAATGTGGAGTATTCAGTATCACACTCTCAGCATGTATTGCCCCTAATGGTGGCATTGTGGAGTATTCAGTAGCACACTCTCAGCATGCTGTGTCCCCTAATGGTGGAGTTGTGGAGTATTCAGTATCACACTCTCAGCATGCTGTGTCCCTAATGGTGGATTTGTGGAGTATTCAGTATCACACTCACGGCATGCATTGCCCCTAATGGTGGAGTTGTGGAGTATTCAGTATCACACTCTCAGCATGCATTGCCCCTAATGGTGGAGTTGTGGAGTATTCAGTATCACACTCTCAGCATGCATTGCCCCTAATGGAGGCAATGTGGAGTATTCAGTATCACACTCTCAGCATGCATTGCCCCTAATGGCGGAGTTGTGGAGTATTCAGTATCACACTCTCAGCATGCATTGCCCCTAATGGCGGAGTTGTGGAGTATTCAGTATCACACCCTCAGCATGCATTGCCCCTAATGGCGAAGATGTGGAGTATTCAGTATCACACTCTCAGCATGCATTGCCCCTAATGGTGGAGTTGTGGAGTATTCAGTATCACACTCTCAGCATGCATTGCACCTAATGGCGGAGTTGTGGAGTATTCAGTATCACACTCTCAGCATGCATTGCCCCTAATGGTGGAGTTGTGGAATATTCAGTATCACACTCTCAGCATGCTGTGTCCCCTAATGGTGGAGTTGTGGAGTATTCAGTATCACACTCTCAGCATGCATTGCCCCTAATGGTGGAGTTGTGGAGTATTCAGTATCACACTACCAGCATGCATTGCCCCTAATGGTGGAGTTGTGGAGTATTCAGTATCACACTACCAGCATGCATTGCCCCTAATGGTGGAGTTGTGGAGTATTCAGTATCACACTACCAGCATGCATTGCCCCTAATGGTGGAGTTGTGGAGTATTCAGTATCACACTACCAGCATGCATTGCCCCTAATGGTGGAGTTGTGGAGTATTCAGTATCACACTACCAGCATGCATTGCCCCTAATGGCGGAGTTGTGGAGTATTCAGTATCACACTCTCAGCATGCATTCCTCCTAATGGCGGAGTTGTGGAGTATTCAGTATCACACTCTCAGCATGCATTGCCCCTAATGGCGGAGTTGTGGAGTATTCAGTATCACACCCTCAGCATGCATTGCCCCTAATGGCGGAGTTGTGGAGTATTCAGTATCACACTCTCAGCATGCATTGCCCCTAATGGCGGAGTTGTGGAGTATTCCGTATCACACTCTCAGCATGCATTGCCCCTAATGGTGGAGTTGTGGAGTATTCAGTATCACACTACCAGCATGCATTGCCCCTAATGGTGGAGTTGTGGAGTATTCAGTATCACACTCTCAGCATGCATTGCCCCTAATGGTGGAGTTGTGGAGTATTCAGTATCACATTCTCAGCATGCATTGCCCCTAATGGTGGAGTTGTGGAGTATTCAGTATCACACTACTAGCATGCATTGCCCCTAATGGTGGAGTTGTGGAGTATTCAGCATCACACTACTAGCATGCATTGCCCCTAATGGCGGAGTTGTGGAGTATTCAGTATCACACTCTCAGCATGCATTCCTCCTAATGGCGGAGTTGTGGAGTATTCAGTATCACACTCTCAGAATGCATTGCCCCTAATGGCGGAGTTGTGGAGTATTCAGTATCACACCCTCAGCATGCATTGCCCCTAATGGCGGAGTTGTGGAGTATTCAGTATCACACTCTCAGCATGCATTGCCCCTAATGGCGGAGTTGTGGAGTATTCAGTATCACACTCTCAGCATGCATTGCCCCTAATGGTGGAGTTGTGGAGTATTCAGTAGCACACTCTCAGCATGCTGTGTTCCCTAATGGTGGAGTTGTGGAGTATTCAGTATCACACTCTCAGCATGCATTGCCCCTAATGGCGGAGTTGTGGAGTATTCAGTATCACACTCTCAGCATGCATTGCCCCTAATGGTGGAGTTGTGGAGTATTCAGTATCACACTACCAGCATGCATTGCCCCTAATGGTGGAGTTGTGGAGTATTCAGTATCACATTCTCAGCATGCATTGCCCCTAATGGTGGAGTTGTGGAGTATTCAGTATCACACTACTAGCATGCATTGCCCCTAATGGTGGAGTTGTGGAGTATTCAGTATCACACTACCAGCATGCATTGCCCCTAATGGTGGAGTTGTGGAGTATTCAGTATCACACTACCAGCATGCATTGCCCCTAATGGTGGAGTTGTGGAGTATTCAGTATCACACTACCAGCATGCATTGCCCCTAATGGTGGAGTTGTGGAGTATTCAGTATCACACTACCAGCATGCATTGCCCCTAATGGTGGAGTTGTGGAGTATTCAGTATCACACTCTCAGCATGCATTGCCCCTAATGACGGAGTTGTGGAGTATTCAGTATCACACTCTCAGCATGCTGTGTCCCCTAATGTTGGAGTTGTGGAGTATTCAGTATCACACTCTCAGCATGCATTGCCCCTAATGGTGGAGTTGTGGAGTATTCAGTATCACACTACCAGCATGGATTGCCCCTAATGGTGGAGTTGTGGAGTATTCAGTATCACACTACCAGCATGCATTGCCCCTAATGGTGGAGTTGTGGAGTATTCAGTATCACACTACCAGCATGCATTGCCCCTAATGGTGGAGTTGTGGAGTATTCAGTATCACACTCTCAGCATGCATTGCCCCTAATGGCGGAGTTGTGGAGTATTCAGTATCACACTCTCAGCATGCATTGCCCCTAATGGCGGAGTTGTGGAGTATTCAGTATCACACTCTCAGCATGCATTGCCCCTAATGGCGGAGTTGTGGAGTATTCAGTATCACACCCTCAGCATGCATTGCCCCTAATGGCGGAGTTGTGGAGTATTCAGTATCACACTCTCAGCATGCATTGCCCCTAATGGCGGAGTTGTGGAGTATTCAGTATCACACTCTCAGCATGCATTGCCCCTAATGGTGGAGTTGTGGAGTATTCAGTATCACACTACCAGCATGCATTGCCCCTAATGGTGGAGTTGTGGAGCATTCAGTATCACACTCTCAGCATGCATTGCCCCTAATGGTGGAGTTGTGGAGTATTCAGTATCACATTCTCAGCATGCATTGCCCCTAATGGTGGAGTTGTGGAGTATTCAGTATCACACTACTAGAATGCATTGCCCCTAATGGTGGAGTTGTGGAGTATTCAGTATCACACTACTAGCATGCATTGCCCCTAATGGTGGAGTTGTGGAGTATTCAGTATCACACTCTCAGCATGCTGTGTCCCTAATGGTGGAGTTGTGGAGTATTCAGTATCACACTCTCAGCATGCATTGCCACTAATGGTGGAGTTGTGGAGTATTCAGTATCACACTCTCAGCATGCATTGCCCCTAATGGAGGCAATGTGGAGTATTCAGTATCACACTCTCAGCATGCATTGCCCCTAATGGTGGCATTGTGGAGTATTCAGTAGCACACTCTCAGCATGCTGTGTCCCCTAATGGTGGAGTTGTGGAGTATTCAGTATCACACTCTCAGCATGCTGTGTCCCTAATGGTGGATTTGTGGAGTATTCAGTATCACACTCACGGCATGCATTGCCCCTAATGGTGGAGTTGTGGAGTATTCAGTATCACACTCTCAGCATGCATTGCCCCTAATGGTGGAGTTGTGGAGTATTCAGTATCACACTCTCAGCATGCATTGCCCCTAATGGAGGCAATGTGGAGTATTCAGTATCACACTCTCAGCATGCATTGCCCCTAATGGCGGAGTTGTGGAGTATTCAGTATCACACTCTCAGCATGCATTGCCCCTAATGGTGGAGTTGTGGAGTATTCAGTATCACACTCTCAGCATGCATTGCCCCTAATGGAGGCAATGTGGAGTATTCAGTATCACACTCTCAGCATGCATTGCCCCTAATGGCGGAGTTGTGGAGTATTCAGTATCACACTCTCAGCATGCATTGCCCCTAATGGTGGAGTTGTGGAGTATTCAGTATCACACTCTCAGCATACATTGCCCCTAATGGCGGAGATGTGGAGTATTCAGTATCACACTCTCAGCATGCATTGCCCCTAATGGTGGAGTTGTGGAGTATTCAGTATCACACTCTCAGAATGCATTGCACCTAATGGCGGAGTTGTGGAGTATTCAGTATCACACTCTCAGCATGCATTGCCCCTAATGGTGGAGTTGTGGAATATTCAGTATCACACTCTCAGCATGCTGTGTCCCCTAATGGTGGAGTTGTGGAGTATTCAGTATCACACTCTCAGCATGCATTGCCCCTAATGGTGGAGTTGTGGAGTATTCAGTATCACACTACCAGCATGCATTGCCCCTAATGGTGGAGTTGTGGAGCATTCAGTATCACACTCTCAGCATGCATTGCCCCTAATGGTGGAGTTGTGGAGTATTCAGTATCACATTCTCAGCATGCATTGCCCCTAATGGTGGAGTTGTGGAGTATTCAGTATCACACTACTAGAATGCATTGCCCCTAATGGTGGAGTTGTGGAGTATTCAGTATCACACTACTAGCATGCATTGCCCCTAATGGTGGAGTTGTGGAGTATTCAGTATCACACTCTCAGCATGCTGTGTCCCTAATGGTGGAGTTGTGGAGTATTCAGTATCACACTCTCAGCATGCATTGCCACTAATGGTGGAGTTGTGGAGTATTCAGTATCACACTCTCAGCATGCATTGCCCCTAATGGAGGCAATGTGGAGTATTCAGTATCACACTCTCAGCATGCATTGCCCCTAATGGTGGCATTGTGGAGTATTCAGTAGCACACTCTCAGCATGCTGTGTCCCCTAATGGTGGAGTTGTGGAGTATTCAGTATCACACTCTCAGCATGCTGTGTCCCTAATGGTGGATTTGTGGAGTATTCAGTATCACACTCACGGCATGCATTGCCCCTAATGGTGGAGTTGTGGAGTATTCAGTATCACACTCTCAGCATGCATTGCCCCTAATGGTGGAGTTGTGGAGTATTCAGTATCACACTCTCAGCATGCATTGCCCCTAATGGAGGCAATGTGGAGTATTCAGTATCACACTCTCAGCATGCATTGCCCCTAATGGCGGAGTTGTGGAGTATTCAGTATCACACTCTCAGCATGCATTGCCCCTAATGGTGGAGTTGTGGAGTATTCAGTATCACACTCTCAGCATGCATTGCCCCTAATGGAGGCAATGTGGAGTATTCAGTATCACACTCTCAGCATGCATTGCCCCTAATGGCGGAGTTGTGGAGTATTCAGTATCACACTCTCAGCATGCATTGCCCCTAATGGTGGAGTTGTGGAGTATTCAGTATCACACTCTCAGCATGCATTGCCCCTAATGGCGGAGATGTGGAGTATTCAGTATCACACTCTCAGCATGCATTGCCCCTAATGGTGGAGTTGTGGAGTATTCAGTATCACACTCTCAGAATGCATTGCACCTAATGGCGGAGTTGTGGAGTATTCAGTATCACACTCTCAGCATGCATTGCCCCTAATGGTGGAGTTGTGGAATATTCAGTATCACACTCTCAGCATGCTGTGTCCCCTAATGGTGGAGTTGTGGAGTATTCAGTATCACACTCTCAGCATGCATTGCCCCTAATGGTGGAGTTGTGGAGTATTCAGTATCACACTACCAGCATGCATTGCCCCTAATGGTGGAGTTGTGGAGTATTCAGTATCACACTACCAGCATGCATTGCCCCTAATGGTGGAGTTGTGGAGTATTCAGTATCACACTACCAGCATGCATTGCCCCTAATGGTGGAGTTGTGGAGTATTCAGTATCACACTAGCAGCATGCATTGCCCCTAATGGTGGAGTTGTGGAGTATTCAGTATCACACTACCAGCATGCATTGCCCCTAATGGCGGAGTTGTGGAGTATTCAGTATCACACTCTCAGCATGCATTCCTCCTAATGGCGGAGTTGTGGAGTATTCAGTATCACACTCTCAGCATGCATTGCCCCTAATGGCGGAGTTGTGGAGTATTCAGTATCACACCCTCAGCATGCATTGCCCCTAAGGGCGGAGTTGTGGAGTATTCAGTATCACACTCTCAGCATGCATTGCCCCTAATGGCGGAGTTGTGGAGTATTCCGTATCACACTCTCAGCATGCATTGCCCCTAATGGTGGAGTTGTGGAGTATTCAGTATCACACTACCAGCATGCATTGCCCCTAATGGTGGAGTTGTGGAGTATTCAGTATCACACTCTCAGCATGCATTGCCCCTAATGGTGGAGTTGTGGAGTATTCAGTATCACATTTTCAGCATGCATTGCCCCTAATGGTGGAGTTGTGGAGTATTCAGTATCACACTACTAGCATGCATTGCCCCTAATGGTGGAGTTGTGGAGTATTCAGCATCACACTACTAGCATGCATTGCCCCTAATGGTGGAGTTGTGGAGTATTCAGTAGCACACTCTCAGCATGCTGTGTCCCCTAATGGTGGAGTTGTGGAGTATTCAGTATCACACTCTCAGCATGCTGTGTCCCCTAATGGCGGAGTTGTGGAGTATTCAGTATCACACTCTCAGCATGCATTGCCCCTAATGGCGGAGTTGTGGAGTATTCAGTATCACACTCTCAGCATGCATTACCCCTAATGGCGGAATTGTGGAGTATTCAGTATCACACTCTCAGCATGCTGTGTCCCCTAATGTTGGAGTTGTGGAGTATTCAGTATCACACTCTCAGCATGCATTTCCCCTAATGGTGGAGTTGTGGAGTATTCAGTATCACACTACCAGCATGCATTGCCCCTAATGGTGGAGTTGTGGAGTATTCAGTGTAGTGTGATACACTACCAGCATGCATTGCCCCTAATGGTGGAGTTGTGGAGTATTCAGTATCACACTACCAGCATGCATTGCCCCTAATGGTGGAGTTGTGGAGTATTCAGTATCACACTACCAGCATGCATTGCCCCTAATGGTGGAGTTGTGGAGTATTCAGTATCACACTACCAGCATGCATTGCCCCTAATGGCGGAGTTGTGGAGTATTCAGTATCACACTCTCAGCATGCATTCCTCCTAATGGCGGAGTTGTGGAGTATTCAGTATCACACTCTCAGCATGCATTGCCCCTAATGGCGGAGTTGTGGAGTATTCAGTATCACACCCTCAGCATGCATTGCCCCTAATGGCGGAGTTGTGGAGTATTCAGTATCACACTCTCAGCATGCATTGCCCCTAATGGCGGAGTTGTGGAGTATTCAGTATCACACTCTCAGCATGCATTGCCCCTAATGGTGGAGTTGTGGAGTATTCAGTAGCACACTCTCAGCATGCTGTGTCCCCTAATGGTGGAGTTGTGGAGTATTCAGTATCACACTCTCAGCATGCATTGCCCCTAATGGCGGAGTTGTGGAGTATTCAGTATCACACTCTCAGCATGCATTGCCCCTAATGGTGGAGTTGTGGAGTATTCAGTATCACACTACCAGCATGCATTGCCCCTAATGGTGGAGTTGTGGAGTATTCAGTATCACACTCTCAGCATGCATTGCCCCTAATGGTGGAGTTGTGGAGTATTCAGTATCACATTCTCAGCATGCATTGCCCCTAATGGTGGAGTTGTGGAGTATTCAGTATCACACTACTAGCATGCATTGCCCCTAATGGTGGAGTTGTGGAGTATTCAGTATCACACTACCAGCATGCATTGCCCCTAATGGTGGAGTTGTGGAGTATTCAGTATCACACTACCAGCATGCATTGCCCCTAATGGTGGAGTTGTGGAGTATTCAGTATCACACTACCAGCATGCATTGCCCCTAATGGTGGAGTTGTGGAGTATTCAGTATCACACTACCAGCATGCATTGCCCCTAATGGTGGAGTTGTGGAGTATTCAGTATCACACTCTCAGCATGCATTGCCCCTAATGGCGGAGTTGTGGAGTATTCAGTATCACACTCTCAGCATGCTGTGTCCCCTAATGTTGGAGTTGTGGAGTATTCAGTATCACACTCTCAGCATGCATTGCCCCTAATGGTGGAGTTGTGGAGTATTCAGTATCACACTACCAGCATGCATTGCCCCTAATGGTGGAGTTGTGGAGTATTCAGTATCACACTACCAGCATGCATTGCCCCTAATGGTGGAGTTGTGGAGTATTCAGTATCACACTACCAGCATGCATTGCCCCTAATGGTGGAGTTGTGGAGTATTCAGTATCACACTACCAGCATGCATTGCCCCTAATGGTGGAGTTGTGGAGTATTCAGTATCACACTCTCAGCATGCATTGCCCCTAATGGCGGAGTTGTGGAGTATTCAGTATCACACTCTCAGCATGCATTGCCCCTAATGGCGGAGTTGTGGAGTATTCAGTATCACACTCTCAGCATGCATTGCCCCTAATGGCGGAGTTGTGGAGTATTCAGTATCACACCCTCAGCATGCATTGCCCCTAATGGCCGAGTTGTGGAGTATTCAGTATCACACTCTCAGCATGTTGCGGAGTATTCAGTATCACACTACCAGCATGCATTGCCCCTAATGGTGAAGTTGTGGAGCATTCAGTATCACACTCTCAGCATGCATTGCCCCTAATGGTGGAGTTGTGGAGTATTCAGTATCACATTCTCAGCATGCAGTGCCCCTAATGGTGGAGTTGTGGAGTATTCAGTATCACACTACTAGAATGCATTGCCCCTAATGGTGGAGTTGTGGAGTATTCAGTATCACACTACTAGCATGCATTGCCCCTAATGGTGGAGTTGTGGAGTATTCAGTAGCACACTCTCAGTATGCTGTGTCCCCTAATGGTGGAGTTGAGGAGTATTCAGTATCACACTCTCAGCATGCTGTGTCCCCTAATGGCGGAGTTGTGGAGTATTCAGTATCACACTCTCAGCATGCATTGCCCCTAATGGCGGAGTTGTGGAGTATTCAGTATCACACTCTCAGCATGCTGTGTCCCCTAATGGCGGCGTTGTGGAGTATTCAGTATCACACTCTCAGCATGCATTGCCCCTAATGGCGGAGTTGTGTAGTATTCAGTATCACACTCTCAGCATGCATTGCCCCTAATGGCGGAGTTGTGGAGTATTCAGTATCACACTCTCAGCATGCATTGCCCCTAATGGCGGAGTTGTGGAGTATTCAGTATCACACTCTCAGCATGCATTGCCCCTAATGGCGGAGTTGTGGAGTATTCAGTATCACACTCTCAGCATGCATTGCCCCTAATGGTGGAGTTGTGGAGTATTCAGTATCACACTAACAGCATGCATTGCCCCTAATGGTGGAGTTGTGGAGTATTCAGTATCACACTACCAGCATGCATTGCCCCTAATGGTGGAGTTGTGGAGTATTTAGTATCACACTCTCAGCATGCATTCCTCCTAATGGCGGAGTTGTGGAGTATTCAGTATCACACTCTCAGCATGCATTGCCCCTAATGGCCGAGTTGTGGAGTATTCAGTATCACACTACCAGCATGCATTGCCCCTAATGGTGGAGTTGTGGAGTATTCAGTATCACACTCTCAGCATGCATTGCCCCTAATGGTGGAGTTGTGGAGTATTCAGTATCACATTCTCAGCATGCATTGCCCCTAATGGTGGAGTTGTGGAGTATTCAGTATCACACTACTAGCATGCATTGCCCCTAATGGTGGAGTTGTGGAGTATTCAGTATCACACTACTAGCATGCATTGCCCCTAATGGTGGAGTTGTGGAGTATTCAGTAGCACACTCTCAGCATGCTGTGTCCCCTAATGGTGGAGTTGTGGAGTATTCAGTATCACACTCTCAGCATGCTGTGTCCCCTAATGGCGGAGTTGTGGAGTATTCAGTATCACACTCTCAGCATGCATTGCCCCTAATGGCGGAGTTGTGGAGTATTCAGTATCACACTCTCAGCATGCTGTGTCCCCTAATGGCGGAGTTGTGGAGTATTCAGTATCACACTCTCAGCATGCATTGCCCCTAATGGCGGAGTTGTGGAGTATTCAGTATCACACTCTCAGCATGCTGTGTCCCCTAATGGCGAGGTTGTGTAGTATTCAGTATCACACTCTCAGCATGCATTGCCCCTAATGGCGGAGTTGTGGAGTATTCAGTATCACACTACTAGCATGCATTGCCCCTAATGGTGGAGTTGTGGAGTATTCAGTATCACACTACTAGCATGCATTGCCCCTAATGGTGGAGTTGTGGAGTATTCAGTAGCACACTCTCAGCATGCTGTGTCCCCTAATGGTGGAGTTGTGGAGTATTCAGTATCACACTCTCAGCATGCTGTGTCCCCTAATGGCGGAGTTGTGGAGTATTCAGTATCACACTCTCAGCATGCATTGCCCCTAATGGCGGAGTTGTGGAGTATTCAGTATCACACTCTCAGCATGCATTGCCCCTAATGGTGGAGTTGTGGAGTATTCAGTATTACACTCTCAGCATGCATTGCCCCAATGGCGGAGTTGTGGAGTATTCAGTATCACACTCTCAGCATGCATTGCCCCTAATGGTGGAGTTGTGGAGTATTCAGTATCACACTCTCAGCATGCATTGCCCCTAATGGTGGAGTTGTGGAGTATTCAGTATCACACTACTAGCATGCATTGCCCCTAATGGTGGAGTTGTGGAGTATTCAGTAGCACACTCTCAGCATGCTGTGTCCCCTAATGGTGGAGTTGTGGAGTATTCAGTATCACACTCTCAGCATGCTGTGTCCCCTAATGGCGGAGTTGTGGAGTATTCAGTATCACACTCTCAGCATGTATTGCTCCTAATGGCGGAGTTGTGGAGTATTCAGTATCACACTCTCAGCATGCTGTGTCCCCTAATGGCGGAGTTGTGGAGTATTCAGTATCACACTCTCAGCATGCATTGCCCCTAATGGCGGAGTTGTGGAGTATTCAGTATCACACTCTCAGCATGCTGTGTCCCCTAATGGCGGAGTTGTGTAGTATTCAGTATCACACTCTCAGCATGCATTGCCCCTAATGGCGGAGTTGTGGAGTATTCAGTATCACACTACTAGCATGCATTGCCCCTAATGGTGGAGTTGTGGAGTATTCAGTATCACACTACTAGCATGCATTGCCCCTAATGGTGGAGTTGTGGAGTATTCAGTAGCACACTCTCAGCATGCTGTGTCCCCTAATGGTGGAGTTGTGGAGTATTCAGTATCACACTCTCAGCATGCTGTGTCCCCTAATGGCGGAGTTGTGGAGTATTCAGTATCACACTCTCAGCATGTATTGCTCCTAATGGCGGAGTTGTGGAGTATTCAGTATCACACTCTCAGCATGCTGTGTCCCCTAATGGCGGAGTTGTGTAGTATTCAGTATCACACTCTCAGCATGCATTGCCCCTAATGGCGGAGTTGTGGAGTATTCAGTATCACACTCTCAGCATGCTGTGTCCCCTAATGGTGGAGTTGTGGAGTATTCAGTATCACACTACCAGCATACATTGCCCCTAATGGTGGAGTTGTGGAGTATTCAGTATCACACTACCAGCATGCATTGCCCCTAATGGTGGAGTTGTGGAGTATTCAGTATCACACTACCAGCATGCATTGCCCCTAATGGTGGAGTTGTGGAGTATTCAGTATCACACTACCAGCATGCATTGCCCCTAATGGTGGAGTTGTGGAGTATTCAGTATCACACTCTCAGCATGCATTGCCCCTAATGGCGGAGTTGTGGAGTATTCAGTATCACACTCTCAGCATGCTGTGTCCCCTAATGTTGGAGTTGTGGAGTATTCAGTATCACACTCTCAGCATGCATTGCCCCTAATGGTGGAGTTGTGGAGTATTCAGTATCACACTACCAGCATGCATTGCCCCTAATGGTGGAGTTGTGGAGTATTCAGTATCACACTACCAGCATGCATTGCCCCTAATGGTGGAGTTGTGGAGTATTCAGTATCACACTACCAGCATGCATTGCCCCTAATGGTGGAGTTGTGGAGTATTCAGTATCACACTACCAGCATGCATTGCCCCTAATGGTGGAGTTGTGGAGTATTCAGTATCACACTCTCAGCATGCATTGCCCCTAATGGCGGAGTTGTGGAGTATTCAGTATCACACTCTCAGCATGCATTGCCCCTAATGGCGGAGTTGTGGAGTATTCAGTATCACACTCTCAGCATGCATTGCCCCTAATGGCGGAGTTGTGGAGTATTCAGTATCACACCCTCAGCATGCATTGCCCCTAATGGCGGAGTTGTGGAGTATTCAGTATCACACTCTCAGCATGTTGTGGAGTATTCAGTATCACACTACCAGCATGCATTGCCCCTAATGGTGGAGTTGTGGAGCATTCAGTATCACACTCTCAGCATGCATTGCCCCTAATGGTGGAGTTGTGGAGTATTCAGTATCACATTCTCAGCATGCATTGCCCCTAATGGTGGAGTTGTGGAGTATTCA
The DNA here is from genome assembly GCF_040938575.1 of Ambystoma mexicanum. Taxonomy (NCBI): domain Eukaryota; kingdom Metazoa; phylum Chordata; class Amphibia; order Caudata; family Ambystomatidae; genus Ambystoma; species Ambystoma mexicanum. The sequence goes on from NC_090924.1 coordinate 1,397,750,208, forward strand.
GTATCACACTACTAGAATGCATTGCCCCTAATGGTGGAGTTGTGGAGCATTCAGTATCACACTACTAGCATGCATTGCCCCTAATGGTGGAGTTGTGGAGTATTCAGTAGCACACTCTCAGTATGCTGTGTCCCCTAATGGTGGAGTTGAGGAGTATTCAGTATCACACTCTCAGCATGCTGTGTCCCCTAATGGCGGAGTTGTGGAGTATTCAGTATCACACTCTCAGCATGCATTGCCCCTAATGGCGGAGTTGTGGAGTATTCAGTATCACACTCTCAGCATGCTGTGTCCCCTAATGGCGGAGTTGTGGAGTATTCAGTATCACACTCTCAGCATGCATTGCCCCTAAAGTCGGAGTTGTGTAGTATTCAGCATCACACTCTCAGCATGCATTGCCCCTAATGGCGGAGTTGTGGAGTATTCAGTATCACACTCTCAGCATGCATTGCCCCTAATGGCGGAGTTGTGGAGTATTCAGTATCACACTCTCAGCATGCATTGCCCCTAATGGCGGAGTTGTGGAGTATTCAGTATCACACTCTCAGCATGCATTGCCCCTAATGGTGGAGTTGTGGATTATTCAGTATCACACTAACAGCATGCATTGCCCCTAATGGTGGAGTTGTGGAGTATTCAGTATCACACTACCAGCATGCATTGCCCCTAATGGTGGAGTTGTGGAGTATTCAGTATCACACTCTCAGCATGCATTCCTCCTAATGGCGGAGTTGTGGAGTATTCAGTATCACACTCTCAGCATGCATTGCCCCTAATGGCCGAGTTGTGGAGTATTCAGTATCACACTACCAGCATGCATTGCCCCTAATGGTGGAGTTGTGGAGTATTCAGTATCACACTCTCAGCATGCATTGCCCCTAATGGTGGAGTTGTGGAGTATTCAGTATCACATTCTCAGCATGCATTGCCCCTAATGGTGGAGTTGTGGAGTATTCAGTATCACACTACTAGCATGCATTGCCCCTAATGGTGGAGTTGTGGAGTATTCAGTATCACACTACTAGCATGCATTGCCCCTAATGGTGGAGTTGTGGAGTATTCAGTAGCACACTCTCAGCATGCTGTGCCCCTAATGGTGGAGTTGTGGAGTATTCAGTATCACACTCTCAGCATGCTGTGTCCCCTAATGGCGGAGTTGTGGAGTATTCAGTATCACACTCTCAGCATGCATTGCCCCTAATGGCGGAGTTGTGGAGTATTCAGTATCACACTCTCAGCATGCTGTGTCCCCTAATGGCGGAGTTGTGGAGTATTCAGTATCACACTCTCAGCATGCATTGCCCCTAATGGCGGAGTTGTGGAGTATTCAGTATCACACTCTCAGCATGCTGTGTCCCCTAATGGCGGAGTTGTGTAGTATTCAGTATCACACTCTCAGCATGCATTGCCCCTAATGGCGGAGTTGTGGAGTATTCAGTATCACACTACTAGCATGCATTGCCCCTAATGGTGGAGTTGTGGAGTATTCAGTATCACACTACTAGCATGCATTGCCCCTAATGGTGGAGTTGTGGAGTATTCAGTAGCACACTCTCAGCATGCTGTGTCCCCTAATGGCGGAGTTGTGTAGTATTCAGTATCACACTCTCAGCATGCATTGCCCCTAATGGCGGAGTTGTGGAGTATTCAGTATCACACTCTCAGCATGCTGTGTCCCCTAATGGCGGAGTTGTGTAGTATTCAGTATCACACTCTCAGAATGCATTGCCCCTAATGGCGGAGTTGTGGAGTATTCAGTATCACACTCTCAGCATGCATTGCCCCTAATGGTGGAGTTGTGGAGTATTCAGTATTACACTCTCAGCATGCATTGCCCCAATGGCGGAGTTGTGGAGTATTCAGTATCACACTCTCAGCATGCATTGCCCCTAATGGTGGAGTTGTGGAGTATTCAGTATCACACTCTCAGCATGCATTGCCCCTAATGGTGGAGTTGTGGAGTATTCAGTATCACACTACTAGCATGCATTGCCCCTAATGGTGGAGTTGTGGAGTATTCAGTAGCACATTCTCAGCATGCTGTGTCCCCTAATGGTGGAGTTGTGGAGTATTCAGTATCACACTCTCAGCATGCTGTGTCCCCTAATGGCGGAGTTGTGGAGTATTCAGTATCACACTCTCAGCATGTATCGCTCCTAATGGCGGAGTTGTGGAGTATTCAGTATCACACTCTCAGCATGCTGTGTCCCCTAATGGCGGAGTTGTGGAGTATTCAGTATCACACTCTCAGCATGCATTGCCCCTAATGGCGGAGTTGTGGAGTATTCAGTATCACACTCTCAGCATGCTGTGTCCCCTAATGGCGGAGTTGTGTAGTATTCAGTATCACACTCTCAGCATGCATTGCCCCTAATGGCGGAGTTGTGGAGTATTCAGTATCACACTACTAGCATGCATTGCCCCTAATGGTGGAGTTGTGGAGTATTCAGTATCACACTACTAGCATGCATTGCCCCTAATGGTGGAGTTGTGGAGTATTCAGTAGCACACTCTCAGCATGCTGTGTCCTCTAATGGTGGAGTTGTGGAGTATTCAGTATCACACTCTCAGCATGCTGTGTCCCCTAATGGCGGAGTTGTGGAGTATTCAGTATCACACTCTCAGCATGTATTGCTCCTAATGGCGGAGTTGTGGAGTATTCAGTATCACACTCTCAGCATGCTGTGTCCCCTAATGGCGGAGTTGTGTAGTATTCAGTATCACACTCTCAGCATGCATTGCCCCTAATGGCGGAGTTGTGGAGTATTCAGTATCACACTCTCAGCATGCTGTGTCCCCTAATGGCGGAGTTGTGTAGTATTCAGTATCACACTCTCAGAATGCATTGCCCCTAATGGCGGAGTTGTGGAGTATTCAGTATCACACTCTCAGCATGCATTGCCCCTAATGGTGGAGTTGTGGAGTATTCAGTATTACACTCTCAGCATGCATTGCCCCTAATGGCGGAGTTGTGGAGTATTCAGTATCACACTCTCAGCATGCATTGCCCCTAATGGTGGAGTTGTGGAGTATTCAGTATCACACTCTCAGCATGCATTGCCCCTAATGGTGGAGTTGTGGAGTATTCAGTATCACACTACTAGCATGCATTGCCCCTAATGGTGGAGTTGTGGAGTATTCAGTAGCACACTCTCAGCATGCTGTGTCCCCTAATGGTGGAGTTGTGGAGTATTCAGTATCACACTCTCAGCATGCTGTGTCCCCTAATGGCGGAGTTGTGGAGTATTCAGTATCACACTCTCAGCATGTATTGCTCCTAATGGCGGAGTTGTGGAGTATTCAGTATCACACTCTCAGCATGCTGTGTCCCCTAATGGCGGAGTTGTGGAGTATTCAGTATCACACTCTCAGCATGCATTGCCCCTAATGGCGGAGTTGTGGAGTATTCAGTATCACACTCTCAGCATGCTGTGTCCCCTAATGGCGGAGTTGTGTAGTATTCAGTATCACACTCTCAGAATGCATTGCCCCTAATGGCGGAGTTGTGGAGTATTCAGTATCACACTCTCAGCATGCATTGCCCCTAATGGTGGAGTTGTGGAGTATTCAGTATCACACTCTCAGCATGCATTGCCCCTAATGGCGGAGTTGTGGAGTATTCAGTATCACACTCTCAGCATGCATTGCCCCTAATGGTGGAGTTGTGGAGTATTCAGAATCACACTCTCAGCATGCATTGCCCCTAATGGCGGAGTTGTGGAGTATTCAGTATCACACTCTCAGCATGCATTGCCCCTAATGGTGGAGTTGTGGAGTATTCAGTATCACACTCTCAGCATGCATTGCCCCTAATGGTGGAGTTGTGGAGTATTCAGTATCACACTACCAGCATGCATTGCCCCTAATGGTGGTGTTGTGGAGTATTCAGTATCACACTCTCAGCATGCATTGCTCCTAATGGCGGAGATGTGGAGTATTCAGTATCACACTCTCAGCATGCATTGCCCCTAATGGCGGAGTTGTGGAGTATTCAGTATCACACTCTCAGCATGCATTGCCCCTAATGGTGGAGTTGTGGAGTATTCAGTATCACACTCTCAGCATGCATTGCCCCTAATGGCGGAGTTGTGGAGTATTCAGTATCACACTCTCAGCATGCATTGCCCCTAATGGTGGAGTTGTGGAGTATTCGGTATCACACTACCAGCATGCATTGCCGCTAATGGTGGAGTTGTGGAGTATTCAGTATCACACTACTAACATGCATTGCCCCTAATGGTGGAGTTGTGGAGTATTCAGTATCACACTCTCAGCATGCATTGCTCCTAATGGCGGAGTTGTGGAGTATTCAGTATCACACTCTCAGCATGCATTGCCCCTAATGGTGGAGTTGTGGAGTATTCAGTATCACACTCTCAGCATGCATTGCCCCTAATGGTGGAGTTGTGGAGTATTCATTATCACACTACCAGCATGCATTACCCCTAATGGTCGAGTTGTGGAGTATTCAGTATCACACTCTCAGCATGCATTGCCCCTAATGGCAGGGTTGTGGAGTATTCAGTATCACACTCTCAGCATGCATTGCCCCTAATGGTGGAGTTGTGGAGTATTCAGTATCACACTCTCAGCATGCATTGCCCCTAATGGTGGAGTTGTGGAGTATTCAGTATCACACTACCAGCATGCATTGCCCCTAATGGTGGAGTTGTGGAGTATTCAGTATCACACTCTCAGCATGCATTGCCCCTAATGGTGGAGTTGTGGAGTATTCAGTATCACACTCTCAGCATGCATTGCCCCTAATGGTGGAGTTGTGGAGTATTCAGTATCACACTACTAGCATGCATTGCCCCTAATGTTGGAGTTGTGGAGTATTCAGTATCACACTACTAGCATGCATTGCCCCTAATGGTGGAGTTGTGGAGTATTCAGTAGCACACTCTCAGCATGCTGTGTCCCCTAATGGTGGAGTTGTGGAGTATTCAGTATCACACTCTCAGCATGCTGTGTCCCCTAATGGCGGAGTTGAGGAGTATTCAGTATCACACTCTCAGTATGCATTGCCCCTAATGGCGGAGTTGTGGAGTATTCAGTATCACACTCTCAGCATGCTGTGTCCCCTAATGGCGGAGTTGTGGAGTATTCAGTAGCACACTCTCAGCATGCTGTGTCCCCTAATGGCGGAGTTGTGGAGTATTCAGTATCACACTCTCAGCATGCATTGCCCCTAATGGCGGAGTTGTGGAGTATTCAGTATCACACTCTCAGCATGCATTGCCCCTAATGGTGGAGTTGTGGAGTATTCAGTATCACACTCTCAGCATGCATTGCCCCTAATGGCGGAGTAGTGGAGTATTCAGTATCACACTCTCAGCATGCATTGCCCCTAATGGTGGAGTTGTGGAGTATTCAGTATCACACTCTCAGCATGCATTGCCCCTAATGGCGGAGTTGTGGAGTATTCAGTATCACACTCTCAGCATGCATTGCCCCTAATGGCGGAGTTGTGAAGTATTCAGTATCACACTCTCAGCATGCATTGCCCCTAACGGTGGAGTTGTGGAGTATTCAGTATCACTCTACCAGCATGCATTGCCCCTAATGGTGGTGTTGTGGAGTATTCAGTATCACACTCTCAGCATGCATTGCTCCTAATGGCGGAGTTGTGGAGTATTCAGTATCACACTCTCAGCATGCATTGCCCCTAATGGCGGAGTTGTGGAGTATTCAGTATCACACTCTCAGCATGCATTGCCCCTAATGGTGGAGTTGTGGAGTATTCAATATCACACTCTCAGCATTCATTGCCCCTAATGGCGGAGTTGTGGAGTATTCAGTATCACACTCTCAGCATGCATTGCCCCTAATGGTGGCGTTGTGGAGTATTCAGTATCACACTACCAGCATGCATTGCCCCTAATGGTGGAGTTGTGGAGTATTCAGTATCACACTACTAGCATGCATTGCCCCTAATGGTGGAGTTGTGGAGTATTCAGTATCACACTCTCAGCATGCATTGCCCCTAATGGCGGAGTTGTGGAGTATTCAGTATCACACTCTCAGCATGCATTGCCCCTAATGGCGGAGTTGTTGAGTATTCGGTATCACACTACCAGCATGCATTGCCGCTAATGGTGGAGTTGTGGAGTATTCAGTATCACACTACTAACATGCATTGCCCCTAATGGTGGAGTTGTGGAGTATTCAGTATCACACTCTCAGCATGCATTGCCCCTAATGGCGGAGTTGTGGAGTATTCAGTATCACACTCTCAGCATGCATTGCCCCTAATGGTGGAGTTGTGGAGTATTCAGTATCACACTCTCAGCATGCATTGCCCCTAATGGTGGAGTTGTGGAGTATTCATTATCACACTACCAGCATGCATTACCCCCAATGGTCGAGTTGTGGAGTATTCAGTATCACACTCTCAGCATGCATTGCCCCTAATGGCAGGGTTGTGGAGTATTCAGTATCACACTCTCAGCATGCATTGCCCCTAATGGCGGAGTTGTGTAGTATTCAGTATCACACTCTCAGCATGCATTGCCCCTATTGGCGGAGTTGTGGAGTATTCAGTATCACACTCTCAGCATGCTGTGTCCCCTAATGTTGGAGTTGTGGAGTATTCAGTATCACACTCTCAGCATGCATTGCCCCTAATGGTGGAGTTGTGGAGTATTCAGTATCACACTACCAGCATGCATTGCCCCTAATGGTGGAGTTGTGGAGTATTCAGTATCACACTACCAGCATGCATTGCCCCTAATGGTGGAGTTGTGGAGTATTCAGTATCACACTACCAGCATGCATTGCCCCTAATGGTGGAGTTGTGGAGTATTCAGTATCACACTACCAGCATGCATTGCCCCTAATGGTGGAGTTGTGGAGTATTCAGTATCACACTCTCAGCATGCATTGCCCCTAATGGCGGAGTTGTGGAGTATTCAGTATCACACTCTCAGCATGCATTGCCCCTAATGGCGGAGTTGTGGAGTATTCAGTATCACACTCTCAGCATGCATTGCCCCTAATGGCGGAGTTGTGGAGTATTCAGTATCACACCCTCAGCATGCATTGCCCCTAATGGCGGAGTTGTGGAGTATTCAGTATCACACTCTCAGCATGTTGTGGAGTATTCAGTATCACACTACCAGCATGCATTGCCCCTAATGGTGGAGTTGTGGAGCATTCAGTATCACACTCTCAGCATGCATTGCCCCTAATGGTGGAGTTGTGGAGTATTCAGTATCACATTCTCAGCATGCATTGCCCCTAATGGTGGAGTTGTGGAGTATTCAGTATCACACTACCAGAATGCATTGCCCCTAATGGTGGAGTTGTGGAGTATTCAGTATCACACTACTAGCATGCATTGCCCCTAATGGTGGAGTTGTGGAGTATTCAGTAGCACACTCTCAGTATGCTGTGTCCCCTAATGGTGGAGTTGAGGAGTATTCAGTATCACACTCTCAGCATGCTGTGTCCCCTAATGGCGGAGTTGTGGAGTATTCAGTATCACACTCTCAGCATGCATTGCCCCTAATGGCGGAGTTGTGGAGTATTCAGTATCACACTCTCAGCATGCTGTGTCCCCTAATGGCGGAGTTGTGGAGTATTCAGTATCACACTCTCAGCATGCATTGCCCCTAAAGTCGGAGTTGTGTAGTATTCAGCATCACACTCTCAGCATGCATTGCCCCTAATGGCGGAGTTGTGGAGTATTCAGTATCACACTCTCAGCATGCATTGCCCCTAATGGCGGAGTTGTGGAGTATTCAGTATCACACTCTCAGCATGCATTGCCCCTAATGGCGGAGTTGTGGAGTATTCAGTATCACACTCTCAGCATGCATTGCCCCTAATGGTGGAGTTGTGGATTATTCAGTATCACACTAACAGCATGCATTGCCCCTAATGGTGGAGTTGTGGAGTATTCAGTATCACACTACCAGCATGCATTGCCCCTAATGGCGGAGTTGTGGAGTATTCAGTATCACACTCTCAGCATGCTGTGTCCCCTAATGTTGGAGTTGTGGAGTATTCAGTATCACACTCTCAGCATGCATTGCCCCTAATGGTGGAGTTGTGGAGTATTCAGTATCACACTACCAGCATGCATTGCCCCTAATGGTGGAGTTGTGGAGTATTCAGTATCACACTACCAGCATGCATTGCCCCTAATGGTGGAGTTGTGGAGTATTCAGTATCACACTACCAGCATGCATTGCCCCTAATGGTGGAGTTGTGGAGTATTCAGTATCACACTACCAGCATGCATTGCCCCTAATGGTGGAGTTGTGGAGTATTCAGTATCACACTCTCAGCATGCATTGCCCCTAATGGCGGAGTTGTGGAGTATTCAGTATCACACTCTCAGCATGCATTGCCCCTAATGGCGGAGTTGTGGAGTATTCAGTATCACACTCTCAGCATGCATTGCCCCTAATGGCGGAGTTGTGGAGTATTCAGTATCACACCCTCAGCATGCATTGCCCCTAATGGCGGAGTTGTGGAGTATTCAGTATCACACTCTCAGCATGTTGTGGAGTATTCAGTATCACACTACCAGCATGCATTGCCCCTAATGGTGGAGTTGTGGAGCATTCAGTATCACACTCTCAGCATGCATTGCCCCTAATGGTGGAGTTGTGGAGTATTCAGTATCACATTCTCAGCATGCATTGCCCCTAATGGTGGAGTTGTGGAGTATTCAGTATCACACTACCAGAATGCATTGCCCCTAATGGTGGAGTTGTGGAGTATTCAGTATCACACTACTAGCATGCATTGCCCCTAATGGTGGAGTTGTGGAGTATTCAGTAGCACACTCTCAGTATGCTGTGTCCCCTAATGGTGGAGTTGAGGAGTATTCAGTATCACACTCTCAGCATGCTGTGTCCCCTAATGGCGGAGTTGTGGAGTATTCAGTATCACACTCTCAGCATGCATTGCCCCTAATGGCGGAGTTGTGGAGTATTCAGTATCACACTCTCAGCATGCTGTGTCCCCTAATGGCGGAGTTGTGGAGTATTCAGTATCACACTCTCAGCATGCATTGCCCCTAAAGTCGGAGTTGTGTAGTATTCAGCATCACACTCTCAGCATGCATTGCCCCTAATGGCGGAGTTGTGGAGTATTCAGTATCACACTCTCAGCATGCATTGCCCCTAATGGCGGAGTTGTGGAGTATTCAGTATCACACTCTCAGCATGCATTGCCCCTAATGGCGGAGTTGTGGAGTATTCAGTATCACACTCTCAGCATGCATTGCCCCTAATGGTGGAGTTGTGGATTATTCAGTATCACACTAACAGCATGCATTGCCCCTAATGGTGGAGTTGTGGAGTATTCAGTATCACACTACCAGCATGCATTGCCCCTAATGGTGGAGTTGTGGAGTATTCAGTATCACACTCTCAGCATGCATTCCTCCTAATGGCGGAGTTGTGGAGTATTCAGTATCACACTCTCAGCATGCATTGCCCCTAATGGCCGAGTTGTGGAGTATTCAGTATCACACTACCAGCATGCATTGCCCCTAATGGTGGAGTTGTGGAGTATTCAGTATCACACTCTCAGCATGCATTGCCCCTAATGGTGGAGTTGTGGAGTATTCAGTATCACATTCTCAGCATGCATTGCCCCTAATGGTGGAGTTGTGGAGTATTCAGTATCACACTACTAGCATGCATTGCCCCTAATGGTGGAGTTGTGGAGTATTCAGTATCACACTACTAGCATGCATTGCCCCTAATGGTGGAGTTGTGGAGTATTCAGTAGCACACTCTCAGCATGCTGTGTCCCCTAATGGTGGAGTTGTGGAGTATTCAGTATCACACTCTCAGCATGCTGTGTCCCCTAATGGCGGAGTTGTGGAGTATTCAGTATCACACTCTCAGCATGCATTGCCCCTAATGGCGGAGTTGTGGAGTATTCAGTATCACACTCTCAGCATGCTGTGTCCCCTAATGGCGGAGTTGTGGAGTATTCAGTATCACACTCTCAGCATGCATTGCCCCTAATGGCGGAGTTGTGGAGTATTCAGTATCACACTCTCAGCATGCTGTGTCCCCTAATGGCGGAGTTGTGTAGTATTCAGTATCACACTCTCAGCATGCATTGCCCCTAATGGCGGAGTTGTGGAGTATTCAGTATCACACTACTAGCATGCATTGCCCCTAATGGTGGAGTTGTGGAGTATTCAGTATCACACTACTAGCATGCATTGCCCCTAATGGTGGAGTTGTGGAGTATTCAGTAGCACACTCTCAGCATGCTGTGTCCCCTAATGGCGGAGTTGTGTAGTATTCAGTATCACACTCTCAGCATGCATTGCCCCTAATGGCGGAGTTGTGGAGTATTCAGTATCACACTCTCAGCATGCTGTGTCCCCTAATGGCGGAGTTGTGTAGTATTCAGTATCACACTCTCAGAATGCATTGCCCCTAATGGCGGAGTTGTGGAGTATTCAGTATCACACTCTCAGCATGCATTGCCCCTAATGATGGAGTTGTGGAGTATTCAGTATTACACTCTCAGCATGCATTGCCCCAATGGCGGAGTTGTGGAGTATTCAGTATCACACTCTCAGCATGCATTGCCCCTAATGGTGGAGTTGTGGAGTATTCAGTATCACACTCTCAGCATGCATTGCCCCTAATGGTGGAGTTGTGGAGTATTCAGTATCACACTACTAGCATGCATTGCCCCTAATGGTGGAGTTGTGGAGTATTCAGTAGCACATTCTCAGCATGCTGTGTCCCCTAATGGTGGAGTTGTGGAGTATTCAGTATCACACTCTCAGCATGCTGTGTCCCCTAATGGCGGAGTTGTGGAGTATTCAGTATCACACTCTCAGCATGTATCGCTCCTAATGGCGGAGTTGTGGAGTATTCAGTATCACACTCTCAGCATGCTGTGTCCCCTAATGGCGGAGTTGTGGAGTATTCAGTATCACACTCTCAGCATGCATTGCCCCTAATGGCGGAGTTGTGGAGTATTCAGTATCACACTCTCAGCATGCTGTGTCCCCTAATGGCGGAGTTGTGTAGTATTCAGTATCACACTCTCAGCATGCATTGCCCCTAATGGCGGAGTTGTGGAGTATTCAGTATCACACTACTAGCATGCATTGCCCCTAATGGTGGAGTTGTGGAGTATTCAGTATCACACTACTAGCATGCATTGCCCCTAATGGTGGAGTTGTGGAGTATTCAGTAGCACACTCTCAGCATGCTGTGTCCTCTAATGGTGGAGTTGTGGAGTATTCAGTATCACACTCTCAGCATGCTGTGTCCCCTAATGGCGGAGTTGTGGAGTATTCAGTATCACACTCTCAGCATGTATTGCTCCTAATGGCGGAGTTGTGGAGTATTCAGTATCACACTCTCAGCATGCTGTGTCCCCTAATGGCGGAGTTGTGTAGTATTCAGTATCACACTCTCAGCATGCATTGCCCCTAATGGCGGAGTTGTGGAGTATTCAGTATCACACTCTCAGCATGCTGTGTCCCCTAATGGCGGAGTTGTGTAGTATTCAGTATCACACTCTCAGAATGCATTGCCCCTAATGGCGGAGTTGTGGAGTATTCAGTATCACACTCTCAGCATGCATTGCCCCTAATGGTGGAGTTGTGGAGTATTCAGTATTACACTCTCAGCATGCATTGCCCCTAATGGCGGAGTTGTGGAGTATTCAGTATCACACTCTCAGCATGCATTGCCCCTAATGGTGGAGTTGTGGAGTATTCAGTATCACACTCTCAGCATGCATTGCCCCTAATGGTGGAGTTGTGGAGTATTCAGTATCACACTACTAGCATGCATTGCCCCTAATGGTGGAGTTGTGGAGTATTCAGTAGCACACTCTCAGCATGCTGTGTCCCCTAATGGTGGAGTTGTGGAGTATTCAGTATCACACTCTCAGCATGCTGTGTCCCCTAATGGCGGAGTTGTGGAGTATTCAGTATCACACTCTCAGCATGTATTGCTCCTAATGGCGGAGTTGTGGAGTATTCAGTATCACACTCTCAGCATGCATTGCCCCTAATGGTGGAGTTGTGGAGTATTCAGTATCACACTCTCAGCATGCATTGCCCCTAATGGCGGAGTTGTGGAGTATTCAGTATCACACTCTCAGCATGCATTGCCCCTAATGGTGGAGTTGTGGAGTATTCAGAATCACACTCTCAGCATGCATTGCCCCTAATGGCGGAGTTGTGGAGTATTCAGTATCACACTCTCAGCATGCATTGCCCCTAATGGTGGAGTTGTGGAGTATTCAGTATCACACTCTCAGCATGCATTGCCCCTAATGGTGGAGTTGTGGAGTATTCAGTATCACACTACCAGCATGCATTGCCCCTAATGGTGGTGTTGTGGAGTATTCAGTATCACACTCTCAGCATGCATTGCTCCTAATGGCGGAGATGTGGAGTATTCAGTATCACACTCTCAGCATGCATTGCCCCTAATGGCGGAGTTGTGGAGTATTCAGTATCACACTCTCAGCATGCATTGCCCCTAATGGTGGAGTTGTGGAGTATTCAGTATCACACTCTCAGCATGCATTGCCCCTAATGGCGGAGTTGTGGAGTATTCAGTATCACACTCTCAGCATGCATTGCCCCTAATGGTGGAGTTGTGGAGTATTCGGTATCACACTACCAGCATGCATTGCCGCTAATGGTGGAGTTGTGGAGTATTCAGTATCACACTACTAACATGCATTGCCCCTAATGGTGGAGTTGTGGAGTATTCAGTATCACACTCTCAGCATGCATTGCCCCTAATGGCGGAGTTGTGGAGTATTCAGTATCACACTCTCAGCATGCATTGCCCCTAATGGTGGAGTTGTGGAGTATTCAGTATCACACTCTCAGCATGCATTGCCCCTAATGGTGGAGTTGTGGAGTATTCATTATCACACTACCAGCATGCATTACCCCTAATGGTCGAGTTGTGGAGTATTCAGTATCACACTCTCAGCATGCATTGCCCCTAATGGCAGGGTTGTGGAGTATTCAGTATCACACTCTCAGCATGCATTGCCCCTAATGGTGGAGTTGTGGAGTATTCAGTATCACACTCTCAGCATGCATTGCCCCTAATGGTGGAGTTGTGGAGTATTCAGTATCACACTACCAGCATGCATTGCCCCTAATGGTGGAGTTGTGGAGTATTCAGTATCACACTACCAGCATGCATTGCCCCTAATGGTGGAGTTGTGGAGTAGTCAGTATCACACTACCAGCATGCATTGCCCCTAATGGTGGAGTTGTGGAGTATTCAGTATCACACTCTCAGCATGCATTGCCCCTAATGGCGGAGTTGTGGAGTATTCAGTATCACACTCTCAGCATGCATTGCCCCTAATGGCGGAGTTGTGGAGTATTCAGTATCACACTCTCAGCATGCATTGCCCCTAATGGCGGAGTTGTGGAGTATTCAGTATCACACCCTCAGCATGCATTGCCCCTAATGGCCGAGTTGTGGAGTATTCAGTATCACACTCTCAGCATGTTGTGGAGTATTCAGTATCACACTACCAGCATGCATTGCCCCTAATGGTGAAGTTGTGGAGCATTCAGTATCACACTCTCAGCATGCATTGCCCCTAATGGTGGAGTTGTGGAGTATTCAGTATCACATTCTCAGCATGCAGTGCCCCTAATGGTGGAGTTGTGGAGTATTCAGTATCACACTACTAGAATGCATTGCCCCTAATGGTGGAGTTGTGGAGTATTCAGTATCACACTACTAGCATGCATTGCCCCTAATGGTGGAGTTGTGGAGTATTCAGTAGCACACTCTCAGTATGCTGTGTCCCCTAATGGTGGAGTTGAGGAGTATTCAGTATCACACTCTCAGCATGCTGTGTCCCCTAATGGCGGAGTTGTGGAGTATTCAGTATCACACTCTCAGCATGCATTGCCCCTAATGGCGGAGTTGTGGAGTATTCAGTATCACACTCTCAGCATGCTGTGTCCCCTAATGGCGGCGTTGTGGAGTATTCAGTATCACACTCTCAGCATGCATTGCCCCTAATGGCGGAGTTGTGTAGTATTCAGTATCACACTCTCAGCATGCATTGCCCCTAATGGCGGAGTTGTGGAGTATTCAGTATCACACTCTCAGCATGCATTGCCCCTAATGGCGGAGTTGTGGAGTATTCAGTATCACACTCTCAGCATGCATTGCCCCTAATGGCGGAGTTGTGGAGTATTCAGTATCACACTCTCAGCATGCATTGCCCCTAATGGTGGAGTTGTGGAGTATTCAGTATCACACTAACAGCATGCATTGCCCCTAATGGTGGAGTTGTGGAGTATTCAGTATCACACTACCAGCATGCATTGCCCCTAATGGTGGAGTTGTGGAGTATTCAGTATCACACTCTCAGCATGCATTCCTCCTAATGGCGGAGTTGTGGAGTATTCAGTATCACACTCTCAGCATGCATTGCCCCTAATGGCCGAGTTGTGGAGTATTCAGTATCACACTACCAGCATGCATTGCCCCTAATGGTGGAGTTGTGGAGTATTCAGTATCACACTCTCAGCATGCATTGCCCCTAATGGTGGAGTTGTGGAGTATTCAGTATCACATTCTCAGCATGCATTGCCCCTAATGGTGGAGTTGTGGAGTATTCAGTATCACACTACTAGCATGCATTGCCCCTAATGGTGGAGTTGTGGAGTATTCAGTATCACACTACTAGCATGCATTGCCCCTAATGGTGGAGTTGTGGAGTATTCAGTAGCACACTCTCAGCATGCTGTGTCCCCTAATGGTGGAGTTGTGGAGTATTCAGTATCACACTCTCAGCATGCTGTGTCCCCTAATGGCGGAGTTGTGGAGTATTCAGTATCACACTCTCAGCATGCATTGCCCCTAATGGCGGAGTTGTGGAGTATTCAGTATCACACTCTCAGCATGCTGTGTCCCCTAATGGCGGAGTTGTGGAGTATTCAGTATCACACTCTCAGCATGCATTGCCCCTAATGGCGGAGTTGTGGAGTATTCAGTATCACACTCTCAGCATGCTGTGTCCCCTAATGGCGGAGTTGTGTAGTATTCAGTATCACACTCTCAGCATGCATTGCCCCTAATGGCGGAGTTGTGGAGTATTCAGTATCACACTACTAGCATGCATTGCCCCTAATGGTGGAGTTGTGGAGTATTCAGTATCACACTACTAGCATGCATTGCCCCTAATGGTGGAGTTGTGGAGTATTCAGTAGCACACTCTCAGCATGCTGTGTCCCCTAATGGTGGAGTTGTGGAGTATTCAGTATCACACTCTCAGCATGCTGTGTCCCCTAATGGCGGAGTTGTGGAGTATTCAGTATCACACTCTCAGCATGCATTGCCCCTAATGGCGGAGTTGTGGAGTATTCAGTATCACACTCTCAGCATGCATTGCCCCTAATGGTGGAGTTGTGGAGTATTCAGTATTACACTCTCAGCATGCATTGCCCCAATGGCGGAGTTGTGGAGTATTCAGTATCACACTCTCAGCATGCATTGCCCCTAATGGTGGAGTTGTGGAGTATTCAGTATCACACTCTCAGCATGCATTGCCCCTAATGGTGGAGTTGTGGAGTATTCAGTATCACACTACTAGCATGCATTGCCCCTAATGGTGGAGTTGTGGAGTATTCAGTAGCACACTCTCAGCATGCTGTGTCCCCTAATGGTGGAGTTGTGGAGTATTCAGTATCACACTCTCAGCATGCTGTGTCCCCTAATGGCGGAGTTGTGGAGTATTCAGTATCACACTCTCAGCATGTATTGCTCCTAATGGCGGAGTTGTGGAGTATTCAGTATCACACTCTCAGCATGCTGTGTCCCCTAATGGCGGAGTTGTGGAGTATTCAGTATCACACTCTCAGCATGCATTGCCCCTAATGGCGGAGTTGTGGAGTATTCAGTATCACACTCTCAGCATGCTGTGTCCCCTAATGGCGGAGTTGTGTAGTATTCAGTATCACACTCTCAGCATGCATTGCCCCTAATGGCGGAGTTGTGGAGTATTCAGTATCACACTACTAGCATGCATTGCCCCTAATGGTGGAGTTGTGGAGTATTCAGTATCACACTACTAGCATGCATTGCCCCTAATGGTGGAGTTGTGGAGTATTCAGTAGCACACTCTCAGCATGCTGTGTCCCCTAATGGTGGAGTTGTGGAGTATTCAGTATCACACTCTGAGCATGCTGTGTCCCCTAATGGCGGAGTTGTGGAGTATTCAGTATCACACTCTCAGCATGTATTGCTCCTAATGGCGGAGTTGTGGAGTATTCAGTATCACACTCTCAGCATGCTGTGTCCCCTAATGGCGGAGTTGTGTAGTATTCAGTATCACACTCTCAGCATGCATTGCCCCTAATGGCGGAGTTGTGGAGTATTCAGTATCACACTCTCAGCATGCTGTGTCCCCTAATGGTGGAGTTGTGGAGTATTCAGTATCACACTACCAGCATACATTGCCCCTAATGGTGGAGTTGTGGAGTATTCAGTATCACACTACCAGCATGCATTGCCCCTAATGGTGGAGTTGTGGAGTATTCAGTATCACACTACCAGCATGCATTGCCCCTAATGGTGGAGTTGTGGAGTATTCAGTATCACACTACCAGCATGCATTGCCCCTAATGGTGGAGTTGTGGAGTATTCAGTATCACACTCTCAGCATGCATTGCCCCTAATGGCGGAGTTGTGGAGTATTCAGTATCACACTCTCAGCATGCTGTGTCCCCTAATGTTGGAGTTGTGGAGTATTCAGTATCACACTCTCAGCATGCATTGCCCCTAATGGTGGAGTTGTGGAGTATTCAGTATCACACTACCAGCATGCATTGCCCCTAATGGTGGAGTTGTGGAGTATTCAGTATCACACTACCAGCATGCATTGCCCCTAATGGTGGAGTTGTGGAGTATTCAGTATCACACTACCAGCATGCATTGCCCCTAATGGTGGAGTTGTGGAGTATTCAGTATCACACTACCAGCATGCATTGCCCCTAATGGTGGAGTTGTGGAGTATTCAGTATCACACTCTCAGCATGCATTGCCCCTAATGGCGGAGTTGTGGAGTATTCAGTATCACACTCTCAGCATGCATTGCCCCTAATGGCGGAGTTGTGGAGTATTCAGTATCACACTCTCAGCATGCATTGCCCCTAATGGCGGAGTTGTGGAGTATTCAGTATCACACCCTCAGCATGCATTGCCCCTAATGGCGGAGTTGTGGAGTATTCAGTATCACACTCTCAGCATGTTGTGGAGTATTCAGTATCACACTACCAGCATGCATTGCCCCTAATGGTGGAGTTGTGGAGCATTCAGTATCACACTCTCAGCATGCATTGCCCCTAATGGTGGAGTTGTGGAGTATTCAGTATCACATTCTCAGCATGCATTGCCCCTAATGGTGGAGTTGTGGAGTATTCAGTATCACACTACTAGAATGCATTGCCCCTAATGGTGGAGTTGTGGAGTATTCAGTATCACACTACTAGCATGCATTGCCCCTAATGGTGGAGTTGTGGAGTATTCAGTAGCACACTCTCAGTATGCTGTGTCCCCTAATGGTGGAGTTGAGGAGTATTCAGTATCACACTCTCAGCATGCTGTGTCCCCTAATGGCGGAGTTGTGGAGTATTCAGTATCACACTCTCAGCATGCATTGCCCCTAATGGCGGAGTTGTGGAGTATTCAGTATCACACTCTCAGCATGCTGTGTCCCCTAATGGCGGAGTTGTGGAGTATTCAGTATCACACTCTCAGCATGCATTGCCCCTAAAGTCGGAGTTGTGTAGTATTCAGCATCACACTCTCAGCATGCATTGCCCCTAATGGCGGAGTTGTGGAGTATTCAGTATCACACTCTCAGCATGCATTGCCCCTAATGGCGGAGTTGTGGAGTATTCAGTATCACACTCTCAGCATGCATTGCCCCTAATGGCGGAGTTGTGGAGTATTCAGTATCACACTCTCAGCATGCATTGCCCCTAATGGTGGAGTTGTGGATTATTCAGTATCACACTAACAGCATGCATTGCCCCTAATGGTGGAGTTGTGGAGTATTCAGTATCACACTACCAGCATGCATTGCCCCTAATGGTGGAGTTGTGGAGTATTCAGTATCACACTCTCAGCATGCATTCCTCCTAATGGCGGAGTTGTGGAGTATTCAGTATCACACTCTCAGCATGCATTGCCCCTAATGGCCGAGTTGTGGAGTATTCAGTATCACACTACCAGCATGCATTGCCCCTAATGGTGGAGTTGTGGAGTATTCAGTATCACACTCTCAGCATGCATTGCCCCTAATGGTGGAGTTGTGGAGTATTCAGTATCACATTCTCAGCATGCATTGCCCCTAATGGTGGAGTTGTGGAGTATTCAGTATCACACTACTAGCATGCATTGCCCCTAATGGTGGAGTTGTGGAGTATTCAGTATCACACTACTAGCATGCATTGCCCCTAATGGTGGAGTTGTGGAGTATTCAGTAGCACACTCTCAGCATGCTGTGTCCCCTAATGGTGGAGTTGTGGAGTATTCAGTATCACACTCTCAGCATGCTGTGTCCCCTAATGGCGGAGTTGTGGAGTATTCAGTATCACACTCTCAGCATGCATTGCCCCTAATGGCGGAGTTGTGGAGTATTCAGTATCACACTCTCAGCATGCTGTGTCCCCTAATGGCGGAGTTGTGGAGTATTCAGTATCACACTCTCAGCATGCATTGCCCCTAATGGCGGAGTTGTGGAGTATTCAGTATCACACTCTCAGCATGCTGTGTCCCCTAATGGCGGAGTTGTGTAGTATTCAGTATCACACTCTCAGCATGCATTGCCCCTAATGGCGGAGTTGTGGAGTATTCAGTATCACACTACTAGCATGCATTGCCCCTAATGGTGGAGTTGTGGAGTATTCAGTATCACACTACTAGCATGCATTGCCCCTAATGGTGGAGTTGTGGAGTATTCAGTAGCACACTCTCAGCATGCTGTGTCCCCTAATGGCGGAGTTGTGTAGTATTCAGTATCACACTCTCAGCATGCATTGCCCCTAATGGCGGAGTTGTGGAGTATTCAGTATCACACTCTCAGCATGCTGTGTCCCCTAATGGCGGAGTTGTGTAGTATTCAGTATCACACTCTCAGAATGCATTGCCCCTAATGGCGGAGTTGTGGAGTATTCAGTATCACACTCTCAGCATGCATTGCCCCTAATGGTGGAGTTGTGGAGTATTCAGTATTACACTCTCAGCATGCATTGCCCCAATGGCGGAGTTGTGGAGTATTCAGTATCACACTCTCAGCATGCATTGCCCCTAATGGTGGAGTTGTGGAGTATTCAGTATCACACTCTCAGCATGCATTGCCCCTAATGGTGGAGTTGTGGAGTATTCAGTATCACACTACTAGCATGCATTGCCCCTAATGGTGGAGTTGTGGAGTATTCAGTAGCACATTCTCAGCATGCTGTGTCCCCTAATGGTGGAGTTGTGGAGTATTCAGTATCACACTCTCAGCATGCTGTGTCCCCTAATGGCGGAGTTGTGGAGTATTCAGTATCACACTCTCAGCATGTATCGCTCCTAATGGCGGAGTTGTGGAGTATTCAGTATCACACTCTCAGCATGCTGTGTCCCCTAATGGCGGAGTTGTGGAGTATTCAGTATCACACTCTCAGCATGCATTGCCCCTAATGGCGGAGTTGTGGAGTATTCAGTATCACACTCTCAGCATGCTGTGTCCCCTAATGGCGGAGTTGTGTAGTATTCAGTATCACACTCTCAGCATGCATTGCCCCTAATGGCGGAGTTGTGGAGTATTCAGTATCACACTACTAGCATGCATTGCCCCTAATGGTGGAGTTGTGGAGTATTCAGTATCACACTACTAGCATGCATTGCCCCTAATGGTGGAGTTGTGGAGTATTCAGTAGCACACTCTCAGCATGCTGTGTCCTCTAATGGTGGAGTTGTGGAGTATTCAGTATCACACTCTCAGCATGCTGTGTCCCCTAATGGCGGAGTTGTGGAGTATTCAGTATCACACTCTCAGCATGTATTGCTCCTAATGGCGGAGTTGTGGAGTATTCAGTATCACACTCTCAGCATGCTGTGTCCCCTAATGGCGGAGTTGTGTAGTATTCAGTATCACACTCTCAGCATGCATTGCCCCTAATGGCGGAGTTGTGGAGTATTCAGTATCACACTCTCAGCATGCTGTGTCCCCTAATGGCGGAGTTGTGTAGTATTCAGTATCACACTCTCAGAATGCATTGCCCCTAATGGCGGAGTTGTGGAGTATTCAGTATCACACTCTCAGCATGCATTGCCCCTAATGGTGGAGTTGTGGAGTATTCAGTATTACACTCTCAGCATGCATTGCCCCTAATGGCGGAGTTGTGGAGTATTCAGTATCACACTCTCAGCATGCTGTGTCCCCTAATGGCGGAGTTGTGGAGTATTCAGTATCACACTCTCAGCATGCATTGCCCCTAATGGCGGAGTTGTGGAGTATTCAGTATCACACTCTCAGCATGCTGTGTCCCCTAATGGCGGAGTTGTGTAGTATTCAGTATCACACTCTCAGCATGCATTGCCCCTAATGGCGGAGTTGTGGAGTATTCAGTATCACACTACTAGCATGCATTGCCCCTAATGGTGGAGTTGTGGAGTATTCAGTATCACACTACTAGCATGCATTGCCCCTAATGGTGGAGTTGTGGAGTATTCAGTAGCACACTCTCAGCATGCTGTGTCCCCTAATGGTGGAGTTGTGGAGTATTCAGTATCACACTCTCAGCATGCTGTGTCCCCTAATGGCGGAGTTGTGGAGTATTCAGTATCACACTCTCAGCATGCATTGCCCCTAATGGCGGAGTTGTGGAGTATTCAGTATCACACTCTCAGCATGCATTGCCCCTAATGGTGGAGTTGTGGAGTATTCAGTATTACACTCTCAGCATGCATTGCCCCAATGGCGGAGTTGTGGAGTATTCAGTATCACACTCTCAGCATGCATTGCCCCTAATGGTGGAGTTGTGGAGTATTCAGTATCACACTCTCAGCATGCATTGCCCCTAATGGTGGAGTTGTGGAGTATTCAGTATCACACTACTAGCATGCATTGCCCCTAATGGTGGAGTTGTGGAGTATTCAGTAGCACACTCTCAGCATGCTGTGTCCCCTAATGGTGGAGTTGTGGAGTATTCAGTATCACACTCTCAGCATGCTGTGTCCCCTAATGGCGGAGTTGTGGAGTATTCAGTATCACACTCTCAGCATGTATTGCTCCTAATGGCGGAGTTGTGGAGTATTCAGTATCACACTCTCAGCATGCTGTGTCCCCTAATGGCGGAGTTGTGGAGTATTCAGTATCACACTCTCAGCATGCATTGCCCCTAATGGCGGAGTTGTGGAGTATTCAGTATCACACTACTAGCATGCATTGCCCCTAATGGTGGAGTTGTGGAGTATTCAGTATCACACTACTAGCATGCATTGCCCCTAATGGTGGAGTTGTGGAGTATTCAGTAGCACACTCTCAGCATGCTGTGTCCCCTAATGGTGGAGTTGTGGAGTATTCAGTATCACACTCTGAGCATGCTGTGTCCCCTAATGGCGGAGTTGTGGAGTATTCAGTATCACACTCTCAGCATGTATTGCTCCTAATGGCGGAGTTGTGGAGTATTCAGTATCACACTCTCAGCATGCTGTGTCCCCTAATGGCGGAGTTGTGTAGTATTCAGTATCACACTCTCAGCATGCATTGCCCCTAATGGCGGAGTTGTGGAGTATTCAGTATCACACTCTCAGCATGCTGTGTCCCCTAATGGTGGAGTTGTGGAGTATTCAGTATCACACTACCAGCATACATTGCCCCTAATGGTGGAGTTGTGGAGTATTCAGTATCACACTACCAGCATGCATTGCCCCTAATGGTGGAGTTGTGGAGTATTCAGTATCACACTACCAGCATGCATTGCCCCTAATGGTGGAGTTGTGGAGTATTCAGTATCACACTACCAGCATGCATTGCCCCTAATGGTGGAGTTGTGGAGTATTCAGTATCACACTCTCAGCATGCATTGCCCCTAATGGCGGAGTTGTGGAGTATTCAGTATCACACTCTCAGCATGCTGTGTCCCCTAATGTTGGAGTTGTGGAGTATTCAGTATCACACTCTCAGCATGCATTGCCCCTAATGGTGGAGTTGTGGAGTATTCAGTATCACACTACCAGCATGCATTGCCCCTAATGGTGGAGTTGTGGAGTATTCAGTATCACACTACCAGCATGCATTGCCCCTAATGGTGGAGTTGTGGTGTATTCAGTATCACACTACCAGCATGCATTGCCCCTAATGGTGGAGTTGTGGAGTATTCAGTATCACACTACCAGCATGCATTGCCCCTAATGGTGGAGTTGTGGAGTATTCAGTATCACACTCTCAGCATGCATTGCCCCTAATGGCGGAGTTGTGGAGTATTCAGTATCACACTCTCAGCATGCATTGCCCCTAATGGCGGAGTTGTGGAGTATTCAGTATCACACTCTCAGCATGCATTGCCCCTAATGGCGGAGTTGTGGAGTATTCAGTATCACACCCTCAGCATGCATTGCCCCTAATGGCGGAGTTGTGGAGTATTCAGTATCACACTCTCAGCATGTTGTGGAGTATTCAGTATCACACTACCAGCATGCATTGCCCCTAATGGTGGAGTTGTGGAGCATTCAGTATCACACTCTCAGCATGCATTGCCCCTAATGGTGGAGTTGTGGAGTATTCAGTATCACATTCTCAGCATGCATTGCCCCTAATGGTGGAGTTGTGGAGTATTCAGTATCACACTACTAGAATGCATTGCCCCTAATGGTGGAGTTGGGGAGTATTCAGTATCACACTACTAGCATGCATTGCCCCTAATGGTGGAGTTGTGGAGTATTCAGTAGCACACTCTCAGTATGCTGTGTCCCCTAATGGTGGAGTTGAGGAGTATTCAGTATCACACTCTCAGCATGCTGTGTCCCCTAATGGCGGAGTTGTGGAGTATTCAGTATCACACTCTCAGCATGCATTGCCCCTAATGGCGGAGTTGTGGAGTATTCAGTATCACACTCTCAGCATGCTGTGTCCCCTAATGGCGGAGTTGTGGAGTATTCAGTATCACACTCTCAGCATGCATTGCCCCTAAAGTCGGAGTTGTGTAGTATTCAGCATCACACTCTCAGCATGCATTGCCCCTAATGGCGGAGTTGTGGAGTATTCAGTATCACACTCTCAGCATGCATTGCCCCTAATGGCGGAGTTGTGGAGTATTCAGTATCACACTCTCAGCATGCATTGCCCCTAATGGCGGAGTTGTGGAGTATTCAGTATCACACTCTCAGCATGCATTGCCCCTAATGGTGGAGTTGTGGATTATTCAGTATCACACTAACAGCATGCATTGCCCCTAATGGTGGAGTTGTGGAGTATTCAGTATCACACTACCAGCATGCATTGCCCCTAATGGTGGAGTTGTGGAGTATTCAGTATCACACTCTCAGCATGCATTCCTCCTAATGGCGGAGTTGTGGAGTATTCAGTATCACACTCTCAGCATGCATTGCCCCTAATGGCCGAGTTGTGGAGTATTCAGTATCACACTACCAGCATGCATTGCCCCTAATGGTGGAGTTGTGGAGTATTCAGTATCACACTCTCAGCATGCATTGCCCCTAATGGTGGAGTTGTGGAGTATTCAGTATCACATTCTCAGCATGCATTGCCCCTAATGGTGGAGTTGTGGAGTATTCAGTATCACACTACTAGCATGCATTGCCCCTAATGGTGGAGTTGTGGAGTATTCAGTATCACACTACTAGCATGCATTGCCCCTAATGGTGGAGTTGTGGAGTATTCAGTAGCACACTCTCAGCATGCTGTGTCCCCTAATGGTGGAGTTGTGGAGTATTCAGTATCACACTCTCAGCATGCTGTGTCCCCTAATGGCGGAGTTGTGGAGTATTCAGTATCACACTCTCAGCATGCATTGCCCCTAATGGCGGAGTTGTGGAGTATTCAGTATCACACTCTCAGCATGCTGTGTCCCCTAATGGCGGAGTTGTGGAGTATTCAGTATCACACTCTCAGCATGCATTGCCCCTAATGGCGGAGTTGTGGAGTATTCAGTATCACACTCTCAGCATGCTGTGTCCCCTAATGGCGGAGTTGTGTAGTATTCAGTATCACACTCTCAGCATGCATTGCCCCTAATGGCGGAGTTGTGGAGTATTCAGTATCACACTACTAGCATGCATTGCCCCTAATGGTGGAGTTGTGGAGTATTCAGTATCACACTACTAGCATGCATTGCCCCTAATGGTGGAGTTGTGGAGTATTCAGTAGCACACTCTCAGCATGCTGTGTCCCCTAATGGCGGAGTTGTGTAGTATTCAGTATCACACTCTCAGCATGCATTGCCCCTAATGGCGGAGTTGTGGAGTATTCAGTATCACACTCTCAGCATGCTGTGTCCCCTAATGGCGGAGTTGTGTAGTATTCAGTATCACACTCTCAGAATGCATTGCCCCTAATGGCGGAGTTGTGGAGTATTCAGTATCACACTCTCAGCATGCATTGCCCCTAATGGTGGAGTTGTGGAGTATTCAGTATTACACTCTCAGCATGCATTGCCCCAATGGCGGAGTTGTGGAGTATTCAGTATCACACTCTCAGCATGCATTGCCCCTAATGGTGGAGTTGTGGAGTATTCAGTATCACACTCTCAGCATGCATTGCCCCTAATGGTGGAGTTGTGGAGTATTCAGTATCACACTACTAGCATGCATTGCCCCTAATGGTAGAGTTGTGGAGTATTCAGTAGCACATTCTCAGCATGCTGTGTCCCCTAATGGTGGAGTTGTGGAGTATTCAGTATCACACTCTCAGCATGCTGTGTCCCCTAATGGCGGAGTTGTGGAGTATTCAGTATCACACTCTCAGCATGTATCGCTCCTAATGGCGGAGTTGTGGAGTATTCAGTATCACACTCTCAGCATGCTGTGTCCCCTAATGGCGGAGTTGTGGAGTATTCAGTATCACACTCTCAGCATGCATTGCCCCTAATGGCGGAGTTGTGGAGTATTCAGTATCACACTCTCAGCATGCTGTGTCCCCTAATGGCGGAGTTGTGTAGTATTCAGTATCACACTCTCAGCATGCATTGCCCCTAATGGCGGAGTTGTGGAGTATTCAGTATCACACTACTAGCATGCATTGCCCCTAATGGTGGAGTTGTGGAGTATTCAGTATCACACTACTAGCATGCATTGCCCCTAATGGTGGAGTTGTGGAGTATTCAGTAGCACACTCTCAGCATGCTGTGTCCTCTAATGGTGGAGTTGTGGAGTATTCAGTATCACACTCTCAGCATGCTGTGTCCCCTAATGGCGGAGTTGTGGAGTATTCAGTATCACACTCTCAGCATGTATTGCTCCTAATGGCGGAGTTGTGGAGTATTCAGTATCACACTCTCAGCATGCTGTGTCCCCTAATGGCGGAGTTGTGTAGTATTCAGTATCACACTCTCAGCATGCATTGCCCCTAATGGCGGAGTTGTGGAGTATTCAGTATCACACTCTCAGCATGCTGTGTCCCCTAATGGCGGAGTTGTGTAGTATTCAGTATCACACTCTCAGAATGCATTGCCCCTAATGGCGGAGTTGTGGAGTATTCAGTATCACACTCTCAGCATGCATTGCCCCTAATGGTGGAGTTGTGGAGTATTCAGTATTACACTCTCAGCATGCATTGCCCCTAATGGCGGAGTTGTGGAGTATTCAGTATCACACTCTCAGCATGCATTGCCCCTAATGGTGGAGTTGTGGAGTATTCAGTATCACACTCTCAGCATGCATTGCCCCTAATGGTGGAGTTGTGGAGTATTCAGTATCACACTACTAGCATGCATTGCCCCTAATGGTGGAGTTGTGGAGTATTCAGTAGCACACTCTCAGCATGCTGTGTCCCCTAATGGTGGAGTTGTGGAGTATTCAGTATCACACTCTCAGCATGCTGTGTCCCCTAATGGCGGAGTTGTGGAGTATTCAGTATCACACTCTCAGCATGTATTGCTCCTAATGGCGGAGTTGTGGAGTATTCAGTATCACACTCTCAGCATGCTGTGTCCCCTAATGGCGGAGTTGTGGAGTATTCAGTATCACACTCTCAGCATGCATTGCCCCTAATGGCGGAGTTGTGGAGTATTCAGTATCACACTCTCAGCATGCTGTGTCCCCTAATGGCGGAGTTGTGTAGTATTCAGTATCACACTCTCAGAATGCATTGCCCCTAATGGCGGAGTTGTGGAGTATTCAGTATCACACTCTCAGCATGCATTGCCCCTAATGGTGGAGTTGTGGAGTATTCAGTATCACACTCTCAGCATGCATTGCCCCTAATGGCGGAGTTGTGGAGTATTCAGTATCACACTCTCAGCATGCATTGCCCCTAATGGTGGAGTTGTGGAGTATTCAGAATCACACTCTCAGCATGCATTGCCCCTAATGGCGGAGTTGTGGAGTATTCAGTATCACACTCTCAGCATGCATTGCCCCTAATGGTGGAGTTGTGGAGTATTCAGTATCACACTCTCAGCATGCATTGCCCCTAATGGTGGAGTTGTGGAGTATTCAGTATCACACTACCAGCATGCATTGCCCCTAATGGTGGTGTTGTGGAGTATTCAGTATCACACTCTCAGCATGCATTGCTCCTAATGGCGGAGATGTGGAGTATTCAGTATCACACTCTCAGCATGCATTGCCCCTAATGGCGGAGTTGTCGAGTATTCAGTATCACACTCTCAGCATGCATTGCCCCTAATGGTGGAGTTGTGGAGTATTCAGTATCACACTCTCAGCATGCATTGCCCCTAATGGCGGAGTTGTGGAGTATTCAGTATCACACTCTCAGCATGCATTGCCCCTAATGGTGGAGTTGTGGAGTATTCGGTATCACACTACCAGCATGCATTGCCGCTAATGGTGGAGTTGTGGAGTATTCAGTATCACACTACTAACATGCATTGCCCCTAATGGTGGAGTTGTGGAGTATTCAGTATCACACTCTCAGCATGCATTGCCCCTAATGGCGGAGTTGTGGAGTATTCAGTATCACACTCTCAGCATGCATTGCCCCTAATGGTGGAGTTGTGGAGTATTCAGTATCACACTCTCAGCATGCATTGCCCCTAATGGTGGAGTTGTGGAGTATTCATTATCACACTACCAGCATGCATTACCCCTAATGGTCGAGTTGTGGAGTATTCAGTATCACACTCTCAGCATGCATTGCCCCTAATGGCAGGGTTGTGGAGTATTCAGTATCACACTCTCAGCATGCATTGCCCCTAATGGTGGAGTTGTGGAGTATTCAGTATCACACTCTCAGCATGCATTGCCCCTAATGGTGGAGTTGTGGAGTATTCAGTATCACACTACCAGCATGCATTGCCCCTAATGGTGGAGTTGTGGAGTATTCAGTATCACACTCTCAGCATGCATTGCCCCTAATGGTGGAGTTGTGGAGTATTCAGTATCACACTCTCAGCATGCATTGC
This sequence comes from Ambystoma mexicanum, assembly GCF_040938575.1. Taxonomy (NCBI): domain Eukaryota; kingdom Metazoa; phylum Chordata; class Amphibia; order Caudata; family Ambystomatidae; genus Ambystoma; species Ambystoma mexicanum. Next base: position 1,397,777,803 of record NC_090924.1, read on the forward strand.
CCCTAATGGTGGAGTTGTGGAGTATTCAGTATCACACTACTAGCATGCATTGCCCCTAATGTTGGAGTTGTGGAGTATTCAGTATCACACTACTAGCATGCATTGCCCCTAATGGTGGAGTTGTGGAGTATTCAGTAGCACACTCTCAGCATGCTGTGTCCCCTAATGGTGGAGTTGTGGAGTATTCAGTATCACACTCTCAGCATGCTGTGTCCCCTAATGGCGGAGTTGAGGAGTATTCAGTATCACACTCTCAGTATGCATTGCCCCTAATGGCGGAGTTGTGGAGTATTCAGTATCACACTCTCAGCATGCTGTGTCCCCTAATGGCGGAGTTGTGGAGTATTCAGTAGCACACTCTCAGCATGCTGTGTCCCCTAATGGCGGAGTTGTGGAGTATTCAGTATCACACTCTCAGCATGCATTGCCCCTAATGGCGGAGTTGTGGAGTATTCAGTATCACACTCTCAGCATGCATTGCCCCTAATGGTGGAGTTGTGGAGTATTCAGTATCACACTCTCAGCATGCATTGCCCCTAATGGCGGAGTAGTGGAGTATTCAGTATCACACTCTCAGCATGCATTGCCCCTAATGGTGGAGTTGTGGAGTATTCAGTATCACACTCTCAGCATGCATTGCCCCTAATGGCGGAGTTGTGGAGTATTCAGTATCACACTCTCAGCATGCATTGCCCCTAATGGCGGAGTTGTGAAGTATTCAGTATCACACTCTCAGCATGCATTGCCCCTAATGGTGGAGTTGTGGAGTATTCAGTATCACTCTACCAGCATGCATTGCCCCTAATGGTGGTGTTGTGGAGTATTCAGTATCACACTCTCAGCATGCATTGCTCCTAATGGCGGAGTTGTGGAGTATTCAGTATCACACTCTCAGCATGCATTGCCCCTAATGGCGGAGTTGTGGAGTATTCAGTATCACACTCTCAGCATGCATTGCCCCTAATGGCGGAGTTGTGGAGTATTCAATATCACACTCTCAGCATTCATTGCCCCTAATGGCGGAGTTGTGGAGTATTCAGTATCACACTCTCAGCATGCATTGCCCCTAATGGTGGCGTTGTGGAGTATTCAGTATCACACTACCAGCATGCATTGCCCCTAATGGTGGAGTTGTGGAGTATTCAGTATCACACTACTAGCATGCATTGCCCCTAATGGTGGAGTTGTGGAGTATTCAGTATCACACTCTCAGCATGCATTGCCCCTAATGGCGGAGTTGTGGAGTATTCAGTATCACACTCTCAGCATGCATTGCCCCTAATGGCGGAGTTGTTGAGTATTCGGTATCACACTACCAGCATGCATTGCCGCTAATGGTGGAGTTGTGGAGTATTCAGTATCACACTACTAACATGCATTGCCCCTAATGGTGGAGTTGTGGAGTATTCAGTATCACACTCTCAGCATGCATTGCCCCTAATGGCGGAGTTGTGGAGTATTCAGTATCACACTCTCAGCATGCATTGCCCCTAATGGTGGAGTTGTGGAGTATTCAGTATCACACTCTCAGCATGCATTGCCCCTAATGGTGGAGTTGTGGAGTATTCATTATCACACTACCAGCATGCATTACCCCCAATGGTCGAGTTGTGGAGTATTCAGTATCACACTCTCAGCATGCATTGCCCCTAATGGCAGGGTTGTGGAGTATTCAGTATCACACTCTCAGCATGCATTGCCCCTAATGATGGAGTTGTGGAGTATTCAGTATCACACTCTCAGCATGCATTGCCCCTAATGGTGGAGTTGTGGAGTATTCAGTATCACACTACCAGCATGCATTGCCCCTAATGGTGGAGTTGTGGAGTATTCAGTATCACACTCTCAGCATGCATTGCCCCTAATGGTGGAGTTGTGGAGTATTCAGTATCACACTCTCAGCATGCATTGCCCCTAATGGTGGAGTTGTGGAGTATTCAGTATCACACTACTAGCATGCATTGCCCCTAATGTTGGAGTTGTGGAGTATTCAGTATCACACTACTAGCATGCATTGCCCCTAATGGTGGAGTTGTGGAGTATTCAGTAGCACACTCTCAGCATGCTGTGTCCCCTAATGGTGGAGTTGTGGAGTATTCAGTATCACACTACTAGCATGCATTGCCCCTAATGGTGGAGTTGTGGAGTATTCAGTATCACACTCTCAGCATGCATTGCCCCTAATGGCGGAGTTGTTGAGTATTCAGTATCACACTCTCAGCATGCATTGCCCCTAATGGCGGAGTTGTGGAGTATTCAGTATCACACTCTCAGCATGCTGTGTCCCCTAATGGCGGAGTTGTGGAGTATTCAGTATCACACTCTCAGCATGCATTGCCCCTAATGGCGGAGTTGTGGAGTATTCAGTATCACACTCTCAGCATGCATTGCCCCTAATGGTGGAGTTGTGGAGTATTCAGTATCACACTCTCAGCATGCATTGCCCCTAATGGCGGAGTTGTTGAGTATTCAGTATCACACTCTCAGCATGCATTGCCCCTAATGGCGGAGTTGTGGAGTATTCAGTATCACACTCTCAGCATGCTGTGTCCCCTAATGGCGGAGTTGTGGAGTATTCAGTATCACACTCTCAGCATGCATTGCCCCTAATGGCGGAGTTGTGGAGTATTCAGTATCACACTCTCAGCATGCATTGCCCCTAATGGTGGAGTTGTGGAGTATTCAGTATCACACTCTCAGCATGCATTGCCCCTAATGGCGGAGTAGTGGAGTATTCAGTATCACACTCTCAGCATGCATTGCCCCTAATGGTGGAGTTGTGGAGTATTCAGTATCACACTCTCAGCATGCATTGCCCCTAATGGCGGAGTTGTGGAGTATTCAGTATCACACTCTCAGCATGCATTGCCCCTAATGGCGGAGTTGTGAAGTATTCAGTATCACACTCTCAGCATGCATTGCCCCTAATGGTGGAGTTGTGGAGTATTCAGTATCACTCTACCAGCATGCATTGCCCCTAATGGTGGTGTTGTGGAGTATTCAGTATCACACTCTCAGCATGCATTGCTCCTAATGGCGGAGTTGTGGAGTATTCAGTATCACACTCTCAGCATGCATTGCCCCTAATGGCGGAGTTGTGGAGTATTCAGTATCACACTCTCAGCATGCATTGCCCCTAATGGTGGAGTTGTGGAGTATTCAATATCACACTCTCAGCATTCATTGCCCCTAATGGCGGAGTTGTGGAGTATTCAGTATCACACTCTCAGCATGCATTGCCCCTAATGGTGGCGTTGTGGAGTATTCAGTATCACACTACCAGCATGCATTGCCCCTAATGGTGGAGTTGTGGAGTATTCAGTATCACACTACTAGCATGCATTGCCCCTAATGGTGGAGTTGTGGAGTATTCAGTATCACACTCTCAGCATGCATTGCCCCTAATGGCGGAGTTGTTGAGTATTCAGTATCACACTCTCAGCATGCATTGCCCCTAATGGCGGAGTTGTGGAGTATTCAGTATCACACTCTCAGCATGCATTGCCCCTAATGGTGGAGTTGTGGAGTATTCAGTATCACACCCTCAGCATGCTGTGTCCCCTAATGGTGGAGTTGTGGAGTATTCAGTATCACACTCTCAGCATGCATTGCCCCTAATGGCGGAGTTGTGGAGTATTCAGTATCACACTCTCAGCATGCGTTGCCCCTAATGGTGGAGTTTTGGAGTATTCAGTATCACACTCTCAGCATGCATTGCCCCTAATGGCGGAGTTGTGGAACATTCAGTACCAAACTACTAGCATGCTGTGTCCCCTGATGGTGGAGTTGTGGAGTATTCAGTATCACACTCTCAGCATGCATTGCCCCTAATGGTGGAGTTGTGGAGTATTCAGTATCACACTCTCAGCATGCATTGCCCCTAATGGTGGAGTTTTGGAGTATTTAGTATCACACTACCAGCATGCATTGCCCATAATGGTGGAGTTGTGGAGTATTCAGTATCACACTACCAGCATGCATGATTTGATTTGGTTTTGCTATTTGAATTGCACATATTGGGCAGACTAAGCTACTGTGTAGCGACTCAAGAGCGTGTGGTAAATCTTGCCCTAAACTACGTTCAGGGACCCGGCGCTGGAGGAGTTGACTCGGGCAGGCACTGTCCCTTTAAATGTACGCACTCCATTGGTGGCTAATAATAGGCCCCAGCGGTGAACTATTGGTCCAAAGAATGTTAATAACTTGATCTTGTCACAACCAATAGCAGATAGTGGGGGGAAGAGATTGACGCAGAATGTCGAAGCTCATCCGCCATTTGTGAATACTAAGTCTCGCGAGGCGGCTGAAGTGTTAATGGCTTGGGATGCCTTTTCTCTGACTGAGTAGAGGCTCTCCCCAGACACCTTCTACATCCACATGTCTACCTTCAGTGCCCTCCCTTGACCACCTCCTCTATCGGCCAGAAGGATTCTACGTTAATATTTAAACCACTTCCTGAGCTGGCTTGTTTAGCTACGAATTCGCATTCCCAATTTGGCAGGGCTAGCAAAGGTTCTCTGAATGCTCATCTCAATCAATATAGGAGGGAAGTGGGGTCAGTGCAGCCACCAAGGGGCCTCTTGGCCCGTATGTCTTGATCAAATTGAGAGAGGATGAGGGGTGGGGGTGGTAGCAGGGGCTCTGCCGACTTTGCATGGGGGGAGCCGACAAGAGGAATTTTGGTCATGCTTGAGAGTGTAATTCCGGACATTGGGGTTGGTCAGATTGAATCGTTCCAATGTTTTGGGGTTGTTGCGCTCTTGTCATCTTTATGCTCGTCTGATATTGAGCGAGTTATTTTCAGTGATCGACTGTGCCCGTATCATGTGGCTCTAGTCCTGGACATTCTATTGAAGAAGTTAGATGCAATTAGGTCTCGGGAGTTTGATCTCTCTTTGTACATTGAACCTATCCGTCTATGGGGTTCTACACTACAAGTCGCTCACGGACAAGGTGGAGACCCTGTCTAAGGAACACGACCGTTTAAGGCGCACCCTGAATCCAGGCAGGTCTGTGTCGGATTCTGAGTTGCAGAATGCTCAGTTTTCTTCACTGTTGTCAATCAGAACTTTACATCTCATCTCTAATATTGACCCCATTGAATTCCACTTGCTTTTACTATCTTGGAATACGAAGGGGCATAGATCTTTTCTATCAGAGCCTAGACTGGGTAGACTGTTGTCTGCTCACACAGTTACTGCCCTACAGGAGACGTGGTTAGTACAATGCCCAGCCCTTGATGGTTATCAGATTGCTTGCCAGCCGGCGCGTGAAGGTCTATTAGGAAGGCCTTTTGGTGGTTTGGTGACCTTGGGTAAAACATCTCGCCTGACATCTATTGTGTCCACCTTGGCCTCTAAGTTTGGCCTATTGGTCACTTACATTAAGATTTGCGTGGAAATCCTGTTGTTTAACATATACTGGCATAGTGGTGTGGGCCCGCTAGAGATTTTTGTTGGTCAGATTATTGCCCAAGCAAATGAATGGCTGCCCGGTTACGAGAATGGTCAGCTACTTCTTTTGGGAGATTTGAATGCGTGCAGTATGTCTAGACAATCTGAACTAAGATTGATGCCGGGCTCTGCTACTAAGGCCCAGTTTGGGACATTTTGGGGCCAGAATTTAAATGGGTTTCTGTTTAATAATGCTTAATGGTTCGGTAAAAGGGGATGAGCCAAGCAAACCCACCTGGACCAATGGCTCAGCTCGATCTACTTCAGATAATATCTTTGTGACAACTCCACTGTTCGAAAGATGCCAGCACTTATTAGTGTGTGAGAATCCGTTTAGCGATCATAGCGAATCCGTTTAGCGATCATAGCAATTTATCAAGGTTGTTTCTGTTTCAAACTATAACCTGTTTTCTGCCTGAGCTCTTTTTTGTCCCGGGAGGATAGCTCAGCGGCAATGTGTTTGCCTTAGAAGCAAGATGACAGGAAGCAACCCAGGTTCTATCCCCAGGTCCGGGCTTAGAAACCTCTGGGTATTTAAGCGCACTATAAATACGCAACTAAGACAAAAAAAAATCAATTACGCAACTAAAAGACAAACAATTCCTGTAACAGTGCCTTGATGCCCGCAGGCTGTGTGAGCACTTTAAAAATGCAAATAAATCAAATAAATAAAAAAATGTCCTCGAGCTTTGAGTATTAACCCAGCGGTAACCGGGTAAGTTGGAAGCCCAAGAGGGTTAAGAAATTGAATTTGATTGCTTCAACCCTTCTTAGTACTTCTCCTTTGGAATGGCAATTCACTAATTATGGGGTTCAGAAATGTGAAGAAGTTCTTACTGATTTATTGGACACAGGCATTTGGCGGAGTAATTTATGGAAAAAGCCATCCCGGAAGCATGCTCATGTATATAATGCTGAATTAGTAGAAAAGAATCATGCACACTAAGATCGGGGCAATTAAAAATGGGGCTCATTGTTCTATTGAGCAAAAGCAATCAGAAATAAGACTAACTGTATTAGCCCATAGAGGGTGGCTTAGGAGTCATCGCGCTTTCCAGCCGCAGCGTGATACAGACGCAATGCTACTTGCCTTGCATAATAAGGACACGCATGCCTTCTGGGCATTTATAAATGACATGAGTTGGACTCAATCTCACCATCGAACGGTATCGATTACTGAAGATCGGTGGGTTGCCCACTTTGAAGGGGCATTTGCAGTGTCCACTCTTTTGTGGTTTACATGCCCAGAGCTAGTTGTAAATTGCTCGGAGGGTTGGTCATTCAATTTTGACTATGATGTGGTCCTCCAGATTAATGGAAATATTAGTTCTTCCCGAGCCCCAGGCCAAACAGGCTTTCAAACATTCTTTTTAAGGAAGATCCAGTTGTATGGGCAATGATTTTAACAACTCTGTTTAAAAACATTGTTGAAACCAAATTGTTGCCTTCTTCTTGGTCAAAAGCACATATCGTCCCGATATACAAAAAGGGTTCCCGTTGCGATCCTGTCAATTACTGCCCTATCACAATTTTAGACGCGGACAGCAAAGTCTTTTCAGTTATTTTGCTTGAACATTTGGAGTCCAGGCAAAAATCTGTTGGCAGGATTCCTAAATGGCAAACAGGCTTCTTTAGGAACCATAACACAATTCTTAATGGGTTCATCCTAAAGGCAATTTTGAGCACAGTTTGGAATGGAAATACGGCTGTTGTACTTTTGGCCACAATAGATCTGTCTTCTGTTTTTGATGCGGTAGACCGTAACCTACTGTGGTCAAAGTTGAAGGATTGGGGTATTCTGGTCGGGCTTCTTCGCTTGTTAATTGCCCTTCATAGAAATACGAATATTAAAATTCTGTGGTTTGGCGGGTTCTCTATCAACGGGTGTCCCTATAACGAAAGGTGTGAGGCAGGGATGTGTATTGGCAGCCTGCCTATTTAATCTTGATCTTTCTGACATCAGGTATTCCCTGATCGAGGCTGTTCTGGCTTCCCTTGTGTGGATACTTTGAAGGTCCAGTGGCTCGCTTATGTGGACGATTTATTATTGTTTGATTTGACAAATGGGGGTCTTCAACGTCTTTTAGATGCTTTTTTTCCTTTACGACAGCCCATAATTTGCATATTAATTCATCAAAAACAAAAGTGCTCAACTCTGCTATTAAAAGGAACAAATTAGCTTTTGGATTTCATGTTGATCATGTTCGGCTGGAGAGAGTGGAACACTTCACATATTTAGGTTTTCCGATTCTTGCTCATGAATCTAAATTGGTTTTGAGGGAAAAGGTACTCTCTCGTGGATTTACCATGGCTAATCAGTTATTGCGTGTGGACATAAAGTATGGAAAGCTTTCCATTCTCCCGGCCATTAGATTTTATGAGAGGACGTTAATCCCAAAATTGTTTTTTTTTCTTTTTTTAAAAAGTTTTTATTAATTTTAATCAACCAAACAACAATACAACCAAACATGCAGTGCATTTGACAACAATACCATTATTCAATGCTTAATCCTGGTCACTGCTTCCCTCCTCCCACCCCCTTCCATGAGCCTATTTATTCTTCGTACTCCATATCTGCCGTGCGCAGTGGGGTCTCACTTCCCATAGATTCTGTTCGGTCTTGTATTGTTCCAAATAATTCCGCTAGTAGTGATATCCATGCCATCAGGGAACCTGTCTCTTCCCCCCCCCTGCAGTGCTTGCCTCTTGCCACACCATTGTTTCTGCTTCTGCCCACTTCTAGAGGTCTCTCCACCACACCTCCACCCTTGGCTTGTGACAAGTCTTCCACCCCATTGCAATCCTTCGTTTGGCAAGCACATATGCTAAATCTTTTAATTTACCAACATGTTTAAGTTTAGGTGATCTGGGGAACCCTCCCAACAAGCAGGCCCATGCTGTATCTATAATTATCATGACCCCCTTTTCCGCTAGCTTTTGTGTGACTTCTCCCCAAAACTGCTCAATTATCAGGCATGACCAGAACATGTGTGTCATATCAGCATTTTTTTCGGTGCACTTGGGTCACACTTGACGTCCAGCGTTTCCAAATTTAGATATCTTCATAGGTGTCATATATGCTCTGTGAGTTATGTATAGTTGTATTTGTTTCAGTCTCGCATTTCTTGACACCTTTTTGTGGTATCCCATGGCCCGTTCCCACATCCTATCCTCTATCGGGGTTCCAACTTCCACTTCCAAATCTAGTCTCAATTGTGTCAAGTTCTTCCCGACCTTAGACATCAACATTTCATACAGTCTAGAAGTTAATTCCACAATTGTTGTATGGCATCGAGATTCTCCCTGGTTGGTTTTTGGATATCCTCTCACAATTTGAAGGAATTATATGGAGCTGTGTCCTCCACTTTCCTATCAGCCTTCCCATTTCCATCATTCAATATGATCTTGGGCTCCTCTATCTGAAATGTAGAGCGCAGTGGTTATGATATGATAGGTTATTTATAATGTGCTTAATACCCAGAGGTTTCTAAGCGCGGATACAGGGATCGAACCTGTGTTGCTCCACGTTGCCTTGCTTCCAAGGCAAGCACGTTGCCCCTGAGCTATCCTCCCGAGGACAAAGTGGAGGTTTTTGCACTCTACCATACAATTATTACTTCAGAATTGGAGCCCTGTTTATATACCGATTTAAAGAAGATCATGGGGAATACCAGAGACTAATTATTTCTTGCTCTATCAGTAGTTTGTTGCTCAATTCTTATGGACTTGAACTTAACTGTTATGGAATTAGTGGAAACTCCTGAACGAGTTAAGAAACGTTTGTATAGGCAGGATTTGGCACAGACTGTCGACACTATGCACTCGTATCCATCTTTGAATCATCTCAAATTTGATTAGTAATTAAGACCGAGATTCTACTCATCGGCACACCCACTCCCTCCTTCCCTGTAGCTTTCTGGCCGACCTCTCTTGGCCCTCTTCCTGCTCCCACCTGCAAGTCAAAAAACCTCGGGGTCATCGTCTCGAAGCTGGACTACTGTAACAGCCTCTATCTAAATCTGCCTGCCTCTACTCTCCGCCCTCTGCAACTCATCCAGAACAGGACTGCGAGACTTGTCCTTGGCCTCAAGCCCAGGGACCGTATCTCTCCAGGACTGAAATCGCTCCACTGGCTCCCTGTGGCTGCGAGGATTAAGTTCAAAACCCTCTGCATTGTCCACAAGGCCTTCTGGGGCCTGGGGCCAAATTACCTTCAACTCTCCCTTCCTAAATATCTTCCTTCTCGAGCACTTCGCTCTTCCGCCTCCAACTCCCTCAGGGTCAACCGCCTCTCCAAGCAACGAGTTGGGGGGAGATCTCTCTCAGCTGCAGGGGCCTCCCTCTGGAACAGCCTTCCTGCCTCCCTGAAACTTGAGGAGAACCATCTCCGGTTCCAGAAGCACCTCAAAACCTTCCTCTTTGCTTCTGCTTTCTCTCTCCCTCTCCCCTGCTAAATCACTGAAACTGTACTGAATCAGCAACTGGGCCACTCACCAATCTCGGTCCTTGGCCCAGTCACTCTCCCCTGCACTGCCTTCCCGGCAACCCCTGCACTGCGGGACTGTCTCTGTATCCCTACAGCCCCCCTTCCCAGCACTTGTCTGCACTTATCTTGCACTTGCCACCAGCTGGCCCTTATTATTTATCTTGTTCATTACTAACCCTGTACTGCACTTTCCCCTCTCCCTTTACCCCTTGCACTTTTCCCGTCCCCCCTACCCATGCACTTGCGCGATCTGAATGACACCTGGCCTAGTAGGATCGTTGTCTGTCTCCCCTTGTTCCCCCCTCCCTGCCTCGTCGTGCCTTGAAACACTTGTGTATAGGCGCGTTACAAATGCCATATCATATCATATTATATCATATCATATCATTATAAAAAGGCCAAGATTACTGCACCTTTTTTAACAGGTTATCCTCACCCGGGTGTGAGGCGTCTTTTTATTCATTTGGAATTTGATTCCGACAAAGGAGATAGTGGCTGTTTTAATTCTTGCTCTCAATTGTCAACATTATGTCAATTTTGTAATAACCCTTTTAGGGTTGAAACTTTGGAACATCTGATCGTACATTGTCCCGAGCTCAATGGAAACTGGGAGGTGTATTTTAAGAACTTTGCGTCTGTGTGTGACAGTGAGGACAGATGTTTTCTAATTTGGCATATGTGTTTAACGGGTCGAGTTTCTTCAATTATTTTAGCAGTTGTGGGCTTTTTAAGCTCACTAAAACTTGAATGAATGTATATCAATGGTTTTTGTATTTGCCTATTTTAATGTAACTAATGAATGCTGTTTTTCCTTTTGATTTTGTTAAATTGCTTTTATATTTGGACATTTGTATATGTCTTTTTTCTTTCTGTTTTGTCAGAGGTTTGTAAACAACCATATGAAAATAAAATAAAATTGCATATATTTCCTCCAGCGAGGGAGAGATCTGGCAGAAAACCGTATCCAGACGCCGAAGATATTCAAGGTGGAAGAACAGTCATATAGAAATTATTAAAGAGGTAGGTTTTACGTTTTTTACAAAGTATAAAATAGGGATACGTTTTGCAAAGATAAACGGGGAGTGAGTTCCAGATACGGGTAGCCAATTGCAGAGAAGCATCTGCCACCTCTGTGTGCAAAATGGGATGCTGGTACAACTAAAAGGCGTTGAGCTGAAGATTGTAAAAGACTGTACACCGTGATAAGGTACATGTTTAGTTGTCAAATAGGCAGGACAAGAGTCGTGAAGGTACCTAAAAACAAGTTATAGGATCTTAAAAAGAATCCTCTGGTGTACCGTGTAACCAATGAAGTGCCTTGCAGTGGGAAGAAAAAGAGTCACATGTCGGCACATGAAACACAAGTCTATGCATTAGCACCTGGAGCGTTCCAAGTGCTGAATACTACATTATCTAATAACCCAACAGACTGAAACAATATGACAAAATATTACTTTATTATCCGTTCAATAAAGTAGGGCAACCTGGCCAACAAACAGATTGTAGCTGACACACTCTCAACGCATTTCAATTACGTAAAAGGTTTTATACCTTGACGTACATCAGCTAGGACTTCATCCGACATGGCAAACAGTAAGAACCTAGCAGGTGGAGGGATTGGTTTACGGGAACATATATACCTATAGTTTATATAAGTGTTAGTATCATCATTGCCCCTTATCTTGAAGGCACGCCTCAAACAACCTCTAACTACGTAAAATACTGATAATAACATAATACCAGCAGTGGATAGGCTTCTGCAACAGCGTACGATACATCATTGCTTAGAACCTCATGATTGGTTGGCGCTCTCTACCAACCATGGACATTCGAATCATTAGCAGCATGTAAGCAACGAAACCCAAGTGCAAGGGAACAACTTCAGACAACTACCCTCCTTAGCTAATTAGCCTACCATCTCTCATCTCTCAGCTAGGCCCTAAGCCGAGACTTCTTCTCTGTAGTTGACCTTGCTGACTGTTCTCTTCCTTGGAGCTTTAAAGGGAGTGAAGGTACTTTCCAATCTTCGTCTGGAGCTTTATGAATAGGCCTTGACTTCTGGTCCTGTACCACGTGTGAGGAGTTCATGATTTTGTCCATTCTGTCCTTTAGTTTGGTACTTTTTGATTCAATAATATTGGGTGCTATTACTCTCCTCGGCCTCTGCAGACTTGGCTGCTTCGTCTTGCATGTGCTTTCTGCATCTTTGATTGTACAATACTGGCCACTCTCAGTTATTCACTCCTTTACTTAATCTAAGGAACATATGTTCTGCATATGTAGTTTATCCTCTTCGACTCCTTTCGTTGCTTGCAGTTGCTTCTTGCTGCTGCATCCTTGATTGTCCATTTTCTCAACATGGCTGCTTTACTTGCAATATATTTCCTTTAGCAAGCTTGTACATTGTCTACCTTGTATTCCTTGTTACTTATCTTCTTAGTGTTTATGGTTTTCTTCATCTTCGCATATATATTTAATTTGTCACTTTAGATACATTTGCATTCTCTAGATATCCATACATCAGGTGTAGTGCACCCATGTATCTTCTCTTCTTTATGACGTCACTTCCCACCTGTCAGACTGTACTTATAGTGCTTCTATGTCTAGAGGTCTCTGCAGGCTCATGTCTACCACATCAGTTTCGGGAATACATTCGATACGGTTGTCTGATTGCATAAAGTCTCTCATACCTATGATTTGGTATTGGGATGATACCAGTTGTCATGCACAGTGTTCTCTTGCTGTTCTTCCAATATGATGGAGGTGAGGCTGCGGGCTCTGTAGATGATGTGTACATCTGTCTCTCTACAAGTCTTACAGCTGCATTGCGAGCCTTTTGTAGACAGTGAATTTGTTTTGCCAGAATCTCTGAGTAGATGGCTTTGCAGTAGTCCAGTTTAAAATGAATCAGTGAGCCAACCACTACCGGTTGATTGGAATAAGAGGAAGAATTGGTTGCAGAAGTCTAAGGCGGTAGTAGATGGTCTAAACTGTTTTGCTAACCTGGTATTTGCAGTCCAGGGTGTACTGCCGGGCACAGCCAAGTTGTTTTAACCTGATGTACATAGGATATCAGAAGGTCAAACAAAACAGGGTAGGAGGGCAATTTAGTTGGATTACCCAAGAATTGTTTGTGGCCAAGGAGAATGGCCTCGGTTTTTGAAGGATTCATCTGTAGGATATTAGACCCCATCCAGTGTTTTCTTTCCAAAGCGCAAGCAGAAATACGCTAGGAGAATCAAAGGAGTGGTTTACACGCACATAAATCTGAGTGATAATGTAAATCAAATGTAGAAAAACTGCTCATAATTGGCAGAATATAAATGTTGAACAACATAGGTGACAAGGAGGAGCCCCGCGGAACCCCAAAAGGGACCAAAAGTGGCTGCCATATTAAGCTCCTATCATGACGTGTTGTGTTCGCTCAGGTAGAAAGGAGGTACATCATTTTAGGGAATCTTCTGACACACAAGCAACTTCAATCAGTCTGGTTCTAAGAGTGTTGAAGTCAACGGTGTCAAATGCCACTGAGCAGTCAAGTAGGACCAACAAAGTGAGACTCCCCTCATCAACTGATCTCAGAATGTCGTTCCCAACGGTAAGGCATCCTGTCTCGGTTCAATTCCATGGCCGAAGCCTGATTGAAATGGATCAAAGAGGCAGTGTTCTTCCATAAACTTCTGTAATTGCTCAGTAACTATCTTTTGGAGAATCTTTGCAGGGCAAGGCAGGCCAGCAATGTGGCGATAATTCTGGAGCATATTGTGATCCAATTACGGCTTCTTTAACAAGGGGGTTAAGATATATCCTGTAAGCTCTTTGGGAACCATTCTTTGGGAGAGGTTAGGCTGTGGAGAATTCAGTACCATACTACCATCATGCATAGTCTCCTAATGGTGAAGCTGTGGTGCATTCAGTATCACACTACTAGGATGCATCCTCCACTAATGGTGAAGCTGTGGTGCATTCCGTACCACACTATCAGCATGCTTTGTCTCCTTAAAGGTCAATCTGAGGTGCATTCAGTATCACACTACTAACAGTATGTGTCCCCTAATTGTGGAGCGGTGGTGCATTCAGTATCACACTACTCGCATCCTTCGTCCCCTAATGGTGAAGCTGTAGTGCATTAAGTGTAACACAGCTAGCATGCTTCATCTGCTAATGGTGAAGCTGTGATGCATTCAGTCTCACACTACTTGCATGCTGTGTGCCCTAATGATAAATCTGTGGTGCATTCAGTCTCACACTACTTGCATGCTGTGTCCCCTAATGGTGAAGATGTGGTGCATTCAGTCTCACACTACTTGCATGCTGTGTCCCCTAATGGTGAAGCTGTGGTGCATTCAGTCTCACACTACTTGCATGCTGTGTCCCCTAATGGTGAAGCTGTGGTGTATTCAGTACCACACTACCAGCATGCATCGTCTCTTAATAGTGAAGCTGTGGTGCATTCACTACCACACTACCAGCATGCATCGTCGCTTAATGTGAAGCTGAAGTGCATTCATTACCACACTACCAGAATGCATCGTCTCTTAATGGTGAAACTGTGATGCATTCACTACCAGCATGCATCGACTCTTAATGGTGAAGCTGTGGTGCATTCACTACCACACTACCAGCATGCATCTTCGCTTAATGTGAAGCTGTGGTGCATTCATTACCACACTACCAGAATGCATCGTCTCTTAATGGTGAAGCTGTGGTGCATTCACTACCAGCATGCATCGTCTCTTAATGGTGAAGCTGTGGTGCATTCACTACCACACTACCAGCATGCATCGTCGCTTAATGTGAAGCTGTGGTGCATTCATTACCACACTACCAGAATGCATCGTCTCTTAATGGTGAAGCTGTGGTGCATTCACTACTAGCATGCATCGTCTCTTAATGGTGAAGCTGTGGTGCATTCACTACCACACTACCAGCATGCATCGGCGCTTAATGTGAAGCTGTGGTGCATTCATTACCACACTACCAGAATGCATCGTCTCTTAATGGTGAAGCTGTGGTGCATTCACTACCAGCATGCATCGTCTCTTAATGGTGAAGCTGTGGTGCATTCACTACCACACTACCAGCATGCATCGTCGCTTAATGTGAAGCTGTGGTGCATTCATTACCACACTACCAGAATGCATCGTCTCTTAATGGTGAAGCTGTGGTGCATTCACTACCAGCATGCATCGTCTCTTAATGGTGAAGCTGTGGTGCATTCACTACCACACTACCAGCATGCATCGTCGCTTAATGTGAGGCTGTGGTGCATTCATTACCACACTACCAGAATGCATCGTCGCTTAATGGTGAAGCTGTGGTGCATTCACTACCAGCATGCATCGTCTCTTAATGGTGAAGCTGTGGTGCATTCACTACCACACTACCAGCATGCATCGTCGCTTAATGTGAAGCTGTGGTGCATTCATTACCACACTACCAGAATGCATCGTCTCTTAATGGTGAAGCTGTGGTGCATTTACTACCAGCATGCATCGTCTCTTAATGGTGAAGCTGTGGTGCATTCACTACCACACTACCAGCATGCATCGTCGCTTAATGTGAAGCTGTGGTGCATTCATTACCACACTACCAGAATGCGTTGTCTCTTAATGGTGAAGCTGTGATGCATTCACTACCAGCATGCATCGTCTCTTAATGGTGAAGCTGTGATGCATTCAGTACCACACTATGAGCATGCATCGTCCCCTAAGGGTGAGACTGTGGTGCATTCAGGATTACCAGCCTGTGTGACCCGTAAAGGTGAAACCATTACTGACTGCATGTGACATCTCCTAAGGGTAAGACTGTGGTGCCATCAGGGCTTCCAGCTTGTGTCGCCTGCCAACGGTGAGGCCAGGCTGTATTCAGGACAACCAGATTGTGCCATCCCTTTCGGGTAAGACTGTGGCACGGTCAGTGCCACCAGCCTGAGGGATCATCTAAGAGTGTGCAGGCAGCACATTTCGGATTGTTATTGAAGTCACAAAACAATGGCATCTCCTAAGACTGTGGGTGCCACACAGTGCCATCTCCGATGAGTGAGGGTGCACGACAGCGCCATCTCTGAGGCGTAATGATGAAGCACAGTGCCATCTCTCAAGAGTAAGGCTGAAGCACAGTGCCATAGCTGAAGAGTAGGTATGTGGCACAGAGCCATCTCTCAAGAGTGAGGCTGAAGCACAGTACCATAGCTGAAGAGTGATGCTGCAGCACAGCGCCATAGCTGAAGAGTGACGCTGCAGCACAGCGTCATAGCTGAAGAGTGACGCTGCAGCACAGCGCCATAGCTGAAGAGTGACGCTGCAGCACAGCGCCATAGCTGAAGAGTGACGCTGCAGCACGATGTCATAGCTGAAGAGTGACGCTGCAGCACAGCGCCATAGCTGAAGAGTGACGCTGCAGCACAGTGCCATACCTGAAGAGTGACGCTGCAGCACAGTGTCAGCTCTGAAGTCAAGGGCCGCACGATGTCATCTCTGAAGAGCGAGGCTGAAGCTCAGTGCAATCTATAGAGAGTGACACTGCAGGACCGACTCTTCTCTGAAGAGTGACGCTGCAGCACAGTCCCATCTCTGCAGAGTGACGCTGCAGCACAGTCCCATCCCTGAAGAGTGACGCTACAGCACAGTGTCATAGCTGAAGAATGACGCTGCAGCACGGCGTCATAGCTGAAGAGTGACGCTGCAGCACAATGTCATAGCTGAAGAGTGACGCTGCAGCACAGCGCCATAGCTGAAGAGTGACGCTACAGCACAGTGTCATAGCTGAAAATGACGCTGCAGCACGGTGTCATAGCTGAAGAGTGGCGCTGTAGCACAGTGTCATAGCTGAAGTGTGACGCTGCAGCACGGTGTCATAGCTGAAGAGTGACGCTACAGCACAGTGTCATAGCTGAAGAGTGACGCTGCAGCACAGTGTCATAGCTGAAGAGTGACGCTGCAGCACAGTGTCATCTCTGAAGTGAGGTTGCAGCACATTCAGGTGTAACAGCAGGTGCCATTGTCCAGAAAGGAGACTAAAGCAGAGAGAGGGCTGCCAGCATGTGTCATCCATTAGAAAGAACCCTATAGCGCAGTGCCATTCCGGGAGAGTGAGGGTGAAGCACAGGCATGGTTGCTGGCATATGCCATTCTCAATAAGGGAGCACGCAGCGCAGGCATTACAGTCATTCCACAATGTGGCATCGTCAAGCAAGGCAACTGCAGCTGAGCCCGTGCTGCCAACATGCATTATCCACGAAAGGGGGGACTGATATACAGTCAGGTTAGCCAGCATTCCCAGTCTTCAGGAACAAACAGGGCAGTGCGTTCATGTTCCTGAGACTGCAGCACAGCTGGGGCTCCCAGCCTTTCCGGTCCTCAAGTAGAAAGAGTGCAGCACAGCCATGTCTGTGAGACTGCAGCACAGTCAGGGCAGCCAGCATGTTCCATCTATTAGAAGGCAGAATGCAGCACGGCTATGCATTCAAGAATGTCCCATTCGCAAGCAGTGACTCTGCTACACAGCCACGTCTGCCGACATGTGCCATAACTTAGAAGACAGACAGCAGCACAGCTATGTCTGTGAGACTGCAACACAGTCAGGGAGGCCAACATGTTCCATATATTAGAAGGCAGAAGGCAGAATGCAGCACTGCTATGCATTCAAGAATGTCCCATTCGCAAGCAGTGACTCTGCTACACAGCCACGTCTGCCGACATGTGCCCTCATCTAGGCGAGAGACAGCAGCACAGCCATGTCTGTGAGACTGCAGCACAGGCAAGGCGGCCAACATGTTCCATCTGTCAGAAAGCAGAATGCAGCACTGCTATGCATTCAAGAATGTCCCATTCGCAAGCAGTGACTCTGCTACACAGCCACGTCTGCCGACATGTGCCATAACTTAGAAGACAGACAGCAGCACAGCTATGTCTGTGAGACTGCAACACAGTCAGGGAGGCCAACATGTTCCATATATTAGAAGGCAGAAGGCAGAATGCAGCACTGCTATGCATTCAAGAATGTCCCATTCGCAAGCAGTGACTCTGCTACACAGCCACGTCTGCCGACATGTGCCCTCATCTAGGAGAGAGATGGCAGCACAGCTGGATCTGTCTGCACCTGCCATCCTCTTGAAAAGAAACTGCAGGACATTGAGGATTGCCTGTGCATGCCATCCTCTGGAGGGAAGAGCGCGCACAGTCAGTGAAGCATTATGCGTCGCGATGGTTTTACTGGGAGGCCGGGTGTGTTCCTGGGAGGCTGCTGCTCTGTTGGGCGGGGTCGTTTGTTTTCACTTTGAGTGTCTCCCCCTTTGCTTTATAAGTTCACCAAGTAAATAGGCTCGTACTGGAATATAGGGCAATGGGCAATGGTCAAATTACAAGTGTGGGCCAGTTCCTTTCATTTTTAAATATTGTTTTTATTAAAGGTTAGACAATATGTACAGCTCTGTTAGAGAAAAGGTGATACACAACACATTGGGATCACACAAATGAATATTATACAACTTTCTTAACAAAATTAACCTTCCTTTTGAAATGTGGTTAAAAAAAGAACTACATCAAGCAAAAATGACAACCAACTATAAATATATATATATATTCATCCAAAAATCCTGCAATCATAAAAAGTAAATACCCAAGGCAAGTATACACACCCGGACGACATTAATCATCGAACTCAGGCCGCCAACCCCTTGTACTGTGCATTGTAAAGTACCCATGGTTATACAGATAGATTAACACACGCGCCCAAAGTGTCTATAGATATCTTGCTGTGCAGGCCTTACATACATGCATGGGAGCCAAAGTTGAGGTGCAACAGTTTAATGGTAGTATTCGGTACAAGAAGGAGAGGGAGACGTGCATGTAATACAGCGTGCTCCGACCGTAAACATAGTAACCATGTGATTCGAGGAAGGGACCCCAGATATCCCTAAATATAGCAAGGTCTTCTTTGCATTTGTAGAGGGTCGTCTCAAAGGTGGAGAGAATTGGCATGTCCTGGATCCATTCCTCGATGTCAATTCTATTTGTTGATTTCCAAGCACGTAGAATTAACTTATTCGCCATCATGGCCGTGCTTGCGTTCGGAAAGTCACGTGGCAAGTCATCATCACCCATGATAAAGACAGAAGGGAGCCAAAGGTGAGGAATATTGGTTTTTCCAGGACCAGATTGATGCTTTATGACACCTCGGTCCAGAATTGCTTCGTCTTGGGACACAATCAAATCACGTGGGTCAACGTGCCCTTTTCTCTCTTGCATCTCCACCAATGATGTGGGTCCGTTCTTCTGGTCAATATGAGCCCGTCTTTTGTCCAAAGTATGCCAAATACTTCACTCTGTGGCTAGTAGCACTAGAGTTGGGAAAGACAGGGGTTTCTTGACTAGGGCCGAGCCAGAGCCGAGCCAGAGTCGAGCCAGGTGCTCTGGTGTGGATTTTAGGAAAGAAAAACAAGCCAGGGAAATGGACGAGTGAAACATGGCGGGGTCTGTGTCATGGGAGGGGAGGGGTAGAAAAGAGACTGATGGTGTAGAAAAGGGATCAAAAGGGGCTGAGTAAAGGGGATGAGGGGGGTCTGGGAAAAGTGGTATGAGGGGGACTAGGGCCTGAAAAAGCAGGGTGAGGGGGCTGGGGTGCAAAAAGAGGTCTGTGGGGGATCTGGGGTGAGACAAGGCGTGTAAGCAGACTATGGGGTGAGAAAAGAAGTGTGAGGGGATGAGGGGCCGATAAAAAGGGTGTGAGGGGCTAGGGGCTGAGCAAAGGGGTCTGATGGGGTTAAAGGACAAGAGAAGGAGTCTGAGGGGTCTAAATAAGGCATCTGAGGTCGCTAGGGGTGAGTAGAAAGGGTGAGGGAGCTAGGGGGCTGTGAAAAGGTTGGTGGGGGTTAGGGGATGAGATAAATGGTGTGAGGGAGTAAAGGGGCGAGAAACGGAGTGCGAGGGGGTAAGAAAAGGGGTCTGAGTTGTCTGAGTTAGCTGGGGGTGAGAACAAGGGTGGGAGAGGGCTAGGAGGCCGAGAAAAGGGGTTTGAGGGGAGTAGGGGTGAGAAAAGGGATGTGAAGAGGCCTGGGAGACGAGCAGAGGGAGGTATGGGTGCTGATGCAGAGAAAAGGTATGATACGATGCTTGGCATGGTCTGGATGTTGTTGCCGGGAAAGAGGGCTGAGGTAGGGCTGGGGTAGGGAAAGGTGCATGATGGCGGGGGGACCATACCAGCATATTTTGAAGGGAGAGGGGGAGGGGGAGAGGGACTTACCTTCAAATGTGCTGCAGTGCAACAGGAGCGTTCTCGCCTAACTTCCGCCTGACTTACTTTCCCGTCCCAGCAAATCAATGAGTGGTTGAGGCAGCCCAGGAAGACAGGCAGTCCGGGCCAGGAAGTCAGTCGAGCACACTCCTCGTGTGCTTTCGGCACTTCAGGAGTGATTGGCACTTTAAACCTTCTTCACAAGTTGCCCTTGAAACCCCCTCCACTGTTGCCACTTGGAACCACTTCATAACTGCCATTTGAAGCCAACTCCTCTTTTGGCACTTTAAACCTCCTCCTCAATTTGCAGATGAAAAAACCTTCACAATTGCCACATAAAATCACCCCCAGAATTTGCAATTGGAGTCACCTCTACAACTGGTGCATGAAACCTCCTAATTGGTGCTTGACAACTCTGCTGGCTGTGCTTAAAATCACCTCCACCAATGGTGCTTGAAGCTACTTCTACAATAACCATTTGAAACTGACACCAACATTGGCAATTGAAACCGCCTCAACCATTGACCCTTGGAACCACATCCACCATTGGCCATTGAAACTATCTACACCACTGGAACCTTAAACCTCCTCTACAAGGCACACGAAACGACCTCAACATTTTGCGATTCGAATCGTCACTACAACTGTTGATTGAAACCACTTAATTTGTGCTTCAAATCACCTCCACTGGTGGTGCTTGAAACAACCGCTACCATCGCCCTTTGAAACCTCCTCCACAACTGACACTTGAAATCACCTCTACAATTAGCAATTGGAACCACCTCAACAAACGGCAGTCGAAACAACTTAGTTGGTGCAGGAAATCGTCTCCACTCTCCGCTGTTGATGCTTGAAATCACCTTCACAATTGCCACGTAAAACCACCCCCAGATTTTGCAATTGGAGTCACCTCTACAACTGGTGACTGAAACCACCTAATTGGTGCTTGAAATCAACCCTAGCATTTTTTATTGAAACCACTGCTACCACTAGCATCTGAAATCACTCGACCACTGTCACTTGGAATTGCCTCTGCCATTGGACCTTGAAACCACCTCCACCATTGCCACTCGTGACTCTTTGGGTAAATGTTCAGTGTGGGAGTAGAGCTTTCTGGACAGATTACCGCCTCCATACCCTCCCTCTTACGTGCTTTACAATCAATGAACTGGCCTTGGGCTCCTCAGTGCAGTTGCCAGCTGCAGTACATAAAACATAAGATGCTTCTAGGAGGAGGCGAGGCCATCACAATCCAAACAGAGGCCATGAACTATCCCACTGGTTTCATCTGTGCACTTACCACCATAGCAGTCAAAACCAATGTACTCATGGCCATCGCCAAATAAGGCAGCATGCCAGCGCAGGTAATTTAGTGGGTTGAGTGCTTTCTGCAGAAATCAGTGTGCAAATTGCAGATCAGAAAATGAATCCCAAGCAGGGTCGATTCAGCATTCCACTTACCAGGGTTCGAGGGAATGATTCACAAAGATTGGCACGTTTGCAAAATCAGAGCTGTCTGTGAGCATTTCAGATTCGTACCTGCCACCTTGCATCAGATTCACAAAGCCTCAAACTGGAGCGATCCGGGAGATGCCTGGAGCACCCTTCAGATGCACTCCAGCACATCTCTGTGAATCACATTTGCCCCAGAGAATTTGAGAAATGTGCCAGGCTTTTCCATGCTTGCTCCGGTGTTAGGCTTAGTGGAAGCGAGCATGAGCCAATGTCACATGCTTGTGGCATCTCTGATTTGCTGCAGTGCAAATCTTTGTGAATCTCATTTGCCCCAGAGAATCTCAGAGCTCCGAGATGCGCCAGGCTTTTCCATGCATGCTCCAGTGTTAGGCTTAGTGGAAGCGAGCATGAGCCAATGTCACATGCATGTGGCATCTCTGATTTGCTGCAGTGCAAATCTTTGTGAATCACATTTGCCCCAGAGAATCTCAGAGATGATCCAGGCTTTTCCATGCATGCTGCAGTGTTAGGCTTAGTGGAAGCGAGCATGAGCCAATGTCACATGCATGTGGCATCTCTGATTTGCTGCAGTGCAAATCTTTGTGAATCACATTTGCCCCAGAGAATCTCAGAGATGATCCAGGCTTTTCCATGCATGCTCCAGTGTTAGGCTTAGTGGAAGCGAGCATGAGCCAATGTCACATGCATGTGGCATCTCTGATTTGCTTCAGTGCAAATCTTTGTGAATCTCATTTGCCCCAGAGAATCTGAGAAATGTGGCAAGCTTTTCCATGCTTGCTCCCGTATTAGGCTTAGTGGATGCGAGCATGAGCTAATGTGACCTGCTCAGGGCACATCTCATTTGCTTCAGTGCAAATCTTTGTGAATCTCATTTGCCCCAGAGAATCTGAGAAATGTGCCAGGCTTTTCCATGCTTGCTCCGGTGTTAGGCTTAGTGGATGCGAGCATGAGCTAATGTGACCTGCTCAGGGCACATATCATTTGCTTCAGTGCAAATCTTTGTGAATCTCATTTGCCCCAGAGAATCTTAGAAATGTGCCAGGCTTTTCCATGCATGCTCCAGTGTTAGGCTTAGTGGAAGCGAGCATGAGCCAATGTCACATGCTAAGGGCATCTCTGATTTGCTCCAGTACAAACCTTTGTGAATCACATTTGCCCCAGAGAATCTCAGAGCTCAGAGATGCACCAGGCTTTTCCATGCGTGCTCCAGTCTTCGGTTTAGTGGAAGCGAGCCAATGTCACATGCATGTGGCATCTCTGATTTGCTGCAGTGCAAATCTTTGTGAATCACATTTGCCCCAGAGAATCTCAGAGATGATCCAGGCTTTTCCATGCATGCTCCAGTGTTAGGCTTAGTGGAAGCGAGCATGAGCCAATGTCACATGCATGTGGCATCTCTGATTTGCTGCAGTGCAAATCTTTGTGAATCACATTTGCCCCAGAGAATCTCAGAGCTCAGAGATGCGCCAGGCTTTTCCATGCATGCTCCAGTGTTAGGCTTAGTGGAAGCGAGCATGAGCCAATGTCACATGCATGTGGCATCTCTGATTTGCTGCAGTGCAAATCTTTGTGAATCACATTTGCCCCAGAGAATCTCAGAGATGATCCAAGCTTTTCCATGCATGCTCCAGTGTTAGGCTTAGTGGAAGCGAGCATGAGCCAATGTCACATGCATGTGGCATCTCTGATTTGCTGCAGTGCAAATCTTTGTGAATCACATTTGCCCCAGAGAATCTCAGAGATGATCCAGGCTTTTCCATGCATGCTCCAGTGTTAGGCTTAGTGGAAGCGAGCATGAGCCAATGTCACATGCATGTGGCATCTCTGATTTGCTGCAGTGCAAATCTTTGTGAATCACATTTGCCCCAGAGAATCTCAGAGCTCAGAGATGCGCCAGGCTTTTCCATGCATGCTCCAGTGTTAGGCTTAGTGGAAGCGAGCATGAGCCAATGTCACATGCATGTGGCATCTCTGATTTGCTGCAGTGCAAATCATTGTGAATCACATTTGCCCCAGAGAATCTCAGAGCTCAGAGATGCGCCAGGCTTTTCCATGCATGCTCCAGTGTTAGGCTTAGTGGAAGCGAGCATGAGCCAATGTCACATGCATGTGGCATCTCTGATTTGCTGCAGTGCAAATCATTGTGAATCACATTTGCCCCAGAGAATCTCAGAGCTCAGAGATGCGCCAGGCTTTTCCATGCATGCTCCAGTGTTAGGCTTAGTGAAAGCGCCAAGCGAGCATGCGCAAATGTGATATGCTCATGGGCGGCTCTGATTTCCTCCATTGCAAATCTTTCTGAATCCGGTCCCATGAATCCTATAGATGTTGGTAATAACAACACCGAATAAATGCAATGTGTTGAGCGCATCATACAAAAGCACAATATGATTACAATACAGATTGCACATTTTGATGCAATCATATTTTTCTCCAATTGCACCTGGTTGTAGAGTATAATCTACCGGGCCTCAGCATCTTTTGTGCACAATTTCTGATGAAATGAGTCGAGGCGCTCCTGTGAAAAAGATACAAATATTGCATGACCCCAGATGTCCCTACGAACTTGAACCATCTATGTAATTCTAAAATGATGTTTAGCCTTAGCACTTACTCAATAGAGAGGTGTACAGCGCCAATTCACGTAAATGCTGCAGTATAATTATTTCTTTTTAATTTTTAAATGAAATTCATTACTAATGGAAATCCATGTAACCAGTTCAAATTGGTTTCTACTGTATCCAGTTGCTGGTAAGTGCGTTTCTGGAAATCCACTCGACTGCTTTGTAGAACATACCTTAGGACTCTCTGAGAATCATGGAATTATTGCATGTTTTTTTTTTCCAAGAATATTTTGCATTTTAATAGATTTACATGTTTTGTAATAACTTTACAGTAGCTGTCAAAAGAGAATAACACAAAAAGAAGGGAAATGATTTAATACAGAAAACAATTTTACAGTACCTATGATTTCTAAAAAATCATAAACTGTGTTAGAGTGAATGCATTTATAAGTTGGGCCAAGGGAAAATGAAGTGAGTACAGCATGCATGCCACCATTTTGAAGCATGTGAGAGGGAGATGTTGTCACAGAAAGTGGGAGAATTTAATTTTCCCATTGGAATTATTGTAGGCGGGAGAAGGAAAATGGCAACATCATACAATATAAAAAAAAGGCCAGATGTATGTTTGTCTGATGCAGTCATGCACCGTTGATATTGCCTGCTCCGCCTCTTGTCACTGATAGAGGGTCCCGTTGTCTTAGTAATTACCCACTTCACCTCTTGTCACCGCTAGAGGGTGCAGTTTCCTTAGGAATTAAGATATTTCCATGCTTGCTCTGGTGTTAGGCTTAGTGGAAGCGAGCATGAGCCAATGTCACATGCTTGTGGCATCTCTGATTTGCTGCAGTGCAAATCTTTGTGAATCACATTTGCCCCAGAGAATCTCAGAGCTCAGAGATGCGCCAGCCTTTTCCATGCTTGCTCCCGTATTAGGCTTAGTGGATGCGAGCATGAGCTAATGTGACCTGCTCAGGGCACATCTCATTTGCTTCAGTGCAAATCTTTGTGAATCTCATTTGCCCCAGAGAATCTGAGAAATGTGCCAGGCTTTTCCATGCTTGCTCCGGTGTTAGGCTTAGTGGAAGCAAGCATGAGCCAATGTGACCTGCTCGGGGCATCTCTGATTTGCTTCAGTACAAATCTTTGTGAATCTCATTTTCCCCAGAGAATCTGAGAAATGTGGCAAGCTTTTTCATGCTTGCTCCCGTATTAGGCTTAGTGGAAGCGAGCATGAGCTAATGTGACCTGCTCAGGGCACATCTCATTTGCTTCAGTGCAAATCTTTGTGAATCTCATTTGCCCCAGAGAATCTTAGAAATGTGCCAGGCTTTTCCATGCATGCTCCAGTGTTAGGCTTAGTGGAAGCGAGCATGAGCCAATGTCACATGCTAAGGGCATCTCTGATTTGCTCCAGTACAAACCTTTGTGAATCACATTTGCCCCAGAGAATCTCAGAGCTCAGAGATGCACCAGGCTTTTCCATGCGTGCTCCAGTGTTCGGTTTAGTGGAAGCGAGCATGAGCCAATAGTACATGCTCGTGGGCGTCTGTGATTTCCTCCAGTGCAAACCTTTGTGAATCAGAATTGCCCCGGAGAATCTCAGAGATGTGCCAGGCTTTTCCATGCTACTCCAGTATTATGCAAAACAACGGGTGGTCTGGGAATCTCTCTACCAGCACGAACGCAGCCCAATGACCTATTCTTGGGTGAATAACCCCTGGGAGAGAATCTACCAAGTCTTAAACTCACTGTCCCTTTCACTGAGGAGACATATCCATGCATATCAGTCTTTGTCCTGCCCAGGGGCAGTCCAGTACCGAAATAGTAGGCAATTCTCCTCTGAACAAGAGTACCAACAGCAACCCCATACACGAGTTTCAGCCTTGTTGAGCATCATCAGTGAGGTGGAGCTGTGCCTCGCTCAGCACAGTGAGCAAGGGGTCCACGACTGGATCGCCCTGGTAACTTAGGGTGAGACCCAAAGTTAATTTTGCTCCAGTATTAGGGTTAGTGGAAGCGAGCATGAGCCAATGTGACATGCTCACGGCATCGCGGATTTGCTGCAGTGCAAATCATTGTGCATCACATTTGCCCCAGAGAATCTCAGAGATGATCCAGGCTTTTCCATGCATGCTCCAGTGTTAGGCTTAGTGGAAGCGAGCATGAGCCAATGTCACATGCATGTGGCATCTCTGATTTGCTGCAGTGCAAATCTTTGTGAATCACATTTGCCCCAGAGAATCTCAGAGATGATCCAGGCTTTTCCATGCATGCTCCAGTGTTAGGCTTAGTGGAAGCGAGCATGAGCCAATGTCACATGCATGTGGCATCTCTGATTTGCTGCAGTGCAAATCATTGTGAATCACATTTGCCCCAGAGAATCTCAGAGCTCAGAGATGCGCCAGGCTTTTCCATGCATGCTCCAGTGTTAGGCTTAGTGGAAGCGAGCATGAGCCAATGTCACATGCATGTGGCATCTCTGATTTGCTGCAGTGCAAATCTTTGTGAATCACATTTGCCCCAGAGAATCTCAGAGATGATCCAGGCTTTTCCATGCATGCTCCAGTGTTAGGCTTAGTGGAAGCGAGCATGAGCCAATGTCACATGCATGTGGCATCTCTGATTTGCTGCAGTGCAAATCTTTGTGAATCACATTTGCCCCAGAGAATCTCAGAGATGATCCAGGCTTTTCCATGCATGCTCCAGTGTTAGGCTTAGTGGAAGCGAGCATGAGCCAATGTCACATGCATGTGGCATCTCTGATTTGCTGCAGTGCAAATCTTTGTGAATCACATTTGCCCCAGAGAATCTCAGAGATGATCCAGGCTTTTCCATGCATGCTCCAGTGTTAGGCTTAGTGGAAGCGAGCATGAGCCAATGTCACATGCATGTGGCATCTCTGATTTGCTGCAGTGCAAATCTTTGTGAATCACATTTGCCCCAGAGAATCTCAGAGATGATCCAGGCTTTTCCATGCATGCTCCAGTGTTAGGCTTAGTGGAAGCGAGCATGAGCCAATGTCACATGCTCACGGCATCGCAGATTTGCTGCAGTGCAAATCATTGTGAATCACATTTGCCCCAGAGAATCTCAGAGCTCAGAGATGCGCCAGCCTTTTCCATGCTTGCTCCAGTGTTAGGCTTAGTGGAAGCACCAAGCGAGCATGAGCCAATGTCACATGCTCACGGCATCGCAGATTTGCTGCAGTGCAAATCATTGTGCATCACATTTGCCACAGAGAATCTCAGAGCTTAGAAATGTGCCAGGCTTTTCCATGCATGCTCCAGTGTTAGGCTTAGTGGAAGCGAGCATGAGCCAATGTCACATGCATGTGGCATCTCTGATTTGCTGCAGTGCAAATCTTTGTGAATCACATTTGCCCCAGAGAATCTCAGAGCTCAGAGATGCGCCAGGCTTTTCCATGCATGCTCCAGTGTTAGGCTTAGTGAAAGCGCCAAGCGAGCATGCGCAAATGTGATATGCTCATGGGCGGCTCTGATTTCCTCCATTGCAAATCTTTCTGAATCCGGTCACATGAATCCTATAGATGTTGATAATAACAACACCGAATAAATACAATGTGTTGAGCGCATCATACAAAAGCACAATATGATTGCAATACAGATTGCACATTTTGATGCAATCATATTTTTCTCCAATTGCACCTGGTTGTAGAGTATAATCTACCGGGCCTCAGCATCTTTTGTGCACAATTTCTGATGAAATGAGTCGAGGCGCTCCTGTGAAAAAGATACAAATATTGCATGACCCCAGATGTCCCTACGAACTTGAACCATCTATGTAATTCTAAAATGATGTTTAGCCTTAGCACTTACTCAATAGAGAGGTGTACAGCGCCAATTCACTTAAATGCTGCAGTATAATTATTTCTTTTTAATTTTTAAATGAAATTCATTACTAATGGAAATCCATGTAACCAGTTCAAATTGGTTTCTACTGTATCCAGTTGCTGGTAAGTGTGTTTCTGGAAATCCACTCGACTGCTTTGTAGAACATACCTTAGGACTCTCTGAGAATCATGGAATTATTGTATGTTTTTTTTTCCAAGAATATTTTGCATTTTAATAGACTTACATGTTTTGTAATAACTTTACAGTAGCTGTCAAAAGAGAATAACACAAAAAGAAGGGAAATGATTTAATACAGCAAACAATCTTACAGTACCTATGATTTCTAAAAAATCATAAACTGTGTTAGAGGGAATGCATTTATAAGTTGGGCCAAGGGAAAATGAAGTGAGTACAGCATGCATGCCACCATTTTGAAGCATGTGAGAGGGAGATGTTGTCACAGAAAGTGGGAGAATTTAATTTTCCCATTGGAATTATTGTAGGCGGGAGAAGGAAAATGGCAACATCATACAATATAAAAAAAAGGCCAGATGTATGTTTGTCTGATGCAGTCATGCACCGTTGATATTGCCTGCTCCGCCTCTTTTCACTGATAGAGGGTGCCGTTGTCTTAGTAATTACCCACTTCACCTCTTGTCACCGCTAGAGGGTGCAGTTTCCTTAGGAATTAAGATATTGCCTTAGGAATTAAATCAGGCCAGCTGTATGTTTGTCCGATGCACCACATAACGTATTCGCACTCTGCAAATGCCTCTCCTCATGCACTGTGGCCCGTGTACACAGGCTTTCACACTCTTTTTTAATAAAGAAAATCAGGGGCCTAAATCGGGAGGGTTGGCATGTATGGTGTGCAGAACCCTGCATATAGGTCAATCATTGGAAATGGGAGTTTTGAGGGGATTTGGTGTGATACTGGGATGTGGTTATGGGATGTTGGTTGGAATTTCGCGTTAATCTGTAGCAGGTACCTTGTTTTTCTCCTGGACCTGCAGAGACCAGTGTTTATAAACCCATAGGTTCTGCGGTTTTCTGCTATGTTATAGCACTCGCTCTTCCTATTGCACTATAGGTTTGGTGTTTTCAGGCCGTCTTGGTGAGTCTGAACCTGCAAGTAAAAAGGATGGGTTATAGCCTGGTTAGTGGGAGCGGATGAAGCAGAGGTCGCTGTCAGGTCAGCTGTGGAAAGCAGGCCGGGTTGGACCTTTCCCTGAGTGCATGATGTATGTGTGTGCCTTCTGTGCAGTGTGCATTAGGGTTTTGATGGGTGCTGCTGATCAGAAAACCTGGAAAGATTAGCGTTGGGGTATGTTGAGGCAGCCAGGTGGGTGATGGGGCCAGTGTGGGTGATAGATTTGGGCAATCCAATTAGTCAGGTTGAGCGTGCAGTTGCAGTCAGTTCTATAAGGCAGTTGCCCACAAGTCACCCAGCTACCTCGCGGAGAAACTCACCATCTCTGGCAGGCAGCATGCCACCAGAAGCCAGTAAACGTGCAGACTTGAAATTCGCTGTAGCAAAAAGGAAAGGACCAGAAAACAAGCCTTTGCTGCCTACGTCCAAGACTATGGAACCTCCTCCCCGTCAGCATCAGACTTGCCCCCACACTCCTACAATTCAGAAAAATCTCAAGACCCACCTCTTCAAGGAGGCTCTCCTCCTCAACACCTAGGCCATCACGTTGCCCCCCGCACCACCTGACTCTCTAGACGCCATCCGCCCCTTTCCTTCCTGCCACACTGTACAGCTGTACCCCTCCTCTGTGCCCCTCTGTATCCTACCCCTGCTGTATATCTGTTCTGTTACTTCTGCAAAGCACTTCGTTATGCATCTGTACCGCTGCACAGCTGTATAAAGCGCTTTGTTGTTTTTCTGTATTGTTGTACACCTCTGCAAAGCGCTCTGTTTCTTCTCGAAGCTAGGTGCGGGCTCATTAAATACCATAATAAAAAAAGGTGTGCGTGTTGATTAGGGTGGCTCACAGAGCTCAGCACAGGATAGAGTTTCAAATCTTTCATAACACAGCATGAGCTGCCGACATCATACAAATTACTGGCCACTGTATTGCCTTAGAAGGTGACTGAAGCACATACCTGCCTACATTTGAAAATCAAAATTCCTGAGATGTATGCCCCGCCCACAAACACGTCGAGACTCTGCCCATTTGCACATGGCTCCGCCCACACGCCCCGTCCACCTGTCAAATTTCAGCCAACAATTCTGTCAAATACTTTAGCTGGTGCATCTAGCATGGCTAATAATATACAGTCACCAGACATCTGGTCATCTCCCTGGTGTGTATTGCTAGTATTATACTTTAAGTCCACCTAATAATGGTGAACAGTATATGCAATGTGGAGCACCAGAACTGAGCCATGACATGGACAGTTAACATTACCGGGCGCAACGTGATGACGTCAGTCGTGGGGCTCCTTGCAGACCTGGCCGCAGCCCAGCCTGCGTGCTGTTAGGTAAAACAGGCGGCCGACACAGCGCTCACCAGAGTTGACAACAGGAAGCGTAACAGGAACATTTGGAAAGCCAGCCGGCCCTTGTCTTTTTTCTCGTTTAACTCCCCTTTGAGCCAAAGGGTGGGCTTTCCGCCAGCTGCCTGGTCCCTCGTCTCATTTGAATTTAAAGGCCTCTCACGTGTTAACATCAGATACTTCTAGAAAGAAAAAAAAAACTCCTTACATCTTCCCTCGTCCACATTTTTTTCCCTTGAATCGAAATAATTGAACATTACAAATTCAAAATAATAAACAGCGCGTGCAGGGGAAGGGAGGACTAATTACAAACTGCAGCAGCAAAAGCAAGCAAATGAGGTAAAATTACTCGCCTGGTTCCTGAGAGGGAAGTACACGTGAAAAGAAGTTGGGGTCACCGGCATCCGCGCGCCCCTTGAAGACGCCTTTATTTGCACTGTCCCCGGGTGTTGGGGGACGGGCCTGGCCATTTGCATAGGGTAACTGGCATATACCACATCGTTTGCACGCCTGCGAGTACACTTGTGTAACCGTAATTACACGTGACACCAATTACTCTATTACTTTGTATTAAATTATAATGGAAAATTCCACTAGAGAATTGAAGCCTAATTGCATCTTAATTTGCATAATTTTGCATATTAATTACATCTCCGATGAATAATAAATTTCAGCAGATTTTTTAATTTATGCACAGACACAAAAAAACAAGTAGCAAAATAATTTAGCCCCCACCCCAAAAAAAACAGCGAGAAAGAAATACCAGTAACTATTACTTGGGGTATTCAACTAATTTTTGCTTAGTTTAGCAAAGAAAAAGCGAGTTTGTTTAACGTAGCTTCCCCCGGCTGATTGCTGTTTATTGCAAGACTTGTCAGTCTTGAAGTGAAAGGCAAAATGATGCCTTCCCCTATTGAGCAACGCGGCATCATTCAATTATCCTGTTTTAAACACTGTGTGCGGATGCGATGTTGTGCTTACACTTTCATCAGGGCCTCATTGTTCCGCCCGCCACGCGCTCGGCGCCCCATCGGTGGTAGACGGTCTCTTGGCGCCGGATCGGTTTTAGTGTCTTTTGGAAGGGCGCAAAGAAAAAATTCAAATATCAAAACAGGGGGATGATGTCCAAGAAAGAAGTTCAAGGGATTAGGGATTCGGCTAATCAAATCAACGAGATTTTATTGTGAAGGGAGAGCGGGTTGGCAACAAACAGCAAGAGGGAAAATTGATCCAGCTTTTGAGCACTTCTACCAGCCTCAGGCGCCATCTTGGACGGCCACGTAGTCCATGGATGGTACTAAGACAAATACTCTGAGATCAGAAGCCATCTTGGAATGCCACGCATTCTATGGATGGTACTAAGACAAATACTCTGAGATCGGAAGCCATCTTGGACGACCATGCATTCTATGGGTCTTACTAACAAATACTCTGAGATCAGAAGCCATCTTGGAATGCCACGCATTCTATGGGTGGTACTAAGACAAATACTCTGAGAGCAGGGCCCTTTTTTTCAGTAACAGTAACCTCCTGGAGGAAGGCCAACATTCCGGCCACTGGAAATATGCGGGCAGAGCTCGATTTCAAAAGGAAGCTGGTTCTGCGGTGCCAGGCCAGGTAGGAAAAGACACCATGTGGCCCTATATCCGGCTCACCGGAAGAGTTTCCACCTGGAGCGATGGGCAGAGATGGGGTGGTGGGTCTTGTGACTCCCCAGGACTGCCCAACGTCCTAATTTGGGTGTTGGCGAATCCTTGGGGAGATCCACCAAGAGAGGGTTCTAGAAGGAAAGGACTGCTCAAGGATGTCTCTCTATCTACATGCCGTAACATCCATTTTGATATTTATAACTAAGCGTGTACACGGGAATGCCCCCATGCACGAACACTGTGCAAGGCTTAGCATAGCAGAGCGTATGTCTTCCAACGTAGGGGTGTGGCACTGATCGAAACCCTTGGTTGGCTTTGCCGATTAATATGTCATTGGTGCTAGTGTCTTGAATGGTGGTAACTATGGATACTTCCAAGCGGAATTAATCTGCTGGGTGGTAGCCATGGTTCCCACCTGGCAGACACTTTTGTTTAAATGGCCCAAGGATTCTGGGATTTTCTGCCAGTGTGGTGGGGGGGATTTTAGGATTTTCAAGTCCAGGTCGTTATTGTATATTGGTGGCTCTTCTTAGATGGGGTCAACATGAGTGACCGTGACTACGGCAAGAAAGAACATGGTGGGTAGAATGACACAGATGGTGTAACCGATGGCCGTGAACTGGAATGGTCAACCATATTTTATCGTTTAATTTAAGGAATCTGTACAGTCTTTCAATTGTCTTCCAATCACTTCAGCGTGCTGGTAGCGGGATTAAGAACAGGAGAAGGCCGAAAAGCGTCAATCTAGGTGATTGCTGGAGTACCTCCCGTTCGCCAAGCTTAGGATGGATGTGGGCCACAGCCATTTTGGAGCAAACACTTGACTTGTGTCACACGAGTTGCAGATCTTTGAGATGGATGAATTTTCAAGAGGCTCAGTCTTCCTCGTCTCCTTTCACTGTCAGATGTAGTGGTCGCAGTATGGTGAGTTTGATAAACTTCAGAAAGCCAATGCTAGGGAGTGTAGGTCACAGGCATTGCGTCCCACAGGCGTAGGTGTAGAATCCTGTTGGAATTTCAGGAAGTCTGTGTCTGAGCAGAGTGGTAGGGTGCACTGTCCAGTACATTTTAAGGACTGTAGGCATCTGGATGACCAGAATGGTTGAAAGATCCAAATGAGATAGCCTGAGTATAGCCAGGGCGAGCTGTGCGGGCCAGTGTTAGGTCTACAATAAGTGGACAAAAGAGAACATTAGGGACCAAACTGATATGAAGGATAAAGTGAGTTAGCATGTACTCGTCAAAGAGAGCTTCTGGTGCACGACGTTGAATCTTCTGTTCCTTGTAACGCTCACTCTCTCTGAATAGTGCGGAATCACGCAACTTCTAAATTTGTCTGGATGAGCAAGAGGAGGCCGTTTATGTTAGAAGAAGTGGGGATCTGAACACACGCACTAGTGAATCTGCAAGGTACTAGGGGACATGAGTCCACAGGATAGCTATGTGTGGTTCATCAAAAGGGCCTGCTGTTGAGTTCCTGCTCTGTTTGTAGAGCATAGAATTGCCACAAATGGAGATATGCTCTTTATGGTATTTCTAAAATGTTGGTGCAGGATGGTGTAGGGCAACTCCCTGCGATCAGACCAAGACAATACAACCCACTAGGGAAAAAGACTAGGTCCACCCGCTTTTGAGAAAGATGAGAGTTTTATTTTGTATACTAAAGAAATAAGGTAACAGGGTATTATAAATCCACTGCCACAGATCTCTCTGATGTCTTCTGTGTGAAATTCAGATTATAAACACATAAATCGTCACAAAGCCGTGTCAGAAATACAACTCACAATAGTGCATTACTGCAGGTTAATGCAAGAGCACGTGAGGAAAATGTGTGAGAAAAGAAAGCAGGAGGAGGTGAAGTTAGTGCAGAAGAAGCTGTCTAATACACCATGGAAGGGGCAGTATTAACAAGCACAGGAGGATAAGGGGCACCACAGACACAATACCCACCACTGCCTGGGGGAGAGGGTTCATGGGGGGGATGCACAGCATGTGTTTTGAGGGGGGCCACCAAGGGGACGCAGTATGGGCATCAAATGCAAAGGACCCAAAGGGGATTTCAGGGCGGGTGTTGAGGGTATGGGCAACATATGCATCAGAGTCCAGAAGGGTTTTCTGGAGGGTATCAGAGGCAAGTGAGAGAACCATCCCAGTGCTGGCTGTGTGGACAGATAGGACATTTCTAAAGGGTATGTGGAAGCAGAGGAGGGTTGCAACATAATGGGGAATGCAATACCAGCCAGCATATCCAGGGGAACAGAATGAGGTATATGCCCAGGACCATACACAGCAAAAAGGACAGTTACTGAAAGCATACTTGCAGACACACCAGCCCATGACACAGACACCACAAATGCAAGCGCCTGTGCAGCAGTATTTGCAGGCACCACAGATGCCACAGTTGCAGGGTAACACACAGCAATTATACACGGTACAGCAGATACCATCGATGCAGAACAGCACACAGCCAAACGACGGGACAGTAGCACGCACGGACTCCATGACAATGACTCACATTAGGAAACTGGGGGAGGGTGACAGTGGTGGGGGCCAACTCATTCTTGGGAAACGGAATGTCATTATGCCCTCAATAGGACAGCCCACAGTCAGACTTGATGTGTTCCAGTCTATCGATGACACCCAACTCTGCGGAGGAATCACGCAGAGGAGTGACGATAGGTGACACAACTTTGTCCTTTCTTGTAGACATATGGCTGACTAGATCCTGCATCCAGGAGGAGAAGTGTAGTATGTCAGATGATGTCCTGAATGCTCAAGTGACAGAATTGGTTCCTTTTACAGACGACATTGCAATTTCTATAGGGGAACACGACTTGGCTTTATCCCTACTATATTCTCGACAGACACCCGTAAACATACTGGGGAGAGATACCATGAGAAAACTTAACATGACCATTTCATTTACTGACAAGGGGATAGTGTGTTCCACACCAGGGATACACCTTCTAAACATGAGCAAGATTATTCAAGCCTATTGTAGACAGAGGGTACAGAGGGGGGTGCCAGTAGATGAGGAATTGTTTCAATATGGGACTGAAATAATAATAGCATGGCTCCCAGGGATTCATCGAAAACTGTGGCACCTTCCAAATGAGTACTCATTCAAGCCAGAAATACCATTAGATGAGAATGAAGGGATGATAGTGCCACTAGAATTAGAGACCACTGGGATCTGCTGCACCCCAGCTGCCTCACCAAAATGGGCAGGATTATTTGCATTGGGCCATCGGTGCAAAGCTGTTGCCCAAACTTCATTTTAGTATTAGGGGGCTGCTCCACTCTCCGGGAGTGGCCCCCAGACTCATGAGGATGCTGCTGCACTTTGCCCCCCCCCCCCTTCCGCGCAGCCTCGAAATTTGCCCCCAAGGTCGGACTGGGCCATAAAATTGTCGCTGGCACCAATGGAAATGTGGCTCACAGTTGCAAATGGTATTCATATTTATTCCTTTGCTGACTCTGTTTGACTATACCTAGAACCCAAGGGTGAATTTTAAAGAATATTTATTCAGCCACACTGGTCAAAACGATTAGCTGCATAGCGAAGTAACTCATCAAACTGGCCACCACATTGCCCCAAAAAGTGGGCAACTATGACCCCAGAAAACCCGTCCACGCTAGCTTTGTGTGTTGCTGGTTCAGGCATTTGTTCTATTGCCCACTCCAAACTTGGAGCTGGGCCACCAGCTTTGCCTCTCTATTGTAGCAGCCAGGGGGCGTTAGGACTTTCATGCCAGAGGGGAGCAATTTGCAAGGTGGGGTGGCAGTGTGACAGGGGCCAGCATTGACCTCTGGTCAGTGCTGGGGGCTTGCTATGCTGGGGATTTGGTGTCTGGCATAGGATTATAAGGGCGGGTGCTGCAGAACCGTCTGTGTGAAGTAATTGTTGGTAAGAATTGGTGTACCCTTCTCTCAGCCACTCACACATAACATAATCCTTTACTTTTATTCGTACCACCGCGTTGAAAAGACGCAGCACCAACCAAGGAAGCTCATCTCTGAGACTGGCTTGCCATTCCACCACCTTGATGCAAATCACTGCCTAGTGCCTACAATTCTGGTGAGTAGTATGGGGGTTGTACTATTCAGGGGAAGATTGAAGTGTGAGGTAACCACCCTATGATTAATGAAAGACTGCTATATTATGCAGCCAGTGGATGTAAATAAATTGCTTCCCACTCCTGGCGATTTCAAATCCGTTTTTTGTCATCAAATGCTCATATTTCCTTTTTTACATAATATTACATGCCCTTTTAAAAGGTTTTCTTTTTAAGTAAACCAGATTTCCACTTCAGAGCCATCATTCAGTACAGCCCTGCCAAAACATTTTTTTCTGTCGCCAGTACGAGATTCCGATTTACGTAAAGTCCCTCAAGCAAGAGCTAGGAGACATGCCCAGCAGAAACCCTATCCCTGGCCCAAAGCAGCAGAACCCCTCATTGTCATCATGAGTAGCACCAAGGAGAAAACCAGCTCTGTGTGGGATTACTTTACCATTAAAATGGATGATAACTCCAAGGCGGTGTGTTCTGTGTGTGTTGCGTTTTTGTCTCGTGGTTCTGATAACTCGAGAAAGTGCAGCATATCAGCACTGACCAATCATCTCCAGTCCAAGCATCACAATGCCTACGTTCAATATGAAAGGAAAAAAGAGGCTGATGTTAGAAGAATCAACAGCAACGTAAGTCCTTCAAATTGCAAGAAGGCATGGTCACAGCTGTCCACTCAAGATTGTCTGGACAACAAGCAAGTCTGGCCTCTGGACAGCACTTCTGCACATGCTGTGCATCGCAGTACTGGTGAAATGATAGCATTAGACTTGCAACCATTATCTGTTGTTGAGGATGTAGGTTTTTTGCTTTTACTTCATAAATTGGAGCCTAGGTACAAAGTACCATCACGTAAATATTTTTTGCCTTTCATCATCCCTGACCTGTATGAAAAGGTGAGACACTGTATTGCTTCAGAGGTTCAGAGCGCTGAGAAAATAGAATTTACTGTAGACCTCTAGACCTCTGATAATACTGTGAAATCTTCTATGAGCTTAACAGGACATTGGCTAGCCATCATCATGAAAAGGCATGGAGTTTTGTTGCAGTGTGAGGCTTTTGCCAGAAGCCATACTGGTGCAAAATAGGCTTGGCATCCCAAGAAATGCTTAAAAGGTGGCACATTATCCATTCCAAAGTGCATGTGATCCTTCACGATAATGCAGCTAGCAGCTAGCATGTGCAAGGCCTTCAGAGATGCAGATTGTGTTAGTGTGAGGTGTTTTGCACATACCCTACAGCTTTGCATCCATGATGGCCTTTTTTTGCAAAGATCTGTGTCAGACATGATGTCACATGCAAGAAAACATGTTGGCCACTTCAAACATTCCAGTTTCGCCACGTCCCGCATCCATTGGGAAGATTCTG
The DNA here is from genome assembly GCF_040938575.1 of Ambystoma mexicanum. Classification (NCBI taxonomy): domain Eukaryota; kingdom Metazoa; phylum Chordata; class Amphibia; order Caudata; family Ambystomatidae; genus Ambystoma; species Ambystoma mexicanum. The sequence goes on from NC_090924.1 coordinate 1,397,815,455, forward strand.
GAATTTTGCCGACGTAGATGGCGAGGGTGTTGTAGTAGGCAATGGGGCATACATAGTATTTGTTTTTCCTGACAGAGCACATATGGGGTAACCTCCTAATGGTGGACACTGGTCTGTTTCAATAGGGACCGTGGGGCGCTGAGAACAGTAACCACGGTAGCAGTACTACAAGAGGTAGTCACCTCACATGCTGCATTTGAATAATTGGTGGGGCAATCGTCTAAATCTTCCACTATTTTCCACAATTCCAATACCTCTTTTCTGTTTTTAATTTTCTTCCCTTATAGTTATCTGTTACAAACTTGTACATGTGACTTAAAATCTCTCTATTATTTGTGCTCTGGTCCAGCGGGGGCTTAAACACCCCTCCCTTTGATTCCGCACACCATTCCCGATGATATTGAAGAATTGTATCTCAATGCAATGGGAGGACCTTTTTACATGTACTCCAACAGGGTTGTTGGCTCCATAATAGCTACCCTTTCCTTTCAATATTTATGCAATATTACAATACCCTTGACCAGCCCCAACAACATGTATCCCTCCCTGTACCCATTTTGCATACCCCACACTCACCCCTCTTCACACACACAAATACAGACACGTATTTCACCCTCTATGTCACACCTCAATCGGCCCTACATCGGGCAACTCTAACCACACCACAAAAAAACTCAGCTGCAATAAAATCCCAAAATGTTTTCCTATTTCGTTCCACCAACCCCACTATATCGGGTGAGGAGATTGCAGGCCTCTAAGGGCCTCTACCACAACTACTTTTTTGTTCTCACACCTCCCTCTTTATATACCGGACAGAGAGATCCCAGACTTACTAAATATGAAGAACCTCTATCTATATCCTCTTTTCTTCCATTGTACAGCGTTGTCTTCACCCCTATCCTAAGGAAAGGATCCCGTTACTCCACAAAACATAATAAAAATTCCTTAATAAAACAGAAGGAGCTTCCAAGAGCTGCCCATCAATAGTATGCCATGAGATGAGCTTCCAAGAGCTGCCCATCAATAATCTGCCTTGGGAGGAGCTTCCAAGAACTGCCCTTCAATAGTCTGCCATGGGAGAGGCTTCCAAGAGCTGCCATTCACAGAAGGAGCTTCCAAGAGCTGCCCATCAATAGTCTGCCATGAGAGGGGCTTCCAAGAGCTGCCCATCAATAGCCTGCTGTGGGGGGAACTTCCAAGACCTGCCCATCAATAGCCTGCCGTGGGGGGAGCTTTCAAGAGCTGCCCATCAATAGTCTGCCATTGGAGGAGCTTCCAAGAGCTGCCCATCAATAGTCTGCCGTGGGAGGAGCTTCCAAAAGCTGCCCTTCAATAGTCAGCCATGGGAGGAGCTTCCAAGAGCTGCCATCAATAGTCTGCCATGGGAGGAGCTTCCAGGTGCTGCCCATCAATAGTCTGCCATGGGAGGAGCTTCCAAGAGCTGCCCATCCACAGGAGGAGCTTCCAAGAGCTGCCCAGCAATAGTCTGCTATCGGAGGAGCTTCCAAGACCTGCCCATCAATAATCTGCTATGGGAGGAGCTTCCAAGTCCTGCCCATCAATAGTCTGCTATGGGAGGAGCTTCCAAGACCTACCCATCAATAGTTTGCCTTGTGAGGAGATTCCAAGACCTGCACATCAACGGTCTGCCATGGGAGGAGCTTACAAGAGCTGCCCATCAATAGTCTGCCATGAGAGGAGCCTCCAAGAGCTTCCCTTCAATAGTCTGCTGTGGGAGGAGCTTCCAAGAGCTGCCCTTCAATAGACTGCCATGGGAGGAGCTTCCAAGAGCTGCCCTTCAATAGTCTACCATGGGAGGACCTTCAAAGTGCTGCCCATCAATAGTCTGCTATGGGAGGAGCATCCAAGACCTGTCCCTCAATAGTCTGCTATGGGAGGAGCTTCCAAGCCCTGCCCATCAATAGTCTGCCATGAGAGGAGCTTCCAAGAGCTGCCCTTCAATAGTCTGCCGTGTTAGGAGCTTCCAAGAGCTGCCCTTCAATAGTCTGCCATGGGAGGAGCTTCCAAGAGCTGCCCATCAATAGTCTGCCGTTGGAGGAGCTTCCAAGAGCTGTCCATCAAAAGTCTGCCGTGGGAGGAGCTTCCAAGAACTGCCCTTCAATAGTCTGCCATGGGAGGAGCTTCCAAGAGCTGCCCATCCACAGAAGGAGCTTCCAAGAGCTGCCCATCAATAGTCTGCCATGAGAGGAGCTTCCAAGAGCTGCCCATCAATAGTCTGCCGTGGGAGGAGCTTCCAAAAACTGCCCTTCAATAGTCTGCCATGGGAGGAGCTTCCAAGAGCTGCCCATCCACAGAAGGAGCTTCCAAGAGCTGCCCATCAATACTCTGCCATGAGAGAAGCTTCCAAGAGCTGCCCTTCAATAGTCTGCCATCGGGGGAACTTCCAAGACCTGCCCATCAATAGTCTGCCATTGGAGGAGCTTCAAAGAGCTTCCCTTCAATAGTCTGCCATAGGAGGAGCTTCCAAGAGCTGTCCATCAATAGTCTGCCATGGGAGTAGCTTCCATGTGCTGCCCATCGATAGTCTGCCATGGGAGGAGCTTCCCCGAGCTGTCCATCAATAGTCTGCCATGGGAGGAGCTTCCAAAAGCTGCCCATCAGTAGTCTGCCATGGGAGGAGCTTCCAAGTGCAGTCCTTCAATAGTCTGCCATGGGAGGAGCCTCCAATAGCTGCCCATCAACAGGAGGAGCTTCCAAGAGCTACCCATCAATAGTCTGCCCTGGGAGGAGCCTCCAATAGCTGCCCATCAACAGGAGGAGCTTCCGAGAACTTCCCTTCAATAGTCTGTCATGGGAGGAGCTTCCAAGAGCTGTCCATCAATAGTCTGCCATGGGAGGAGTTTCCAAGACCTGCCCATCAATGGTCTGCCATGGGAGGAGCTTCCAGGTGCTGCCCATCAATAGTTTGCCATGGGAGGAGCTTCCAAGAGCTGTCCATCAAAAATAGGAGCTTCCAGGTGCTGCCCATCAATAGTCTGCTATGGGTGGAGCTTCCAAGACCTGCCCATCAATAGTGCCCAGAGGAGTTTCCAGAGCTTCCACAAGCAAGATTTAACGTGGTGCTGAAGATGGGGGTCTCTCTAGATTTTCCAAGCTAGAGGCAGGGATGCTGGTGGGAGGAGAGGGATGGAACTGGAAAGAATGGCAGGTGAGCCTTGGTGGAGTGGGAGCTATTGATGTTCTATGAATTCGGATCCTGTTTCGAAGGATTCAAGAAGAAATATTGAATAGATGGTAAGATACAAAGTGCCAGACTCTCATCACAGATCAATAAGTTCATGGTGTGGGCCAAAATAATCCAGATCATGTTGATTTAATCAAACCTTAACAATTCCTACCCACGCCCATACCTGCCGGATGAAAATCAAAGGCAGTCTCAGTTTAAGTCATCCCAATGAATTGGTCAAGTACCACTTGAAGAATGTGAAAATTAATCGCACAATGTTAACTGAATAATAAATAGTGCACATTCTGAAGCAGAGAGCACCCCTCTCTCTCTCTCCCTCTCTCCAATTCATCCTCTACTAATATACTTGCCCATTAACATGTCTATCGCTGAGATCAGGATAACCACATTGTTCTGCAACCATCAAGCCCATGTTTGAATGTGCCTGTTATTGCGTTTGCTCTGGCTACTGCTGTAGACAAACCACAGCAGTGAACTACTGTATCCAGTCTTCCATTTCCCAAGTTTAGTGCCCCTTACCCATGCGGGTATTACATATTTCTGTTAGGCACACCCGTGGAAGTCAGCCTGCTCTGAGCTGCTGCCCATAACATTAGTTAGTAATAAGATATTTATCAAATAGCTGAGTCTGATGTACTTTTTAAGAAGGCTGACCCTCTATCCCTGGCAAAGATATGCATTCTAAGAATGTTGGCTGGGAGGGCGGCTATGCAAGCACACCCACATTAGGGTGAGCTTGCATGCTGTTGTTATTTCTTTCAGGGTGACGTTGCTTTCGCGGCAGCAGCAGAGCAATTGGTACAAATGTTTTTTGACCAAGACAAAATCCGGCTCAATATGTATCAATGGCTGTTGTAACTCGTGTGTTATTATGTTTGCACAATACTGTCATGCGGTTCAGATGACAATAGAAAGGACCAGACCTTCTGTCTTGTTACCGCAACCCTTTAAGAATGGTAATATGGACCATTCTTGGGATATTAGAGAAAAACAATAACTTATTACAGACACTTGGTGATATCAGAATGTCCCCTGGCCAGCATTGGTGCCCCTCTCTGGCTGATGGTGGGGGTGGTGCTTGGGGTCAGCATCACTCTAGCATTGCTTTGAAAAGGAGGCAGTGTTTGGGGGGGAGTGATGGGTAGAAAACGTAGAACAGGGAGAGGGAGACTGGGAACAGAGATAGGAAAGAGGGGACAAGGGGACAATGGAAAATGCGAAAAGGGAACAATAACCGCAGCAAAAGGCATAGGAGGGGACGGATAATCAAAGGGGTAACAAGATGCAGAAAAAAGCAGATGGGGCAAGAAAAGAGGAGCAGATGGGAAGAGCAAAGAAAAGAAATTGATTGTCGTCAAGAAACTGCATGAATTTAAATGGAGTTTAAAAAAAAAAGGACGTGGAAAGAGATTAAAGAAAAAAATGAATTATGATCGTCAAGCACTTTAAAAAGAGAGAAGGAAAAAGGAGAATGGAGAAGAAATGAAGCTGTTGAAAATAGTAAAAGGCGTGGAAATAGAAATAGCGCCAGTGATTTTGCGGGGGTGAGGGCGACAACAATATATTATAATGACTGGAATACCCAGCACAGTAAATTAAAAGGATATTGCACGTCGTCACTTCAAAGTTAAGTTACGTCACTGTGCGAAGATACTGCACCTGCGGGCTCATGCCTCTATGGGACGGCAGAGTGAGTTCCACTGTACCCCCTGCAGGAGGCACAGAAGACCTCCGACACACGTAAATAATGGTACTATTACAGCCCAGTGGTGACAGCGCCACTCACATTATGACCCTGCAGCAATAACCTATTGTAGGTGCGTCCTGACATCGCCGTGCCTGATCGTGAGGCCTGCAGTGTGTTAAACCCAGCTCCGCCCCCATAGCACCGACACCACGAATGCATGTCTTCTCTCGTTCCGCCATGCACAGGACTAATCCTGCTGCAACAGGTCACGTGCGCTAGGAATCACCCGGAAATGTCCACCGCCGCCTCTTTGGCGCACTGCTGCACTTACCTGCAGGAGAAGTGCCATCTACCCGCATGTTGCCACACCTGCCAAAGCAGGCATGGAGGTTCCTCTCGCAGTGCCTTACCCTAAGTAAAAAGGAGGCGCTGCCCGTCCGTTTGCTTTATAAAGTATTGCTCGTTCTGTTTACCTGCAGAAATTGTCCTGCGTTTTATGTTTTGTCTTTAGTCTTTGTGTGCGCCCTCATGCCTGCTGGCTTTCTGCACGTTATAAATAAATACATACATGGGATAACAGCATGGCTGCAATTATCGGCGGACGGGGGCAGGCGACGGGATCTGGGGGTTAAGGGCGGGGGGGGGGGATTAGGTTCAGTTGCAGGAGTACCGGGACTTTATAAAGGAACTCGACTTTCTGCCTTGTCCTTCCCTTGTGCTCGGAGTACTTCCAGTATGATTTGAATGGATACCCACACTGCACAGGCCGTAATGGACGGCCTTTTATCCTCTATGCGGAAGGAGCACCCTCAATGAAGGACTGATTTACAGCGAACTTTGCGGATTTCCTGGTTGGCCTCTGCACCATGGCTTGTTTTATGCGGGTACTCCGGTTTTCTGCTTCTCTTACCCTCCTCTGCTCTCTGCCTCCTTCCTTCCAACTCACCACATCCACTTGAAATAAAGAATTTGTTATAATGCTTCAAGTATGCTACTCTTTACTATTAAAAGTGTTATATGTCAGTTTGTTGCTGTTTTTAACTGCCTTTGAATCCATATATGGGCAAAAATGTGCATTAAAGTTGACTATTTGCATCGATTTTTACCACACTTACCTTGACAGAGAACCACTCAAACCCTGCTTAGCGGGGTACACCCTGCTCGCTTTGGGGGTGGGTGGGGGGGGGGAGTTTGAAAAACATTTCCAGAGTCACTTTTGGTTCCCAGTCCACCCCTAAGCGACCCCAAAGCTTAAGGGCTCCAGATTGGCTTGTGACTAGTGCCATGCGCCCTTCTGCACATTCTGCATGGGGCCTCCCGCACTATGCACTGTACTTATAGCCACACGCAGGTAATGCACAAGATGGCCGCCGCAGGTAATGCACAAGATGGCCGCCGATGAACTATGTGAAGATCTCTGTGGGTTGTTCAAACAGCAATCTTACAACGGGACGGCGTTGGTGCAGCTGACATTTTCACTTAACAATTTCGAATTCTGCAGGAATATTTAAGGAACAGAAACGGCTTTTCTTTAAATAAAATATCCACAGAAATGGCCAGGGGAATATCTACAGAACTTCTAAAACTTCCAATATATTACAGAAAAGGCCCAGAAAGGGAAGCATCTTTTTAGCAGATCATTTGAAAAACGTCTGCCTGCGCAGGAAATGGAGAACCAGAAGGCAGGCCTTCTCTGTCTATGCCCCCAGCCTCTGGAACCTCCTTGCCATCAACACCAGTCAACGCCCATCACTTCTACATTACAAAATGGAGCTCAAGACCCTCCTCTTCAAGGAATGGCTGCTCTTTAACACCTAGGCCAAACTCCAGTTCCACGCCCCACCTGGTGTGAGACTGGCAACCTACCCCCTCCTCGTCCCCTGTTTCCTCTCCTGGTTGCTTGCAGATCCCTTGCTGCCACATTGCCCATCCTGGCCCCACTCCCTTCTACTGACCCCTTGGAATCTGCTGCTCTTGCCGTCCACTCCCCCCACCCCTTATGATCTGTAAAGCTCTATGTTGCTTCCCGAAGTTCGCTCTGCAATTAATAAATGCACTACCACTATTAGACATAATTATAATAAACGTGTGTGTGAATGCTCATATGCTCACACGCCATTTCAGGAACACACATGCCAAGTCCAGGACACGCGGCTGGCTTTTTATTACAAATATCAAACGCATGCATTGATTTATTTTCTTATGCATTTGGCATTCCAAGGTTTACATCTCTCCATCAATCTAGGCATATATGATGCCCCGTCCGCCTCCGTATGCGGTATAACGGCGTTTCATCGACAGTCATTTTTACGACTGCCTTTGAAACGATTACAAAATGTAAAATGTTATCAAACTTTTTTGGGGGGTTGGAAAAGGGTAGATAAGGGTTTAAGGGGTGCGGAATAGTTAAAATAGGTTGGGGAAGGGGACTTGTGGGGGGCTAAAATTTTGATGACCTTTTTCGTAATTGTGTACTCGTTTAAAAGGCAGTCGTAAAAATTACTGACGATGAAAGAACATAGAACCCCCAATGGTAACACACTCGTATAGTGGACAATGGAACGAAGGTTACTGAGTGATTTGTTATTAGTCTAACGGTACGGGATATATGCGATGACCTTTGAACTTTACGCTAATAAGTCATAACAGCAATAATCCAGCTGAATTACATGTAAGTACTGATGCAAAACTAGATTTGGTTATAAGTAACATAGCAACGCCTGCCGTGCTCTATAAGGGTACTGCGACAACACGTTAGCATCACCATTAGTGATTTATACAGTGCTTCATGCCAGACTCCTCAAACTTCGAAGCACTCGTCCAAGGAATCAAACCCATGTTGCACGACATAACCCTGTTTGCAAGGCAAGTGCATTGCCCCAGAGCAATTCTCCCAGCGGGCGAGAGATACGTAAGAAGACCAACCTTCTATGATTGAGGTCTGAAACCTTTGGCTCTTAAGATGTTTTGGACTACAACTCCCATGAACCTTTGCCAACATTGTCAGCGGTGACCAAGACATCTGGAGATGTCAAGATCCCAAGATCAGACGAATCCTCTTCATCAAACATGAGGGGGGTCATTATAGTACCTACAATATATGGCAAGACTTGGACCCTTCCTCGCTTACGCTCATTTAGCCCCTATTGCACAAACCTCACAGCAGTGCAATGCAGTTTTTCAACATTGCAAAAACTGCCTAAGGTTTCAAAATGCACTAACAGAATACATACATACCCAGGGTCAGTTTTGCTGTAGAGCAAAGATGAGTGCAAATATTGCACTGCTTTGGTGCAAAGTTTCTCTCTAATGCAAGGGATCTTCCCCGGTGAAACTGTACACTGGAAATAAACAAATCCAGCCGCTGTATTGTAATTTGTATCAAATCAATATTTCAACAACTGTAAATGTGTGTTTCACAGTGCGTTTTACAATGTTAGCATGCTTCTGGAGCAGAGGTCTGCAGCCTTTGGCTCTGCAGAGGTTTCGGACTACAACTTCCATCATCCCTAACCAGCATAGTAAATAGCCAGATATCATGGGAATTGTAGTCCGAAACATCAGGAGAGGTTGCCGATCCCTGTTCTTGAGTCTATAGCTCCACCAGTCATGATTTCAATAGTGCACTCAGTGAGCAGAGCGTGACAGGGCCGAGCTAAAGAAATGTAGGATGCAGCTTAGTACAATTTTACACTGCATTTGCACCAGTGAAAAAATTGCCTTTAAGAAAATATATGCTGGTTCAATGCACTTTTGCACCACAACATATTTCGTCTCGGTGCAAACCCTGTCCAGCAGTACAGTGCACTAGTACATTGTTTCTGCAATTTCGACACATAAGGGCCTGATTCACAAAGCATTTTTCAATGGGATTGCACCATTATAAAACTCTTCTGTGCATTAGGACCATAGGTGATTTCATCCCTCATAATGACTGAGAACTGTACATGTCGCAACTCGTCCATGAGAGACAACACTGTTGTGCATAAGTGCTGCTATATGTGCCACCCACAGCTTTCCCACATGAAAACTGCAAGGCGGCACCAAGAGGAAGCGGAGAAACTTTATTATTATTCCATCTTCCCGAACCCGTACACGTCAGGCAGCCGTGGTAGGACATCCACCTGTTCATCCGGAATAGCCGACGCGTTGACGAATGCGGACAATTAGCATGCAATCAGTCCCATTCATGCAAACTTGCCGCCAAACAATCAGCATTCTCTGCGCACTCAGAAAGAGGCATTCACCGCATACAGCTTCCGCAATACAGCTGTGGCAGAGACAGCAGCTGTGACACCAATCACTGCCCCCATCCATTGCAGGCAATGCCACCACACCCAGTGGCTACCGGCGGACAATGCAACACGGCTGTGTCAAGACACGCTAATGCTGCAATAGAATTGGTGGCGCTAAAGCTATCGGGTTGTGACCCAAATACCCTGTTGTTTTGCTACTTTTTGGCCGATGACAGCACGTTCTCATTTGTCAGGAATAGTCCTTTGGATGATAGACACAGAAAGGAGACTGCATTCATTTGTGCATGAATATGACTGCCATCTTGGAATGGGCTATTTCTGGTTTAACGTTGTGGAAGGTGGAGGAACCGTTTGGAGACATTCAGGTAGACAAAGGGCATGTTGAAGTGCCTTCAAACTTTCAGATGAAGACTGACATGTTAACTTCTCACTACCAATGTTTTGCTCTGTGACCTGTACAGCACTCTGTTGTTGCTGAGCCAGAACAGCGCTATAAAACTCCACAGCTAATACACATTACAACTAAGTCTCCTACATGAGGTCATCCCAGAATGTATCTATGAACGCCCTTCTACAACGCAAACCACTAAGGCCGTCAGTACAATGTGATTTTTACCTGGTAAGGTTGGAGGAGGCTGGGATACAGAAGCACTGCAATAATAGTGAACAGAGATTCACGGTGATGGGAGCAGATGACACACGTGTGAGCTCAGATTCTCAGCAACGGGTGTCCAATAAAAATGACCTGTGGTGCTCTTTTCTCGGAGTGCTTACACTTTCTGTCTATACCGGATTGTGTCAATTTTTGTGCTTATCTCTCATTTTGTGCTATTCTGTACACAAGCGCTGTTTCCATCCTGATTATGTTATGTAAAAGAGGTTTTAGAAAGTGCACAAATACCGCAACGGCAGTCTCCGGGCTTCAAAACAAACACAACAGTATTTCAGAAAAATAAATGAGATCTTTCCATGTTAAAAAGCTACGTCTTTAGAGCTTTTCTAAAGTTCAGATATTCATCCATATTTCCCTTAGCAACTGTTAAATGTTTGCAGAGGTTTGCAGCTTTAATGAAAGAACCCCTTAAACCCAACCAGAGCAGTCCAAAAACTCAGTATCCCGAAAGTTATTGGATTAGTGGCATGTTTTAACGCACATGATGGAATATATCACGCACATTTTCTTCAAAGAAATTGCAGGGTTTGGCAAGGTAAGACTTTAAATACCAGAGAGAGATTTAAACTCAATTTGACTCACTGGTGGCAGCCAATGAAACTGGCAGGGCAAAGCCAACGGTGCAGGGCAGGGGTAATATGTCAGAACTTGCGTCGTCTCGTAAGTAGACGAGCGGGTGAGTTCAAGGAGTGTTACAGTCTAGTAATTGGATATTAAGGGATTTCTAAATAAACATCATTTGCATAATCCAAGATGGACAATTCCAACGAAATCACAGCCTGAACACGGCAAGCAAAGTCTAGCAAAATTCAAATTATCGTAAAGGAAAATGGGCGTGGCAACTCACGCTTTACCACACTTGCGTTGTCATCGATAAGTCTGAATCATGAAAGAAACCACGATTCTTCGCTGATTTTAACAACGCAAAGGCATCCCGTAGAGATGATGGCCAACAGCCCAGCAGGAAGCTGTCCAAAAGACAGGATCTCAGGCTTGATCAGAATTCAGCTTTATGCTGGTGGCTGAAATCAAAGCGGTAACAGCCAATTAACATAGTGAAAGACGATTCAATCCATTCTTATTATCCGGACCCCAAGCTGAAAATAAATTGCGTATCATCGGCATAACGACATGTCAAGACTTCAAAAGCTCTAACAAGATCCAAGAATGCGCCAAACTATATATTGAGGGGGAGCTCGTGAGCTCGCGACCAAGATGGCTGCTGATTGCTGTGCTCCGTGAGGTGCTTGAGTAGGGGGAGGCCATATCACAACTGCGCTGAGCGCCCTTCTGCCATCTACTTGGGTGTGACCTTTGTGAGCCTGCTGTGAGCTTGTTCTCTGACTTCGGAGGGTGGAGACGCTGGTACAGGGAGACCGCTGAGAGCACAACCTGCATGCCAGGCCTGCAGCCAGGAGAGCCTATTAGAGCGTGGCACAGCGGGTCTGGGCTGATGACTGGTGCAGTGCAGCATCCCAACGATGAGGCCCACATGGTATATAGCCAGGTGACTGTGGCCCGCTGGGGACAGAACTGGTGCAGCAGGACGAAGGAGGAGTGGTGCCCCTGCCGCAGGGCTTGTGGGACCGGTTTGGTTGGTGCTTCGGGACTTGGTGCTGGAGCTGGTGAGGAGTTCTCCCCTGGATTCCCGCTCCGGCTCAGCTTGTGTGGTCTCCCTGGCATGCCGCTGGTCTCTGCTGCTTAATGCTGCTGGAAGCTGTAGGAGCGGCGTGTTCAGTTGGGTGTTCCCCACTGCGGAGCGCCCCGCCATTGAAGTTCACCCGAGGCTGACATCTGCAGTGTGCAGAGCGCGTCATGGGAGTTGACTGCCCTGGAGGCCACCAACTTGGCCGTGCTTGCGGCAGTCTCCTCACAGAATCTTTGCTGGCCTCTCTGAGGTCTGACAATGTTGCATGGTATGTCTAGCTGCTGGGGTGATTGCACTCTGTGCCTCAGTATCCCGACTGTGGGGGACAGCTGGGTTTCACCCCCTGGACTTGGTGGCTCCTGGTGAAAGTTTGGAGGGTAATCGAACTGTGAGTACAGGCTGTGCGGGGCCTGCACCCTCATCCCTTTCACTTGTTTTTCCTGTGTGGCTGCAGCAGCAATTTGACCACCATCTAAGGGGCTGTAGAAGAGGAACTGCTGTGCCCCTGGGACCCCCCCCTGTATACTATCCTGCTGAGTACTAGAGTGAGCCACACATGGTGAAGGGCAACAAGCAACAGTCCCACTTGCCTTTCTCCCAAAAGGAGGGCTTAAGCAAAAGCGGTGAGAGGATGTGATCCTCTCAGGACACCACAGATAAACCTGGTTCGGCTCATCTGGGAGAGGGATTGCTCAGCCCCGTCAACAGCACGCCAGCTTCAGATCTTGGACTGGTGCTGTCTGAAATGAGGTCTAGGGTTGCATCTATTAACTCCAAGCTGGATGGGATGGCATACAAGGTAGACTGCATGCAGGAACGACTTGACAAGGAGAGTGGCCGGATCTCCAAAGTGTGGCAGTGATGGAGGCGATTCGCTCTTTGCAAAGGGAAGTCAAGGGGATCAGGGAGAAGAACAATCAGTATGAAGGCTTCCATCCTGTTGGAGTGCCTTTCTTTCTTCCCTTCCTTATTTGAGGCTGGGCCTCGTTCCATCTTGCATCACACAATGCTTGCACCTCATCTACACTGAGGGCCCTTTCCTTCATGGCCATCCTGCACGGTAGCCGGATCACCTGTTCTGTGATACCCGGGCCGCAGGGAGAGGCATGCCTTGATTGGCTGGCCACCACAACTTCTTTCTGCCTGCAGATGGAGCTGGGGGGTGACCACATGCCCCCTCAAAGGGCCTCATCTAGGGGCCAGGTCCTTCCCCATGACCAGAGTGCTGTGCCTTCCCACCCCCCTTATCGTCCCTTGTTCCCACCTGTCTGCATCATGAAAGGATCACAGACCCTTGCCTCCGATATCTTGGCCGTCATTTTGCATCTCTTCCATGATAAAGGTTAGTGTTGTCACCTTGCCTGTGCCTCGGCTGCACGTACTTCCCCTGGCCTTCATACTCCTTCCTCCCCCACTCCCAGTGCAACACTTTCACTCCTCCTGCACTGCTCCTTCCCTATGCAGCCTTTCAGCTGCTCGCCATCCTGCCCTCAGAAACTTTTCACCATCTCAGACGGTTGGCATTCGCTCCTACACCAGTCGGCTCCCGCTGCCTTCTCCACACTCTGGGTGTGCCCCTGCAGTTGGTGTTGCTGCTACTGGATCTGGTACTCTACTACTATAAGACTGCATCAGGAACTGCCAACACTATGACACAATAACAGCGTGAACATTTCAACACGCCTTTGACCTCTCATTTGGGACATATGACCTGTTGTGACTTACTTTCCTCTGAGTCTTGTACACCGTTATCATTCATCGGTTTTCAGGTGGTTGTGTTAGCGTGTCTTTTTGTTTTGGCCATCTACACTGCTCACTACCCCTTTTACTCCTGTACACGCTGCACTTGGTATCTGGCAGCATCATTGTCTGCATCCTGTACCCATTACATCTTGGGCCTTGCTTTGTTGTTGTTCACTTGCACCATTTTGCCTCTAATTCTGCTTTCCCCCATGTTGTACTGATTTAGTGCTCATTGGTAAATAAAACTTAGGTGTGTTTTGTTTTGTTTGTTTTTTCCCAACTGTGCTTTCCCCCCTCTCCCTTTACTTGCACCTACCTTGATTCATATGCAAGCCTGATGTAGCCCCCCAAAACATAAGGTCTGGCTTTGCCAGTCCTGTACACGTACCTGATTTGACTCATATGCATGCCTGATGTAGCCCCGGCCCCCACTCCATGAGGTGTGGTTTTGCTACTCCTATACTAGACCTGATTTGATTCAAATGAATCCCTGAGGTAGCCCCCCACACCATGAGGTGTGGCTCTGCCAGTCCTGTACCCATACCTACTTTGACTGTAACCCCTATATGTATTCATGCACTTCACTTTTGTGCACTGTAATAAAGGCAAAATAAATAAGGCGCTTATATATGAAGAAATTATGTAGAGGGAACATGGCAACACAAGGCAAATAAAATAATACTGGTGAAACAAAGACAGAGGAGGTCCTACTAGGCCTTGGAGCATTCAGAATGTGCAAGTGCACAGAGAGAGAAGGGACAAGGGAAGGGGGTACATGCTAGAGGTTCCACAGAAGAGGAAGTGACAGAGAGTCAGTTGCAGGCAACAGGTAAGTGCCTGGCGGTATCGCAATGCAACATGGAGGTCTTTATGGAGAAGCTTATTCAAGAATTGCTACAATCCCTGCCACTGTCTTTGCAGTTTTTGGTTAAGCGGGCGCACATAATATCACAGGTGGTTCCTAAACCGGGTCAAAGTCCTCGCCCGGTCATAGCTTGCCTATTCAATTATAGAGATCGGGACATGATCCTTAGAAAAGCCTGCGAACTTGTGAACTTGGAATAAGAGGGAGCCCAGGTCTCGTTCTATCCATATTTCACTGTTTTCTGTTCAGCGGGCTTGCCTCCCTTTTCTGGCAGCGAAGCATGCTCTCCGAGAGCATGGTCTGCAGTATGCTATGCTGTACCCATCCAGATGAAGGGTCCTCCACAGGGACAAAACAAATGTTTCACTGATACTGGAGTGTTTCATGCCTTTCTGGAAGCCTTGCCAAAAGACTAAGACAAAATTTACAAGGCTGCGGTAACTACTCCCCAGACTCTGTTTGGCTGTTCCCTTGGGAGGAGATGGAAGGGTGGATGGAGCCCTGCGGGACGGGTTATTGTAGACATTTCCCTGGGTGATGCTATATTTGTGCAGGTGCGCTGGGTGTGAGCATACAAGGCTGATTTGTGTAACAAGTAGGTCAGACGGCTGGATATCTTCATTATTATTGGACTCCCCCTGCGAGCAGTTGGTGAGCCAATTTGGTGGCAGTGTCTGGCACCCCCGGGTGGCTATCCATGTTGGGATTGTGGTTGGATGACAATGGGGAGGGAGAGTTTCACTGATAATTGGGACCATACAGTATCGGTGGGGGTGGGGTGTGAAAGGCTAGTATTGGGGAGTTTTGGAGGTGGGTTGGGTGGGCTTGAGATGTTCGGGAATGTTTTTTCTGAAAATTGATTAATGTCTCCATAAGGAGCGGTGGCGCACTGTCGAATTGTGCTGGTGCATAGTCATTAACTGGCTCTGAGAGTGCAGGGCTGAATTCGTGCTTGGATTTATGGAGCCATGGCTGACTGTAATATTATAAGTTCAAATGTGAGAGTGCTGAATAATCTGTGCAAAACCTGCAAGGTGGTTAATTATTGTGAGCGGCATGGTGCCAAGGTGATCCTATTGCAAGAGACCCACCTGGTCGGTGTAGCGAATGAGGGTGTTGCTAAATCCTGGGGCTCCAGTAGATATTATATATCATAAACCACATTCTCGGCTGCAGTCATGACACTATTTCACAGGTCACTCCGGTTTCATTTAGTGAAGAATGTCATTGATCCACAGGGTAGGTTCGATATTGTGTCCAAATTTATGAGTGCTGGACCTAGAGCTTACTGGACAATAGGGCCCTACCCATGAGTAGAATATTACCTGGAGCAGACTTACTTTCCAATAGGAGGAGAGGATGACTGGGGTTTCTTTGAAAACTCATGAGGGCCCAATTTGACTCAGCAACTTATAGAATATCTCAAAGTGAGTATAAAGATTCCCCAAATGCAATTATAAAAGTCCCCTAAAATCAATGCTCTGCTAAACCCCGGGACTGGAAGGGATTGGGCAGGTGATTTTCACTAGGGTGCACTCACTCCAAATAGAATATCTTGGTATTTTTGTGTAAAAAAAAACAGCAATGCTTTCTCACTATATTTAAAGAACATTGAGATTTGAATTCTTGTAGAAAACAGCATTTTGGCACTTAGACAAAAAGTGCACACAACATGTGACTGCAACTGAGTCAGATATTTGGAGAGATCAGGGTCCCTTACATGTGGCCCTGAGTGAACTATATATGGCCCCTAAAGCCAAAGATGAGCACGACAAGATTGCCAGGATAGTGGCATATTTATATTTATATATGGGAGCCATACAGGACAAATGTGCTGAAGGCCAAGATCTGGCAAGTAGGCAACTGATGGCATTAGAGATGGCCCAATCTGACCTGGACTCTTCTGAGCAGAGGCTGCACAAGAGCCAGGAGTCTGAAAATGATAGTAGACAGTATATCATTAAAATAAAAGAGTATATGGATATCCTGCAACAGGAAAAGGCAGACCAGGATACCAGAATTCTGGCCTTGCAGAAGGAGCATCAAGAAGGTTTGGACTCCGTATGGCAGAGCCAGAAAAAGCTGGAGCAACAGATAGATTTCAACAGGGCATGCACAAAGCAGGTAGCCACCCTGCAAAGCCAATTGGATAGAGAAAAAGAGGAGAGCAATACATTGATTTTGAAAGACCTGGATACCCAGGCAGAGTTTGATGAAGAGCGCCAGAAAGCTGGTGCCCTTCAAAGGCAGAGGGACGACCTGGCGGGACAGATGCAGGCTCTTACTCAGGAAAGGGATACCTTAGGCCAGGAAGTCTGCTACTTAAAAAAGAAAATGGAAGAAAATCACCTGGCCCTCCAGGGACTGGGTGACCTCCAAAAAGAGCATCAGAACTTGTTAGAGCACACCAGGAGGGTGGAAGATGCTCTGGCAAGAAAGGAGCATGCCAGTAGGGACGGTACTCAGGGGGTAACCCTCCTGCAGCAAAGACTAGCCCAGTACTCCAAGACTAACCAGGAAGCACAGAGAGAGAAGGAGGCTCTCTGTCAGCACAATGATAGGCTCCAGCAACAGGTAGCCATGCAGGAGAGACTGATAGAGTCTAGTAAGGCCTTGATTGAGGAACTGAAAGCACAGGTTCTGGCATGGCAACAGGGAGCAGGGGCTGGCAGAGATGAGGTTCGCTGGGAAAGGGAAACACCTGAGCATAACCTCAGGAGCCCTAGTACCAGAGGCCTTCATCTCTCCCAGTCCTTGGACTCTGCCACCCCCATGTCCAATGGCGCACATGAGCCCAGGGCCACGGGGATGGCAGATTACTATCCAGCCAAAAGTATGGGGCTCATAGGCCAGTACCTCCCAGGAGTGGATGGGCGGGCATCCAGGTATGGGCACCCAAGTACAGCGCAATTTAGTGGGGAACCCCGGGAGAGTAAGCCCTCTAAGGGCATACTGAAATTCTCTGCCCAGTTAGGTCAGTAGGGGAGTACCCATCAAATCCGGGCAGCAAGGAGGAATCTGAAGACTCCTCCACGTGTTCCAGGACACAAGAGACCAGGTCCCCACATTCTGCTGGCCATTCCCAGGATTGCAGAATTTGGGAAAACCTGGAAGATCAGACAGGCACCTCTGGGAGCAGTGCTTCTGAGTCAGAGGATGAATGGACCAGGGTTACCCGAACCAAGAAGGCCAATAAGGCAAAAAGGGCCTTGCTTAAGGACCCCTTAAAACAAATTAAGGCAAGAAGGAGTGTCATCGCGCCTCATCACACGAACAACAAGTATTCTGTGTGGGAACACTTGGAGATCTTTGAGCAAATGATGGAGACTTTCCATTTGAAAGACAGCAGTAGTTGCATGCAGTACGTCAAATGGACATTCTCCCCAGAATACTCCAGTTTCTTTGCGGGGCTGGAGGACCAAAACTATTCAAGATGGTCCACATATAGGGCAGCCATCTTGAAACATTTTTCTGTTCACCGGAATCACCAAGAGGCTTGCAAGGCAGCCTACAATTTGCAACGTGGGGAGGATCAGGCCCCACAAGGAGTTGAAGCGTGCCTTTGCGCAGACTACCAAAAGAGTGCGCACGGACAGCAAAGAATTTGTTAACACTTTTTTCCATGCCTTGCCCAAATACATCATGACCCAGCTAGTGAGAGATTTTCATGAGAAAAGGTCACTAGACTGGGTCATTGAACAGGCCACCCGAATCTATGAGGTGCAGAAGCCCATAGAAAATAAAAGTAATGCTCAGAAAAACCCCAAACCGACCAGCACCCCTGCTGCTGCTAAGGTGGCAGAGGTAAAGGTTGCCCCCATTTTGGATTTGGAGATGGGGGGCCTAACACAGAATAATTCCAAGCCCAGAAGGCCCTCGGGCCAGTCACAGACAGGGAGCCAAGGAGGTAGTCCCACAAATGGGGTCCCTCACTCCCCTGAGTATGTAAGTCCCCACTACAAGGGAAACCGACCCATCCTGGGTTATGTGTGGACTCCTCCAGCCAAAGGGGGGATCCAGCCAAGCACCTAACCCAGGGAACTTCCCTCCTAACTTCCCACAGGAGGGCAGAAATTCCCCAAACTCTGGGCCTGGTGCTCCAGAACAATGACGGGGAAGCACCCCAATAACCCACCGCTTCCCAGGGAGGAGGCACAAGGGGAAGGGAGGTGTAAAGCCTCGGAGAAAGCTTCCTTCCCCACTTGTGAACAGCCCCTGGAAACCCAGGAACCGGAAACAAAATCTCCCGGAGCAGGACGATTAGGCGCGGCCAGTTCGGCGCGGGCCGATTCGCCGCGACCGATTCGCCGCAGGAGACAATTGGGCGCGCCCAATTTGGCGCGCCCAGTTCGGCGCTGCGACATTTGGGCGTGGGGATGTTTTGGCGCGGGGGGTGGGGGGGTGGGAATTGTCATTGTTTTGCGTCGTTCAGTATTTTTTATTGTGAATTGCCCAAAAAAAATAATACAGCATTTGATATGATATGATAGTTTATTTATATAGCGCCATGAAACACATTGTGTATAGGCGCTATAGAAATAAACTATCATATCATATCAAATGCTTTATTATTATTTTTTTTCTTAGACTGTTCAATCATGGGAGTTAAATATGTAACTTTTGCTGCCCCAGGCACAAAGCCAGTTTGGTCTTGTGGTTAAGTTCCAAGCCTCACAATCTTGCAGGCCATGGTTCGTGGCTGGGCTAAAGCTTTTAATTTTATTCTATTTGCAAAATATCACATTTTTTTTTTCAAATAGAATAACATTAAAAGCTTTATCCCAGCCACGAACCATGGCCTGCAAGATTGTGAGGCTTGGAACTTAACCACAAGACCGAACTGGCCTTGTGCCTGAGGTAGCAAAAGTTGCATATTTAACTCACATAATTGAACAGTCACATAAAAAAAAATAGTAATAAAGCATTTTGGAAAATCACAATAAAAAATACTGCACTTCACGCCAGTCACTTGACCCCAAATTATTTTCAAATGCAACAAGTTGTCAGGCACAGTTCCTGTCAACGTGCTGCATTTGAAAATAATTATGCTTTTAAATTTGTCGTGAGAGAGTTTAGATGTGGCTGCAATGTCAGCCACGTCCAAACGTCCCTCGCGCCAAATCGGCGGCACCAGAAAGGCTCCCGCGCCGAAATGGGCGCGGCGAACTGGCCACTGCGGCCAACTGGCCGCGCCGAACCGGCCCGCGGCGAAACGGCTGCGCCAAAAGGGGGTGTACCCAAAATCTCCTACCCCTGAAAGTCTGCCACCCAAGGAGCAGAGAGGAGGTAGGAGAAACAAAGGAATGAAACAGACCCACTTTGAGGATGAGGTACAGATCTACCAATTTGAGGGAGAGGGATCCTCAGAGGATCCTGGGAAAAGGATCTTCTCCTTCAGAGATGGGGGAACTCCTCCCAAAGAAAAATGGGTCCCAAGGGATTCACAGACAGACTGGGTAGATGTGGGGACTGAGCTAGCGCCGCCCATCATCTCATCCCAGAACCAACAGCATCAAAATCCCCTGGTTCAAACCCATTCTGGTGACTGCCTCCAAAAAGGGGGGCGGCCCAGAACCGGAACCAGGGGAACCCACCACGTCTCTCATTTCTAGTTGCCAACTTTTTCTTTCAGATTCCCAAGACTCTTCACAGAATTCTGCACAAATCTCTTCTCTTTCCTTGTCCAAAACCAGAAAATTGGCCCACCAGTTGTCCAAAAATGTGCATTATCTGTGCCCCCTTGAGAAGAAGGAGGGAAGATACTATGCCCTGGTACAAGTACAGGGTCAGGGTACAATTTTGGCACTGGTGGACACTGGATCCTAAGCTACTCTTCTGTCCAGAAAGGCCTTTGATGAACTGAATTCAGGGAGGGGGGAGAATTACCAAATTCCTCTCACCTCCCTTCCTGGACAACTTCAGAACTTTGACAGGAAGGAAATTCCCATCGAGGGGACGGCAGATCTGGACATTAAAATTGGGCGACACAAGGTGAAGCACCCGGTCATAGTGGTGACTCCAGAGGGCACACCATGTTTACTAGGGAATGACCTCCTGAGAAGGTTGTCACCCCTAATAGATTGCGTAAACAAGGTCCTCTGGACCGAGACTAGCCGACCAATAAAATTAAAACAGAGTGTCAACCATGTTAGTTTAAACGGCACATGCCACATGGTTGAACAAAAATCTGACCAAGTAGAATTTCACTTCCAGAACAACCAAATTCCAGACGTGACAGTAATAGCAGTAGGACAACAGACTGGTGATGGGGGGTCCTCTCTATTTCTGAAAATCAACCTTCCTTCCTGTTTAAGGTGGTATTCCACACTGGAAGGAAACACTCTGAAATTCTTTACTAATCCACAATCAGACATTCCCACTCCAATAGTCCAGAAAGATGTGAAATCAGCTCAGAGCCATTCAGTAAATTGGAGAGCAGTTGTTCATCCCTGTTCAGGTAAATGATGGGAAGGACTCTGTTCTCACCCGAGTGTGTGTGAATAACGGTAAGAGCTTCATTAGCGAAGCAATGTTCCGCCAACTCCCAAAAGATCCACCCATTCCCATATTCAAACTGATAGATAAATGGGAAATGGATCTGGAAACACCCAATTCCAAACATCTCCTGCTAAGCAGGTGTATGCTCAAAATCTCCATTGGCAACAAGAGTGTAGTCCATAATTGTTGGGTCGTGCGAGACGTCACTGCCGCCTTTTACTTAGGCAGTGACATTCTCAATCGCTTTGCCATTAGTTTGGACCTAATAAACTTCAAAGCTTGTTCCCGGTTAGCGGATAATCCCATGGGCTTTGACGATCCAGTAAAAGCATTTAGGTCAGCTCAATTGCTACCTTATGCAGTTGAAATTCAGATTAAACAGGAAGTCACCGTCCCAGAAAGGACCCAACAATTCGCCCTGGAAGTGAGAGTTAAAAGAGGACAAAAATTGAAAAACCCTGATGCTTATATTCATCTAAATGCTTCTCTCCAACAGCAAAGGTTGGGGGTAAACCCAACACCATTAGTCAATATAGAACATGACACCATTCCAATAGAGGTGGATAACAGCGACTTAAAGAGTATCACTCTAGCTGCCGGCACCATTATTGGAATGGTGGTTGATGACCAACATTTTTCCATTGATTTAGGAAATTAACTGTTAGGACCAATCCCCAAGGACTGTTCTGACAGTGACAGTGATGACAATACAACACCAGACAGGATCTTTACCCGGCATGGGGGGAACTTCCTGGTGTACTCTTCCTGCCCTTATGGTAAGGAAGATGTGACTTGTGACTTCAGTTGGGATGAGGCGATTTTCCAGGTCCAGGAGGGCTGCCTTTCCCACCTGAAGCCTCCAGTCCAAATCAGCACTCTGACCAGGGACTTCTCCACCCAGCTGGAGGAGGCCGCTGAGATAGCGAAACCAGAAGTCTTTCCACACTTCAGGTAGATGGTTGAAGAGAGAGTCAACCTAGCTGATGCCTGTGTGACTGTGGAGCAGAAGCAAAAGTAGAAACAAGTTTTCTTGGATTTCCAAGATCTCTTTGCGGTGGACTCATATGACTGTGGTCGCACCGACATCCACACAACAACAATTCCCACGGACCCTGGCATGACTCCAGTGTTTGTGAAGCAATATCGCTTGCCTCTCGCATCCATGGAGTCCCTTACTGAAATATTTAAGAACCTTGAGTCCCAGGGGATAATCCGTCCAGTACACAGCACCTTCAATAATCCGGTGCTGGGAATATTGAAGCCAAACGGCCATTCGAGACTCTGCGCCGACCTTAGGGAGCTCAACAAACGGGTCCATACTTCCCGATGGCCTCTTCCCTACATTGACCAAGGGCTGGCCCAGATCCAGGGGTCACAGGTATTCACTGCAATAGACCTGACCAATGGATACTGGACTGTGCTGTCAGTAGGAAGGACCAATACAAGCTGGCTTTTACCTTTGGGAGCCAGCAGTACACATGGACCCGGACTCCCTTCGGATACCTCAACTCCGGCAATGAATTCAACATTTTCCTACACAAGGCCAGTCCCGACCTGGGTGCGAAGGGTAACCTGGCTTATGTAGATGATGTCCTCATCAAAAGTTCATCTGTGGAGGAACACATAGCGGAAATCCGTTATGTTCTGACACAGTTGAGGGCCGCCGGAGCAAAACTTACCTTTCAGAAAGCACAGTGGTGTAGAACCCGTGTTAATTTCTTGGGGCATGACATTACTTCTCAGGGTCTCTGTCCCCAGGAAAAGAAAGTGGAAGCACTTCAGAAATTGAAGGATCCCACAACTCTGCAGGAACTAAGGAGCCTCCTTGGACTGACTAATTACAGTAGAAAGTTCATTGAGGGCTACGCATAGATCACTAGACCCCTGATTCATCTATTGAAGGGGGGGTCAAGTGGGAATGGGGTCCAGAACAATCTGAGGCAGTAAGACAGCTCAAAAGAAGCCTCTCACAAGTGCCGTGACTAGCTTACCCTGTCAGAAACAAGGAGTTTTTCTTGGAAACAGGGTTCTCTAATAAATGCTTGACTGCAGTATTATATCAAAAGCATGACAAGGTCAATAAAGTATTCTCCTATGCGAGTAAAACTTTATCCTCTATGGAGGAAAAATTCAACGATTGTGAGAAGGCACTCATGGCAACAGTGTGGGCATTGAAGAATTACCAACCGTTTATCCAGGGGAAAACATCATAGTGGAGACTCCACACCAGCCTCTGCAATATCTCCAAAGTTACAGAATCCGGGCCGGAAATGTGAGTAATTCCTTAATTACTTCCTGGATTCTGTTAATGCAAGGCTTTCCTGTGGAGGTCAGATATGGCTAAAACAAGAAGAGTCCCGTCGCGCAAGGTCTGGCTGACTGGAATGATTGTGCCAGAGAAAACTGTCTCGAGGACGAAAGTCTAAAAATCAAGGACAACATGGATGCATACCTTAATTCCCCACACAAAGTCTTTGAAGAAGACAAGTGTGAGGGAATGCCCACTGTCTATGTGGATGGATGCTCCTACCATGTTGGCAACAACGGGGAAAAAGAAATTGTGGCCGGTGTAGGGAATGCATGGGTGAATGAGTCCCCAGAACCCTCCGCTGGGTACAAGATTGGTCCTCGAAGTAGTCAGGTGGCAGAGTTGATGGCTGTGCATCAGGCCATCCTCACTACTGTCCAACATCAACTCCACAAACTGGTCATAATCACAGATTCGGATTATTACGGAACAGGTTTGTGGAGCACCTGGTTAATTGGAAAACAAGAGGCATGTTATGTGCAAATAACAAACCCTTGAAACATGGGAAGTTAATCCAAAATATTGATGATCTGGTCACCTCGAATGGGATGACCATCTACTGGAAAAAGACCAAGGGTCATTCCAAAGTAGAGGGACCAGACAAAACTGGAAATGACTTAGCTGATCAGCTGGCCAAAACCGGGGCCATCCAAGAGAATCTAATAGAGATTGGGTCCCTGTTGGGGGAAATCCAGGTCACTGCTATCACTAGGTCCCAGACAAATTCTTACAATGATCTTTCAACTGCACAATGGAGTAAGGAGACCCCAGATGCTGATTTGATTACGGCTCAGAAGGGGGATCCAATAATTGGTAAGTTTTACCAACACATTGAGGCCCTGGAGAACTTTCCCCTGACGGATACCTATTACATTGGGAAAGAGGACCTTAGAGTGTTGATGAAGTGTCCAAAAATGTTCCGAATCCAAGACGGTTTGTTGGTAAGGAAATCCCAAGCTGGCCATGATCAGTGGGTGGTTCCTACCTCATTCCGAAGCCTGATGTTAAGTCACGCCCATGATGCGACCACAGCCAGTCATAGGGGGTTTCATACAACACTTGAGATCTTAAGAGAGGTTGCATACTGGCCACACATGGGGCAGGACCTCGACCAATACTTGAAGGGGTGTCTTGTGTGTGCACAATTTCAGCTAACATCCCTCACACACCAGGCGCCTCTGCAAAAGAAGGGGATGACACTGCTATGGTCAGATTTGCAAGTCGACTACATAGAGCCCGTGATTCGCTCCTCGAGGGGAAATAAGTACATGTTGACAGTGATATGCTTAGTTACTAAATGGGTGGAATGTCTCCCGGCCCCAAACTGCAAGGCAGAAACAGCAGCTGCCCTGATGATCAACCACATCTTTTCGCGTTTTGGACTACCCCAAAGGATTGAGTCAGACAGAGGTAGCCATTTCACCAGCGAAGTAATGACAAAGATATGGGAGATACTGGGGTTTAAAAGGAAGCTACACATTGCTTACCGGCTACCCTCTTCTGGTGTAGTACAACGTTACAACAAAACCACTGTGAGCATCTTAAAAAAGTTTGTGGCAGATTCTGGGCCAAGTTGGGATATCCGATTACCTCTTGTCCTAATGGCCATCAGATCTACCCCTTCATCTGCAACTAAAATTTCACCGTTTGAGCTGATGACTGGACGCAGGATGGTGCTTCCCCAGCATTTGCTCTACAGGACCCAAGAGCAGACATTGATCAATGCCTCCACCACTCATGAGTATGTTGAAAATTTAAGATAACACCTTCAACATGCTTTTGCCTATGCTCAGCGAAATTTAGAGAGATCAGCTGATAGCATGAAGACCCACTATGACTTGAAGACTACTAGGAAAGAGTACAATGTAGGAGACCGGGTTTATCTATACAATTTCCAAAGTAACCAGGCCAAACAGCGGAAATGTTTGCCTACATGGAGCAGACCTTTTGAAATTGTAGAAAAGATCTCACCAGTCGCCTACAAGATCCGCATCCCCAAAGGAAGGGGAAGACAAGTGGGTCCATATTAATTAGCTAAATTGTTGCCATCCCAGGCACACTCTGCAGCAACTGGAGGTGTCCTCTGCAATCCCAGAGGGGGCTGCTCCAGATTAATACATTTCCAACCCTAAAATATCCCACATATAGCGTATGAAATACCATAATAAGAATGCAAATGTCTCCTGGTTAAAGTGTGAAATACCATAATAAGAATGCAAATGTCTCCTGATAAAAAAAATGTATATGTTCACCCCACTACTTTAATAGTGGTGGGGAAATGTCTACGAATATGTTTCTGCCGCTTTTGCTTTGTCATCCTAGGAGAGATGAAACCATGGAGACTGCCCAAGGAGGACGACTCGGGGACCGGGAGCAAAGACCCGAGAGGCCCGGGGTACCGCCCAATACTCCCATCAGGACCGGCGAGGAGAATCGATCGATCCACTTCTGATGGAGGAGAAGATACTGAACTTTGCCATCTGCGGAATCAGAAGAAGATGAGGCGAACATCCCAGTCTTGCGAGTTCCATCGATGAAAGATCAGAATGGCCATCGCAAGAAGGGGGCTTGTGGGATGTTTCAACCCACGCATCCAAGCCATACAACATTATTGTGCATTACTGACATGGGAAACATCGTAATGGCCGCCGGAAAGCATTCTGCTGGCCAGAAATCACCAGAAAGTGCGCAGTGAGAACCTGACAGACAGGCTGCCATCTTCTTTTGCCTCTGTCAGTGTTAATACAGGAGAACGTTACCAGCCCCGTCCTTTGGCTCCCCACAGAACAAAAGCAGACAAAGGAATACAGAGCTGTTCAACAATTCATTTTCTTGATTGTCAAAATTGATAAAATCATGGGCATGAATCCACCCAAAAAATCCAACTTCTGGTTGGGTGTTCTACATTACTCTACTGCAGAATCCACATCAATAGAATGTTAGCAAGGATCATATGCTATCAAGTAAAATCCCCTTTTTGAAATGTATTAATTTAAGGCAGCTGTCAAAAATGGGTGCAATACCGGTGCCCACCACTGACCAGTGCTAGCGATCTAAATTCTGACAGGAGACTTGTATTTCAGGAGCTAAACAGTGAACCTGAGTTAGCTGGGACTTCAAAGGCTTGCTTGTCCATGAGAAGTCTTCACACCTAGTATTCTCAGCAAGAAGGCAGGAAATCACGTGGTTCTGTTTATCAGATGGAGAGTGGCACCCTGGACTGATGCCCTGCTAGCAGGAAAAACCAGACAAAGGATTCCTTCAGCTGAATAGGGTATGCTGATTTTGGGTGTGAACTGTCAGCACTGCTCTGGGGGAAGGCAAGACATTTGATATATATTAGAATTAGAACTGAGCCAAGCCAAGTTTCTAGGGGTGGGGACATACAAATGGGTGTACTGCAGTGGAGGCAAATGTATGTTTTATTAAATTACTCATAAAATATTGTATCAAGCTGACAGAAATGTACAATTTGGGGATTCTTAATATGAAAAATGCACCCACAATTTGAGACGAAGCTGGACGCGGTAGGATGTTCTGAGGCCAAGCCCTGTAATTATTAATATTGTAACATCTGTGTTTATGCTAGAGACCTCAAAACGTACTGTAATATGCCCAGAGAGGGTGTGTACCTCCGTGTCAGATTTGATGAAAAACCAATATGGCAAAACCCACTAAAAGCGCAAAATGTTGTCATTTCTGAACCCAAGCTCTTAGAAAGAGCGGGGTTAAACAGATACCTGTCTTAATTAATTTGTGAAGTGTACATGTAATTTCAAAAAACTTGTGTGTCTGGGAAGCATGTTTGGTTATGAAAAATTGTTTTCTAAGTAAATGCAAGGGGGAGTGTTCTTTCAGCCAAGCCATAAACATAGCATCACTCTGTCTCATTCTGACTCACAATTCCCTTCTCCAGTCAGGTCACAGTAAATCCTTTAACCTATCAGGATCCTCAGAGGGTTGGGCATAGAAAGTCAGCCTTCCCACACACTTTCAAAGGACATAAAAAGAAACACTGAGACCCAGATAGGGACATTCATTTTCCACTCTTTAATCGATTTCTGCGCAGCACGCTGCCCGACCATATCCAGAACTTAGACTCCAGATAGAATCCAGAACTTGAAGCAGAGAGGCCTGAACCAAAAGCTGAATCCTTCTCAGCAGGCCCCAGAATCCAGCAACCTAACCAAACTATTCAACAGCCGGGTGAGCTGTTTGATTCTGGCTAGAACCATATCCAGACCCAGAAAGCAGAGCTGTATACAGACCCAGACCAAACCGCTGTGCCGTGCCGATACCAGACCAGAGGCCACGCTGTGAGCAGAACCAGTGCCAGAGACCGTCCGGTGGTGGGAGTGCAGTCCCAGGCCCATTCCAGTACCAAACTAGGAGTGAGTATCCAGCCAGAACTGTACAGAACCCATCTCTTTGTTTAAAGTAATCTTATTCAACCCATTTCAACCTGCCCAGAACCGCATAGAAATCGTGTGTCCATTCTGTGATTTCAAAGCTGCAAAAGTGTCATCTGTCATTCTGAAATTTTGACTTCAATTTTTGTCCTAGAAGCGAGATTTAACTGTCATTTTAAAGCTAAGAACCTAAGCTTTCGAACAAATCCAATATGACATTCCTTATAGTTTTTCCGTAATCGCGATCGAAAAATTGCAGCGAAATGCAAACTAGCTCAATTTCACCACTTGTAAAACTAGCTGCTTCTTGCTTTCCACTGCTGAAATTCATTTTCAGTCTGATAATCATTCCTGAATCATTGCTAGTGTTGACCTGAACTAATTCAAAGTAGCTATCACCTACCCTGAATCTCCTATAGGGAATTAAAATCATTTTTAGCATATTTTTCACATCATTGCAACCACATTTAAAAGTATTTGGCCTGTGTTTTAAAATCATCCCTGTTTCTCTAAGTTTGCTGGCGGGGGAACGGGAACTGAACTGCTTTTGATTGTATTCCTGAAAACCTGTGTGCCCTCATTTCCATCTCTTCATATTGCATAGGGGGGGGGAGTGAGTTGTCACAAAGGAAAAAGTGATCAGATTATCTCTTGTTGAAACCATATCCAGTTTATTTCTGTGCTGCATTCTTTCCATCATTGCTTTTCCTTGAAACCATGCAAAGTATTCTCTGCTTCCCTATCCTTTCTATACCAATTCCTAAGTAATTAAGGAATTGTGCTACTGTAATATTATCCATTGTTGATCACTGTTCATACTCATAAGTGTGCTATCAAATATGAATTTATTCATAAAAGTGTGATATATATATATATATATATATATATATTATATATATAGTTTAATTTATCCAATAAACCTTTTAATTTGCAAAACAAACCTACTTCTTAGCTCAGTGAGGTCAGGGGGATTCAAAGAGAGGGGCGTTATATAAGGATTTATCATCCAGATTTAAGAACTTGAAATAAAAATATATAAATAAGGGCTTCCATTGGGCATTCCAGACTAGGCATTGACTTAGTGGGATTGCTAGATTGAAGTCACTTACACTACCCCAGGCTAGCCACAGGCAGGCGCAATAACCATGCTGGGTGGATCCGACTAGCAGGTAGCAGTGTGGGGTGGCACCCCTCATGCTGACGACTAAGTGTGGGATCTGCACTGCACTGCAACATTCCATTGGAGTCTGCATGCGGGCCTGGAAGTTGGCACAATTGCTCTTCTGAATCCTGCTGAAGGCAAAGTGGACTTCCAACAACGCACCTGGACAGCCCCCGGATCTCACCTTGAGTGTAGGAGGAGTAGGCTAAAATAGGGGATACCTGTATGAGGAGCAGCTGGTGGTTGATTGAGTGCTGTGGCCCCTATTCCACCACATATGTTTCTTGGTTAGGGTCTAAGGCCTGTGTGGGCTCCTGGCAGGATTGGTCTCTTGAGATGGTTATGGGTCAACAACAGAAGTTGGACCACTATGTGGGCATTAAAGGGGAACAGGCCTGGTCACAGCAACAAGCTGCTTTGAATGTTGATGCCATTGTTACGCTCACCTGGCTCCCACAGGGGCGTTGATCGGACCCGGACAGCTGCGACCTCCTCAAACGTGAAGCGTATTGCAGAGATGACAGACTGGACTGGGCTGCCTAATCTCGTCTACTTGAGCCATAGAAGTATTCTCCTGCAAGTGGAGAAAGGGATTTAGCCACTCGTGGATTTTAGTAATGGCACCCCACTGTTCTCCCCACTAATCACCACTGATATTCACTTTCAGTAAGCTCACCTTATGTTTGTAAATGATGAGCTCTCCATCCTGCGTGGAATGCAGGGGCACGTAGATACCAGTTACTTCACTGGTTTGAAGGCTTTGGAAGAGTTCCGGATGAATATTGACTCCGAGGTTCCAGGCGAGAACCCGTAAGTATAAAGTTCAAAGAGTTCAATATTTCCGATGTTCACTCTTGTACATTCCTTTCTAGTGTTGTAGCTGGGTCCAAGGGATGATTGTCTTGTGGCAGCTGATGGTGTTCAGGTAAGAGTCTGTATTACCCAACACGGTCCGGCAAAAGATGCGTGTGTTTAAATTGCTGGTTTCTCTCTCCTTACAGGTGCAGTGTAAGAAGTTGCGGTTTGTTACAGAATAATGCCTCCGGTTGTTAATCAGGTAAGTCTATGGCGGAGAGATTGTATTTGTTGGCTCTCTCGGCTCACCTTATGTTTCTTTTGTCCCCTAGATGGTGGAATTCGGCGGAGAAAATGATGGAGGCTGCGCCGGATCGAAAAATACTGTGAGGACTGGTGAGTAAGGCGCGGCGCTGCAGCTGGCGAAGCGACGCTTGTAGAATAATGTCCTTTTCAAGTTCGAAGACTTGATGGATCCGGAATTCAGGTAAGGATTGAAATAATATCTGTTTTCTAACCTTTCCTTCTTCTTTCATTTATTGCTAGTAGCTCTTGATTCGAGACGGGCTTGGCTGAAGACTGGATGTTGACTGCAGGCACGGTGAGTGTTACGCTGCTGGATGCAGAATAACGCGAAGCATGTGCTGCTGTTCGGGCGTGGTTTAAATAGCCTCCAAAGTAGTTCCAGGTAAGAAGTCCTTAGAACCACACCCGAGTAAAAAATAGTCCCTGTAGTAAAATAGTCCCATCCAGGCCTCACGTTGGCTTGGATGCATTTGCAGCATGGTCTGCATGAGGTAAGTAAAGTCTATGAGCCTGGCGCCATAGGCGCCAGGATTGATTTCTATTATGAGCCTGGCGTCTAAGGCGCCAGGACTGAACCCAGACAGCCCCCAGCCGGGGCTGCTGGGTTTTTATTAAATATCTGGATGCCTGCTCCCAGGGCTGATGGGCTTGAACAAGATGCCCGGGGGTAGACATCATGACAGCCATGGCTTCTGGGGATCATGCTGGAGAGCCTCATGGGTGCTATTCAGGACATCAGGGTGTCTCTTGAGAACAAGATTCAGACAGTGGGATTTGAAGTTTCATTGGTGAGAGCGGATCTTGAAGAGGGTTACTGAGGTGGGGCAGAGGGTGTACGACACTGGTGGTGTTGAGGGCCAAGGTAGAGGCTCTTGCTGCCGCTACGGGATCCCTCAAATGCAGGACTGAGGACGCTGAGCGATGATCCAGGAGATTTAATATGCAGATTCTCAGTGTGCCAGAGGGGGCAGTGCTGTTTCTTGAGAGGCTCTAGGTGGAAACGCTAGGCCTAAAGGATTTGTCTAAATTGTTCATGATTAATGGTCCAACAGGGTGGCCGCGAGGTGATCTCCAGTTGGTGCCACACCTCCGGTTCCTGTTTGCAAAATTCTTCAACTTCTGGGACAGGGATACAGTGGTACAGGATGCCAGGATGTAGTCATCCTACCAGGTTGGCAGATCGAGGATACTCACATGCCCGGACTTCACTCAGGAGGTCCAGAAGCACTGGACATGTTTTGAGTCTGTTAAGCATAGACTGAGGGATCTCAATTTTAAGTATATGATGTTTTATCCTGCGATGTAGACGGTCCTGGCCCATGATAGGTCCTTCTTCTTCTTCACGCCTAAGGAGGCATGGCACTGGTTGGATAACAGTGGCGGGCAGTGGACTGGGACTTGTAGGAACCAGACCCTGGTCGTGCCCAGGTTTTCTCAAAGGCGGTGCCACTGACAAGGGGGGCTTTTATTGGGAGGGTGTTTGTGACTGCTGGTGGGACCTTGGGATTGAGTGGGAATGGTGGTGACAAGGAGGTGATTGGCACGCAGGATGGGGGGCAGGTTCCTCATCACCAAACTGATATGTTGAGGGATTAGGGTGATTCATTGTGTCTCAAAGGGAGTTGAGGGTGGTGGCGAGGTGGGTAGTGGTGGTCTTTTGTGGAGTACTGTTGGCAAGACCCGGTAGGGTTGAATGTTTTGCTGACAGTGGGGGCTTGTCCTCCCCTATTTTGACATCGGTGCTCGATGTAGATGGAGCCACTGGGTTGTGGTCTTGTTATGTTGATGGGTGTGCAGTGTGGGTTTCACTGTGCTCTGTTGAATGCCTTGTTAGGTCTTGACAGTGCCACTGACCCACAAGAGAGATATGTGGGGAGAGTGGGAAAGCTTCTAGGACGGCCGATACTGATTCTGGGTACTGATGCTCCGAATGTGGACCAGGCGGGGTTCTTGTGTGTGTGAGTTGATAATTCAGTATCAGCAGCATTGGGTGTTTTGGTTGGAGGACTTTAACTGTATCTTTAGCAAGGAGGTAGAGATGTCGAACGTACATGGGAAGACACTGACGAGAGTGTCTATGACACTTTAAATGATTTGTTGTTCAGTTTGTGTGGCATCTGAAGCATGGGTCTGAGCTCAGTTACTCTTATTATTCAGAGGTACATGGCTCCTTCTCCCAGATTAATTATGCCTTCATGGGCAAAGAAGAGTCTCTCTTGTCTTGAAGGCAGAATATTTTGGACAGGACTTTGTCTAACCATGCTCCTCTCCTGGTGACACTGGTGAAAAGGCACAGGATGGCCCCCATTCAGACATGGTTGTTCAGTCACAATATGTTGCTGGATGAGGCTTTTGTACTTTTTCTTAAGGAAGAAGGTCTGAGGTTTTCTGAAATACAATTAGGCTTCAACAGCGACTAGGTACACAGAATGGGAGTCGTTAAAGGTGTTCCTCAGGGGCTTCGGTAGTTCAACTAAGGTGGGGGTACAGAGGGTATTAAGTGGTGCAGTGTCGCAGTTGGAATGTGATGTGATTGGGTTAGAACAATGAGAGGGTACTGGGGAATAAGTGTGGAACTTGAAGGCAGAGGTGGGGGGAGAGACATGTGAAGCACGAAGAGGTTGGGTTATTTTGATTACACCGAATATGTGGCCAAACAACATGCAGAGTGGGACACGACGGGCAGGCTCCTTGCCTGACTGGTGAGCAGGGAAGAAGGTAGGTGCTCTTGTGATCGAATACGGAATGCATCTGGTAGCATGGTCCATGATCAAGGTGACATTTGTGAAGTGTTTAGGACATTTTAGTCTTTGTATGTCTCACACCTGGGTTTGAGGTCAAGCAGGCTGCCGAATGGTTAGAAGAAGTGGGTTTCCTCAGTTTAAGTGCTAATCAGGGTAATGCGTTAGCTGCTCTGATAGAGGTGAGTTACATTGAATGCGCAATTGAGACCTTGGGGTTGGGTAAAAACCATGGAGTAGATGGGATCACAATGAATGTCTACAGGAATTACAAAGATCTTCTTTCTCCCAAGCTGATGGAGGTCTATTTGGAAGCGATGATGCTAAGTAGGTTCTCGAGTCCATTGTTGGAAGCTTTGGTGGTTGATTTGCCTAAGGCTGGTAGGGATCCGATGGAATGTGGCTCCTACAAGTCGCTGTCCATGATTAATGTGGACATAAACATTTTGTGTAAGATATTGGTGTATCATCTGAAGCTGCCGATGCGGGCGCTTGTGCACTCCGACCAGATAGGTTTTATCCCCGGCAGGAGCATAGTACATAATCTTAGGAGGTTGTTCCAGATTTTTGAAAAATATAGGGACTCCAAGGAGGAATTCTGGTCGTTAGCCTGGATTCTTATAAAGCGTTTGATTCTGTTTGCTGGAATGTCCAGTGGTTGGTCTTGGAGAGAATGAGGCTGGGACACTCTTTCATATGTTAGGTCTGGTTGTCATATGATGGATCGAAGTCGCGGGTGTGGGTGAATGATATGATTTCGGCCATGTGGGTGGTGCAATCGGGCATGCGGCAGGGGTTCTTTTTGCACTTGTGATTGCACCATTGCAAGGGTTCTGTGTAGGAGGCATATGTCAGTTGGCTTGCCCATGGGGAACGAGACAAATTGTATCTCTTTGCATGCTGACGATGTGCTGCCACAAGTTCGGGACCCGGTGTGTCACTTGGACGGGGTTTTGGACACAGTCGTGGAGTTCGGTGAGCTGTGTGGTCTAGTGATCAATCATTCAAAGTCTGTTCTTTACACAGTTCCGGATAGTGTGAGATGTAGGTTGCTCAACAGAGGCTTGGATGCTCCCACCTACGGGTTTGAGTATTTGGGGATAGAAGTGGGTGTCGACTGGAAGTGGGAGTGGGAGTTTTGGATGAAGTTTCTCTTGCCGGTTGTGGGGCATGTCACCCTTCTTAAAGTGATAGCTCTGCCATGGCTGTTGTATGTTTACCAGGTTATGCTGATGCCGATACCGAGGGGATGGATCCCGAGGGGCACCGTGAAGACCTTACAGCTCCTGGCTGGGGGTTAGGGCTCCCACATTTCAGTTGTACTATTGGGCAGCCACGCTCCAGCATGTGGTAGGTTGGCTCGCAACACCCATGGATGATGTGCATACCTATGTGGTAGAGCCAGAGCGTAAACTGGTGCAGTTGCTTGAGGCCACTGGTGGCAGGGAAAGGGAGCTTGCTTTGCTTCCCTCACCTGTGGTGACACTCATAAAGGTGTGGGGCCAGGCATTGAGACTCCCAGGGCAAAAGCTCCCGTTCTTGACTGAGTTGCAGTTGTCGTGTAGTCGGTTGGGATATAGTATGGGTCGGGGTAAGGATGCGAGGGAGGCCAGGCTGGGCTGGGGGGGGCGGAATGTCTCAGATTTATGTACAGATGATAGGACTACATCACATCAGGAGTTCCCGGGATACACATCCAAAGGTCCGGCTTAGTTTCCAGGTGTATGCCAGGGTGATGGCAGCGATCAGAGTTCTCAGGATTGGGTTACAATTGTGTCCACCAAAGCACATTCTCAATACTACACTGGGGGGGGGGGATTGCGGCTGGTGGTAGGTGTATACCAGAGTTACACAATGCACTGGTCCACGCCGAGGGTGATGGGATTACTAGATAGCAGCGCAAGTGGGAGGAGGATTTGGGAGCACCACTCACTGACGATGAGTGCACTAGAGTGTTCCTCCATGCAAAGCAGGTATCCAGCCACGCAAGGTTCCAGTGGATTCAACATAAATGTGTTCTCGGAGCCTACGTTACCACTGGTGTTGTGGCCAAAGGGTCTTCTGGATTAGACCCAGCCTGCTAGAGACGTTGCAGGGAGGATGGGACATATTTGCCTATGTGATCTGGAGGGGGAGTGGGGGGGTCCAGACATTCTGGGAGCGTGTGGTGGACAAATAACAGGAACTCATTGGTGTATGGATTAGGGCTACAGTGCAACAGTGCTTATTGGGTCTGCTCCCTGGTAGGCAGTGGCGTTGGTATATGTTACTTATTAAGTTGTTGTCCCTAGGATTGGTGCTGGCAAAGCGCACCATCACTATGGCATCGAAGAGGTCCATAGGCCCTGTTTAGCGGTGCTGTCTCAGAGGGGTTCGTAAATGGGTTAAGGCAGAAAAAGATGTCTATGATTGCACACTATTCTTAGAGAGGCACAGCTCCTCCCTACTGATGAGGTCCAACCAGACCGAAACACGTGTCTGGGGATGCTGTTGGTACTCTTGTTCAGAGGAGAATTGCTTAGCATTTCGGTGCTGGACTGCCCCAGGGCAGGACAAAGAATGATCTGTTTGGGAAATTTCTTCTCTGTGAAAGATAGTGAGCTAAAGACTCTGGGTAAGTCTCTCGCAACCAGGACTAATGTCTGGCAGAGAGACTCCAGGACCCCCCTTGTTAATTTGCATATGATCGCACAGAGACACCCCTGGTTGATGTGGTCTGATACACTGTTTGGCATGAAATGTGGGTCCTACCGAATGGGTCATTTGATCTTAGCCCACCTTGAATATGGGGGGCTACAATTGGAAGTGGTAGAGATGGCATCTCTCAGCCTGATCTAGACGTTGTCATTGGGCGATGGAAAGGGGACTCTGTTGGGTGAGGATTGGCACGGAACACGGAGTCATTGATGTGGGGGCTGGATGGGTACATGGAGAGGAGAGGCAAACATGTAGGATCTGAGGGACTTTCAATGTTTATGTTGGTTCAAGTTTTTCTGACGAATGTATCTGATTACTTGGCTGTTGCCTGAAACTGTGTTTTGTATATATGACTATGCAGCAAACGACTTAACAAATACTTCATTAAAAAAATAATAAGTGTTCACAAATGCCATTATTCTATGCAATCTTTCTCTAATAACAATGCTTATATATATATATATATATATATATATATATATATATATATATATATATATATTGGTGAAAATAAATGTTGAATATGCTTTAATACAATGACCGATAAACGGTTAGTTGCCGTAGAATTGATACTGCTGCTTAGAGGTGCCATAGCATTATGTATTATTACAAATGTTAGAAATATACATTTCATAGCTATGGTGTGATTGCATATGTGTGCTACCTCCTAGTGAGATTGTTAAAGGAAGGGCATTCTAATTGTGTAAACAAATCATCATAGCTTGAGTATTTGATTGTGGTGACGTCCCCTGCATACAGTAAAGGGACTGCGTTTAGTTTTCTTTGTATTTAAATAAACTGGAGTTTCAATTATACACAAAGCATTTGTGCCAGAACTGAGTGGTGGGAAGGTATACCAGGGAATCTTTGATTAGTGGTTGTCATTTAGTGAAAATAGTGACATATCAACAGATTTGTCTACACTACCTACCCGCAGAAATCTGTAGGTCAGGTGGGTCATGCCAGGCCATCCTTAAGCTTGAGACGAAATTGGTGCACAAGGAAAAACACAGAAAACAGACCTCATCGTTCTACGTACACCCTTGCCTACTGGAGCACCATTCTGTGGGCAATTGGGACCATGCCAACGCTCTTGCAGTTGAGGAATTAACTCAATTATGTAGTCTTTTTTCACTACACTGGTCACAACTATGCACCTTGGATTCCTTTATCATATCCCTGTACGTTCAGAACATTCTGTGACACAAATTGTAACACCCCTTCCTTCCCAGATATGCAACCTTCCATGACACATACAGTGATCTGTTGCCTTATAGCTAGCCAGACCCAAAATACAAACACAGTCTATCATTTTAATTTCGTGTTGGTATTTATGGCCACTATTCACATCCAGCTGCAGCCCCCATTTTGGATCTGGCTGCCCCACCTTATCGGCGCCCACTCTGCACCTTCAAAGATTTAGGCCAAGAATAATGGCAGGTACATGACGCAATGACATGGGGCTACAGGTGTCTACCTAGCACCGGATATCCTTTACATGACCACAGTCACTGTTCAACAAGGTCCTCACCTACCACTTGCATGAACTCTACCCCCAGAAGCAATATTCCCATCTGCCGCAAAGGCATGCATAAGGTACAACAACACAGCATGCAACAAAGCAGCCCTTCTAGTAGCATTCAAGCATCACGGGCATCAGCTTGACCCTGCCTTCAATGGACTCACCCGATTGCTTCATCCAGACAACCGTGCAACTAGACACCAGTTTGTCAGCATCCTGGTCCAGGCCACATTGCAATACCAGACCAATTGAGAACAATAAGGGACATTTCACTGACAGATGCAGGCTACACAAACAGTACTAGAAGAATACATGTATGTTGCTATATCACAAAGATCCTATCACATGGTGTCTTTACCTCCATGTTGGAGTCTGAGTAGTCAGTAAAGTCCATATTTTCTAGTTTGTTGCAAGGAGGCCGCAATACTCCGGCATAATGAGATGTTTTAATTACTCGTATATATTATTTTAAAAGTTTTGTACATTATGATACTGTCCTAAGTGAACTTAGCGCTCACTTGGGCGATCTGTGTGCATCCTACATTCAGTGGTTCCCAGTGGGTCTGACAGCCTTTTATCCATCCCTCTGAAACTGATACAACGAGTACCATTTAATTGGTTTATAGCGACAGAAGATATTATTACAGCGTTTAGAAGTGGGGGGAATTCAGCGTAACAGACTTACTAAACATTTGCTTTATTCTGTATATGGGTCTTGACCACACTGGGATATTTATTATATTAGCGGCATAACTGGTTAAAAGCGGTAAGTACTATCTTTAGTATTTGTACCTAGTGTACTTAGATGGCACTCCTTGCTTGGAGAAACTCTGAAAGGCTCAGACTTTCAATGACGTCACAGGCCTCCTGCATCCACCACTTACCGCTGTCCTACTAGTCCTCTGCGGACCGCCATCCACACACCCATGTGCCGCTTCAGTGCTGCGCCTTCACCCGCCTCGCTGGTGTCTGATGTCAGCTGCCTCGTCCTCCCGCTATGCTCCTCGTCCTCCTCATTCTAGACATCGCTGGCGCCCTTCATGATGCAGGTGGAATTCACAGGGGTATTCATCCTTGCCTCCATCCCACCAGTGGACAGGAACCCTAAGTGGACAGCCCAGGAAGGTTGAACCACCAACTGACCACAGTACAGGGCTGGGGCATCAGGGAAACAATCAGTGGGGCATACACCCCCTGATATGTAGTTCCCTAAACGGCAAGGTTCCAAAAGCCTAATAATTCCTGCACTGGCCATAATCTAACTACTAATGACGAGAGGGAAAGGAGACTGTCCCGGACCGCTGAAGGAAATCCTTTCATTGACGTAAACGGTTCAAGAGAGCCAACAAGTGCCTTACCCAGACCCAGAACCCTGCCTTTGCCAGACCCAGAACCCCCCCTTACCCAGACCCAGAACCCCGCCTTACCCAGACCCAGAACCCCCCCTTACCCAGACCCAGAACCCCGCCTTAGCCAGACCCAGAACCCCCCACTTACCCAGACCCAGAACCCCACCTTACCCAGACCCAGAACCCCGCCTTACCCAGACCCAGAACCCCGCCTTACCCAGACCCAGGACTCTGCCTTACCCAGACCCAGAACCCCGCCTTACCCAGACCCAGAACCCCCCCTTACCCAGACCCAGAACCCCGCCTTACCCAGACCCAGAACCCCCCCTTACCCAGACCCAGAACCCCGCCTTAGCCAGACCCAGAACCCCCCCTTACCCAGACCCAGAACCCCGCCTTACCCAGACCCATAACCCCCCCTTACCCAGACCCAGAACCCCGCCTTAGCCAGACCCAGAACCCCCCTTACCCAGACCCAGAACCCCACCTTACCCAGACCCAGAACCCCGCCTTACCCAGACCCAGAACCCCGCCTTACCCAGACCCAGGACTCTGCCTTACCCAGACCCAGAGCCCCGCCTTACCCAGACCCAGAACCCCGCCTTACCCAGACCCAGCACCCCACCTTACTCAGACCCATAACCCCCACGTAGGAAGTGAAGGGGGTTCTTCCTCTGCCATGGAAGAAAAAAGTTCACAACTCTTTACAAACATCGACGAGCGGGGAAATACAAACAGGGTGGGTAGACATATGTATAACCTTTTTATTAAAGAGTTAAACTATATAAAAGATTGGTGCCTGCAAATGATGCGAATGCCAAAATTAAGGTTACTACAAAGCTCAGTGGAAATTAAATATTTCTTAAACACAAGCATACTCCCTCAATCACTACATTGTACTACTAAGACCAATGTCCCCGTAAGACATGGACAAGACATTGCCCCTCAGCATAAGGTTGGCGGAATGGGTTTACCGGCACCAGTGAAGGTGCCGGTGCCAGTAAACCCATTCTGCCCTACCA
The DNA here is from genome assembly GCF_040938575.1 of Ambystoma mexicanum. Taxonomy (NCBI): domain Eukaryota; kingdom Metazoa; phylum Chordata; class Amphibia; order Caudata; family Ambystomatidae; genus Ambystoma; species Ambystoma mexicanum. The sequence continues at coordinate 1,397,854,344 of NC_090924.1, forward strand.
TGAGGTCTCCTCGCGGGCCCCCAATGGGCGCCTGGAAAAACCAGGCGTCCATACCGGGTCACGCGAGGACACCAGGGAGCTAACAACGGGCCGGTCGTTAACGGGCCCGTTGTTAGCTCCATCCCCATTGAGCCCTATGGGGGCTGAAATGGGAATGGGGATGGACCGGGTCCGGGTTCCTCGGACGGGGAATTACCAGGTCCGCCAAGGTTGCGATGGCCCAGTAAGTCCTCATTCGAGGAACCCAGGCCCGGATTGCGGTAAGGAGGCAACCATGCCACTAGAAAGGGCATGGTTACCCCCAACCTCCTGATGAGGGCCATTGACCTTAAAACCACAGATCAATACCTAAGTTGGGTGATCCGGCACATGGTACCAGTGCCCTGTGTACATTGCACAGCTGTTATTATTCCTGCAGCCATCAATCCACGGATAGATGAGGCCTCTGCGACACATGCAAGTCTTTCTCAAGTGATCTTAAGTGGACTATGTGGAGGCCAGATGCTACCGTTCGGTTTGGTGGGTTAGTGAGTGGCCTTGCCGAATCCAGCCATGTGTTTCATGCTAGAATACCTTCAGAATAGTGCCCTCGGAATAGCATGAACATAATACAATTCAGCACATTAACCACATACACAAGAAGATGAAATCTGGAGGTAAAGAAACAGGCTTTAAAAAACAGCTAAGATGAGCACTAATGAAAAGAAGAAGTCTGGAAATGATGGTAAGTCCACAGTAAAGGACAAATACAATAGTTCCCAAATACAAACACTGTCAAACTACACATCAAATCATAACTCACACTAAACCTCTACAAATACTGAATACAATAGCAGTGTCTCCCAAATACAAACACTGTCATACTACACATCAAATCATAACTCACACTAAACCTCTCCAAATACTGAATACAATAGCAGTGTCTCCCAAATACAAACACTGTCAAACTACACATCAAATCATACCTCACACTACACCTCTACAAATACTGAATACAATAGCAGTGTCTCCCAAATACAAACACTGTCATACTACACATCAAATCATAACTCACACTAAACCTCTACAAATACTGAATACAATAGCAGTGTCTCCCAAATACAAACACTGTCAAACTACACATCAAATCATAACTCACACTAAACCTCGACAAATACTGAATACAATAGCAGTGTCTCCCAAATACAAACACTGTCAAACTACACATCAAATCATAACTCACACTAAACCTCTACAAATACTGAATACAATAGCAGTGTCTCCCAAATACAAACACTGTCAAACTACACATCAAATCATAACTCACACTAAACCTCTACAAATACTGAATACAATAGCAGTGTCTCCCAAATACAAACACTGTCAAACTACACATCAAATCATAACTCACACTAAACCTCTACAAATACTGAATACAATAGCAGTGTCTCCCAAATACAAACACTGTCATACTACACATCAAATCATAACTCACACTAAACCTCTCCAAATACTGAATACAATAGCAGTGTCTCCCAAATACAAACACTGTCATACTACACATCAAATCATAACTCACACTAAACCTCTACAAATACTGAATACAATAGCAGTGTCTCCCAAATACAAACACTGTCAAACTACACATCAAATCATAACTCACACTAAACCTCTACAAATACTGAATACAATAGCAGTGTCTCCCAAATACAAACACTGTCAAACTACACATCAAATCATACCTCACACTAAACCTCTACAAATACTGAATACGATAGAAGTGTCTCCCAAATACTAAGTATGTCATGCTATCAACTAACTAAACATAACTCACACTACACCACAGCAAATACTGAGTCCAAATTAAGCAAACTCCATCATACTACACTTTAGGGGCCTGATTCATGGAAGTGTTTTATAATGGCGCAATCCCATAGGAAAACGTACCACGAATCAGGCCCTAGACCTTTACTCACACTACACCACTGCATTAGTACAAATGAAGTATTTGCCTAAAGCAAACTCCATCATACTACTCATTGAACATTACAAATGAAAAATGTCCCAAATACAAAGTCCATCACACTACAAATTTAGTTTTTCCTAATACAAAATCATGCTACATATTAAACAGTAACTCACAACACACCACTATAAATACTCAATAGAAAATAAGTATTTCTGAAATACAAAGTATGCAATGCTAACAACTAACTAAACATAACTCACACTACATCACTGCACATACTCGGTACAAATGACGTTTACCTAGTTCAAGCGCCTACATACTAAATCACACTACACCACTATGAATGCTTGCTACACTATGGGCCTCATTACGACCCGTGCGGTGTCAGAATAAAGGGGGCAGGTACTGGACCGGCCCCCTTCATTCCATCAGGCTGATTACAAGCTTCCCATCGCGGGACCCTGATCGCACACCTGGTAAAACCAGGTGTGCTTTCCGGGTCCCGCGAGGGGAAGAAGGAGGTAACAACGTGCAAGTTACACTCTGCCCGTTGTAACCTCCATCCCCTTTCCCATTGAGCCCTATTGGGGCTCAAATGGGGATGGGGATGGGTTCCTGCAAGGAGGAATGATCGGGTCCTCCAATGTTGGAATAACCCGGTTACTCCTCATTGCAGGAACCCGGTAAGAGAGCCCGGTTTGGTTGCAGCCATGGTGCTAATAGCTCCATGGCTACGGTCAAACTCGTAATGAGGCCGTATGAATACTTAATGCAAATGAAGCATTTCCCTAAAACAAACTCTATCATACTACTCATCGCTGGTCTAAGCCGGTCAAGTGGCACAGCGAGTAGAGCCCTCGCTTTGACATCTGTGCAGAGCCTGCACAGGTTCGAATCCCGGCAGGGCCAAACTCAGCCTTTCATCCTTCCGAGCACCACACACCGTGGGTAAATAAGCAGCGCTCAGATACCTGAGGGTTCGTAGTGCTATATATGCTCAATTATTATTATTATTGAACATTAACTCACACCTACCACTATGAATTCTCAATACAAATGAAGAATTTACCAAAAACAAAGTCCATCATACTACAAATTTAGTTTTTCCTAATACAAAATCATGCTACAAATTAAACCGTAACTCACAGCACACCACTATAAATACTCAATAGAAAATAAGTTTCTCAAATACAAAGTATGCAATGCTAACAACTAACTAAACCTAACTCACACTACATCACTGCACATACGCAGTACAAATGGCGTTTACCTAATTCAAGCTCCTACATACTAAATCACACTACACCACTATGAATGCTTGCTACACTATGAATACTTAATACAAATGAAGCATTTCCCTAAAACAAACTCCATCATACTACACATTGTACATTAACTCACACTCATTACTGTGAATGCTCAATACTAATGAAACATTTCCCAAATACAAATCCATAATACTACAAATTGAACCTTACCTCACACCAAACCACTACAGATACTCAATACAACAGAATGGGTTCCCTGATACAAAATCATAATACAAATTAAACCCTAACTCACACTACACCACTACAAATACTCGATACAATGATGTATTTCCCTAATAGAAACTCCATCAAACTACAAATCAATCTGTAGCTCACACTACACCACTACAAATACTGAATACAAAAGAAGTATTTCTCAAATACAATGTATGCCATGCTAAAAACGAACTAAACCAAACTTACACTACACCACTATAAACACTCTACACAACTTACACTACACAACTATGATTATGCAATACAAATGGGAGCATTTTCCTATTACAAACTCTGTCAGACTCCAAATGAAACGTTTACTCACACTGGACCACTACATTACTGAGTACAAAAAAGGTATATCCCTAATGCAAACTCACTCTTACTACATATCAAACCTTAACTCACACTACACCATTACGAATGCTCAGTACAAAATAATGATTTCCCAAATACAAAGTACCTCCTGCTAAAAACGAACTGAACCTTAACTCACACTACTCCACTACAAATACTCGCGCAAATAATATATTTCCCTGATATAAACAAACTTTGTCATACTGAATGAAACCATAACTCACACTACACCACTACGAATACTCAGTACAAATGAAGTATTTCCCAAATACAAAGTCCATCACACTAAGAACGAACAACACTTTAAATCACACTACACAACTTAGTTCAAATGAAGTATTTCCCCAAATACAAACTCAATCATATTACAAAGTAAAACTTAACTCACATTACACCAGTGCAAATACTCAGTACAGAAGAAGCATTTCCCAAATACAAAGTTTATCACTCTAAGAACCAATTAAACATTAACTCACACCACTGCTTGCCCACATTTTTTAAATATTAGGTAGTACACATCAATGCTATAGTTAAAGAAAATCTCGAAGTTGTGCTGTAATGTGAGTTCACGTTTAATTTGTAGTGTTACATTATTCGTGGTTCGAGAATACTTCATTTGTAGTGGTGTAGTGTGAGTTCCAGTTCAATTTTTAGTGTTATAGTATCTGTATTAGGATAATACTTCATTTATAGTGGTGTAGTGTGAGTTCCGGTTCAATTTGTAGTGTTATAGTATCTGTATTAGGATAATACTTCATTTGTAGTGGTGTAGTGTGAGTTCCGGTTCAATGTTTAGTGTTATAGTATCTGTATTAGGATAATACTTCATTTATAGTGGTGTAGTGTGAGTTCCGGTTCAATTTGTAGTGTTATAGTATCTGTATTAGGATAATACTTCATTTGTAGTGGTGTAGTGTGAGTTCCGGTTCAATTTGTAGTTCTATGGTATTTGTATTAGCTGCATACTTCATTTTTACTAAGAGTTTGTAGTGATTTAGTGAGAGTTCGGGTTTAGTTTGAAGTGTTATAGTATTTGTTTTAATTGACTACTTCATTTATGCTGACAGTTTGTCGTTGTGTAGTGCGAATTCAGGTTTATTTGTAGTGTTATGGTGTTTGCAATAGCTGCATAGTTTATCTGTACTGAGAGTTTATAGTAGTGTTGTTTGAGTTGAGCTTTTATTTGCAATGTGATGAACTTTGAAGTGGGGAACGACTTCATTTGTACTGAGTGTCTGTACCTTTACGCTGGTGTTCTTACAAGTGTCGACATCCCTTTTTTGTACATAGTAGGCATAACTCTTTTTTTAATGCTCGTGTGTCTGCCCCCTGCCTTAGGTATATATGTACCGAGGCATAACATAATGTTGCTTGCAGGCAGCTATGCCTTTCTGTAGACCGCATCTTGCAAGCGAAGGAAATGGGGCAGAAGAGGACAGTGGCAGATTTGCAACACCAGCTGCAAGGCTGCAGACGCCTGCAGGTGGGCAAACTGTAACCTGGTGGTTGCCCCCAGCTCATGCTTCGATCAATCGGCTTGTGCCTGACAAAGCTAACAAAACAGGTGTATCTAGTGAGCGGGCCCCTGTGGTAGCTTCTCATATGCTCGGTTACCTCTTTGACACTAAGACATGACTGCCTTGACACTTAATATTTTGCTATGAAGATTTGGAGGGCTAGCAAACATTATTTCACTATGAATCATCTCATTGAGCTCTGTACACAACTGCCAGCAATGGAGGATGATATATACAAATACAGCGTTTATATTCAATTCATGACAGAGGTGCGCCTGAAGCACAGATCATTTAAGCAGACAAGAGAATTGGGGCGTGCAGTGAAAAAGTGATTGGCCAACAAGCACACCATTTGATCAAATTGGGGAGATAGGCTTAGAACAGCGTTGCCTGGTTTAGACAATAGGCCCTTTAGTTGCCTTATGTTATTGCGTTTTCTATAGCTAGGGTCCTAGAGACATGCAAGGGATGGGTTGGGTGGCGTTAGATTGAGAGAGAAGTTAGCAGAAGTAGTGGGAGGAGAGCAAGGGAGTTTCTGCTGCAGGGATTATGGGTACAGATCAGAGGAAACTGGTTTTGTGTACTGGAAAGCTGCTGGGTAGTTTTGCTAGCAAAGTGTGTCTTGTAAATACATCCTAGGCACACCATAGGGGGGATAGCTTGTGTGTCATGTGTGAGATGATATGGTGACTGGAATGGATTAATGCATGAATATCATGTGTTTAGAGTTTGTGGTCAGGTTTGCTTGGCATGGAATGTTTCAATGGTAAGGGTGGTGTTGGGCAGAGATGTGGTGCCAGTAAGATGAGTCTATTGGCTTTGGGCAGGGTGATGCAGGGGAATGCTGCCACAAGGGTCATCCATATAGCTGGTCCACCCATGTCTGAGAAATGGCATTGATTGAGACAATTACAGAATGGTAAACATTTGGGACTTTTATACTTTGCAAATTGCATCAGCCTTACATCACATGCAGAACAGCATAACACATCAGCAGAATACAGTAGACTATCCCTTGCAAGTTCTTGCTAGCATGGTCGAACCTTGGTTGCATTGTGCGTAGTTGAGATGTGACCTGTAGTCCTCTGTGTCAGCTATTAGACTATGGTGCGTGAGTGCATCGGATTCTCGTCCCATGTAAGACTGTCTGGCTCTGCAGTTGGAGTATCTGTGTGGTGTCAGTGGGCAGTTGGAAGAGAGGCTCCGGCCAGCTGACTCCAAATGGTAGAACCTGAGATCTCTCTCTCTGTCTCTGTCTCTGTCTCTGTCTCTCTCGCTCCCTCTTTAGATATCTCTCGTTGGTGGTCTCTCCCTCTCTCTCTTGCTGGATCTCTCTTTCGTGGACTCTCTCTTGCGTTTTCCCTTGCTCAGGCCTATCTCATAGACCCAGGTCCCTGCCCGCCCAGTTGCACACCCGCACTTCCTCCCGACAACCCTTGCACTTGGGTCTATATCTGTAACCCGACAGCCGCCCTACTTGCACTTTTGGACACCTGCTGTCTGCACTTACACTTGCTCCGGCCAGCCGCATTTCTTGTCATTGTTTTGATCCCATGTACAGGACGGCCCCCTCCCCTTTCCCCTGGCACTTTCCCCTCCCACATGCACTTGCGCGATCTTAATGTCACTTGGCCTAGTAAGATCGCTGTCTTTGTCTTTCCTTTGTTGTCCCCTCCCTGGCCTCGTCGCGCCTTGAAACACGTGTGTATAGGCGCGTTACAAATGCCATATCATATCATATCTCACCCTACCTTGCACAGGTGCCGTACCCAATGCGGCCTCCTGGGACTGTTGCCCATTAGACTAACACCTGTTAGGCAAAGACCGGCTTATGTCATGGGTTCATTATGCAATCAGTACAGGGAGAAAAATCCCTGACCATATGTCCCAAAATCAGTCTGGTGTTTCCAACATGCCTTTAATTCTTTACACATTGAAGACACAACCACAGTTCAAAAAGGTCCCCCACTCACTTAGTATTTTTCCATGACCTCTGCTTTAGAATGATGTTACTAACCTCTGGACGAGGTTCTTCATGGGATGGTGGGTGGGATGTGGAGAAAGAAAGATGACAAGTGGATGCAGATACCCCAATGTGTGCAACAGAACAGGGTACACTGTCCCTCCACCTAGATAGGGTGCCACCCTGCAGGAAGCTGAAGGAAAACAGGAGGTAAGTGTGGGGAAGGGAGGATTTCAGCCAATCCCTGTGTCATCGTCGCCTCTCCAGGGCGTTCCTCCAGTGCCTCTTATGCTTTCCTTCCTCTCATCCCAGCCTCTGTATCTGTCCCTCTACCTACATTCACATGAAAGACCTGAACCTTCTCCGCCTGCACACGCGGTGCATGTGAGCCTGGGAATCTAGCTGTATTGGCCTTCTCCACCTGCACACGCGGTGCATGTGAGCCTGGGTATCTGGCTGTATTGGCCTTCTCCACCTGCACACGCGGTGGATGTGAGCCTGGGAATCTGGCTGTATTGGCCTTCTCCACCTGCACAAGCGGTGCATGTGAGCCTGGGAATCTGGCTGTATTGGCCTTCTCCACCTGCACATGCGGTGCATGTGAGCCTGGGAATCTGGCTGTATTGGGCTTCTCCACCTGCACAAGCGGTGCATGTGAGCCTGAGAATCTGGCTGTATTGACCCTGCAGTACGGTCTAGGGGCCATGTGCAAGCGGAGGATAAGGAATTGTGAATCTGCTGATTTCCTGTCTGATACTGCACTGGTCACCTGGCTACCCTCTGATATCGGGCCCAGGTATGCTACCCACCCAGTTGCACACCCGCACTTCCTCCCGGCAACCCTTGCACTTGGGTCTGTATCTGTAACCCTCAGTCCCCCTACCTGCACTTTTGGATACCTGCTCTCTACACTTACCCTTCCACCTGCCAAAGCTGGCTACACTTCTTGTTATTGTTTTGATCCCATGTACAGCACTGCCCCCTCCCCTTTCTCCTGGCACTTTTCCTCTCCCCCCCTCCACTTGCGTGATCTCAATGTCACTTGGCCTAGTAAGATCGTTATTTTGTCCTACTTTGTTCCCCCTTCCTTGTCTCGTCGCGCCTTGAAACACTTGTGTATAGGCGCGTTACAAATGCCATATCATAGCATATCATATCAAACTCCAGTCCAGCTGCTGGACGGTGCTTTTTGAGCACTACTCTGGACATTGATGGATCACAGGGTTGCAACCTTTCAAACTCCAGATGACTTGGAATACAACCCCCATGATTCCTCCACATTTACTGTGCCAGCTAGGCTTGATGGGAGTTGTAGTCTAAAACATCTGGAGAACCAAAAGCTGCAGACCTCTGCAATAGACCAGACCCTCTCCCCTAGACCACATCTTCTCCTGTAGGCCGCATATTTTCCCCCAGACCCCATCTCTGTGCACGCATTTGAACCTGTAGGTAGCCACATACAGGAATATGGAATGGAGGAATAGTCATTTAAGCAAAGAAAAAAATAGTTCCTGTCACTATTACGGACATAACACAGTGGGACAATTTGTGAATACTTTTTCACTTGCCCTTGATTTTCCAACACAAATGTAATACAAAATGCGTACATACAAAGGGCCCGATTCATGGAATATTTGCCCGGTTCAAAGTGACTTCATGGAACTGTGCAAAGTGTATTTTTGCCGTGCAAAGTCCGGGCAAAGTCATTTTGTCCGGACTTTGCACTGCAAAAATACACTTTGCACGGTTCCATGAATCTGGGTTTGTGTCGGAAGTGCAAAGTCACTTTGAACCGGGCAAATATCACATGAATCGGGCCCAAAGGGTGCATGTTTTTGCACATCTATTGAAGAAATCAGGCTGCTGCAGTTCTGTGTGGCTGTTGCATTTCTTGCTCCCAGTGGTGGGCTACAGTGTTGTGTCCAGCCAATCTGCCGCAGACCTTCCCACACGGGGTTGGGCTGGTTGTAAGGTTGGTAGTTAATTTCCAACTCCTGCCGCCTATCTGACATGGGCTCTGCTTTGAGTTCATACCTCTTTAGAGATGAAAAAAAAACAAGATTTGTAGATGGTGGGTACTTTAACGTTGGTACTTCCATATGCACTAGTAGATCCATCAGCGCCGACCTTCACCCACATTGGCAGAGAGACAGTCATGAGGTTAGCTATAGGCCAGTTATAAACTGGATCTCTAGGGCATGCAGAACTGGCTGGAGGGTGCGAGAGGGCATGCCTCCCGTTGGCAGCTATGGATTTCTAATATGTGGGTCTCTTCTGAGTACTTATACACTTACCCTCCCAAGGAACGTGAACTCTTCCGATGCGTTCAATGTCAGAACCTTCAGTGGTTAATCGCCAGAACTCCTCCCAAATCTTGTCTTCTCTCCTTGGCCCCTGTATCCTAGAGGACCGGACAAAGGGCCATGCCCCGGATACCTGGAAGATGGCACCCGCCAACACCACAATAGGTCTACGATTTCAACAATGCTATACTTCAGGAGTAATGAGTCGGTGGGGCCCTTTGGGGGGTAGGATACAGCCCTCTCAGAGTAGGAGGCAAAAAGAGCTCCCCCGCTCCTGGGTGTGCTTGTAGTGTGGCACGAAAGAAGGGTTTAGTCGAACCATGATAGTGGAGGAATCCAAAATGAATTCCTGAGCAAACATGTTTTGCTATTTGGATCCACCTTCAGGAAAAAAAGATCTTTGCTATAAGTGCTTCCTTACTGCTACTGAAACCCAGGAGGAACTTTCTGTAATCCTCAATTCAAGAGGATCTTTACAGTTTCTCCGCAATCACTGATGATTCAGTGAAGTAAGCCGTTAAATCCAGTGACGGCACCGCCTCCATCGGCATCCCGTCCGACGTCAGGCATACTTACGCCATTGGCTGGCCACCCTGGCAGAATTCCTAACAACCCATTTCCTTCTAGATTTAAGCAAGCTATTCTACCCCCCTTTACCAGAGAAAGCCCTCATTGGCAGCCCAGAACACTGTCAATGATTGACCCATACCTAATGTTCCTCAGGCATCGCAGGTATCGTACTCATCAGCCATCCTCCACCCCTCTGGGTTCCTCACCGGCAACTTTGGCACAGAATCAGCTCATTTTGGGATGATGTACTAAAAGCAGCAGATGAGGAGTTATCAACCGTTGTCTGTCTGTTTACCCCTTACGTGATACGGGCGCGTATGTTCATCCTGAATTCCCATAAGGGTTCATTGTAGGCTCCGCACACTCCCACCCTAATTCATCTGTCTGTGGTATTTAAAACAGTTGTCCACAGAGTTCTGGTTAAGAGACTGCTCACCATGGCCCTCCATCTCCATTCAGTTACTCGCTAGTTCCCATCTTTCTTGGCCAGTAGGGCTCAGTATGTTCCACTGAGTTGATTCACCTCTCCTTTACTTCCCCTCCCTTATTTTTCCTGGCCCTAGTTTTTTGGGTATCCAGTCATTTTATTGCAAACAAAACTGAGTGGTAAATTTCAGAGCAGACCATAACACCGAAAAACAGTGCAAACATTAATTAAATAAATAAAGGGTAGTGGGGTAAGGGGTTAAAAGGGGTGAGGGTGGGGTTGGGCACGTTAAAAGGTTAACAAAATGTGGGTTGAGTGGGGTACCCCTCCTCCAAATAAAAAAATTTAAAAAATACATTTGGTGTTTTTCTGTGTTTTGTCCACGGTGAAGTTTACCACTCTGTAATGGTGGTTGGTAAGATCTCTTAGAACAGATCACAACCAGTGTCTGTGGATACTTGTATATTTTCCACGGCGTCAAGTGGTTCCCACGGCTGGGCAACACAACTTCGACGGGCCTCCAGCGGTTACACAGACCTGCGGACCCTGGTCGACGGCAATGGACTTCGACGGCGGCGATGTCCGGGTGCTTCACTTCGATCTCCTCGGCGGTCCCGTCTCGGGTCGGCAGCCTTTCGAGGGTCTGACTTCCAGGGCGCTTCGGCGAAGATGTAGCGGTGCTCGATAATCCCTCGGAGCACGGGAAGAGGGCGCCTTACCAGGTCCTCTCTCGGGTCAGTCCTCGACGAATTCGGCAGCTTTCAGATCGGTCGAAGCAAGTGCAACAGCAAGTCTTCTTCTTCCAGCTGGGCGTCGAGGATCAGCAGATCCAGTTACTCTTAGAGTGGAGACTCAGCTTCTGAACGCCTCTGAACAATTACCAGTGGTGAGAGGTCCCCAGATATACTATTCTGTCTCTCATCCACACTGCTGGCACACACTCAGCAGCCAATCATACAGAAGGGCATTCATGCAGTCAGTCAGCCAATCAGGCACACAGTGGATCCAGGCCACACTCCTCCCTTTCAGACACTCACAACAAGGAATGTGGATTGGGACAAGTACCCAGCCATTCAACACTACACACTGCATTCAGGCCAGTTTCGGGCAGGGCTGTCTCAGTCTTTGTCTCTCATGCCAGAAACCAGACAACCACAACAAGGAGTGTATATTGGTCACACACTCCATTCACCCAGGTCCCACCCACAGGAGGTACCCACAACATACAGTCACTGGGAAGGCTCCAGTCAGTCTAGCTGGGCCTTCACAACAACACCATATATGGAACTTCCACCCAACAGCCAGTCAGGGGAAGGGACAGAGTCAGGGCTTCCCAGGACTTTGGGAAAACAAGGTAACAGGCAATAGAAAGCAAGAGGCCACAGGGGCCATCTTGTTTCCTATCAGGAATCAACTGATCCCAATGGCAGGGCCTGGGTATCCCAAAATGGAGGACACCCAGAGCACCTGTCAAATTCAGCATGGAGCTGCCACCAGCCCATACCCTGCTCTGTGGGCCACCCACAGGTGCCCAAAAACATGCACTAGGGACACAGGGTTGTACCCCTACCCATGGGTGCCATAAGGGTATCCCATGGGTCTGTTCACCAAACCAAAAGAGAGAGCTGCACCGCCAGGAGACCCACATGGACTCCTCGGCAGAAAACACGACAGAACACACGATAAAAAGCAGTAAAGGACAAGAATTCAGACGCCCTGTCCCTCTGATGCATTTCCAGCATCACACCAATACATTTCTGGCTAGTGAATTTTGAACCATCTAAAGTCTTACAAGTAATTATTTAGGAATACCCAAATAGATCCAATCGAAGCAGAGTAATCAAGTTGGAACTGTGCGGAAGGACTGAAGAAAACGGTCTGACTTTACCAAAAGTCAGAAAAATGCATACCACCAAAAGTTCGAAACTTTGGTGGCATGCATTTTAGATAAGTAAAAAAAAAAGACTGTGGGGTGTCCCTCGCAACACCCCGCTCACCATACTGTACAGTATAGTGAGAGGGGGTTGGGGGAGACACCCCCGCGGCACACCCAACAAAGAAAAAAAAACGGGGGCTGCAGGGGTGTCCCCCCCAACACCCCACTCACTATACTGTGTGGTATAGTGAGCGGGATGCAGAAAAAAAAAGAAAAGGACCAAAGCGGCGCCGGTTCCTGATCACAGAAGTGAAAGGGAACTGGCGCTGCAGGGACACAGCGTGAAGAAAAGGTAAGTGGGGTTTGGTTATGTTGGGGGTGTGTTGAGGGTGTGGGAGGGGGGTGTCATGGGTGTGTTGTGGGTGTGGGTGTGGGTATGTAGTGGTTTGCAGTGTATGTTCGCACGGGAAATGTACGAACCTTTTGAGGTGCATACATTTCTCATGCAAACCTTTCCGTCACTGACTTTTCCAAGTTAAGATGTTACAAATGCATTTGTGGGCCACTTTCATTATGGCGACCGAGACAATTTTATGGCCCAGTCCGACCCTGTATATTAGATATAAATATCTTTTTTATGTTTGCATCTTTGACTACTAAGTAACTAAGCAAATCCTGGCAATAATATTTAGAAACTATCTGATCAGACAGCTTCACCGACAGTAATATTTTTCGGGTCTATGAAAATTTCCCGCTTTCTGCAGGTCGCACATAAAAAGGACCTATTTATTTCGGTCGATATTGTGCGTCCCCCAGAAAGCAGGAAAAGGACTTGATCAACGACTTCTTTTTTGTAAATTTGGGGGGTGTCACCCCCGAGGGCCCCTTTGCTCTTCGCCGCCTCCCCCTTCCGCTTTGCCCATCCCGCACACACACACATATTTGCACACAGTTATACCCACACGCACAAACAGACACACCGACACAAAGACACTTACCCGGCACTGTCAGCACCTGCGCGCACTCGTGGGCGGCAGGGGCGTGACTATAAGATTTAGAAAGACTGCTCCGTGTGGTCACTGGGGGATCTTTCTGAATTGATTTTTTTAGCTTTCAAAAAATAAAAAGGTCTTTTGACCTAATCCCTATTTTTGAGCAATCACTTTAATTCAACACCAAGGGCTCTGAAACATATTTCAAGTACACAGACCATTTGTCAACCATCATCTGATGTTCTCTATCTTCATAGGGATGTTTTCTCTTCCCTAAAGACTTGCAGAACAGGATCCATAGGGGGAAATGCCATAAGCAATACAAACAACAAATGTATTATGTCTCATAGTCAACAGAGATCTCTTCTAACACATATTTGGTTCATTAGTCAGACATAAATGTAGTTGACAGGGCAGGTTAGTTAGATACACAAGAGGAGTTATTGAAACAGATTTGTCTTCAAAGTCCCACACTTAGTAAATTTGAATGACAGAGATAAATAATGGCATGTTCTGTTGTGACTTGAGATATCCATGGTGGTACGAAGTGTTTTTTTTCCCCATGGGTTTTTGCCAAAACTCTGTTTTAAAAAAAACATCAGAGGGTTGTGGGTAAGAGTATATAAGGGGTGGGGGAGGCTCAGAATAGACTAAAATTAATCAGGGCGGTGGTTGGTGGGACCCACGGCCAAAGTAAAACACATTTTTCAATGAGTTTTTTAAAATAAACTATTTCTGCAAAAAAGCTGTTGAAAAAAATACGGTTGATGAATGAACATAGCACCGTATTGAGGGTGCAGATGGTGGCACTTGCTCAACGCACTGGGCAGATACAGTCATCCGAGAATGCCATCCTCAACTCTTTTCACTAATCGATTTTAGTTTTTGAATACATAAGGGGTCTCTTTTCAGCAGTGTTGTACCAAAACCTGGAAAGGGCCCTGCTAGGTGCAGTGTGGAGGAGGCACGGGTGATGTAACGAGGCTAGGGATGCACAAAGATAGGGGTAGTTCGAAAAAAAATGTCAAACTTTGGGTATTAATAGCAGCCATGATTACTTACATTACTTAGAAGAGTGAGGCAAATGACAGAAAGCACTATACACAAATCTGACATTTTTATGGATGGGACCCTCATGAAGCCTTGACATATTGATAGCAAGAAAGGTTTCACTTTTCATAGTTTATATACTGGATACAACATTGATCAGTTAGCCCAGGACCACGGCGGACAGATGACCTTCCATCTCATCTTTGTTTTTAGAACCAGCAGTGTTCTCTGAAACAAAATAGCAGATGACCTGCTAAGCAGCAAATCACATAACATACCAGCCTTACAGCATATGAGATACCTTTATAGAAAGTAAAGCTAGGCAAAAGATGTATGATTCACTCTCAAAAGCATCATGAACACAAAAGTGGGCTTATTTGAGAAATGATTTAAGCCTTTTTGTGGGTTAGATCGGCTGTGCATGTGAAGTTGGCAAAATCAAGGAAACAAAAACACTCAGGATATGCCAGGATATAACATGGCATCATGATATGACATGCCATGTAATACCATGACATGTCAAAACATATTATGCGATAGTATATATTATGACATGTGACAGCATGGAATGGCATGATATATATTGATATAGCATAATATGACATCATGTTGTGCCATGGCATAACTTATCATTTCATGGTACAATGTCATGTCACAGCATCTCAACATTATGTGGCATAACAACATACACAAACATTCTATGATATCATAACAAAACAATAATAACATGACATTTTGTCATGGCATATTAAAGCATGACATATGACATATTACATTAAATTACATTTCATGTTATGACATTACAATTGTTTTATGACATGCCATTATGAATTAACTAGCACACATTGGAACTCTACATATCAATTAATGTGTGCGCAAGGCAGAGTTTATTTTTGATTCCATGTACCAACACGTGTTTCACACTATCCTTGACACTTTTGGTAATTTCCATACATTATTCCTGTTTTATTTTATGTTACCAACTCAATAGTAGTGGGGAAGAGGTGAGGGCAAGAATTCTATGATATAGGATGGCACTACATGTCATGACATATCATGGCATGGTATAAGACATGGCGTAGAATGATATGACAAATTATCACATGGCCTAACATGAAATGATGACATGATGCCATAATTCCTTCATGTTTTGTAACAGCCTAGCAGGCTGATAAATGATAGACTTCATGGTTTCCCCAGAGCTTTGCCAGTGTTTCTGATTCATTCAAAACCTTCCATCACTGTTCAATGCTGCATCATGTCATGACATACTCCATCATATCATGACATATCCTGGCATGACCAGTCATAATATGTCAAGACATACCATGACATAACATGGCATGACATGGATTAACATTACATGGACGGATGGCATTGCTGGGCATGTCATCATAGCATGCCATAATATGATGTATCATGATATTCATCACAGGGTACACCATGATATGTTATTTTCAAGTTGGAAGTAAAGTAGGACTGGGCCAGAAGCAGGTATACTGGAGTTGTCAGAAAACTGCATCTGGAACTACTGTTCTTCAGGCACTTGTCCTGATGTTACTTTTATTGTAAAGCTTATCATTGCACCGGGGCGAGGATTAGCCATTGTTGGTCGTTGTGCTGGTGCTACCATTAGCAATGCAGTTAAGCAATGATCCAGTTTCTGCTGGCAAAGCACTGGTGAAAAGAATTGAGCAGAAATGTGTGCTATCACAACAACCAGATGTCTGCTGCTGTTAGCGAAAGGGCTAACCTAACTCCAGCACGCATGTGTTCACTGAGCTGGTGCATCCAATGTTCAACTCATATGATGGTGCTATTGGGGCAGATGGGGGCAGATGAAGCCTCTTCTAAATTCTGAAAGCCATAGACTATGGGTTTGTCAATGCTACCTGTCTTTCCTGCCTACAGGACCCCTTGTCTTAAATCTGTCACTGAGTAAACTCCCAGGGTACTGACACACAGCCCAAATATAGTCTCCGTTTGCATAATTCCAATATAATTCCACCCTGCATAAAATCTGTATGCTCCCCAATCCCAGTATTCTCCCAGTGTGAGCTGCCCATTATAACCCAGGCTTGATAAATTCAGTGTACTCCCTTTCTGACAATAAAAGGATATTTCCAGTATCACAACCCTAGTATCATGCCAGTTTGCACTTTTACAATCCAACTCTGTACTCCATTGGCAGGGCAGGATAGGCCTACTTGCAAAAAAAATCAGTAATGTAGCGAACATGTCAAAATTGCTTTTTTTGTCATTAGCAACATTTCTATTGCAACTGTGTAAGTCTCTAGGATCAGTCTGTTGTAATTACTGGTAGAAACCCTTGCCAACTACTTCCTGGAGAAGAGCGATAAAATTAGATGTACATTATCACAGTCACATCCAGAGATGACAACTTGTAGTTTGCCAAGAATACAGCATTGCGATTGCAACCGGTACCACAAATGGAATTTTTTGAGTCCTTGGGACTACCACTTATGCTTTGTTGCAGTTTATTAGGTGGTCCTACTCAACTCAGGGAGTTCCTTTCACCCCCAAGCAAGGCAATAAAGCACTATTTCTTTCAGATTCACTTTGTTGATGCCTCCAACCCATCTCACACCCACCCCAACAAATACCCTGTGTATCCAATGGACCAGGTACAATGCCGGTGTGTAGTAAGAATATTTATTCATTTATTTATTTATTTAAGGTTTGATAAAGAAAACAAACAGCCAATATTAGCCACCAATGCTGTGGCAACACCCAATATCACAACCATAACTCTATTATTGAAACAACAAAGGTACAATTTTGAAACATGCAGTCACAACTTACAACAAATTGAATTTCAATTTGACCAATAGAAAACATTCACAATACAATGAGAAAAAAAATTGCAACACACATGAAAATGAGAGGATATGCTTTGGGATTTTGGTTTGAGAGGCAAGGGCATTGATGGGGAAATTAATTTTTACGCTTTCATTTGAAAGGCACAGGTGGGAAAAGGAACCCAAAGGGAAATTATTTTTTCAACACAAATGAAAATGAGAAAAAATTCCTGAAAATTCTTGTCAGAGAAAATGAGAACAAAGGGGAATTTTCGTTTTGCAACACATATACAGATGAGATGCAATGCTTTGTAATTCTGAATGGGAATGAATGGGAAATTTCGCTTTGCACCCTCTACACTGACTTGAAGATGTGTTTTATGGATTACTTCATTTGGGATACAGGACACTCCCCCTCCCCCTTTTGTATAGAAATCAAGGAGTTCAGAAAACAATCAACCAAGTCTTTATGGGCTATACCGACTCTAACACACTAGGCATGAACTTTGTTAGTTTCAAACTCTAAATGGGAATTAATTGGTTTACTTTAATCAAATGTGCTAAGGTTCAATACATAGTATCTCTCCCTTCCCCCACAATGTAATGGAAAGGATTAAGGCAAGCTGTTCCCAATACAATTCAATTTCAACAGAGATGCTGGTTTCTGTTATGCTCACCTGGTCTCTGCAGAGGCGGTGGGGCACGGTTGCAGCCCTCCCAGGGGTGAGGTCGCTCTGGTCCGACATCGCCCTCTGCGCTCATGTGGTGACTGGTGGTAATAGGTGATGCTGCTCGGGACTGCTCCTGCGTGGAGAATAGGGGGTGTGAGTATGCCAGCTTGTGCACCTGATCCGCTTCCAGACCCCTTCTCCCAAACTGTGGTACCCGTGGGAGGCGCTGTCCCTGGAAAGCTCACCTGTTGATTAGTTTTGACGAGCACTCCGTCCTGCTGCTTCTGGCAGGGGTGCTTGTATGATCTGGACCGAGTTCCTTCACTGGTCCCTTGCACGTGGAAGTCCAGTCCTGCTGCGACTAAGCCACTATACTTCAGGTAAGTGTTCTTGTTTGCCTTTGTCTTTCCTCGTCTGTTTTTGTTGCATTGTAAAGTTTGCTGTCTTGTATTGCTGTCCGTTCCACTTTTGATGTTTGCTCTTTTGCTTTCTTCCCTTGCAGGTGATTTTGCCGGCCCGGCAGAAGCTGTGGAGCTCGAGGGGACAGCCAGAGGGAATGGCTTCACAGGGTCCGAGTTTGTGGATGCAAAGTGCGGTGCTGCGGCGTTGGGATCAAGATCACTGGATGTCAGGAGATGAGTCTGCAGATGAAGCGATGAAGCACCGGTTTCCTGGAGGTGAGTATGCACGAGAACGCCTGGTTTCAAAGGTAAGTAAACTGGTACTGCGCCACGTTGCACGCAAGTGCACAGTAACGCGAAGCACCGGCCTTAAGGATGGAGCAGCTTATATAGCTGAGCTTCTGAAGCCACGCCCAGCAGGTTCAGCCTTCCTGCCACACCCTGCCACACCTGATGAGTCAGCACATGAAGACCAGGCCTAGGGAGCCACACCCGATGAGTCAGCACATGAGGATGTTCTCTGGAATAAAGGATTTCAGCTCCTAGAAAGTTCTTGTAAAATAAAAGCACTGAAATAAAGTAAAAGCACTCCTGCACTGAAACAAAGTGTTCCTGCTGACATCTCTATATGAGCCTGGTGCCAAAGGTGCCAGGACTGAGTCCAGCCAGGGCCCCTGTGTTTATAGGTCTCAAAGGGACATTAGTGAGTCAAGTAACCCATTTTCCCCATCACTAGATGGTGTGGTTTTTGTGTTCTGGGGCCTGTGGCCATGACATCACTCCCCTCAAGGCCCCTCTCATGGGTGGTTTCCCCCCTGGCCCTGGTTTAGTGGGGTTATTGTGGTGGAACTGCCTGATTAATCGTGGATCGTGGGCATGCTCACTGGGATCCAGGGTCCGATCTTGGGGTCCATAACCTTTTCAGTCTATGAGATAGTATAAGTTGGACCGGACCATTTTAGAGTCTAGGATCCTTTTAGCTTCATATTGTGGTTCTCCTTCAACTATTTCGGGATCTGCTGGAGTATCGATCCGCATACCTGGTCTCAATGGTTTTAGGAGGGAGACATGAAACACCAGGTGGATCCGCAAGTGGGCCAGTAATTCTAATTTCATGGCCGCAGGGTTGATCACAGCCTTGATAGTGTAGGGTCCAGATATTTGGGACGGATCGCCTCTGGTCCTTTCAGGGGGGATGTTTTTGGATGCTAACCAAACCTTGTCTCCGACTTGGTAGTTGGGACCTTCCCTTTGGTGTCGATTCGCAAACTGCTTTTGTTTCTCTTTGGCTCTGGCAAGATGCTCTGCTGCTTCCTAAAAACCTGGGTAATGGTTTTGTGTGAGATCGTTACAGCGGGCATTTCTAATGATTCGAGTGGGTTGAAAACGGATGTCTGTGGATGTCCACCGTGCACTATGTAGAATGGGCTTTGCCCGTACTGGTGTGAATGGAGTCTGTATATGCGTATTCTGCTAACCAAAGTACGTCCTTCAAGGTATCCTCGGTTTGTTGCAGCATACACATTATGTATTGCTCGAGGGTCTCATTAATCCGTTCGGTCTGGCTGTCAATTTGGGGGTGATGGCTTGTAGATAACTGGAGGTCGAATTTGGAAATTTTACAACATCTTTTCCAGAATGTAGAGACAAACTGAATTCATCGGTCTGATATCAATATTGATGGGAACCCGTATAGCCAGACAATCTGTTCCAAAAACACAGTAGCCAGAGTAGAAGCAGTTGGGAGACCTTTCAGGGGAATATAGTGGGTCATTTTGGAAAACAGATCTACGACGACTAAGATGGTATTGTATTTGTTACAGGAGGGAAGGTCTGTAATAAAAATCCATTGATAGCATATGCCAATGTGCTGGGGGTACTTATAAAGGACGTAACAGACCTGCAGGACTTTGTTTTTGGGACTTGTGTTTTGCACAGGTACCACAGGTTGCGATGAACTGGAAAATGTCCTTTCGCCAAGTTGGCCACCAGTAATTTTTCTTTATTTTAACTTGGGTTTTGGCTATTCCCGGATGCCCTTCTACTAATGAATCGTGATAGTTTGCAATGATTTTATTCTGTAATTTCTTATCCGGGATGTACAATCGTCCTTGGTAGTATGGTAGGTTGTCCACGATCGTATACCGGTCTCACTTCCCTAGCCATTCCTGGGGCGCTGGTGGACTCATCAAGTGTTGCAGGTCAGTTTTTAAGTTGTCTAGAGTGGTGGGTGCGGCAATCATGTCTTGGATTCGTCCTTCAGGGATGATGACCATGGGTCTGGTGTAGTGAATGCCTCTTCTCCCTCACTCATGCGAGACAGGGCGTCTGCTTTTCCATTGCGTACTCCGGGTCTATAGGTGATGACGAAGTCGTATTCCACAAAGAAGAGAGCCCAGCGGAGTTAGTGTGATGATTACGCTTTAGCAGTCTTCAGATATTGTAGATTGTGATGATCCGTGACGACGGTGACTGTATGTCTAGCTCCAAGAAGATAATGTCCCCAGGCTTTGAATGCTGCCTTAATTGCTAGAAGTTCTTTATCAGTGATTGCATAATTCTATTCAGGGGCTGAAAACTTGTGAGACCAGAATGCCACGGGATGCAATTGACCTGCTTCGGGGTCTTGTCGTGACAGGACTACTCCCATTGCTATGTTAGAAGCATCAGTCTTGACCACGTATGGTAGTTCTGGCCAAAGATGCAGTAGAATTGGTGCTGTGGTAAATGCTTGTTTTAGCTCCTGGAAGGCTTTCTCTGCCTCTGCGGACCAATTAAATTGTTTATTTTTCTGTACTAAAGAGGTGATTGGGTGGTCGATCTGGGAGGACCCGGGAATGAACCGGCGATAAAAGTTAGCGAACCCGAGTACACTCTGTACTCCCTTTATGGATGTCAGTGAGGGCCAGTTAAGGATAGCGTCTACCTTGCGCGTGTCCATGCGTACGCCCCGTGGTGTGAGAGTAAAGCCGAGGAATTCTTCCTCTGTCACATGAATGAAGCATTTCTCCAATTTGGCATATAACCGTTTTTGCCGCAGTTTCTCTAAAACTGGCTGGACATGGTTGACGTGGTCCTGTTTGGTGGTCAAATAGATAGTCAATGCAAGTTCTCAGGTCTCCCTCCTTTTTAGGCACAAAAAAGAGGGGCGAGGATGCAGGGGACTTGGACGGACGAATCAAGCCATTTGACAGATACTCATCGAGGTCGGTTTTTAGATGCTGGTTTTCCTGTTCTGTTAGGGCATAAATCCGGCTGCAGGGAACTTGAGCTCCAGGTACCAGATCAATTTGGCAGTCATATGGAGTGTGCGGAGGTAGGGTGTTCGCTTGCTCTTTTTGAAAGACATCTTGGTAATCCAGGTATTCAGGTGGTAGTGAACTGGTGAGGCCCTGTATGGTTTCTTTCTTCGACGAACCTGGGTTAGTAAGACCTTTTAATGAGAATCCCTTGCTATAACAGGTGTCGGCACAGTCTTGGGGAAAGGTCAGAACTCGTTTACGCCAGTCAATCCCGGGATTGCGGGTCACCTGCCATGGCATTCCCAATATCATCTGGAACTGAGAGGCGCTGATGAGATCGAAGGTGATGTCCTCTTGGTGGCCGTCGTGACACAGAAGCACATCCTACTCAGTGTAATGCATCACTGGGCCGGATGATAGCTGAGATCCATCAACTGCTGTGACATTTTCCGAAACCTGCTTATGTCAGAGAGGAGGGCCTATCCGAGTGGCCAGATCTTGGTCCATGTAATTTCCCACAGCCCCATCGTCAATGTATGCCTCGAAGGCATGTATTTTCGACAGTTGCTTCTGGTTTACCAGGAGCAAAGGTATGACTAGATGTGAGGTCTATATAGGTTCCTTTTCACCGCTCCACAAGTGGATCCCTATGCTTGCCGGGCGTTGGAGTGTCCGGAATCCTGTTCTTCTTCTTCTTCACCCTTGTCAGTTGCTCCAACTGCTTTCCTGAGTGGTTTCACCATGCATTCTCAGAGATAGTGACCTGCCTTATCACAGTACAAACAAAGCTGCTGCTGTCTTCTTTTCACCCTTTCTGCCTTCGTGAGTGAGCTCCGTAAGCCTCCAATTTGCATTTGCTTGTACAGATCATGTGATTCGGTTTGATCTTCACGGGGTGGAACATAGACCGACCGCCCCTTGGCCTTGGCACGATCCATCTTCCGATCCTGCAATCTGTGATCGAGCTGCACTGTCAGGTCAATGTATTCAGCACATCTTCCCGGGGGATTTACTACTTGGGCTAATACTTCCTTAAGTTCCCCTTGCAAGCCTCGGTAAAAAAGCGTAGTTCTTTTCTCCTCTGGCCAGTTAGTTTGTGCTATCAGACGATTGAAGGAAGCAATATATGTTAGTAGATCTTGATTACCCGGTCGTAGTGATACGTAGTTCATTGTCCAGAGCCCGCCCTTGAGTATGCTGTGCAAATAGTTCCTCCATTTCACGCTGGAAACCACTGAAGTCTCGAAGCAAAGGATCATCCTGGTTTACCAAGGGTATTGACCAGTCCGCTGCACTACCTCCCAAATATAAGAGCAGGAATGCCACTCTCGCTTGATCATTGGGGAATGCCCCAGGTCTGCACAAGAAATGTAGGCGACATTGATTCATAAAGATGGCATACTTATTCGGATTGCCTGTGAAGCGTTCTGGTGGGGCCAGGGAAACCCCTGGAAGAACCACCTATACTGGCTTGTGCTGTGAAGGCGCGGTATGAGGTGCATACCCCGGCAGTGGGACCTGGCCTGCCGGTACCTGGAGCATTTTCCTTGCTAGTTCATCTGTCCGCTCCCGGTTCACAATTAGATCCCTTAGTGCATTGATTTCCTGTCTTGAGGCATGAACTTCAGCCCATAACTCTCCCAGTAATCGGGCCAATAGGTCAGTTTCAGAAGTTTCCATAACACCCAGGCAGAGATTTAAAGAGGCTTCACATTCTGTTACGCTCACCTGGTCTCTGGGGAGGCGTTGGGGCACGGTTGCAGCCCTGCCGGGGGTGAGGTCGCTTGGGTCCGCCTTCGCCCTCTGAGCTTATGTGGTGACTAGTGGTAATAGGTGATGCTGCTCAGGACTGCTCCTGCATGGAGAATAGGGGGCGTGAGTATGCCACCTTGTGCGCCTGATCCCCCTGCAGACCCCTTCTCCCAAACCGTGGTACCCGTGGGATATGCTGTCCCGGAAAGTTCACCTGTTGATTAGTTTTGGCGAGCACTCCATCCTGCTATTTCTGGCAGGGGTGCCTGTATGATCTGGACCAAGTTCCTTTACTGGTCCCTTGCATGGTAGTCCAGTCCTGCTGCGACTAAGCCACTATACTTCAGGTAAGTGGTCCTGTTTGCCTTTGTCTTTCCTCATCTGTTTTTGTTGTATTGTAAAGTTCGTTGTCGTTTATTGCTGTCCGTTCCACTTTTGATGTTTGCTCTTTTGCTTTCTTCCCTTGCAGGTGATGTTTCCGGCCAGGCAGAAGCAGCGCAGCTCAAGGCGACAGCCGGTGGGAATGAAGAACGAAGCTTGTCTTTCTTCTTCTTCACAGGGTCCGAGTTTGTGGATGCAGGGTGCGGTTCTGCAGCGTCAGGATGAAGATCACTGGATGTCAGCTTATGAGTCTGCAGATGAAGCGATGAAGCACCAGTTTCCTGGAGGTGAGTATGCAGGACAACACCTGGTTTCAAAGGTAAGTAAACTGGTCCAAGCCGCGGTGAGCGCCACGTTGCATGCAAGTGCACAGTAACGCGAAGCACGGTCCTTAAAGGTGGAACAGCTTATATAGCTGAGCTTCTGAAGCCATGCCCACCAGGTTCAGCCTGCCTGCCACACCCGATGAGTCAGCACATGGAGACCAGGTCTGGGGAGCCACACCCGTTGAGTCGGCACATGGGGATGTTCTCTGGAATAAAAGCTGTCAGCTCCTGGAAAGTTCTTGTAAAATAAAAGCACTCCTGCACTGAAATAAAGTGTTCCTGTTCACATCTCTATATCAGCTTGGTGTCAAAGGTGCCAGGACCGAGTCCAGCCAGGGCCCCTGTGTTTATAGGTCCCAAAGGGATATAAGTGAGTCAAGTGGCCCATTAACCCCATCACTAGATTGTGTGGTTTTTGTATATTGGGGCCTGTGGCCAATGACAGTTTTCTATTGGGAATTAATTTGAATGAGGTTTAATACCTTGTGCGAAGGGCCTACCCAGTTTCACCCTCCCTTTTACCCACTAATGGAAAGGCATAAATACAGGTGGATCCCTATCCAATTGGTGGCTTTGGGATATCTGCTTCCATGGGAGCTCTCTGTTCTTTGCTCAGGAAGCCAGCCAGAATTTTAGGACCTTCTTTCGGTAGGTAGCTCATACCAATCCTCTCCTACAGCAAGGTCCCTCCAGATAGGCCTCTCTCAGATATGGTTCCCAGGTTTCCAGGCAATGTTTACCCTGATGGGCTTGGTAGCTCACCTTGCCTCTCTGCTAGTTGTTCCTTGCAAGAGTCAGCAGCAGGCTATCTCCCTTAATAAAGTTAAAAAAACCTGTTCTGATGCAAACTGTCCCTTTTGTACCGCTGATGACACTCCAACATTGTCATATTTCCTACAGTCCGGATTGACGAGATTGCTCCCTTCCACTCCTCCTAACACACACCCTGCCTACTGGTAGGACCAGGAATTGAGAGGAGTGTATGATGTAGGCTGAGGGAGGGGAAGAGATTTATCTTTTCCAAATGACAGGGAGTTTTACATTTTGTGTTCTAAAAAATCTCATAATGTGACATCTCCCTTAATCTTCCAGATAACCACACGAATATAGATATTTTTGACCTCTATATTTTATGGCGAGACAGACCATACTCATTTTATTTCATCACACTCTCCTTGGGTGGAGCAACCATTTTCTGCGGTTTGCTGCTGCGCAGAAATAGCTTAAAGTGGGACCATTTCAAATTCAACCTTATTTTCATGATCTATTTCTTTGCCAACTTTCCCATTTCTCTGATGTATGAAAATGGCAGAATCATAATTTTGATCAGAATTTAAATTATATACATCACAAAAATGTTGTTTTTACATGACCCCGACCGGCTTTTCATCCCCTGAAATTTAACCTGGGATGGGCTTGATAGGACACACGTATTTGACTTGACGACCAGACCTTCTTCTCCTGGGATCCTTAGCCAAAGGTCTTGAGCTCAGACTTTCAAAGGGTCTTTGTTCAGAGCTAATGCACTTTTTATGTGAAGATTTTACCTTAAGGTTGCTTCTCCTGGGTGGTTTTATCTACATCACCCAAAGTTTAGATCACTGGCTTTTTCTTTCTTTATATTTTACTAAAATTACAGGCCGCTTCCCTTGGTGAACTCAGCCCTCAAAGTTCGGGGTCACAATTCTAGATACCCAGCAGCTCAGTGGAAAAAAACAACATCAGCCAGTTACCTGCATGGTCCTAAACGAACAACATTTTCCATTGGCACTGTATGTTAACATGTTGCATTTCAGATTAAATTTAGGCCTGTTGTTCATAAATACAATCTTTCTTTGCATACTGTATAAACAGATAGGCCATTGTTACATAAGGAAGCCGTATTCAACTCTACACCACATGAAATAGGCACTTCTTTGTTCATGCTGTTATTTTATATGATCAAATTAAGTGTCTTTCTTTCTGATGAATGCAATCTGTCCTTCAACTTTATTTCTCAGTTGAAAAGGCATTATTCCTCCTTTTTAGCTTTTAAATGCACATTTTCTTTTTATCTCACGTGCACTGCTGTAGTTTTTAAATCTGTCCATGTGTAATGTATTTCTTTAATATAACAGTTGAAACGGCCCTTCAGTATGTCCACGCATAGGCCATTATTTAGCATGGGAAACTGATGTCCCATTTAATACTCCAGGTAGGCCTTTGCATTTAAATGTCAGTTTATTTGTGAAAAGTAAGTGTCTTTCTCCACTTGCGCACGTGTCCATTTCAGAAGAATTTAACTAGGCCAATTTCTGTTGTGGACTGGCCTGCATTTTCCAATGGATAGCACCAGCCTGCTTCACTCTTTAATCCTGGCCTGGCCTGGCCTGGCCTCTTTATTTCTGACATTCAGGGGATATATTTTACCCCACAAATCACCCCCACCCCGCCCCGGGCCTTTGATTCATGTGACTCAGAGAAAAGAGCAAGGAGAGAGTGGGGGTATTGCTTACTTTTGGCTTTTGGTTCATTCCATGAATTTCCTTGTCGGAGGACGTCCGTTATTTTTCCCATCCTGAGGGAGTGGCACTCTCGTCTGCACTCCACTCTTTTCAGATTTTGGGGTTTTGGTCCTAGACCCCTCCCTTTCCAGTACTCCAAACTCTGAGCTGCTGAGCGTAAAAGAGAGGTTAAGTATTTTATACAGTACTTATTTCCCCGGTATTATCGGCATACCAATTGACAACAAAGCAACAAGTTATACATTGCTTTTTACTTGACAAATAAAATTCACAACCTTCTCTAATTTTTAAACATTCCAAGTATGAATTGTTTTTTACTCCCTGTAAATGTGTGATTTTCTCCATCCGGGTTTCCATTCTTACCTTTCATTCATGTTCCTGTGTTCTACCTTGACTGGGCTCTTCAATCAGTTGGTGCACCTGTCTGGGATGACAGCTCTGCAACTGATTCATGTGGACCCATTTGTCTTCCATCTGTTCTCCTTTAGGGATGCGGATTTTATAGGCGACAGGTGAGATTTAATCGACGATTTCAAAGGCACCGCACCAAGAGGGGAGGAACTTCTGCTCTTTGGTCTGGTACCTTTGGAAATTGTACAGGTAGACCCTGTCTCCAAGTTCATACTCCTTCTTGGTAGTGTTAAAGTCATAGTGGATTTTCATCCCCTCTACCGACTTTCTAAATTGCATAAGGAAAAGCGTGCTGATGGTGTTTTTACAAACTTTCTATGTATTCATAGGTCATGAGTGCGTTGATCAGGGTCTACTCTTGAGTTCTGTAGAGCAGATGCCAAGGTAGCACCATTTTTCATCCAGTCATGACCTCAAATGGAGAGATTTCTGTTGCAGAAGATGGTGTAGACCTAATGGTCATCAGGACAAGTGGTAATCGAATGTCCCAACTAGGTCCAGAATCCGCCACAAACTTCTTCAAGACGCCCACAATAATTTTATTGTACCTCTCAACTACCCTGCTCAAGGCTGGGGATTTTTCTCTTTAGGCCTAGTATCTCCCACATCTTTGTCATCACCTTGCTTATAAAATGACTTCAACGGTCCAACTCAATCCTTTGGGCCAAAACGAGAGAAGATGTGATTGATCATTTGTGCGACAGCTGTCTCTGTCTTGGGGCCAGAAGACCCACTTGGTAAACAAGCATGTCATGGTCTACATGTACTTGTTTCCTCTAGAGGAGCGAATCACCGGCCCAATGAAAACGACTTGCAAATTCGACAAAGGCAGTGTCATTCCCCTTTTCTGTAGGGGGACTCTGTGTGTGAGGGAACTCGGATGAAACTGAGCACACACAAGACACCCCTTTAAGTAGATGTTGAGGTCCTGGCCCATTTGTGGCCAACATGCAATCTCGCGCAAGATTTCTAATGTTGTATGAAGCCCCCTATGACCGGTAGTGACCGCATCATGGGCGTGACTTAAGATCAGGCATCGGACTGAGGTAGCTACCACCCACTGGTCGCATCCAGATATGGATATTTTGTACGCTGAAGAGGGTTCCGGGGCATCATTCAACCAGGCATTCCCAGTGCCAGTCACTAGTTATTTTTCCCCGTGATTGTCAACATGTTAGGAGCACCCATCCACATAACTGTGGGTTTCCCCTGACACTTGTCTTCGTCATAGACTTTGAGCAGGGAAGTAAGCTATGCTTACAGATTGTCGTTGGTCCTTAGACTTTCGTCCTCAAGACAGTTTTCTTGAGCACAGTCAAGCAAGTCAGCCAATCTTTACGCTAGATGACTCTTCTTGTTTTGGCCATATCTGACCTCCACAGGAAATCCGTGCATGGACAGAATCCAGGAAGAAATTGTGGAATTATTCACAATCCCTTTTCGGATTTGGTCACTTTGGAGATATTGCAAGGGTTGTTGAGATGTCGCAACGATAATGTGCTCCCCCTGGATGAACGGGTGGTAGCTTTTTAATGCCCACACTGTTGCTAGGAGTGCCTTTTCACAATAGTTTAATTTTTCTTGCACAGAGGATGAAGTCTCGATCATGTACAAGATTACTTTGTTGATCTGGTTGTGCTTTTGGTATAATACCGCTGTTAAGCAAGTATCTGAGAACCCTGTCTCCAAGAAGAACTCCTTGTTCTTTATGGAATACGCCAAACAAGGGACTTGGGAAAGGCTTCTCTTTAGTTGATTTAATGCCTCAGATTGTTCTGGACCCCACTTCCACTTGACCCCGGCCTTTAATAGATGGACCAAGGATCGGGTGACCACTGCGTAGTTTTCAATGAACCTCTGACTATAATTAGTGAGTCCAAGAAGGCTTCTTAGTTCTCAAAGTGTAGTAGGGTCTTTCCATTTCAATAATGCTTCCACCTTTTTCACCTTGGGCCTGAGACCCTCAGGGGTGTTTTCATGCCCTCAGAAGTTTGCGCGGGTCTTACCCCACTGTGCCTTCTGAAAGGACAGTTTTGCTTCAGCTTTCTGCAACTCGGTCAGAACATAGTGTATTTCAGCTATGTGTTCCTCCAGAGTTGAGTTCTTGATTAAGACATCATCTACATAGGCCACTTTCCCCTTTCGCCCAAGTCGGCCATGGCCTTATGTAGAAAGTTATTAAATTAATTGCCAGAGTTTATGCATCCAAAGGGAGTTCGGGTCCACATGTATTGCTGTCCCCGAAGGTAAAGGCAAGCTTGTACTGGTCTTCCCTTCTCTCGGGTACAGTCCAGGAACCGTTGGTCAGATCAATGGCGGTATACACCTTTGACCCCTGGATCTGGGCCAGTCCCTGATCAATGTAGGGAAGGGGCCATCTTGACATGTGGACCCGTTTATTTAACTCTCTAAGGTCTGCGCAAAGTCTCCATTCGCCATTGGGTTTGATTGTCCCCAGTACCGGGTTGTTAAAGATACTGTGGATTGGACGAATAATCCCACAGGATTCTACTTTTTTATAATCTCTGTGAGTGACTCCATAGACCCGAGAGGCAACCGGTATTGCTTCACAAAACCTGGAGCCATCTCAGGGTCCGTAGGTATGGTGGTTGAATGTATCTCTGTGCGTCCACAATCATAAGAATCCACAGCAAATATATCCTGAAAATCCCAAAACAACTATTTCAGCTTCTGCTTTTGCTCCTCAGTCTCGCAGGCATCAGCGAGCTTCATTCATTCTTCGACCATCTGCTCAAAGTCTGGAAAGACCTTGTGATTGGCAATTTCGGCAGTATCCTCCAATTGGGTGGAGAGATCTCTTGTTATGGTGTTGGCCTGGACGTGAGGTTTCAAGGAGGGGAGGTAGTCACTGTTGACTTGGAATACCAGCTCATCCTTCCTGATGTCACAGCATAAGGGCAGGAAGATTACACCAAGAAATTCCCTCCTTGGCTGGTGAAAATCTTTTCTGGAGGGATATCGTTGTGAAAATTGTAGCACTCATTTGGAATTGGCTAAATGATCTCATTACCTAAATAAATAGAATAATGTTGGGCATCAACTGCCATTCCAATAATGGTAAGTGATACTTTGAGGGTCGCTGTTATCCACCAATATTCGACTGGTGCGGGTTCTAGGTCACATAGGGGTGTAGGATGATAATTCAGATTTATATATGCATCCAGGGTCGGACTGGGACAAGAAATAGGCCCGGTCACTCAAAAGTGGGCCACCCCTCACCTCACGACCCTTGACTTCTGGTGACATCACCAGAAGTAATGTCATTTGATCCCACCCCTGACATCCTGGGAAGCGATGAAACACAACCTTTCACCCCTTGACAAAACAGGAAGTGGCATCAAATAGCATTGTTCCTAAGAACATTAAATTACTGTGAATCCAAGCAGACGTCCAAGGCCAAATGATAATATGCTAATATATAGCACTTACGCTTAAGCTCTTTTTTATAGAACAAATATGCATACAATATCACCCAACCTGTGTTGGTACTCATTTATCGACCTAAGAAGGATAAAAGGCTTTTTGAAAAAAAAGAAATGTGAAAAAAATATATCATTTTTTTTCTTCCAAACCGGCCCAGGAATAGCCAGAAATCTGCCCCCACTCCCCTTGGACGATTTCGTCTTGGCCACGACCCTGTATGCATCCTTGTTTTTGAGGTTTTGTCCTTGCTTAATTTTTAGGGAATTGCCACACCTGTCCTGGGATGGTAACCTCTTCTCTCACTTGAACTTCAACCACACTTGGCAGAAATTGAGCTGACTGAAATGCTTTCTCAGTGTTGTTAAAGCCCATGGGGATACCCCCCAGTTGGGACCATCCCTTGTGATTAATTAGGTCCAAATTAATTGTGAATCGATTGAGAATGTCACTGCCAGGTAAATGACAGAGGGGACATCTGTCACAACCCAACAATTATGTTCTATACTTTTGTCACCAATGGACATTTTTAGCTTGCACCTGCTAGACAAGAGATGTTTGGAATTTGGGGTTTCCATGCTCATTTCCCACTTCTCAATCCATTTACATGTGGCAACGGTCTGATCTTTTGGGAGTTTCCTGAATAATGCTTCGCTGATGAAGCTTCTTCTGTTATTCAGGCATACTCTGGTGAGAACAAGCTCCTCCCCCTCATTTATCTGAATGAGGACAAACAGCCGTTCACCCTTTACCTGGATGTCGGTCAATCTTGGAGCTGGTTTTTCATCATCTTTTGTCATGGGATTTGGGTGTTCTTCTGATTGTGGATTGGTATACAATTTCGGAGTATTTCCTTCCAGTGTGGAATGCCACTTAAAACTGGGAGGAAGGTTGATTTTCAAAAATGGAGAAGGGTTCCCATCACCGGTTTGTTCTCCTACAGAGATGACAATAATGGCTGGGACTTGATTTTTCCTTAAATGGAATTCTATTTTGTCGTACTGTTGTTCAATCAAATGGCATGTGCCATTCAAACTCACATGATTTGTACTTTGTTTTAATTTGATTGGCTGGTTTGTCTGAGTCCAGAGGACCTTGTTCACGCAGTCAATAAGGGGAGATAACCTCTGAAGGAGGTCATTACCCAGTAGACAAGTTGTGCCACTGGAGTGACAATTATTACCGGGTGTTTGACCGTATGTTGCCCAATTTTGATCTCAAGATCCGCAGTCCATTCGACAGAAATATCATTCCCATCGAAGTTTTGCAGTTGTCTAGGAAGAGGTGTGATGGAATTTGGTGACTCTCCCCCCTTCTGAATTTAGTTGATGGAAGGCCTTTTTGGACAGGTCGGTGGCTTGGGATCCAGAATCCACAGTGCTGATAATGCACACTGACCGTGTACCTTTACGGAAGCATAACATCTTCCTTATCTCTCCTCAAGGGGGCAAAGAAAATGTGCATTCTGTGCCAGCTTGACAGTTAATGTTTTTATATTGAACTCTGACACTGAGTGATCTTGGACAGTTTTCTTTGTCAAAGTCTGTGAATCTGTAAAAAAAGAATTTGCACCCAGAAACAAGTGGGATTGAAAAGTCTCCCTTTCCCCTGATTCTTTTCTGCCCCCTCTTTTCCTGGAGACAGTTACCCGAACCTGTTTGTGGGGAGGATACCTCAGTGCTTTCAGGGTCATCTGTGTGGCATTGTTAGGGTGTAAGAATGTGTTGCTCTGTGTCAGTCTCCATATTTACGCAGTCTAAACCAGGGTCTTTTGGGAGCCATTTTTCCTTGGGAGACATCCCTCCATCCCTGAAAGAGAAGATGTTCTTCCGTGAATCCTCCAGGGATTCTTCTCCTTCGAAAAGGATGATACAGACTTCCTTCATAAAGTGGGTTATCTGTTGCTTTCGATTTCTCCTACTTACCCTCTGTTCCATAGGTTCCAACTTTCCAGGGGTATAAGATTTATGTTCACAGGTTTTCCGGGGTTTTGTTCCAGTGGAAAATGAAGCTTCCTCTAGGGCTGCACATCTCCCTTCCACCCAGGCCCTATCCTCTTTAACCTATTGGTTGTCGGAGGTTTCTTCCCATCATTGCTCCGGGGCACTAGATCCAGATGTTGAGTTATTCTGGGCCGCAGTTTCCAGTGGAGAGTTCTGCTGAGCCCGTAACATGCGTTCCAGGTCTTGGGTTAATTGTTGGACCTGTCGTTCCAGTTGTGACATTCTTTTTGGTTGGTAGGGAGGTCTGGATTCACACCTTTTCTGCTCCCGGAAAGGGTACCTGTCCCTTCTCCCAGAGTAGCTCATGTATTGGGGGTTTCCCTGCTAGCCTTGCATCCTAGGTCTCCCTTCTCCAGGATTTGGGAATCTATTGTCCTGAAAGCGGGAGGAGAGAGGAGGATTGTTCTGGAAATTGGGATTTGAATGGTGACTGGGAAAGAAACTTATGTTGGCGGGGTGGAGTATTTCTTCCCTCCTGAGGGAAGTTCTGAAGGAAGTTTTGAGGGAGATTTCCCGGGGCAGTACTTACCTGATTGGGACCCCCTTGTGCCGGGGGAGTCCATACATACCCCAGGATGGGTCTGTTACCCTTGTATCTTGGACTAATATAAGTAGCAGGGTCAGATGGAGCGTTGGTCTGATGCCCTGCCTGGCTACCACCTGATGTTGGATCTGAAGGTCTCCTCTGCCCCTCATTCTGTTTATTGGTGTTAGTGGGAGGAGCCCCCCTGTTTCCAAGTCCAATATGGGAGTATTTCTCACCTCCGCTAACTTTGCAGCGGTGGGCGTGTTTGATGGTTTTGGGGTTTGAAGGTTTTTAAGTTGTTTTTTTTTCAGAGGGCTTTTGGACCTCATACATCTGGTTGGCCTATTCTATCACCCAATCCAGGGTCCTATGCTCATGGAAATCCCTTACTAGTTGGGTCATAATGTATTTCGGGAGCGCATGGAAGTATATGTTAAGGAATTCCCAGGCTATTTGTGTTCACCTGCCTAGAGGTCTGTTTAAATGCTCACTTCAGCTCCTGCACAAACTCTCTAGGTGCTTGGTCTTCTCCACTCTGCAGGTTTTAGGCCGCCTTGCGGGCCTCCTGGGGGTTCCTGTGAAGGTGGACAATTTTTGGTGATCTTGGTCCTCCAGCCCGGAAATAAAGCTGGAGTAAACCGGGGAGAATGTCCGTTTAACAAAGTCCATGGAGTTTCTATCATTCTTAATACCAAACGAAGTCATTGTTTGGTCATAAAGCTCTCGATGCTCCCATACTGAATATTTATCGTTCTTATGATACAGAGTTGTAAAGCTCTTTATGACCTTTATATGCCGAATTGGGTCTTTCACAAGACCTCTCTTTTGTTTGCCAGACTTTATTTTCATCTGCATCTGAGTCCACTGACCCTCTGCCTCAGAGCCGCTGCTGTTGGTGATCCACTGCCTGTCCTCTAGGCACCCCCTACCTCTATGAGACTGGGAATTCCTTCCAGAATGACGGGGTCTGGTCTCTTCTCTCCTGTGGTGCTGTGAGCCCTCAGGGTAATTTCCCTTGTAATCCCCTTTTCACACGGTAAAGTACTCATCCTCCTCATCCCTCCTTCCGGGTATGGTGGAGAATTCCCCCCACCTCCATGAATGTGTAGAGGTTTTTAAAATACTCTTTTCTTTTGAAGCCTAGACTATGGTTCTTCTCCGGCTGCAAAGTGGACCAGATGGTCCCTTTGTAACTTCATTTTCTGCCAGTCCAACACCCTGATCTTTTCATCATAGGAGCTCTCCTGGTCAGAAGTACATGCCAGGGTATTTTTTTTATTCCCAGAGCCCACTTGTACGGCTGCCTTCCCTTTTACTGGGTAGAGATGGATATTCATCAATATCTGATAAGGACTAGCCTTCTGGCTTAGTTGGACTTGGTCTGGTTCCATCCAACTGCCTCATGTTTCCCTGTTCTTGAAAACTGCCAAGTATGAAGTCAGCTGCACCCTGTACATTTGAGGAGGGGAGTTGGCTTGAAGTCCCTGGTAGAGAGGTCATCATTCTGTGATCATAGGGTGCTTTTCCATACCCTGCCTGGTCGGGGTGCGTCAAAGACTGTTTGTATTTAGCTATTTCATTTTTCACCCTCTCACTTTTTCTTTTCTCAGTCCCTATCTCTTGGTGATATACAGAGGCCTGAGTTTTCAATTCTGTGGCTTCTAGCACTTTATTTTGTGCCATCAATCAGTCTCTTAGGATCTTGTTCTCCTCACAATGGGACTCATTTTCTTTCTGTGAGGCTTGTATTGTCTGCACATATTTCTTTTTCAGGAGACTAATCTCCTCACCTTGTGCAATTCTGGTCTGTGTTGCCTGCTCTATGTTAATCTCTGCTTGCCTCACATGTTCCGTTAATTTTTCATTTTCTAGCCATATGTCAGTTCCTGAGAACATAACTCACTTTTCTGAACGTCCGCCCTTAACTTACGCACTTCCTGAAACAGGGCACTATTCTCTTGACACAATTTGTTATTTTCTTCCCTCCTATGCTCTCTCTTCTGTTTCAAGGTGTTCAGATCTTGGTGCATCTGGTGATAAAATTCACACTGAGAATTAACATCCCTAATGACTAACTGGCTGTTTTCAGCTTTCAGTTCTTTAATCTGTGCTTGAAATGTGAAGATTTCGTCTAAGCAGGCTCTATTGTGAACAACATGCTCTTTTAATTTGTGTTGACTTGCGCTCAGGTTTTCAACACACTCTTGATACTCCCCTTGCAGTGCACAAAATTGAGCCTCTGACTCTGCATTCGCTTGCTGTTGTGTCGCTAACTCATCTTTTAGCTGCTTAATAATATTTTCTAATTTTGACTCTGAATTTTGGCTCTGTGCTGCTTTTTCTTCTAATTATTCCTAGTCTCTCTGGGCTTTATTCAAAAGCTCAGACTGATTTTGCAGAGGGGCTGCACTATCCTGGTATCTTTCTTCCATAGTAATCATATGGAAGTACATATATGCTGTGAACTGAGCCATTTTAATTTGCTCATCTTTGCTGATCTGTGTCATGTAAAAGTTGGTCAGGGCCTGCTGTAACAGCCCATTATCCTGCCACATATCAACAGTTGCAGACGTAACCTCCTACATCATTCTAGCATGCCACATTTCATGTTCATGTTCTACCCATTCACCTTTAATAAATAATTTGGATAGAAGGTGCTTCCTGGCCATATTGGTTTCTACGGTGCTCATTCGGAAATGTGTTCTGCACCTGATATACTCTCTACGCAAGGGCAAAAATCTCAACCCTGTTCCTGCTTAGTTTCCACTCACAATGACAACTCAAAATCAACACTGTTTTATCTATTTTATCTATACATCGCCCTGGAACCCAGGGCACAGGTCTGAATGGTACCTTCACAATGCAACACAACTTTCCATCCACTGCAAAGCAATTACACCCAAATTAATAAAATAAATCTGCTGCTACTGCACTGACACAAGCAAAGACTCTCTACCCATGCCCAGCCATAAGCCCCCAGCTTTGTCGCAGTTTATTAGGTGGTCACACTCAACTCAGGGAATTTGTTTCCCCCAAACCAAGGTGGCGCACAATAAAGCAATATTTCTGTCAGAGTCACTTCGGTAAGGCCTCCAACCCATTTCACACCCACCCCAACAAATACCCTGTGTATCCAATGGGCCAGGAACCAGGCCAGTGTACAGTAAGAATATGTATTTATTTATGTATTTAAGGTTGCTTAAAGAAAACAAACAGCCAATATCAGCCACCAATGTGGTGGCAACACCCGATAACACAACAATAACTCTGTTATTGAAACAACACGGGTACACTTTTGAAACATGCAGTCACCACATACAACACATTTAATTAAATTTGACCATAGAAAACATTCACAATACAATGAGAAAAACATAGTTTTGCAATACACATGAAAATGAAAGCTAATGTTTTAGGATTCTTTTGTGTGAGACAATGGGGGACATTACAACCCTAGCTGTAGGGGATTAACGGGGTCGGTAGAGCTGCCGGCCCCGTTAACCCCCTACCACCTCATTACAAGTTCCGTTCGCGGGACCCGCTAAGGACGCCTGGTTTTACCAGGCGTTTTACCAGGCGTCCTTAGTGGGTCCCACGAGCGGTCCAGCATGCTAACAACGGGCCTGTTATTAACGGGCCCGTTGTTAGCATGTTCCCCATTCCCATTGAGCCCTATGGGGGCTCGAATGGGAATGGGGATAGGTTCCTGGAATGGGGAAATACCGAACTCTCCAAGGTCGGAATGGCCCGGTATTTTCCCATTCCAGGAACCCAGACCCAGTACCCGGAATGGGGGTAGCCAAGCCGCAAATAGTGACATGGCTACCTCCAATGTCGTAATGACCGCCAATGGCATCAATGGGAAAATTCGTTTTTAGGCTTTCATTTGAAGTGCAGTGTTGGGAAAAGGAACTCAAAGGGAAATTGGTTTTCAACACACATGAAAATGAGAAGCAATGCCTGAATTTTCTGGTCAGAGAAAATGAGAACAAAGGGGAAATTTATTTTGCAACACATATACAGATGAGATGCAATGCTTTGTAATGCTGATTTAAATGAATGGGGATGAATGGGAAATGTTGTTTTGCACCCTCCACACTGACTGGAAAGACAGTGTTTTGTGGATTACTTCTTCCGGGATACAGGACACCCCCCACCCTTTGTATAGAAGTTAAGGATTTCAGAAAACAATCAACCAAGTCTTTATGGGCTATACCGGCTCTAACACACTAGGCATGAACTTTGTTAGTTTCGAACATTAACAAAACTGCTCCCAATGGAAAGGATTAATGCAGGCTGTTCACCACACAATTCAATTTCAACAGAGATGCTGGTTTTCTATGGGAAATAATTTGAATGAGATTTAATACCTTGTGCGAAGGGCCTACCCAGTTTCACCCCCTCCCACCTTTTACCGATTAATGTAAAGGGCTAAAGGCAGATGGCTCCCCACACAATTGATGGCTTTGGGATATCTACTTACATCAGAACTCTCTGCTCTTTGCTCAGGAAGCCAGTCAGATTTTTAGGACCCTCTTTTGGTAGGCAGCTCACACCAGGCCTCTCTCAGATAGGTCTTCCAGGTTTCCAGGCTATGTTTACCCTGGTGGCCTTGGTATCTCTCCTTGCCTCTCTGCTAGCTCCTGTAATAAAGTCAAAAAGCCCTGTTCTGATGCAAAACGGCCCTCTTATAGCGCTGATAACACTCCAACATGGTCATAATTCCCAAGGTCAGGATTGGCTAACTCGCTCCCTTCAACTCTCCCTACCACACCCCTGCCTGCGATAGAACCAGGAATTGAGAGGAGTGTATGATATAGGCTGAGGGAGGGGAAAAGATACATCATTTCAAAATGAAAGGGAGGTTTACATTTTGTTCTAAAAAATCTCATAATGTTACAACTCTTTCAGATAACCACATGAATATTGATATGGGTGACCTCTACATTTAATGGCGAGTCACACCATACTCATTTTATTTCAGCATGCCCTCCCTGGCCGGAGCTACCATTTTTCATGGTTTGCTGCTGTTCAGAAATAACTAAATATGGGACATGTCCGAATTCAAACCTTATTTTCATGATCTATCACTTTGCCAACTTTCCCATTTCTCAGATGTATGAAAAATGGCAGAATCAGAATTTTTATCAGAATTTAAATCATATAAATCACAAAGATTTCATTTTTACATGGCCCCGACTGGCTTTTCATCCCTTTTATATTGAACCCGGGTGGGCCCGATAGGACACACAATACTCTTTTTATTTAGGAGAAA
The DNA here is from genome assembly GCF_040938575.1 of Ambystoma mexicanum. NCBI lineage: Eukaryota > Metazoa > Chordata > Amphibia > Caudata > Ambystomatidae > Ambystoma > Ambystoma mexicanum. Next base: position 1,397,892,625 of record NC_090924.1, read on the forward strand.
TGTGTTCAATGTTTATTCAGTGCCAGGGCATAACTTGGCCCGAGTTTCCATTTCACTTAAAACATGTGACCAGCCATCTATCCATGTTTATCTTACCCTTTTTCTCATTGGCCTCAAACATTCCTTGCTCAGAGCTTAATGCACTTTTTATGTGGAGCCTGACCTTAACCCTTTAAGTGCCAAGGGCGAGGTATCTCGTCCTTGACAGTGCACACGCAGTGCCAAGGACGAGATAGTTCGTCCTTTTCGGCACCTTGTTTTGAGGGATCCCTGCAAAGCAGGGATCGCTCAAAACTGTAATCCAACCCCTGGGCTATGTGAGGGGGAGGTCCCCCCTCACTGCCAGGGGGCTGGATTACCTTCAGTTTCACGTCGGCGTGCGTAACGCATGTCGGCGTGAAACTGAAAGTAAATCCACCGCAGCAGCCATTTTCGGCTGCTGTGGTGGATAAAGAAGGTGAGTTCCCTTCTTTGTCAGCCTCGATCTCTGGCTGTATTTCAAGCCAGAGATCGAGGCGGGTATCGTTGGAAAGGGGAGATTCTCCCCTTTCCAACGATACCAATTGTGTGGCATTGCTGCCCGTGGATCGGGCGCAGGGCGCCTCGATCCGCGGACAGCAACGTCACGGATCAAATGAAGATCCGTTTGTGACGCGGGGGGAGGGGGTGGCTGCTTACTAGGTAAGCGGCCCCCTTCCCCCGTGGCCCCAAAGCATGGGGCCACAGCACCAGGGACCCCTGGGGGCAGATGATCACTGCCCCCAGGGGTGAAATAAAAAAATAAAAAAATTCGAGGGATGGAGGGAGGTGGGAGGGGGTTTGGGGCCCTGGGGCCCACTGGACCACCAGGGATGGAACAAAAGTGGTGTCCCTGGAAAGGGGACTTTCTCCCCTTTCCAAGGACACCACATATGAGGCATTGCTGCCCGCGGATCGAGCGCAGGGCGCGCGATCCGCAGGCAGCAATGCCAGTGGATCAACGCAGATCCATTTGTGACGCAGGGGGAGGGGGGCTGCTTACTAGGTAAGCGGCCTCCCTCCCCCAGTGGCCCCAAGGCATGGGGCCACAGCGCCAGATACCCCTGGGAGCAGATAATCACTGCCCCCAGGGGTGTAAATAAAAATAAATATAAGCAAAAAAAAAATCGAGGGGAGGTGGGAGGTGGGAGGGGATTTGGGGCCCTTGGGCCCACTGGACCACCAGGGATTGATCAAAAAGTGGTGTCCCTGGAAAGGGGACTTTCTCCCCTTTCCAAGGACACCACATATGAGGCATTGCTGGTCACGGATCGGGCGCAGGGCACTCGATCCGTGACCAGCTACCCACTAGACCACCATGGATCCGTTTGTGAGGTGGGGGTGAGGGGGCTGCTTCAAGTAAGCAGTCCTCTCCCCCTCCCGGCCCCCAAAGCATGGGGGCACATGCATGTGAACCCCGGGTCAGATGGCTGACCATCTGCTCCAAGGAAATGTAAAAAAAAAAAGTGAAATTATGGGAAAAGGGGGTGGGGGAAGCGGTGGGGGCCACTAGCCACCATGGATTTTTTACTGAAGGAAAGGGAGGAGGTGCCCCCCCAACCGAAGTAGACAGGGGGCACCCCTTGTAACCCTCCCTGGGGGCAGATATCTGCTCCTAGGAAGGGGCATCTGACTCCAGGGAGGGATGCAAGAGGTGGGCCCCCCTATCTGCCCCAGGGAGGGTTGCATGAGGTGGGGCCCTCCATTTGGGGTGGGGGAGGGCTGAGGGCCACCCCCCGTTGCAGTACATCATTCGCTGCCAATTTAGGGTGCCCCTCAGTCCCCCCTAAAAAGCAGCCTATGAATTTGTATTATTTTTTTTGTTTACCCAACTTCGCTTGGTGTAGATGGCCACATTAGTGTGGCAATCTGCCCCCAGGGTGCCCAAACCCTACTGCCCCATCTATTGGGGGTCCTGCCCCACCTTTTGTGGTGGCCCTCTCCCCTCCCCACCCCAAATGGAGGTGGGGTGTACCTCACGCAGCCGTTTGTAGGAGGCCCAGGGAGGCCTGCATGAGGTGTCCCTGCCACCCATTTGGGGTGGGGGGGAGAGGGCCACCACAAAATGGTACCCCCAATAGATGGGGCAATAGGGTTTGGGCACCCTGGGGGCAGATTGCCACACTAATGTGGCCATCTGCACCAAGCGAAGTTGGGTAAACAAAACAAATAATACAAAATCATAGGCTGCTTTTTAGGGGGGGCTGAGGGGCACCCTAAATTGGCAGCGAATGATGTACTGCAACGGGGGGTGGCCCTCAGCCCCCCCACCCCAAATGGAGGGCCCCACCTCATGCAACCCTTCCTGGCGGCAGATAGGGGCGGCCCCACCTCTTGGATCCCTCCCTGGGGTCAGATGCCCCTTCCTAGGAGCAGATATCAGCCCCCAGGGAGGGTTGCATGAGGTGGGGCCCTCCATTTGGGGTGGGGGAGGGCTGAGGGCCACCCCCCGTTGCAGTACATCATTCGCTGCCAATTTAGGGTGCCCCTCAGCCCCCCTAAAAAGCAGCCGATGAATTTGTATTTTTTTTTTGTTTACCCAACTTTGCTTGGTGCAGATGGCCACATTAGTGTGGCACTCTGCCCCCAGGGTGCCCAAACCCTACTGCCCCATCTATTGGGGGTCCTGCCCCACCTTTTGTGGTGGCCCTCCCCCCCCCCACCCCAAATGGAGGTGGGGTGTACCTCACGCAGCCGTTTGAAGGAGGCCCAGGGAGGCCTGCATGAGGTGTCCCTGCCACCCATTTGGGGTGGGGTGGAGAGGGCCACCACAAAAGGTGGGGCAGGACCCCCAATAGATGGGGCAGTAGGGTTTGGGCACCCTGGGGGCAGATTGCCACACTAATGTGGCCATCTGCACCAAGCCAAGTTGGGTAAACAAAATAAATAATACATAATCATAGGCTGCTTTTTAGGGGGGGCTGAGGGGCACCCTAAATTGGCAGCGAATGATGTACTGCAACGGGGGTGGCCCTCAGCCCCCCCCACCCCAAATGGAGAGCCCCACCTCATGCAACCCTTCCTGGCGGCAGATAGGGGGGCCCCACCTCTTGGATCCCTCCCTGGGTCAGATGCCCCTTCCTAGGAGCAGATATCAGCCCCCAGGGAGGGTTGCATGAGGTGGGGCCCTCCATTTGGGGTGGGGGGGGCTGAGGGCCACCCCCGTTGCGGTACATCATTCTCTGCCAATTTAGGGTGCCCCTCAGCCCCCCCTAAAAAGCAGCCTATGAATTTGTATTATGTTTTTGTTTACCCAACTTCGCTTGGTGCAGATGGCCACATTAGTGTGGCAATCTGCCCCCAGGGTGCCCAAACCCTACTGCCCCATCTATTGGGGGTCCTTCCCCACCTTTTGTGGTGGCCCTCTCCCCCTCCACCCCAAATGGAGGTGGGGTGTACCTCACGCAGCCGTTTGTAGGAGGCCCAGGGAGGCCTGCATGAGGTGTCCCTGCCACCCATTTGGGGTGGGGTGGAGAGGGCCACCACAAAAGGTGGGGCAGGACCCCCAATAGATGGGGCAGTAGGGTTTGGGCACCCTGGAGGCAGATTGCCACACTAATGTGGCCATCTGCACCAAGCGAAGTTGGGTAAACAAAAAAAATAATACAAAATCATAGGCTGCTTTTTAGGGGGGGCTGAGGGGCACCCTAAATTGGCAGCGAATGATGTACTGCAACGGGGGGTGGTCCTCAGCCCCCCGACTCCAAATGGAGGGCCCCACCTCATGCAACCCTTCCTGGCGGCAGATAGGGGGGGCCACCTCTTGGTTCCCTCCCTGGGGTCAGATGCCCCTTCCTAGGAGCAGATATCAGCCCCCAGGGAGGGTTGCATGAGGTTGGGCCCTCTGCGGATTCCCACGGGTGTCCTCTTTTCGGAAATGTATGGGGCTCCCTGTTTTCCTCGGTGGCTTGGACACCCGAGGCCCATACCTGTATGTTGTGCCGGTCGGCAGAATGGCTGAGATACCCCCCTGCAAACAGACTGGGGGTTGCTTGCGTTTTCGGCTTGCCCCTTGCCAGGCAGGTAGGTGCACCCACGCATGTCAGGTACCATTTTCATCGGGACACCTGTGGGAATGCGGGACGGTAGGCCATGTGTTGTTGGGGGCGTGTTTCGATGGGTGCGTCGAGCGAAATGTGCGGAAAAAGCGTTTTTTTCCCGAATTTTTGGACTTTGCGGGGCTGTCTGGGTAATAAAATCTGGGGCGATGTGCGCCAATCATACCTCTGTGGATTCCCACGGGTGTCCTCTTTTCGGAAATGCATGGGGTTCCCTGTTTTCCTTGGTGGCTTGGACACCCGAGGCCCATATCTGTATGTTGTGCCGGTCGGCAGAATGGCTGAGATTCCCCTCTGCAAACAGACTGGGGGTTGCTTGCGTTTTTGGCTTGCCCCTTGCCAACCAGGTAGGTGCATGTTAGGAAAGATTTCGTAATTGTAGGTAATTTTCCTTCCATGTGGCAACCCCTAAACTTTTTGCTGTTGTTTTTCACCTTGTTCTTGACTTTGCCAGAGAAGTGCAGCCTTCTGCCGCACTCCTCTGGGCTTTCGCTCCTTTCTTACGGGGAAACTGACATGCCCTTAAGACAGTCAGTACCGGGGAACGCTGTTTCCCGTAGTTTCTTTTATCATGTTGCGGCTTTCGTGCAACATGACACAAGAGGGCACTGTAAGCTAAGTGACAGCTCTCTTGGGTCTCTAGCCTTCTACAGGCCCTAGATACTCATTTAGGATTGTATCTGATCGGTGCAAGTGATTCAGGGACGGGAATGGTGGCAGCGATCGTTTCTTGTGTTTTTAGCTCCTTTTGGCGTTCTAAGCGTGTTTCTCGTGCTTAACCCAAAATGGTGGCCTGGCTCCCAAAATGGCCAGACCACGAGGCTCCTTTGTCCTGTCCGCTGACCGTCTTGCTCCCTTCACCTTCCCCAGGTCGAGCCGACCCGGGGCCTTCATTATTTGGGCATGTACTTTCCCGCGAAACACGGATGCTTTTGAGGGCTTCTACATGTCTTGTGTGTGCCTCCAGGATGTGGGCTGGGATGTCTGGTCCCAATACACATCCTGGGTGCCAGAGAGTCTAGGGTGGTGTGAATGCCTGGGACCCCCGTGGTCCGTGATTGGTCCACGAATGGTGTGAGTGTTGATGAGCGGATCTCCCATTGGGTCCCCTCCGTTTTGGCGCGAAGGGAACCGTGGATAAGAGGGGGCTGGAAACACCACTACCATGTCGATCTCCTGAGTTCTCACGAACGAAGGAATACAGGAGCCAAGTATCCTGCAACCAAGAGGCTGGACCGAGGAATCGCTGGTGACCCGCTGAAGGACTTCTCCTCTGCACTGCTGTCGCCTTGTGAAACCCTTTTCACCTTTGATCGAACCAGAAGGCCTGTACTGGTACTTCGACCCTTGGAATAGCGGGAACAGCTATTCTCGGCATCTTCACCATCTCCTGCCAGTAAGCCTTCGGAAGCGTCTCTGGGCCATCCAGCTGACTGACCAGCTTACACGGGAGTCTTGCTCTGTAACCGCCGCCAGGTTGTGTAGTATTTCGAGTCCTTGTCACTCTCACACGCTTCGTACACTTGGCGTTCCCAGGTCTGAAGTGAGTAGTGTACATTTGGCTCAGATACACACGGCCGCTTCGTTGCCCTGCTGTGGTAACAAACTGTGCGGGTTTCTTCGATTGGGATGTCTTTTTACTCAACACGACGACGAGGCGTTCCCTGCTCTTCTGAACCTTCCAGCTGCTGAAACTGGAGAAGCCTGGGTCTGCTTGCATCGGGGACCGGTGAGTAGCATAGCTAGGATCTGGTCGCCCTCATGCAGGAGCCCATTGCTTTTCCCCGCTGTGTCAAACAGCACCCTTTTCCGTACTCGCGCTCTGCTTCTGCCCACTGTGGAGGCTGCGCTTGAGTCGCGGAACTTGTTCTTCTTCTTTTGTGCACTAAACTGAACTGCCTGATTTCCCTCGAAGAGCTTCTCCTTTTGCCCGTTGGCACCAGCGCGTGCAGGTACTTTTGAGCACAAGGCTCCACTCTTCGCAGGGCTCGGACTTCCATCTAGTTAGGTGCCTCTGAAGTCGAACTGGGTCTAAGCATTATTGCGCACTGCCTGTTTTCCCTCCCTTTTAGGTGGACTACACATTTCGTGCATATAACGTTTGAGACTTGTTGTATTTGTATATATATTGTGTTGATATGGTATGTGTTGGTTTACTATCGTTATATTGTGATTTTCTCGCTACGGTCATTGTTTTAAAGGCCTTGGATTAAATGTGTATATAATTTGAATATAAGAACTGTTTGGAGTAGTTTGTAAGTGATCTTGCTTTGTGTGCTCATTGCGGGCTTTCAGTCACCCTCACCCCTCTTGAGACCTAGTCTTGACCGCCGCGATCGCTACCTTGATTGGTCTGGCTCGTCCAGGGGTTACCCTGTTCCAAGTAATTAGGTTGGCCTTCTGAACTTCTGCGCCACCAGGACAGAGTTCAGAAATCCGTCTTAACAAATTGGTGTACAGCGGTGGGATACGACTGAAGGTATCCAGTGTTGCGCACAAACTAAGGCATTTCAGGTTATTCCAACCAGGACACATAGTGAATTGTTGTAGTATAACTTTAAAAGGGCCATAGTCCTATCTAACAGTACGGAAACAAATACCTTGTTAACTTTAAATGCTTCCAAATCAGAAACATTTAAAAAGATGTGTGCGGAGAGAGGTGTTTCCTCTCAAGGCACGAAATTGGAAATGATCCAAAGAATCGTGGCGTGTCAAGAAGTGCAGCTTGACGCTATAACTTCTGAGGACAGTGCGGAAGGAGGTGGGGCTGCTCTTACTGGTAGAAACGACGGTTCTGCCGCTGCACTGATCCATCACGACCACGAGGTCAGGGAGGACGAGATGTCTAATGTTTCCTCTGCCAGTGCTGATGGGGAGGCTATGCTTGAATTCAAGAAGCAAGAGCTACGGTTTAGGCAGCAGGAGCTTGGATTCAGCATAGCCAAACTAAAAATCGAACAGGCAGAAAAGCAAAAAGACAGGGATCACCAGTTGGAACTGGCCAAGCTTCAGGTTGCAAATGGGTCCAATGGTCCTGGACATGGGTCTGGGGCCTCCTCTCATCCACGGTTTCCGAAAGATCTGCTCAGTGTGTATGAGGAAAGGAATGACATTATGGACTGGCTGAATGCGTTTGAGTATGCATGCGAAGTTCAACAAGTTGACAATGCTGATAAGATTGCCTGGTTACTCAGCAGACTGCCCCATTCTGGCTGTAGTGCCATTATGGAAATGTCGAAGGCTGAGCGAGCTGATTTCGCAATGTTAAAGCAAACTCTCATTTTAAAGTTTGGGAAGATTCCTGCCCAATATTTGAAACGTTTCAGAGAGTATAAGAAAAAGGAAGGTGGTACTTGGGTATCTTATGTCACTGAGTCCTTGAAAAACTTAATTGGCTGGGTCGAAGGTTATAATGTTTCTACCTTCGAAGGCATGATAAATCTTGTCATGCTGGAACACATTTTTGCATCTTCTTCCCCGGAGCTTAAGCAGCATTTGGCCGATTCGAAGGAGATAGAACCTAAGAAGCTGGCCATTGCAGCCGACTTATGGGTGTCACATCGAGTGTCCCATAAGGACAAAACTCATCCTGGTAAGCAGGAGGAAGGGAAAAAGTCCAAAGATAAGGAGGGTGGAGAATCTGATAAATCTTCTTCTCATAAGGGCCACAAAAAGAAAAATAAGGGTAAGACACAAGAGAACTCACAGGGTAGTGGAGGTCAGCCTCCGAAACAGAACTCTGGTTACAATAAGCCTCCCTATGTAAACAGACCCAATGGATCTTGTTTTGCTTGTGGAGCAACTACCACGTGAAGGGGGATCCCCGGTGTAAGGTTAGACCTTTGGGGGTCCACTCCGCTAATCTGGCCTTCTCCTCCTACGAGGAAGAAGAGATTACAGGAGCATCCTTCTCCTCAGACTCATTTCCCAGCGGGATAGAGGCTGAGGTAGTTTTAGTGTCCCTGGGTTCCTGGGAGCCTAAAGTCGCAGAGTCTTATGCTAGGATTCCGGATAATACCAAGCACTACTTTAAAGACAGTGTGCTGATCAATGGAGTAGATACTCCAGCTCTCAGGGATAGTGGGTGCAGTCGCACTGTAGTGGATTCTACCTTGGTAGACTCAGAGGAAGTTGCCAGAGCTACTCTGATGCCCACTAAATTGGCTGACGGCCCACTCCGTATGTTCCCAGTAATACCTGTAAATCTTACTTTAAATGGTACAGCAGTCAGGATTCCAGTGAGCATTCAGAGAAACGCCCCGGGAAAGGTCTTGCTAGGTAATGATCTCAGAGCTTTAGGGCTCGTAGGAGACACTGCCGAAAGACCCTACACACAGTCTCAAGCACGGGCAGCATTGGCCAAGACCAATACGCTGCCCCAGCCGAAGGGGAAACCCAAGGCGAAAGGAGTCGACAAGTCAAGACGAGGGAAAGAGAATATTCCCCCGAGCTCGCCTACCACTGCGGTGGAGGAAGTTGGTCAATCGCCCGGGCCTGACGAGGAGGTGGTGATGCCTGAAGTATTTGACCCCAACGATCATCCTGAACTAAAAGACTTGTTAGTTGAAGGAGGTCCTGATAGGGACTAATTCAGTAAAGGCCAACGTGAGTGCCCATCTCTGGAAGGCCTAAGGAGACAGGCCTGCTCCCAGCTTGAGGGTGAACCTCCTGGGACGCATAGGATTTATTGGGAAGGTGGACTCCTGTATAGTGAGCCCACAGAGTCTACAGAAGGAGACCATAGGCCTCCTGCAGTTGGCGCATGAAGTTCCCCTTGCTGGTCACCTTGGTATGAAGAGGACCAAGCAAAGGTTATCCATGCACTTCTACTGGCCCAAGATGGGGGTGCAAGTAGAAAGTCACTGCAGGAGTTGTGCCTCCTGCCAGTTGTCTGGTAAGGTTGGCGCGACAATTCAAGCTCCGTTGGTACCGCTCCCAGTTGTGGGGGTACCATTTGAAAGGGTAGAGATCGACATCGTTGGTCCCCTTGACCCGCAAACATCCTCGGGCAATAGGTTTATCCTGGTGCTGGTCGAAAATGCAACCAGATATCCTGAGGCCATCCCATTGAAAACTGTAATTGCCAAGTCACTTGCAAAAGCTTTACTTGGCATATTTACTAGGGTTGGCTTCCCTAAAGAAGTTGTGTCGGATTGTGGCAGCAACTTTATGTCGAAGTATATGCAGGCTATGTGGAAAGAATGTGGGGTCACCTACAAGTTCTCTTCTGCATACCACCCCCAGACCAATGGTCTGGTGGAACGTTTCAACAGAAAGTTAAAGAGCATGATTGGGGCTCTGGAGGAACCTCAGAGAAGAAAATGGGATCTTCTTTTACCATGCTTACTGTTTGCCTACCGAGAGGTACCACAGGAGGGTGTTGGCTTAAGCCCCTTCGAACTTCTGTTCGGTCATCCCGTACGGGGACCCTTAGCTATCGTCAAAGAGGGATGGGAGATTCCCACTCCCCCTGTTACTACCAACGTAGTTGATTATGTGCTAGGGCTCAGAAAACGGATGGTACTTCTGATGGGCTTGGCTAGTGATAAATTGAAGGCAGGACAAGCGCTGGTGAAACATTGGTACGACCAGAAAGCTTCCCTCATCAACTTTACACCTGGTCAGCAAGTCCTGATCATGAATCCCATAAGGCCTCGACCTTTACAGGACAAATGGTCAGGCCCTTACACAGTGGTGGAGCCCTTGGGTGAGGTTAACTATTTAGTGGACCTTGGAAGGCCTGGACAGGCTCCAAAAGTGTTTCACGTGAATAGGCTGAAGGCTTTGGTCCCAAGAGTCGAAATCGCAGCACTGCTACTGGCTTCAGATGTTGAGGAAGAGGAGTCTGAACCTCTCCCCGACCTGTTCCAAAGCGGTCCTTCAGATAGCTTCTTTGAGGGTGTCCGAGTGGCCCCTCAACTGACTTCTGATAAGCAGGCTGAGGTGAAAAGTTTGCTTAGGCAGTTTTCCCCCCTGTTTTCACAGTCACCTGGTTTGACACCTTGGTGCAAACATAACATTGACACAGGAGACAGTGTACCTACCAAAAGTAGGGGATACAGGATGTCAGACAAAGTACGGTCTTATATTAAGACCGAGGTCAACAAGATGTTAGACCTTGGGGTGATTGAACCCTCTAGTAGTCCTTGTTCCAGCCCTGTGGTTTTGGTTCCAAAGGCAGGCACTTCTGAATTGAGGTTCTGCGTGGATTACAGGGCTCTGAATGCTGTCACCAAGACAGATGCACACCCCTTGCCTCGAACAGATGAGTTGGTGGATACTTTGGGTGCCTCCAAGTACCTCAGCACGTTTGACCTCACTGCTGGCTATTGGCAAATAGCTTTAGCAGAACATGCCAAGGAGAAGACAGCATTTTCTACTCCAGACGGCCTTTACCAATTCCGGGTAATGCCGTTCGGGTTGAAGAATGCACCTGCCACTTTCCAGAGGCTTGTGAATCATGTGTTGAATGGGTTGGACGAATTCTGTCTTGCATATCTGGACGATATAGCAGTTTTCAGTGCCACCTGGGAAGACCATGTGAAACACCTCGGGATTGATCTCCAGGCTCTTCAGAAAGCACACCTGACCATAAAGGCTAGTAAATGCCAGATTGGACAAGGCTCAGTGGTTTACCTTGGACATGAAGTAGGTGGAGGGAGGATACAGCCTCTTCCCAGTAAAGTACAAGCAGTACAAGACTGGCCTACCCCCACTACGCAAACCCAAGTGAGAGCCTTCTTAGGATTCACGGGGTATTACCACAATTTTGAGGCAGACTATGGCACCATAGCTGCCCCTCTGACTGCCCTCACAACTCCGAAGAAACCCAAGAAGGTAAATTGGACCGACGAGTGTGAGAAGGCATTCAATGGCTTAAAAGACTCCTTGTGCCAGGCCCCTGTCCTCAGGGCCCCTGATTATCAAAGACCTTTTATCGTGCAGACGGACGCCTCTGACACTGGGATAGGAGCAGTACTATCACAAGTAGATGAGAAGGGTAAGGAACACCCTATTGGATTTATTAGCCGCCAGCTTAAGGACAGAGAGCTCAGATGGTCCACGGTAGAGAATGAATGTTTCTCTGTTGTGTGGGCCCTAAGGAAGCTGAGGCCCTACCTCTATGGGACCCACTTCACTGTCCAAACTGACCATAAGCCCTTAAAGTGGCTAATGAACATGAAGGAGGAGAATCCAAAGTTGCTTAGGTGGTCCATAAGTCTACAAGGCTTCGACTTCACTATTGAGCATAGGCCAGGTGTCCAACATAGCAATGCTGATGGGTTGTCCAGAATGTTTAACCGACCTGAACAAGAGACACATCCAGGGGTGGATTATATCCCCCTGTCCATAGTCTGGGAGGGGCGAGTGTTAGGAAAGATTTCGTAATTGTAGGTAATTTTCCTTCCATGTGGCAACCCCTAAACTTTTTGCTGTTGTTTTTCACCTTATTCTTGACTTTGCCAGAGAAGTGCAGCCTTCTGCCGCACTCCTCTGGGCTTTCGCTCCTTTCTTACGGGGAAACTGACATGCCCTTAAGACAGTCAGTACCGGGGAACGCTGTTTCCCGTAGTTTCTTTTATCATGTTGCGGCTTTCGTGCAACATGACACAAGAGGGCACTGTAAGCTAAGTGACAGCTCTCTTGGGTCTCTAGCCTTCTACAGGCCCTAGATACTCGTTTAGGATTGTATCTGATCGGTGCAAGTGATTCAGGGACGGGAATGGTGGCAGCGATCATTTCTTGTGTTTTGAGCTCCTTTTGGCGTTCTAAGCGCGTTTCTCGCGCTTAACCCAAAATGGTGACCTGGCTCCCAAAATGGCCAGACCACGAGGCTCCTTTGTCCTGTCCACTGACCGTCTTGCTCCCTTCACCTTCCCCAGGTCGAGCCGACCCGGGGCCTTCCTTATTTGGGCATGTACTTTCCCGCGAAACACAGATGCTTTCGCGGGCTTCTACATGTCTTGTGTGTGCCTCCAGGATGTGGGCTGGGATGTCTGGTCCCAATACACATCATGGGTGCCAGAGAGTCTAGGGTGGTGTGAATGCCTGGGACCACCGTGGCCCGTGATTGGTCCTCGAATGGTGTGAGTGTTGATGAGCGGATCTCCTATTGGGTCCCCTCCGTTTTGGCGCGAAGGGAACCGTGGATAAGAGGGGGCTGGAAACACCACTGGGGTGGGGGGGAGAGGGCCACCACAAAATGTGGGGCAGGACCCCCAATAGATGGGGCAGTAGGGTTTGGGCACCCTGGGGGCAGATTGCAACACTAATGTGGCCATCGGCACCAAGCGAAGTTGGGTAAACAAAACAAATAATACAAAATCATAGGCTGCTTTTTAGGGGGGGCTGAGGGGCACCCTAAATTGGCAGCGAATGATGTACTGCAACGGGGGGTGGCCCTCAGCCCCCCCACCCCAAATGGAGGGCCCCACCTCATGCAACCCTTCCTGGCGGCAGATAGGGGGGGCCCCACCTCTTGGATCCCTCCCTGGGGTCAGATGCCCCTTCCTAGGAGCAGATATCAGCCCCCAGGGAGGGTTGCATGAGGTGGGGCCCTCCATTTGGGGTGGGGGAGGGCTGAGGGCCACCCCCCGTTGCAGTACATCATTCGCTGCCAATTTAGGGTGCCCCTCAGCCCCCCCTAAAAAGCAGCCGATGAATTTGTATTATTTTTTTTGTTTACCCAACTTTGCTTGGTGCAGATGGCCACATTAGTGTGGCACTCTGCCCCCAGGGTGCCCAAACCCTACTGCCCCATCTATTGGGGGTCCTGCCCCACCTTTTGTGGTGGCCCCCCCCCACCCCAAATGGAGGTGGGGTGTACCTCACGCAGCCGTTTGTAGGAGGCCCAGGGAGGCCTGCATGAGGTGTCCCTGCCACCCATTTGGGGTGGGGTGGAGAGGGCCACCACAAAAGGTGGGGCAGGACCCCCAATAGATGGGGCAGTAGGGTTTGGGCACCCTGTGGGCAGATTGCCACACTAATGTGGCCATCTGCACCAAGCCAAGTTGGGTAAACAAAAAAAATAATACAAAATCATAGGCTGCTTTTTAGGGGGGGCTGAGGGGCACCCTAAATTGGCAGCGAATGATGTACTGCAACGGGGGGTGGCCCTCAGCCCCCCCACCCCAAATGGAGAGCCCCACCTCATGCAACCCTTCCTGGCGGCAGATAGGGGGGCCCCACCTCTTGGATCCCTCCCTGGGTCAGATGCCCCTTCCTAGGAGCAGATATCAGCCCCCAGGGAGGGTTGCATGAGGTGGGGCCCTCCATTTGGGGTGGGGGGGGGCTGAGGGCCACCCCCGTTGGGGTACATCATTCTCTGCCAATTTAGGGTGCCCCTCAGCCCCCCCTAAAAAGCAGCCTATGAATTTGTATTATTTTTTTGTTTACCCAACTTCGCTTGGTGCAGATGGCCACATTAGTGTGGCAATCTGCCCCCAGGGTGCCCAAACCCTACTGCCCCATCTATTGGGGGTCCTGCCCCACCTTTTGTGGTGGCCCTCTCCCCCTCCACCCCAAATGGAGGTGGGGTGTACCTCACGCAGCCGTTTGTAGGAGGCCCAGGGAGGCCTGCATGAGGTGTCCCTGCCACCCATTTGGGGTGGGGGGGAGAGGGCCACCACAAAAGGTGGGGCAGGACCCCCAATAGATGGGACAGTAGGGTTTGGGCACCCTGGAGGCAGATTGCCACACTAATGTGGCCATCTGCACCAAGCGAAGTTGGGTAAACAAAAAAAATAATACAAAATCATAGGCTGCTTTTTAGGGGGGGCTGAGGGGCACCCTAAATTGGCAGCGAATGATGTACTGCAACGGGGGGTGGCCCTCAGCCCCCCGACTCCAAATGGAGGGCCCCACCTCATGCAACCCTTCCTGGCGGCAGATAGGGGGGGGCCCACCTCTTGGTTCCCTCCCTGGGGTCAGATGCCCCTTCCTAGGAGCAGATATCAGCCCCCAGGGAGGGTTGCATGAGGTTGGGCCCTCTGCGGATTCCCACGGGTGTCCTCTTTTCGGAAATGCATGGGGCTCCCTGTTTTCCTCGGTGGCTTAGACACCCGAGGCCCATACCTGTATGTTGTGCCGGTCGGCAGAATGGCTGAGATACCCCCCTGCAAACAGACTGGGGGTTGCTTGCGTTTTCGGCTTGCCCCTTGCCAGCCAGGTAGGTGCACCCATGCATGTCAGGTACCATTTTCATCGGGACACCTGTGGGAATGCGGGACGGTAAGCCATGTGTTGTTGGGGGCGTGTTTCGATGGGTGCGTCGAGCAAAATGTGCGGAAAAAGCGTTTTTTTCCCGACTTTTCGGACTTTGCGGGGCTGTCTGGGTAATAAAATCAGGGGCGATGCGCGCCAATCATACCTCTGTGGATTCCCACAGGTGTCCTCTTTTCGGAAATGCATGGGGTTCCCTGTTTTCCTTGGTGGCTTGGACACCCGAGGCCCATATCTGTATGTTGTGCCGGTCGGCAGAATGGCTGAGATTCCCCTCTGCAAACAGACTGGGGGTTGCTTGCGTTTTTGGCTTGCCCCTTGCCAACCAGGTAGGTGCATGTTAGGAAAGATTTCGTAATTGTAGGTAATTTTCCTTCCATGTGGCAACCCCTAAACTTTTTGCTGTTGTTTTTCACCTTGTTCTTGACTTTGCCAGAGAAGTGCAGCCTTCTGCCGCACTCCTCTGGGCTTTCGCTCCTTTCTTACGGGGAAACTGACATGCCCTTAAGACAGTCAGTACCGGGGAACGCTGTTTCCCGTAGTTTCTTTTATCATTTTGCGGCTTTCGTGCAACATGACACAAGAGGGCACTGTAAGCTAAGTTACAGCTCTCTTGGGTCTCTAGCCTTCTACAGGCCCTAGATACTCATTTAGGATTGCATCTGATCGGTGCAAGTGATTCAGGGACGGGAATGGTGGCAGCGATCGTTTCTTGTGTTTTTAGCTCCTTTTGGCGTTCTAAGCGCGTTTCTCGTGCTTAACCCAAAATGGTGGCCTGGCTCCCAAAATGGCCAGACCACGAGGCTCCTTTGTCCTGTCCGCTGACCGTCTTGCTCCCTTCACCTTCCCCAGGTCGAGCCGACCCGGGGCCTTCATTATTTGGGCATGTACTTTCCCGCGAAACACGGATGCTTTTGAGGGCTTCTACATGTCTTGTGTGGGCCTCCAGGATGTAGGCTGGGATGTCTGGTCCCAATACACATCCTGGGTGCCAGAGAGTCTAGGGTGGTGTGAATGCCTGGGACCCCCGTGGTCCGTGATTGGTCCACGAATGGTGTGAGTGTTGATGAGCGGATCTCCCATTGGGTCCCCTCCGTTTTGGCGCGAAGGGAACCGTGGATAAGAGGGGGCTGGAAACACCACTACCATGTCGATCTCCTGAGTTCTCACGAACAAAGGAATACAGGAGCCAAGTATCCTGCAACCAAGAGGCTGGACCGAGGAATCGCTGGTGACCCGCTGAAGGACTTCTCCTCTGCACTGCTGTCGCCTTGGGAAACCCTTTTCACCTTTGATCGAACCAGAAGGCCTGTACTGGTACTTCGACCCTTGGAATAGCGGGAACAGCTATTCTCGGCATCTTCACCATCTCCTGCCAGTAAGCCTTCGGAAGCGTCTCTGGGCCATCCAGCTGACTGACCAGCTTACACGGGAGTCTTGCTCTGTAACCGCCGCCAGGTTGTGTAGTATTTCGAGTCCTTGTCACTCTCACACGCTTCGTACACTTGGCGTTCCCAGGTCTGAAGTGAGTAGTGTACATTTGGCTCAGATACACACGGCCGCTTCGTTGCCCTGCTGTGGTAACAAACTGTGCGGGTTTCTTCGATTGGGATGTCTTTTTACTCAACACGACGACGAGGCGTTCCCTGCTCTTCTGAACCTGCCAGCTGCTGCAACTGGAGAAGCCTGGGTCTGCTTGCATCGGGGACCGGTGAGTAGCATAGCTAGGATCTGGTCGCCCTCCTGCAGGAGCCCATTGCTTTTCCCTGCTGTGTCAAACAGCACCCTTTTCCGTACTCGCGCTCTGCTTCTGCCCACTGTGGAGGCTGCGCTTGAGTCGCGGAACTTGTTCTTCTTCTTTTGTGCACTAAACTGATCTGCCTGATTTCCCTCGAAGAGCTTCTCCTTTTGCCCGTTGGCACCAGCGCGTGCAGGTACTTTTGAGCACAAGGCTCCACTCTTCGCAGGGCTCGGACTTCCATCTAGTTAGGTGCCTCTGAAGGCGAACTGGGTCTAAGCATTATTGCGCACTGCCTGTTTTCCCTCCCTTTTAGGTGGACTACACATTTCGTGCATATAACGTTTGAGACTTGTTGTATTTGTATATATATTGTGTTGATATGGTATGTGTTGGTTTACTATCGTTATATTGTGATTTTCTCGCTATGGTCATTGTTTTAAAGGCCTTGGAATAAATGTGTATATATTTTTAATATAACAACTGTTTGGAGTAGTTTGTAAGTGATCTTGCTTTGTGTGCTCATTGCGGGCTTTCAGTCACCCTCACCTCTCTTGAGACCTAGTCTTGACCGCCGCGATCGCTACCTTGATTGGTCTGGCTCGTCCAGGGGTTACCCTGTTCCAAGTAATTAGGTTGGCCTTCTGAACTTCTGCGCCACCAGGACAGAGTTCAGAAATATGTCTTAACAAATTGGTGTACAGCGGTGGGATACGACTGAAGGTATCCAGTGTTGCGCACAAACTAAGGCATTTCAGGTTATTCCAACCAGGACACATAGTGAATTGTTGTAGTATAACTTTAAAAAGGCCATAGTCCTATCTAACAGTACGGAAACAAATACCTTGTTAACTTTAAATGCTTCCAAATCAGAAACATTTAAAAAGATGTGTGCGGAGAGAGGTGTTTCCTCTCAAGGCACGAAATTGGAAATGATCCAAAGAATCGTGGCATGGCAAGAAGTGCAGCTTGACGCTATAACTTCTGAGGACAGTGCGGAAGGAGGTGGGGCTGCTCTTACTGGTAGAACCGACGGTTCTGCCGCTGCACTGATCCATCACGACCACGAGGACAGGGAGGACGAGATGTCTAATGTTTCCTCTGCCAGTGCTGATGGGGAGGCTATGCTTGAATTCAAGAAGCAAGAGCTGCGGTTTAGGCAGCAGGAGCTTGGATTCAGCATAGCCAAACTAAAAATCGAACAGGCAGAAAAGCAAAAAGACAGGGATCACCAGTTGGAACTGGCCAAGCTTCAGGTTGCAAATGGGTCCAATGGTCCTGGACATGGGTCTGGGGCCTCCTCTCATCCACGGTTTCCGAAAGATCTGCTCAGTGTGTATGAGGAAAGGAATGACATTATGGACTGGCTGAATGCGTTTGAGTATGCATGCGAAGTTCAACAAGTTGACAATGCTGATAAGATTGCCTGGTTACTCAGCAGACTGCCCCATTCTGGCTGTAGTGCCATTATGGAAATGTCGAAGGCTGAGCGAGCTGATTTCGCAATGTTAAAGCAAACTCTCATTTTAAAGTTTGGGAAGATTCCGGCCCAATATTTGAAACGTTTCAGAGAGTATAAGAAAAAGGAAGGTGGTACTTGGGTATCTTATGTCACTGAGTCCTTGAAAAACTTAACTGGCTGGGTCGAAGGTTATAAGGTTTCTACCTTCGAAGGCATGATAAATCTTGTCATGCTGGAACACATTTTTACATCTTCTTCCCCGGAGCTTAAGCAGCATTTGGCTGATTCGAAGGAGATAGAGCCTAAGAAGCTGGCCATTGCAGCCGACTTGTGGGTGTCACATCAAGTGTCCCATAAGGACAAAACTCATCCTGGTAAGCAGGAGGAAGGGAAAAAGTCCAAAGATAAGGAGGGTGGAGAATCTGATAAATCTTCTTCTCATAAGGGCCACAAAAAGAAAAATAAGGGTAAGACACAAGAGAACTCACAGGGTAGTGGAGGTCAGCCTCCGAAACAGAACTCTGGTTACAATAAGCCGCCCTATGTAAACAGACCCAATGGATCTTGTTTTGCTTGTGGAGCAACTACCACGTGAAGGGGGATCCCCGGTGTAAGGTTAGACCTTTGGGGGTCCACTCCGCTAATCTGGCCTTCTCCTCCTACGAGGAAGAAGAGATTACAGGAGCATCCTTCTCCTCAGACTCATTTCCCAGCGGGATAGAGGCTGAGGTAGTTTTAGTGTCCCTGGGTTCCTGGGAGCCTAAAGTCGCAGAGTCTTATGCTAGGATTCCGGATAATACCAAGCACTACTTTAAAGACAGTGTGCTGATCAATGGAGTAGATACTCCAGCTCTCAGGGATAGTGGGTGCAGTCGCACTGTAGTGGATTCTACCTTGGTAGACTCAGAGGAAGTTGCCAGAGCTACTCTGATGCCCACTAAATAGGCTGACGGGTCACTCCTTTAAATGGTACAGCAGTCAGGATTCCAGTGAGCATTCAGAGAAACGCCCCGGGAAAGGTCTTGTTAGGTAATGATCTCAGAGCTTTAGGGCTCGTAGGAGACACTGCCGAAAGACCCTACACACAGTCTCAAGCACGGGCAGCATTGGGCAAGACCAATACGCTGCCCCAGCCGAAGGGGAAACCAAGGCGAAAGGAGTCGACAAGTCAAGACGAGGGAAAGAGAATATTCCCCCGAGCTCGCCTACCACTGTGGTGGAGGAAGTTGGTCAATCGCCCGGGCCTGACGAGGAGGTGGTGATGCCTGAAGTATTTGACCCCAACGATCATCCTGAACTAAAAGACTTGTTAGTTGAAGGAGGTCCTGATAGGGACTAATTCAGTAAAGGCCAACGTGAGTGCCCATCTCTGGAAGGCCTAAGGAGACAGGCCTGCTCCCAGCTTGAGGGTGAACCTCCTGGGACGCATAGGATTTATTGGGAAGGTGGACTCCTGTATAGTGAGCCCACAGAGTCTACAGAAGGAGACCATAGGCCTCCTGCAGTTGGCGCATGAAGTTCCCCTTGCTGGTCACCTTGGTATGAAGAGGACCAAGCAAAGGTTATCCATGCACTTCTACTGGCCCAAGATGGGGGTGCAAGTAGAAAGTCACTGCAGGAGTTGTGCCTCCTGCCAGTTGTCTGGTAAGGTTGGCACGACAATTCAAGCTCCGTTGGTACCGCTCCCAGTTGTGGTGGTACCATTTGAAAGGGTAGAGATCGACATCGTTGGTCCCCTTGACCCGCAAACATCCTCGGGCAATAGGTTTATCCTGGTGCTGGTCGAAAATGCAACCAGATATCCTGAGGCCATCCCATTGAAAACTGTAACTGCCAAGTCACTTGCAAAAGCTTTACTTGGCATATTTACTAGGGTTGGCTTCCCTAAAGAAGTTGTGTCGGATCGTGGCAGCAACTTTATGTCGAAGTATATGCAGGCTATGTGGAAAGAATGTGGGGTCACCTACAAGTTCTCTTCTGCATACCACCCCCAGACCAAAGGTCTGGTGGAACGTTTCAACAGAAAGTTAAAGAGCATGATTGGGGCTCTGGAGGAACCTCAGAGAAGAAAATGGGATCTTCTTTTACCATGCTTACTGTTTGCCTACCGAGAGGTACCACAGGAGGGTGTTGGCTTCAGCCCCTTCGAACTTCTGTTCGGTCATCCCGTACGGGGACCCTTAGCTATCGTCAAAGAGGGATGGGAGATTCCCACTCCCCCTGTTACTACCAACGTAGTTGATTATGTGCTAGGGCTCAGAAAATGCATGGTACTTCTGATGGGCTTGGCTAGTGATAAATTGAAGGCAGGACAAGCGCTGGTGAAATATTGGTACGACCAGAAAGCTTCCCTCATCAACTTTACACCTGGTCAGCAAGTCCTGATCATGAATCCCATAAGGCTTCGAGCTTTACAGGACAAATGGTCAGGCCCTTACACAGTGGTGGAGCCCTTGGGTGAGGTTAACTATTTAGTGGACCTTGGAAGGCCTGGACAGGCTCCAAAAGTGTTTCACGTGAATAGGCTGAAGGCTTTGGTCCCAAGAGTCGAAATCGCAGCACTGCTACTGGCTTCAGATGTTGAGGAAGAGGAGTCTGAACCTCTCCCCGACCTGTTCCAAAGCGGTCCTTCAGATAGCTCCTTTGAGGGTGTCCGAGTGGCCCCTCACCTGACTTCTGATAAGCAGGCTGAGGTGAAAAGTTTGCTTAGGCAGTTTTCCCCCCTGTTTTCACAGTCGCCTGGTTTGACACCTTGGTGCAAACATAACATTGACACAGGAGACAGTGTACCTACCAAAAGTAGGGGATACAGGATGTCAGACAAAGTACGGTCTTATATTAAGACCGAGGTCAACAAGATGTTAGACCTTGGGGTGATTGAACCCTCTAGTAGTCCTTGTTCCAGCCCTGTTGTTTTGGTTCCAAAGGCAGGCACTTCTGAATTGAGGTTCTGTGTGGATTACAGGGCTCTGAATGCTGTAACCAAGACAGATGCACACCCCTTGCCTCAAACAGATGAGCTGGTGGATACTTTGGGTGCCTCCAAGTACCTCAGCACGTTTGACCTCACTGCTGGCTATTGGCAAATAGCTTTAGCAGAACATGCCAAGGAGAAGACAGCATTTTCTACTCCAGACGGCCTTTACCAATTCCGGGAAATGCTGTTCGGGTTGAAGAATGCACCTGCCACTTTCCAGAGGCTTGTGAATCATGTGTTGAATGGGTTGGATGAATTCTGTCTTGCATATCTGGACGATATAGCAGTTTTCAGTGCCACCTGGGAAGACCATGTGAAACACCTCGGGATTGTGCTCCAGGCTCTTCAGAAAGCACACCTGACCATAAAGGCTAGTAAATGCCAGATTGGACAAGGCTCAGTGGTTTACCTTGGACATGAAGTAGGTGGAGGGAGGATACAGCCTCTTCCCAGTAAAGTACAAGCAGTACAAGACTGGCCTACCCCCACTACGCAAACCCAAGTGAGAGCCTTCTTAGGATTCACGGGGTATTACCACAATTTTGAGGCAGACTATGGTACCATAGCTGCCCCTCTGACTGCCCTCACAACTCCGAAGAAACCCAACAAGGTAACTTGGACCGACGAGTGTGAGAAGGCATTCAATGGCTTAAAAGACTCCTTGTGCCAGGCCCCTGTCCTCAGGGCCCCTGATTATCAAAGACCTTTTATCGTGCAGACGGACGCCTCTGACACTGGGATAGGAGCAGTACTATCACAAGTAGATGAGAAGGGTAAGGAACACCCTATTGGTTTTATTAGCCGCCAGCTTAAGGACAGAGAGCTCAGAAGGTCCACGGTAGAGAAAGAATGTTTCTCTGTTGTGTGGGCCCTAAGGAAGCTGAGGCCCTACCTCTATGGGACCCACTTCACTGTCCAAACTGACCATAAGCCCTTAAAGTGGCTAATGAACATGAAGGAGGAGAATCCAAAGTTGCTTAGGTGGTCCATAAGTCTACAAGGCTTCAACTTCACTATTGAGCATAGGCCAGGTGTCCAACATAGCAATGCTGATGGGTTGTCCAGAATGTTTAACCGACCTGAACAAGAGACTCATCCAGGGGTGGATTAGATCCCCCTGTCCATAGTCTGGGAGGGGCGAGTGTTAGGAAAGATTTCGTAATTGTAGGTAATTTTCCTTCCATGTGGCAACCCCTAAACTTTTTGCTGTTGTTTTTCACCTTGTTCTTGACTTTGCCAGAGAAGTGCAGCCTTCTGCCGCACTCCTCTGGGCTTTTGCTCCTTTCTTACGGGGAAACTGACATGCCCTTGAGACAGTCAGTACCGGGGAACGCTGTTTCCCGTAGTTTCTTTTATCATGTTGCGGCTTTCGTGCAACATGGCACAAGAGGGCACTGTAAGCTAAGTGACAGCTCTCTTGGGTCTCTAGCCTTCTACAGGCCCTAGATACTCGTTTAGGATTGTATCTGATCGGTGCAAGTGATTCAGGGACGGGAATGGTGGCAGCGATCATTTCTTGTGTTTTGAGCTCCTTTTGGCGTTCTAAGCGCGTTTCTCGCGCTTAACCCAAAATGGTGGCCTGGCTCCCAAAATGGCCAGACCACGAGGCTCCTTTGTCCTGTCCACTGACCGTCTTGCTCCCTTCACCTTCCCCAGGTCGAGCCGACCCGGGGCCTTCCTTATTTGGGCATGTACTTTCCCGCGAAACACAGATGCTTTCGCGGGCTTCTACATGTCTTGTGTGTGCCTCCAGGATGTGGGCTGGGATGTCTGGTCCCAATACACATCATGGGTGCCAGAGAGTCTAGGGTGGTGTGAATGCCTGGGACCACCGTGGTCCGTGATTGGTCCTCGAATGGTGTGAGTGTTGATGAGCGGATCTCCTATTGGGTCCCCTCCGTTTTGGCGAGAAGGGAACCTTGGATAAGAGGGGGCTGGAAACACCACTAGCATGTCGATCTCCTGAGTTCTCACGAACGAAGGAATACAGGAGCCAAGTATCCTGCAACCAAGAGGCTGGACCGAGGAATCGCTGGTGACCCGCTGAAGGACTTCTCCTCTGCACTGCTGTCGCCTTATGAAACCCTTTTCACCTTTGATCGAACCAGAAGGCCTGTACTGGTACTTCGACCCTTGGAGTAGCGGGAACAGCTATTCTCGGCATCTTCACCATCTCCTGCCAGTAAGCCTTCTGACTGACCAGCTTACACGGGAGTCTTGCTCTGTAACCGCCGCCAGGTTGTGTAGTATTTCGAGTCCTTGTCACTCTCACATGCTTCGTACACTTGGCGTTCCCAGGTCTGAAGTGAGTAGTGTACATTTGGCTCAGATACACACGGCCGCTCCATTGCCCTGCTGTGGTAACAAACTGTGCGGGTTTCTTCGATTGGGACGTCTTTTTACTCAACACGACGACGAGGCGTTCCCTGCTCTTCTGAACCTGCCAGCTGCTGAAACTGACGCGGAGAAGCCTGGGTCTGCTTGCATCAGGGACCGGTGAGTAGCATAGCTAGGATCTGGTCGCCCTCCTGCAGGAGCCCATTGCTTTTCCCCGCTGTGTCAAACAGCACCCTTTTCCGTACTCGCGCTCTGCTTCTGCCCACTGTGGAGGCTGCGCTTGAGTCGCGGAACTTGTTCTTCTTCTTTTGTGCACTAAACTGAACTGCCTGATTTCCCTCGAAGAGCTTCTCCTTTTGCCCGTTGGCACCAGCGCGTGCAGGTACTTTTGAGCACAAGGCTCCACTCTTCGCAGGGCTCGGACTTCCATCTAGTTAGGTGCCTCTGAAGGCGAACTGGGTCTAAGCATTATTGCGCACTGCCTGTTTTCTCTCCCTTTTAGGTGGACTACACATTTCGTGCATATAACGCTTGAGACTTGTATTTGTATATATATTGTGTTGATATGGTATGTGTTGTTTTACTATCGTTATATTGCGATTTTCTCGCTACGGTCATTGTTTTAAAGGCCTTGGAATAAATGTGTATATATTTTTAATATAACAACTGTTTGGAGTAGTTTGTAAGTGATCTTGCTTTGTGTGCTCATTGCGGGCTTTCAGTCACCCTCACCCCTCTTGAGAACTAGTCCTGACCGCCGCGATCGCTACCTTGATTGGTCTGGCTAGTCCAGAGGTTACCCTGTTCCATGTAATTAGGTTGGCCTTCTGAACTTCTGCGCCACCAGGACAGAGTTCAGAAATCCGTTTTAACAGTGCACCCACGCATGTGAGCTACCGTTTTCATCGGGACACCGGTGGGAACGCGGGACGGTAGGCCATGTGTTGTTGGGGGCGTGTGTCGATGGGTGCATCGAACGAAATGTGCGGAAAAAGCATTTTTTTCCCCGCATTTTGGACTTTGTAGGGCTGTCTGGGTAATAAATTCCGGGGCGATGTGCGCAAATCATACCTCTGCGTATTCCCACGGGTGTCCTCTTTTCGGAAATGCATGGGGTTCCCTGTTTTCCTCGGTGGCTTCGACACCCGAGGCCCATATCTGTACGTTGTGCCGGTCGGCAGAATGTCTGAGATTTCCCTCTGAAAACAGACTTGGGGTTACTTGTGTTTTAGGCTTTCCCCTTGGCGGCCAGGTAGGTGCACCCACACATGTGAGGTACTGTTTTCATTGGGACACCTGTGGGAATCCGTGACGGTAGGCCATGTGTTGTTGTGGGCTTGTTTCGATGGGTGCGTCGAGCGAAATGTGCGGGAAATGCATTTTTTTCCCCACATTTCGGACTATGCCGGGGTGTCTGGGTAGTAAATTCTGGGGCGATGTGCGCAAATCATACCTCTGCGGATTCCCACGGGTGTCCTCTTTTCGGAAATGCATGGGGTTCCCTGTTTTCCTTGGTGGCTTGGACACCCGAGGCCCATACCTGTATGTTGTTCCGGTCTGCAGAATGGCTGAGATTCCCCTCTGCAAACAGACTGGGGGTTGCTTGCGTTTTCGGCTTGCCACTTGCCAGCCAGGTAGGTGCACCCACACATGTGAGGTACTGTTTTCATCGGGACACCTGTGGGAACGCGTGACGGTAGGCCATGTGTTGTTGGGGGCGTGTTTCAATGGGTGCGCCGAGTGAAATGTGCTTAAAATGCATTTTTTTCCCCACATTTCGGACTTTGCGGGGGTGTCTGGGTAATAAGTTCTGGGGCGATGTACGCAAATCATACCTCTGCGGATTCCCACGGGTGTCCTCTTTTCGGAAATGCACGGGGTTCCCTGTTTTCCTTGGTGGCTTGAACACCCGAGGCCCATATCTGTACGTTGTGCCGGTCGGCAGAATGTCTGAGATTTCCCTCTGAAAACAGACTTGGGGTTACTTGTGTTTTAGGCTTTCCCCTTGGCGGCCAGGTAGGTGCACCCACGCATGTGAGGTACCGTTTTCATCGGGACACCTGTGGGAACGCGGGACGGTAGGCCATATGTTGTTGGGGGCATGTTTCAATGGGTGCGTTGAGCGAAATGTGCGGAAAAAGCGTTTTTTTCCCGAATTTTCTGACTTTGCGGGGCTGTCTGGGTAATAAAATCTGGGGCGATGTGCGCAAATCATACCTCTGCGGATTCCCACGGGTGTCCTCTTTTGGGAAATGCATGGGGTTGCCTGTTTTCCTCGGTGGCTTGGACACCCGTGGCCCATATCTGTACGTTGTGCCGGTCGGCAGAATGTCTGAGATTTCGCCATGAAAACAGACTTGGGGTTACTTGTGTTTTAGTCTTTCCCCTTGGCCGCCAGGTAGGTGCACCCACACATGTGAGGTACCGTTTTCATCGGGACACCCGTGGGAACGCGTGACGGTAGGCCATGTGTTGTTGGGTGTGTGTTTTGATGGGTGCGTCGAGCGAAATGTGCGGAAAAAGTGTTTTTTTCCTGACATTTCGGACTTTGCGGGGCTGTCTGGGTAAAAAATTCTGGGGCGATGTGCGCAAATCATACCTCTGCGGATTCCCATGGATGCCCTCTTTTCGGAAATGCATGGGGTTGCCTGTTTTCCTCGGTGGCTTGGACACCCGTGGCCCATATCTGTACGTTGTGCCGGTCGGCAGAATGTCTGAGATTTCGCCATGAAAACAGACTTGGGGTTACTTGTGTTTTAGGCTTTCCCCTTGGCGGCCAGGTAGGTGCACCCACGCATGTGAGGTACCGTTTTCATCGGGACACCTATGGGAACGCATGACGGTAGACCATGTATTGTTGGGGGTATGTTTGGATGGGTGCGTCGAGCAAAATGTGCGGAAAAAGTGTTTTTTTCCCGACATTTCGGACTTTGCGGGGCTGTCTGGGTAAAAAATTCTGGGGCGATGTGCGCAAATCATACCTCTGCGGATTCCCACGGGTGTCCACTTTTCGGAAATGCATGGGTTTCCCTGTTTTCCTCGGTGGCTTGGACACCCGAGGGCCATATCTGTACGCTGTGCCGGTCGGCAGAATGTCTGAGATTTCGCTCTGGAAACAGAATTGGGGTTACTTGTGTTTTAGGCTTTCCCCTTGGCGGCCAGGTAGGTGTACCCACACATGTGAGGTACTGTTTTCATCGGGACACCTGTGGGAACGCGTGACGGTAGGCCATGTGCTGTTGGGGGCGTGTTTTGATGGGTGCGTCGAGCGAAATGTGCGGAAAAAGCATTTTTTTCAACAAATTTCGGACTTTGCAGGGCTGTCTGGGTAATAAATCCTGGGGCGATGTGGGCAAATCATACCTCTGCGGATTCCCACGGGTGTCCTCTTTTCGGAAATGCATGGGGTTCCCCATTTTCCTTGGTGGCTTGGACACCTGAGGCCCATATCTGTATGTTGTGCCGGTCGGCAGAATGTCTGAGATTTCGCTCTGAAAAAAGACTTGGGGTTACTTGTGTTTTAGGCTTTCCCCTTGGCGGCCAGGTAGGTGCACCCACACATGTGAGATAATGTTTTCATCGGGACACCTGTGGGAACGTCTGACGGTAGGCCATGTGTTGTTGGGGGCGTGTTTCGATGGGTGCGTCGAGCGAACTGTGCGGAAAAAGCGTTTTTTTCCCGACATTTCGGACTTTGCGGGGCTGTCTGGGTAATAAAATCTGGGGCAATGTGCGCAAATCATACCTCTGCGGATTCCCATGGGTGTCCTCTTTTCGGAAATGCATGGGGTTCCCCGTTTTCCTCGGTGGCTTGGACACCCGAGGCCCATATCTGTACGTTGTGCCGGTCGGCAGAATGTCTGAGATTTCCCTCTGAAAACAGACTTGGGGTTACTTGTGTTTTAGGCTTTCCCCTTGGCGGCCAGGTACGTGCACCCACACATGTGAGGTACCGTTTTCATCGGGACACCTGTGGGAACGCGTGACGGTAGGCCATGTGTTGTTGGGGGCGTGTTTCGATGGGTGCGTCGCTCGAAATGTGCAGAAAAAGCGTTTTTTCCCTACATTTCGGACTTTGCAGGACTGTCTGGGTAATAAATTCTGGGGCGATGTGCGCAAATCATACCTCTGCGGATTCCCACGGGTGACCTCTTTTCGGAAATGCATGGGGTTCCCCGTTTTCCTTGGTGGCTTGGACACCCGAGGCCCATATCTGTACGTTGTGCCGTTCGGCAGAATGTCTGAGATTTCGCTCTGAAAACAGACCTGGGGTTACTTGTGTTTTAGGCTTTCTCCTTGGCGGCCAGGTAGGTGCACCCACACAGGTGAGGTACCGTTTTCATCGGGACACCTGTGGGAACACGTGACGGTAGGCCATGTGTTGTTGGGGGCATGTTTCGATGGGTGCGTTGAGCGAAATGTGCGGAAAAGGCATTTTTTTCCCGACATTTCGGACTTTGCGAGGCTGTCTGGGTAATAAAATCTGGGGGATGTGCGCAAATCATACCTCTGCGTATTCCCACGGGTGTCCTCTTTTCAGAAATGCATGGGGTTCCCTGTTTTACTCGGTGGCTTGGACACCCGAGGCCCATATCTGTATGTTGTGCCGGTCGGCAGAATGTCTGAGATTTCGCTCTGAAAACAGACTTGGGGTTACTTGTGTTTTAGGCTTTCTCCTTGGCGGCCAGGTAGGTGCACCCATGCATATGAGGTAGCGTTTTCATCGGGACTCCTGTGGGAACGCGTGACAGTAGGCCATATGTTGTTGGGGGCATGTTTCGATGGTGCGTTGAGCGAAATGTGCGAAAAAAGTTTTTTTTTCCCGACATTTCGGACTTTGCGGGGCTGTCTGGGTAAAAACTTCTGGGGCGATGTGCGCAAATCATACCTCTGCGGATTCCCACGGGTGTCCTCTTTTCAGAAATGCATGGGTTTTCCTGTTTTCCTCGGTGGCTTGGACACCCGAGGCCCATATCTGCACGTTGTGCCGGTCGGCAGAATGTCTGAGATTTCGCCATGAAAACAGACTTGGGGTTACTTGTGTTTTAGGCTTTCCCCTTGGCCGCCAGGTAGGTGCACCCACATATGTGAGGTACCGCTTTCATCGGGACACCTGTGGGAATGCGTGACGGTAGGCCATGTGTTGTTGAGGGCGTGTTTTTATGGGTGCGTCGAGCGAAATGTGCGGAAAAAGTGTTTTTTCCCGACATTTCGGACTTTGCGGGGCTGTCTGGGTAAAAAATTCTGGGGCGATGTGCGCAAATCACACCTCTGCGGATTCCCACGGGTGTCCTCTTTTCGGAAATGCATGGGGTTCCCTGTTTTCCCCGGTGGCTTGGACACCCGAGGGCCATATCTGTACGTTGTGCCAGTCGGCAGAATGTCTGAGATTTCGCTCTGACAACAGACTTGGGGTTACTTGTGTTTTAGGCTTTCCCCTTGGTGGCCAGGTAGGTGCACCCACACATGTAAGGTACCGTTTTTATCGAGACACCTGTGGGAATGCGTGACGGTAGACCATGTGTTGTTGGGGGCGTGTTTCGATGGGTGCGTCGAGCGAAATGTGCGGAAAAAGCGTTTTTTTCCCCACATTTCAGACTTTGCAGGGCTGTCTGGGTAATAAATTCTGGGGCGATGTGCGCAAATCATACCTCTGCGGATTCCCATGGGTGTCCGCTTTTCGGAAATGCACGGGTTTCCCTGTTTTCCTCGGTGGCTTGGACACCCAAGGTCCATATCTGTATGTTGTTCCGGTCTGCAGAATGGCTGAGATTCCCCTCTGCAAACAGACTGGGGTTTGCTTGCGTTTTCGGCTTGCCACTTGCCAGCCAGGTAGGTGCACCCACACATGTGAGGTACTGTTTTCATCGGGACACCTGTGGGAACGCGTGACGGTAGGCCATGTGTTGTTGGGGGCGTGTTTCAATGGGTGCGCCGAGTGAAATGTGCGTAAAATGCGTTTTTTTCCCCACATTTCAGACTTTGCGGGGGTGTCTGGGTAATAAATTCTGGGGCGATGTACGCAAATCATACCTCTGCGGATTCCCAGGGGTGTCCTCTTTTCGGAAATGCATGGGGTTCCCTGTTTTCCTTGGTGGCTTGAACACCCGAGGCCCATATCTGTACGTTGTGCCGGTCGGCAGAATGTCTGAGATTTCCCTCTGAAAACAGACTTGGGGTTACTTGTGTTTTAGGCTTTCCCCTTGGCGGCCAGGTAGGTGCACCCACGCATGTGAGGTACCGTTTTCATCGGGACACCGTTGGGAACGCGGGACGGTAGGCCATATGTTGTTGGGGGCATGTTTCGATGGGTGCGTTGAGCGAAATGTGCAGAAAAAGCATTTTTTTCCCGACTTTTCGGACTTTGCGGGGCTGTCTGGGTAATAAAATCTGGGGCGATGTGCGCAAATCATACCTCTGCGGATTCCCACGGGTGTCCTCTTTTGGGAAATGCATGGGGTTGCCTGTTTTACTCGGTGGCTTGGACACCCGAGGCCCATATCTGTATGTTGTGCCGGTCGGCAGAATGTCTGAGATTTCGCTCTGAAAACAGACTTGGGGTTACTTGTGTTTTAGGCTTTCTCCTTGGCGGCCAGGTAGGTTCACCCACGCATGTGAGGTAGCGTTTTCATCGGGACTCCTGTGGGAACGCGTGACAGTAGGCCATATGTTGTTGGGGGCATGTTTCGATGGTGCGTTGAGCGAAATGTGCGAAAAAAGTTTTTTTTTCCCGACATTTCGGACTTTGCGGGGCTGTCTGGGTAAAAACTTCTGGGGCGATGTGCGCAAATCATACCTCTGCGGATTCCCACGGGTGTCCTCTTTTCGGAAATGCATGGGTTTCCCTGTTTTCCTCGGTGGCTTGGACACCCGAGGCCCATATCTGCACGTTGTGCCGGTCGGCAGAATGTCTGAGATTTCGCCATGAAAACAGACTTGGGGTTACTTGTGTTTTAGGCTTTCCCCTTGGCCGCCAGGTAGGTGCACCCACATATGTGAGGTACCGCTTTCATCGGGACACCTGTGGGAACGCGTGACGGTAGGCCATGTGTTGTTGAGGGCGTGTTTTTATGGGTGCGTCGAGCGAAATGTGCGGAAAAAGTGTTTTTTCCCGACATTTCGGACTTTGCGGGGCTGTCTGGGTAAAAAATTCTGGGGCGATGTGCGCAAATCACACCTCTGCGGATTCCCACGGGTGTCCTCTTTTTGGAAATGCATGGGGTTCCCTGTTTTCCCCGGTGGCTTGGACACCCGAGGGCCATATCTGTACGTTGTGCCGGTCGGCAGAATGTCTGAGATTTCGCTCTGACAACAGACTTGGGGTTACTTGTGTTTTAGGCTTTCCCCTTGGTGGCCAGGTAGGTGCACCCACACATGTGAGGTACCGTTTTTATCGAGACACCTGTGGGAATGCGTGACGGTAGGCCATGTGTTGTTGGGGGCGTGTTTCGATGGGTGCGTCGAGCGAAATGTGCGGAAAAAGCGTTTTTTTCCACACATTTCAGACTTTGCAGGGCTGTCTGGGTAATAAATTCTGGGGCGATGTGCGCAAATCATACCTCTGCGGATTCCCACGGGTGTCCGCTTTTCGGAAATGCATGTGTTTCCCTGTTTTCCTCGGTGGCTTGGACACCCAAGGTCCATATCTGTATGTTGTTCCGGTCTGCAGAATGGCTGAGATTCCCCTCTGCAAACAGACTGGGGTTTGCTTGCGTTTTCGGCTTGCCACTTGCCAGCCAGGTAGGTGCACCCACACATGTGAGGTACTGTTTTCATCGGGACACCTGTGGGAACGCGGAACAATAGGCCATGTGTTGTTGGGGGCGTGTTTCAATGGGTGCGCCGAGTGAAATGTGCGTAAAATGCGTTTTTTTCCCCACATTTCAGACTTTGCGGGGGTGTCTGGGTAATAAATTCTGGGGCGATGTACGCAAATCATACCTCTGCGGATTCCCACGGGTGTCCTCTTTTCGGAAATGCATGGGGTTCCCTGTTTTCCTTGGTGGCTTGAACACCCGAGGCCCATATCTGTACGTTGTGCCGGTCGGCAGAATGTCTGAGATTTCCCTCTGAAAACAGACTTGGGGTTACTTGTGTTTTAGGCTTTCCCCTTGGCGGCCAGGTAGGTGCACCCACGCATGTGAGGTACCGTTTTCATCGGGACACCTGTGGGAACGCGGGACGGTAGGCCATATGTTGTTGGGGGCATGTTTCGATGGGTGCGTTGAGCGAAATGTGCAGAAAAAGCATTTTTTTCCCGACTTTTCGGACTTTGCGGGGCTGTCTGGGTAATAAAATCTGGGGCGATGTGCGCAAATCATACCTCTGCGGATTCCCACGGGTGTCCTCTTTTGGGAAATGCATGGGGTTGCCTGTTTTACTCGGTGGCTTGGACACCCGAGGCCCATATCTGTATGTTGTGCCGGTCGGCAGAATGTCTGAGATTTCGCTCTGAAAACAGACTTGGGGTTACTTGTGTTTTAGGCTTTCTCCTTGGCGGCCAGGTAGGTGCACCCACGCATGTGAGGTAGCGTTTTCATCGGGACTCCTGTGGGAACGCGTGACAGTAGGCCATATGTTGTTGGGGGCATGTTTCGATGGTGCGTTGAGCGAAATGTGCGAAAAAAGTTTTTTTTTCCCGACATTTCGGACTTTGCGGGGCTGTCTGGGTAAAAACTTCTGGGGCGATGTGCGCAAATCATACCTCTGCGGATTCCCACGGGTGTCCTCTTTTCGGAAATGCATGGGTTTCCCTGTTTTCCTCGGTGGCTTGGACACCCGAGGCCCATATCTGCACGTTGTGCCGGTCGGCAGAATGTCTGAGATTTCGCCATGAAAACAGACTTGGGGTTACTTGTGTTTTAGGCTTTCCCCTTGGCCGCCAGGTAGGTGCACCCACATATGTGAGGTACCGCTTTCATCGGGACACCTGTGGGAACGCGTGACGGTAGGCCATGTGTTGTTGAGGGCGTGTTTTTATGGGTGCGTCGAGCGAAATGTGCGGAAAAAGTGTTTTTTCCCGACATTTCAGACTTTGCGGGGCTGTCTGGGTAAAAAATTCTGGGGCGATGTGCGCAAATCACACCTCTGCGGATTCCCACGGGTGTCCTCTTTTTGGAAATGCATGGGGTTCCCTGTTTTCCCCGGTGGCTTGGACACCCGAGGGCCATATCTGTACGTTGTGCCGGTCGGCAGAATGTCTGAGATTTCGCTCTGACAACAGACTTGGGGTTACTTGTGTTTTAGGCTTTCCCCTTGGCGACCAGGTAGGTGCACCCACACATGTGAGGTACCGTTTTTATCGAGACACCTGTGGGAATGCGTGACGGTAGGCCATGTGTTGTTGGGGGCGTGTTTCGATGGGTGCGTCGAGCGAAATGTGCGGAAAAAGCGTTTTTTTCCACACATTTCAGACTTTGCAGGGCTGTCTGGGTAATAAATTCTGGGGCGATGTGCGCAAATCATACCTCTGCGGATTCCCACGGGTGTCCGCTTTTCAGAAATGCATGTGTTTCCCTGTTTTCCTCGGTGGCTTGGACACCCAAGGTCCATATCTGTATGTTGTTCCGGTCTGCAGAATGGCTGAGATTCCCCTCTGCAAACAGACAGGGGTTTGCTTGCGTTTTCGGCTTGCCACTTGCCAGCCAGGTAGGTGCACCCACACATGTGAGGTACTGTTTTCATCGGGACACCTGTGGGAACGCGTGACGGTAGGCCATGTGTTGTTGGGGGCGTGTTTCAATGGGTGCGCCGAGTGAAATGTGCGTAAAATGCGTTTTTTTCCCCACATTTCAGACTTTGCGGGGGTGTCTGGGTAATAAATTCTGGGGCGATGTACGCAAATCATACCTCTGCGGATTCCCACGGGTGTCCTCTTTTCGGAAATGCATGGGGTTCCCTGTTTTCCTTGGTGGCTTGAACACCCGAGGCCCATATCTGTACGTTGTGCCGGTCGGCAGAATGTCTGAGATTTCCCTCTGAAAACAGACTTGGGGTTACTTGTGTTTTAGGCTTTACCCTTGGCAGCCAGGTAGGTGCACCCACGCATGTGAGGTACCGTTTTCATCGGGACACCTGTGGGAACGCGGGACGGTAGGCCATATGTTGTTGGGGGCATGTTTCGATGGGTGCGTTGAGCGAAATGTGCAGAAAAAGCATTTTTTTCCCGACTTTTCGGACTTTGCGGGGCTGTCTGGGTAATAAAATCTGGGGCGATGTGCGCAAATCATACCTCTGCGGATTCCCACGGGTGTCCTCTTTTGGGAAATGCATGGGGTTGCCTGTTTTCCTCGGTGGCTTGGACACCCGAGGGCCATATCTGTACGTTGTGCCAGTCGGCAGAATGTCTGAGATTTCGCTCTGAAAACAGACTTGGGGTTACTTGTGTTTTAGGCTTTCCCCTTGGCGGCCAGGTAGGTGCACCCACACATGTGAGGTACCGTTTTCATCGGGACACCTGTGGGAACGCATGACGGTAGGCCATGTTTTGTTGGGGGCTTGTTTCGATGGGTGCGTCGAGTGAAATGTGCGGAAAAAGTGTTTTTTCCCCACATTTCGGACTTTGCAGGGCTGTCTGGGTAAAAAATTCTGGGGCGATGTGTGCAAATCATACCTCTGCGGATTCCCACGGGTATCCTCTTTTCGGAAATGCATGGGTTTCCCTGTTTTCCTCGGTGCCTTGGACACCCGTGGCCCATATCTGTACGTTGTGCCGGTCGGCAGAATGTCTGAGATTTCGCCATGAAAACAGACTTGGGGTTACTTGTGTTTTAGGCTTTCCCCTTGGCGGCCAGGTACGTGCACCCACACATGTGAGGTACCGTTTTATCGGAACACCTGTGGGAACGCGTGACGGTAGGCCATGTGTTGTTGGGTGTGTGTTTTGATGGGTGCGTCGAGCGAAATGTGCGGAAAAAGTGTTCTTTTCCCGACATTTCGGACTTTGCGGGGCTGTCTGGGTAAAAAATTCTGGGGCGATGTGCGCAAATCATACCTCTGCGGATTCCCATGGGTGTCCTCTTTTCGGAAATGAATGGGGTTCCCTGTTTTCCTCGGTGGCTTGGACACCCGAGGCCCATATCTGTACGTTTTGCCGGTCGGCAGAATGTCTGAGATTTCGCTCTGAAAACAGACTTGGGGTTACTTGTGTTTTAGGCTTTCCCCTTGGCGGTCAGGTAGATGCACCCACACATGTGAGGTACCGTTTTCATCGGGACACCTGTGGGAACGGGTGACTGTAGGCCATGTGTTGTTGGGGGCGTGTTTCGATGGGTGCGTCGAGCGAAATGTGTGGAAAAGGCTTTTTTTTCCCGACATTTCGGACTTTGCGGGCCTGTCTGGGTAATAAAATCTGAGGGGATGTACGCAAATCATAACTCTGCGTATTCCCACGGGTGTCCTCTTTTCAGAAATGCATGGGGTTCCCTGTTTTCCTTGGTGGCTTGGACACCCGAGGCCCATATCTGTACGTTGTGCCGGTCGGCAGAATGTCTGAGATTTCGCTCTGAAAACAGACTTGGGGTTACTTGTGTTTTAGGCTTTCCCCTTGGCGGCCAGGTAGGTGCACCCACGCATGTGAGGTACCGTTTTCGTCGGGACACCTGTGGGAACGCGTGACGGTAGACCATGTGTTGTTGGGGGTATGTTTGGATGGGTGCGTCGAGCGAAATGTGCGGAAAAAGCGTTTTTTTCAACACATTTCGGACTTTGCAGGGCTGTCTGGGTAATAAATTCTGGGGCGATGTGCGCAAATCATACCTCTGCGGATTCCCACGGGTGTCCTCTTTTCGGAAATGCATGGGGTTCCCCATTTTCCTTGGTGGCTTGAACACCTGAGGCCCATATCTGTATGTTGTGCCGGTCGGCAGAATGTCTGAGATTTGGCTCTGAAAAAAGACTTGGGGTTACTTGTGTTTTAGGCTTTCCCCTTGGCGGCCAGGTAGGTGCACCCGCACATGTGAGGTACCGTTTTCATCGGGACACCTGTGGGAACGCGTGACAGTAGGCATGTGTTGTTGGGGGCGTGTTTCGATGGGTGCGTCAAGCGAAATGTGCAGAAAAAGCGTTATTTTCCCCACATTTCGGACTTTGCAGGGCTGTCTGGGTAATAAAATTTGGGGCGATGTGCGCAAATCATACCTCTGCGTATTCCCACGGGTGTCCTCTTTTCGGAAATGCATGGGGTTCCCTGTTTTCCTCAGTGGCTTGGACACCCGAGGCCCATATCTGTACGTTGTGCCGGTCGGCAGAATGTCTGAGATTTCGCTCTGAAAACAGACTTGGGGTTACTTGTGTTTTAGGCTTTCCCCTTGGCGGCCAGGTAGGTGCACCCACACATGTGAGATAATGTTTTCATCGGGACACCTGTGGGATCGTGTGACGGTAGGCCATGTGTTGTTGGGGGCGTGTTTCGATGGGTGCGTCGAGCGAAATGTGCGGAAAAAGCGTTTTTTTCCCGACATTTCGGACTTTGCGGGGCTGTCTGGGTAATAAAATCTGGGGCGATGTGCGCAATCATACCTCTGCGGATTCCCATGGGTGTCCTCTTTTCGGAAATGCATGGGGTTCCCCGTTTTCCTCGGTGGCTTGGACACCCGAGGCCCATATCTGTACGTTGTGCCGGTCGGCAGAATGTCTGAGATTTCCCTCTGAAAACAGACTTGGGGTTACTTGTGTTTTAGGCTTTCCCCTTGGCGGCCAGGTACGTGCACCCACACATGTGAGGTACCGTTTTCATCGGGACACCTGTGGGAACGCGTGACGGTAGGCCATGTGTTGTTGGGGACGTGTTTCAATGGGTGCGTCGATCGAAATGTGCAGAAAAAGCGTTTTTTCCCTACATTTCGGACTTTGCAGGACTGTCTGGGTAATAAATTCTGGAGCGATGTGCGCAAATCATACCTCTGCGGATACCCACGGGTGTCCTCTTTTCGGAAATGCATGGGTTTCCCTGTTTTCGTCGGTGGCTTGGACACCCGAGGGCCATATCTGTACGCTGTGCCGGTCGGCAGAATGTCTGGGATTTCGCTCTGGAAACAGACTTGGGGTTACTTGTGTTTTAGGCTTTCCCCTTGGCGCCCAGGTAGGTGTACCCACACATGTGAGGTACTGTTTTCATCGGGACACCTGTGGGAACGCGTGACGGTAGGCCATGTGTTGTTGGGTGCGTGTTTCGATGGGTGCGTCGAGCGAAATGTGCGGAAAAAGCGTTTTTTTCAACACATTTTGGACTTTGCAGGGCTGTCTGGGTAATAAATTCTGGGGCGATGTGCGCAAATCATACCTCTGCGGATTCCCACGGGTGTCCTCTTTTCGGAAATGCATGGGGTTCCCCATTTTCCTTGGTGGCTTGAACACCTGAGGCCCATATCTGTATGTTGTGCCGGTCGGCAGAATGTCTGAGATTTCGCTCTGAAAAAAGACTTGGGGTTACTTGTGTTTTAGGCTTTCCCCTTGGCGGCCAGGTAGGTGCACCCACACATGTGAGGTACCGTTTTCATCGGGACACCTGTGGGAACGCGTGACAGTAGGCATGTGTTGTTGGGGGCGTGTTTCGATGGGTGCGTCAAGCGAAATGTGCAGAAGAAGCGTTTTTTTCCCCACATTTCGGACTTTGCAGGGCTGTCTGGGTAATAAAATTTGGGGCGATGTGCGCAAATCATACCTCTGCGTATTCCCACGGGTGTCCTCTTTTCGGAAATGCATGGGGTTCCCTGTTTTCCTCGGTGGCTTGGACACCCGAGGCCCATATCTGTACGTTGTGCCGGTCGGCAGAATGTCTGAGATTTCGCTCTGAAAACAGACTTGGGGTTACTTGTGTTTTAGGCTTTCCCCTTGGCGGCCAGGTAGGTGCACCCACACATGTGAGGTACTGTTTTCATCGGGACACCTGTGGGAACGCATGACGGTAGGCCATGTGTTGTTGGGGGCATGTTTCGATGGATGCGTTGAGAGAAATGTGCGGAAAAAGCGTTTTTTTCCCCACATTTCGGACTTTGCAGGACTGTCTGGGTAATAAATTCTGGGGCGATGTGCGCAAATCATACCTCTGCGGATTCCCACGGGTGTCCTCTTTTCGGAAATGCATGGGGTTCCCCGTTTTCCTTGGTGGCTTGGACACCCGAGGCCCATATCTGTACGTTGTGCCGGTCGGCAGAATGTCTGAGATTTCGCTCTGAAAACAGACCTGGGGTTACTTGTGTTTTAGGCTTTCCCCTTGGCTGCCAGATAGGTGCACCCACACATGTGAGGTAACGTTTTCATCGGGACACCGGTGGTAACGTGTGACAGTAGGCCATGTGTTGTTGGGGCGTGTTTCGATGGGTGCGTCGAGCGAAATGTGCGGGAAAAAGCGTTTTTTCCCCGACATTTCGGACTTTGCGGGGCTTTCTGGGTAATAAAATCTGGGGCGATGTGCGCAAATCATACCACTGCAGATTCCCATGGGTGTCCTCTTTTCGGAAATGCATGGGGTTCCCCGTTTTCCTCGGTGGCTTGGACACCCGAGGCCCATATCTGTACGTTGTGCCGGTCGGCAGAATGTCTGAGATTTCCCTCTGAAAACAGACTTGGGGTTACTTGTGTTTTGGGCTTTCCCCTTGGCGGCCAGGTACGTGCACCCACACATGTGAGGTACCGTTTTCATCGGGACACCTGTGGGAACGCGTGACGGTAGGCCATGTGTTGTTGGGGGCGTGTTTTGATGGGTGCGTCGATCGAAATGTGCAGAAAACGCGTTTTTTCCCTACATTTCGGACTTTGCGGGGCTGTCTGGGTAATAAAATCTGGGGCGATGTGCGCAAATCATACCTCTGTGGATTCCCACGGGTGTCCTCTTTTCGGAAATGCATGGGGTTCCCTGTTTTCCTCGGTGCTTGGACACCCGAGGCCCATATCTGTACGTTGTGCCGGTCGGCAGAATGTCTGAGATTTCGCTCTGAAAACAGACTTGGGGTTACTTGTGTTTTAGGCTTTCCCCTTGGCGGCCAGGTAGGTGCACCCACACATGTGAGGTACTGTTTTCATCGGGACACCTGTGGGAACGCATGACGGTAGGCCATGTGTTGTTGGGGGCATGTTTCGATGGATGCGTTGAGAGAAATGTGCGGAAAAAGCGTTTTTTTCCCCACATTTCGGACTTTGCAGGACTGTCTGGGTAATAAATTCTGGGGCGATGTGCGCAAATCATACCTCTGCGGATTCCCACGGGTGTCCTCTTTTCGGAAATGCATGGGGTTCCCCGTTTTCCTTGGTGGCTTGGACACCCGAGGCCCATATCTGTACGTTGTGCCGGTCGGCAGAATGTCTGAGATTTCGCTCTGAAAACAGACCTGGGGTTACTTGTGTTTTAGGCTTTCCCCTTGGCTGCCAGATAGGTGCACCCACACATGTGAGGTAACGTTTTCATCGGGACACCTGTGGGAACGTGTGACAGTAGGCCATGTGTTGTTGGGGCGTGTTTCGATGGGTGCGTCGAGCGAAATGTGCGGGAAAAAGCGTTTTTTTCCCGACATTTCGGACTTTGCGGGGCTTTCTGGGTAATAAAATCTGGGGCGATGTGCGCAAATCATACCTCTGCAGATTCCCATGGGTGTCCTCTTTTCGGAAATGCATGGGGTTCCCCGTTTTCCTCGGTGGCTTGGACACCCGAGGCCCATATCTGTACGTTGTGCCGGTCGGCAGAATGTCTGAGATTTCCCTCTGAAAACAGACTTGGGGTTACTTGTGTTTTGGGCTTTCCCCTTGGCGGCCAGGTACGTGCACCCACACATGTGAGGTACCGTTTTCATCGGGACACCTGTGGGAACGCGTGACGGTAGGCCATGTGTTGTTGGGGGCGTGTTTTGATGGGTGCGTCGATCGAAATGTGCAGAAAACGCGTTTTTTCCCTACATTTCGGACTTTGCGGGGCTGTCTGGGTAATAAAATCTGGGGCGATGTGCGCAAATCATACCTCTGTGGATTCCCACGGGTGTCCTCTTTTCGGAAATGCATGGGGTTCCCTGTTTTCCTCGGTGGTTTGGACACCCGAGGCCCATATCTGTACGTTGTGCCGGTCGGCAGAATGTCTGAGATTTCGCTCTGAAAACAGACTTGGGGTTACTTGTGTTTTAGGCTTTCCCCTTGGCGGCCAGGTAGGTGCACCCACACATGTGAGGTACTGTTTTCATCGGGACACCTGTGGGAACGCATCACGGTAGGCCATGTGTTGTTGGGGGCATGTTTCGATGGATGCGTCGAGAGAAATGTGCGGAAAAAGCGTTTTTTTCACCACATTTCGGACTTTGCAGGACTGTCTGGGTAATAAAATCTGGGGCGATGTGCGCAAATCATACCTCTGCCGATTCCCATGGGTGTCCTCTTTTCGGAAATGCATGGGGTTCCCCGTTTTCCTCGGTGGCTTGGACACCCGAGGCCCATATCTGTACGTTGTGCCGGTCGGCAGAATGTCTGAGATTTCCCTCTGAAAACAGACTTG
The DNA here is from genome assembly GCF_040938575.1 of Ambystoma mexicanum. Classification (NCBI taxonomy): domain Eukaryota; kingdom Metazoa; phylum Chordata; class Amphibia; order Caudata; family Ambystomatidae; genus Ambystoma; species Ambystoma mexicanum. Next base: position 1,397,931,913 of record NC_090924.1, read on the forward strand.
GGGTTACTTGTGTTTTAGGCTTTCCCCTTGGCGGCCAGGTACGTGCACCCACACATGTGAGGTACTGTTTTCATCGGGACACCTGTGGGAACGCGTGACGGTAGGCCATGTGTTGTTGGGGGCGTGTTTCGATGGGTGTGTCGATCGAAATGTGCAGAAAACGCGTTTTTTCCCTACATTTCGGACTTTGCGGGGCTGTCTGGGTAATAAAATCTGGGGCGATGTGCGCAAATCATACCTCTGCGGATTCCCACGGGTGTCCTCTTTTCGGAAATGCATGGGGTTCCCTGTTTTCCTCGGTGGCTTGGACACCCGAGGCCCATATCTGTACGTTGTGCCGGTCGGCAGAATGTCTGAGATTTCGCTCTGAAAAAAGACTTGGGGTTACTTGTGTTTTAGGCTTTCCCCTTGGCGGCCAGGTAGGTGCACCCACACATGTGAGGTACTGTTTTCATCGGGACACCTGTGGGAACGCATGACGGTAGGCCATGTGTTGTTGGGGGCATGTTTCGATGGATGCGTCGAGAGAAATGTGCGGAAAAAGCGTTTTTTTCACCACATTTCGGAATTTGCAGGACTGTCTGGGTAATAAATTCTGGGGCGATGTGCGCAAATCATACCTCTGCCGATTCCCACGGGTGTCCTCTTTTCAGAAATGCATGGGGTTCCCCGTTTTCCTTGGTGGCTTGGACCCCCGAGGCCCATATCTGTACGTTGTGCCGGTCGGCAGAATGTCTGAGATTTCGCTCTGAAAACAGACCTGGGGTTACTTGTGTTTTAGGCTTTCTCCTTGGCGACCAGGTAGGTGCACCCACACAGGTGAGGTACCGTTTTCATCGGGACACCTGTGGGAACACGTGACGGTAGGCCATGTGTTGTTGGGGGCATGTTTCGATAGGTGCGTCGAGCGAAATGTGCGGAAAAGGCATTTTTTTGCCGACATTTCAGACTTTGCGAGGCTGTCTGGGTAATAAAATCTGGGGGATGTGCGCAAATCATACCTCTGCGTATTCCTACGTGTGTCCTCTTTTCAGAAATGCATTGGGTTCCCTGTTTTACTCGGTGGCTTGGACACCCGAGGCCCATATCTATATGTTGTGCCGGTCGGCAGAATGTCTGAGATTTCGCTCTGAAAACAGACTTGGGGTTACTTGTGTTTTAGGCTTTCTCCTTGGCGGCCAGGTAGGTGCACCCACGCATGTGAGGTAGCGTTTTCATCGGGACTCCTGTGGGAACGTGTGACGGTAGGCCATATGTTGTTGGGGGCATGTTTCGATGGGTGCGTTGAGCGAAATGTGCGAGAAAGTTTTTTTTCCCGACATTTCGGACTTTGCGGGGCTGTCTGGGTAAAAACTTCAGGGGCGATGTGCGCAAATCATACCTCTGCGGATTCCCACGGGTGTCCTCTTTTCGGAAATGCATGGGTTTCCCTGTTTTCCTCGGTGGCTTGGACACCTGAGGCCCATATCTGCACGTTGTGCCGGTCGGCAGAATGTCTGAGATTTCGCCATGAAAACAGACTTGGGGTTACTTGTGTTTTAGGCTTTCCCCTTGGCCGCCAGGTAGGTGCACCCACATATGTGAGGTACCGCTTTCATCGGGACACCTGTGGGAACGCGTGACAGTAGGCCATGTGTTGTTGGGGGCGTGTTTCGATGGGTGTGTCGATCGAAATGTGCAGAAAACGCGTTTTTTCCCTACATTTCGGACTTTGCGGGGCTGTCTGGGTAATAAAATCTGGGGCGATGTGCGCAAATCATACCTCTGCGGATTCCCACGGGTGTCCTCTTTTCGGAAATGCATGGGGTTCCCTGTTTTCCTCGGTGGCTTGGACACCCGAGGGCCATATCTGTACGTTGTGCCGGTCGGCAGAATGTCTGAGATTTCGCTCTGACAACAGACTTGGGGTTACTTGTGTTTTAGGCTTTCCCCTTGGCGGCCAGGTAGGTGCACCCACACATGTGAGGTACCGTTTTCATCGAGACACCTGTGGGAATGCGTGACGGTAGGCCATGTGTTGTTGGGGGCGTGTTTCGATGGGTGCGTTGAGCGAAATGTGCGGAAAAGGCATTTTTTTGCCGACATTTCAGACTTTGCGAGGCTGTCTGGGTAAAAAATTCTGGGGCGAAGTGCGCAAATCATACCTCTGCGGATTCCCACGGGTGTCCTCTTTTTGGAAATGCATGAGGTTCCCCGTTTTCCTTGGTGGCTTGGACACCGAGGCCCATATCTGTACGTTGTGCCGGTCGGCAGAATGTCTAATATTTCGCTCTGAAAACAGAATTGGGGTTATTTGTGTTTTAGGCTTTCCCCTTGGCAGCCAGGTAGGTGCACCCACACATGTGGGGTACCGTTTTCATCGGGACACCTGTGGGAATGCGGGACGGTAGGCCATGTTTTGTTGGGGGCGTGTTTCGATGGGTACGTCGAGCGAAATGTGCGGAAAAAGCGTTTTTTTCCCCACATTTCAGACTTTGCAGGGCTGTCTGGGTAATAAATTCTGGGGCGATGTGCGCAAATCATACCTCTGCGGATTCCCATGGGTGTCCGCTTTTCAGAAATGCATGGGTTTCCCTGTTTTCCTCGGTGGCTTGTACACCCGAGGGCCATATCTGTACGCTGTGCCGGTCGGCAGAATGTCTGAGATTTCGCTCTGTAAACAGACTTGGGGTTACTTGTGTTTTAGGCTTTCCCCTTGGCGGCCAGGTAGGTGCACCCACACATGTGAGGTACCGTTTTCATCGGGACACCTGTGGGAACACGTGACAGTAGGCATGTGTTGTTGGGGGCGTGTTTCGATGGGTGCGTCAAGCGAAATGTGCAGAAAAAGCGTTTTTTTCCCCACATTTCGGACTTTGCAGGGCTGTCTGGGTAATAAAATTTGGGGCGATGTGCGCAAATCATACCTCTGCATATTCCCACGGGTGGCCTCTTTTCGGAAATGCATGGGGTTCCCTGTTTTCCTCGGTGGCTTGGACACCCGAGGCCCATATCTGTAGGTTGTGCCGGTCGGCAGAATGTCTGAGATTTCGCTCTGAAAACAGACTTGGGGTTACTTGTGTTTTAGGCTTTCCCCTTGGCGGCCAGGTTGGTGCACCCACGCATGTGAGGTACCGTTTTCGTCGGGACACCTGTGGGAACGCGTGACGGTAGACCATGTATTGTTGGGGATATGTTTGGATGGGTGCGTCGAGCGAAATGTGCGGAAAAAGCGTTTTTTTCAACACATTTCGGACTTTGCAGGGCTGTCTGGGTAATAAATTCTGGGGCGATGTGCGCAAATCATACCTCTGCGGATTCCCACGGGTGTCCTCTTTTCGGAAATGCATGGGGTTCCCCATTTTCCTTGGTGGCTTGAACACCTGAGGCCCATATCTGTATGTTGTGCCGGTCGGCAGAATGTCTGAGATTTGGCTCTGAAAAAAGACTTGGGGTTACTTGTGTTTTAGGCTTTCCCCTTGGCGGCCAGGTAGGTGCACCCACACATGTGAGGTACCGTTTTCATCGGGACACCTGTGGGAACGCGTGACAGTAGGCATGTGTTGTTGGGGGCGTGTTTCGATGGGTGCGTCAAGCGAAATGTGCAGAAAAAGCGTTATTTTCCCCACATTTCGGACTTTGCAGGGCTGTCTGGGTAATAAAATTTGGGGCGATGTGCGCAAATCATACCTCTGCGTATTCCCACGGGTGTCCTCTTTTCGGAAATGCATGGGGTTCCCTGTTTTCCTCGGTGGCTTGGACACCCGAGGCCCATATCTGTACGTTGTGCCGGTCGGCAGAATGTCTGAGATTTCGCTCTGAAAACAGACTTGGGGTTACTTGTGTTTTAGGCTTTCCCCTTGGCGGCCAGGTAGGTGCACCCACACATGTGAGATAATGTTTTCATCGGGACACCTGTGGGAACGTGTGACGGTAGGCCATGTGTTGTTGGGGGCGTGTTTCGATGGGTGCGTCGAGCGAAATGTGCGGAAAAAGCGTTTTTTTCCCGACATTTCGGACTTTGCGGGGCTGTCTGGGTAATAAAATCTGGGGCGATGTGCGCAATCATACCTCTGCGGATTCCCATGGGTGTCCTCTTTTCGGAAATGCATGGGGTTCCCCGTTTTCCTCGGTGGCTTGGACACCCGAGGCCCATATCTGTACGTTGTGCCGGTCGGCAGAATGTCTGAGATTTCCCTCTGAAAACAGACTTGGGGTTACTTGTGTTTTAGGCTTTCCCCTTGGCGGCCAGGTACGTGCACCCACACATGTGAGGTACCGTTTTCATCGGGACACCTGTGGGAACGCGTGACGGTAGGCCATGTGTTGTTGGGGGAGTGTTTCAATGGGTGCGTCGATCGAAATGTGCAGAAAAAGCGTTTTTTCCCTACATTTCGGACTTTGCAGGACTGTCTGGGTAATAAATTCTGGGGCGATGTGCGCAAATCATACCTCTGCGGATTCCCACGGGTGTCCTCTTTTCGGAAATGCATGGGTTTCCCTGTTTTCGTCGGTGGCTTGGACACCCGAGGGCCATATCTGTACGCTGTGCCGGTCGGCAGAATGTCTGGGATTTCGCTCTGGAAACAGACTTGGGGTTACTTGTGTTTTAGGCTTTCCCCTTGGCGCCCAGGTAGGTGTACCCGCACATGTGAGGTACTGTTTTCATCGGGACACCTGTGGGAACGCGTGACGGTAGGCCATGTGTTGTTGGGTGCGTGTTTCGATGGGTGCGTCGAGCGAAATGTGCGGAAAAAGCGTTTTTTTCAACACATTTCGGACTTTGCAGGGCTGTCTGGGTAATAAATTCTGGGGCGATGTGCGCAAATCATACCTCTGCGGATTCCCACGGGTGTCCTCTTTTCGGAAATGCATGGGGTTCCCCATTTTCCTTGGTGGCTTGAACACCTGAGGCCCATATCTGTATGTTGTGCCGGTCGGCAGAATGTCTGAGATTTGGCTCTGAAAAAAGACTTGGGGTTACTTGTGTTTTAGGCTTTCCCCTTGGCGGCCAGGTAGGTGCACCCACACATGTGAGGTACCGTTTTCATCGGGACACCTGTGGGAACGTGTGACGGTAGGCCATGTGTTGTTGGGGGCGTGTTTCGATGGGTGCGTCGAGCGAAATGTGCGGAAAAAGCGTTTTTTTCCCGACATTTCGGACTTTGCGGGGCTGTCTGGGTAATAAAATCTGGGGCGATGTGCGCAATCATACCTCTGCGGATTCCCATGGGTGTCCTCTTTTCGGAAATGCATGGGGTTCCCCGTTTTCCTCGGTGGCTTGGACACCCGAGGCCCATATCTGTACGTTGTGCCGGTCGGCAGAATGTCTGAGATTTCCCTCTGAAAACAGACTTGGGGTTACTTGTGTTTTAGGCTTTCCCCTTGGCGGCCAGGTACGTGCACCCACACATGTGAGGTACCGTTTTCATTGGGACACCTGTGGGAACGCGTGACGGTAGGCCATGTGTTGTTGGGGGTGTGTTTCAATGGGTGCGTCGATCGAAATGTGCAGAAAAAGCGTTTTTTCCCTACATTTCGGACTTTGCAGGACTGTCTGGGTAATAAATTCTGGGGCGATGTGCGCAAATCATACCTCTGCGGATTCCCACGGGTGTCCTCTTTTCGGAAATGCATGGGGTTCCCCGTTTTCCTTGGTGGCTTGGACACCCGAGGCCCATATCTGTACGTTGTGCCGGTCGGCAGAATGTCTGAGATTTCGCTCTGAAAACAGACCTGGGGTTACTTGTGTTTTAGGCTTTCCCCTTGGCTGCCAGATAGGTGCACCCACACATGTGAGGTAACGTTTTCATCGGGACACCTGTGGGAACGTGTGACGGTAGGCCATGTGTTGTTGGGGCGTGTTTCGATGGGTGCGTCGAGCGAAATGTGCGGGAAAAAGCGTTTTTTTCCCGACATTTCGGACTTTGCGGGGCTGTCTGGGTAATAAAATCTGGGGCGATGTGCGCAAATCATACCTCTGCAGATTCCCATGGGTGTCCTCTTTTCGGAAATGCATGGGGTTCCCCATTTTCCTCGGTGGCTTGGACACCCGAGGCCCATATCTGTACGTTGTGCCGGTCGGCAGAATGTCTGAGATTTCGCTCTGAAAACAGACTTGGGGTTACTTGTGTTTTAGGCTTTCCCCTTGGCGGCCAGGTAGGTGCACCCACACATGTGAGGTACTGTTTTCATCGGGACACCTGTGGGAACGCATCACGGTAGGCCATGTGTTGTTGGGGGCATGTTTCGATGGATGCGTCGAGAGAAATGTGCGGAAAAAGCGTTTTTTTCACCACATTTCGGACTTTGCAGGACTGTCTGGGTAATAAAATCTGGGGCGATGTGCGCAAATCATACCTCTGCCGATTCCCATGGGTGTCCTCTTTTCGGAAATGCATGGGGTTCCCCGTTTTCCTCGGTGGCTTGGACACCCGAGGCCCATATCTGTACGTTGTGCCGGTCGGCAGAATGTCTGAGATTTCCCTCTGAAAACAGACTTGGGGTTACTTGTGTTTTAGGCTTTCCCCTTGGCGGCCAGGTACGTGCACCCACACATGTGAGGTACTGTTTTCATCGGGACACCTGTGGGAACGCGTGACGGTAGGCCATGTGTTGTTGGGGGCGTGTTTCGATGGGTGTGTCGATCGAAATGTGCAGAAAACGCGTTTTTTCCCTACATTTCGGACTTTGCGGGGCTGTCTGGGTAATAAAATCTGGGGCGATGTGCGCAAATCATACCTCTGCGGATTCCCACGGGTGTCCTCTTTTCGGAAATGCATGGGGTTCCCTGTTTTCCTCGGTGGCTTGGACACCCGAGGCCCATATCTGTACGTTGTGCCGGTCGGCAGAATGTCTGAGATTTCGCTCTGAAAACAGACTTGGGGTTACTTGTGTTTTAGGCTTTCCCCTTGGCGGCCAGGTAGGTGCACCCACACATGTGAGGTACTGTTTTCATCGGGACACCTGTGGGAACGCATGACGGTAGGCCATGTGTTGTTGGGGGCATGTTTCGATGGATGCGTCGAGAGAAATGTGCGGAAAAAGCGTTTTTTTCACCACATTTCGGAATTTGCAGGACTGTCTGGGTAATAAATTCTGGGGCGATGTGCGCAAATCATACCTCTGCCGATTCCCACGGGTGTCCTCTTTTCAGAAATGCATGGGGTTCCCCGTTTTCCTTGGTGGCTTGGACCCCCGAGGCCCATATCTGTACGTTGTGCCGGTCGGCAGAATGTCTGAGATTTCGCTCTGAAAACAGACCTGGGGTTACTTGTGTTTTAGGCTTTCTCCTTGGTGACCAGGTAGGTGCACCCACACAGGTGAGGTACCGTTTTCATCGGGACACCTGTGGGAACACGTGACGGTAGGCCATGTGTTGTTGGGGGCATGTTTCGATAGGTGCGTCGAGCGAAATGTGCGGAAAAGGCATTTTTTTGCCGACATTTCAGACTTTGCGAGGCTGTCTGGGTAATAAAATCTGGGGGATGTGCGCAAATCATACCTCTGCGTATTCCTACGTGTGTCCTCTTTTCAGAAATGCATTGGGTTCCCTGTTTTACTCGGTGGCTTGGACACCCGAGGCCCATATCTATATGTTGTGCCGGTCGGCAGAATGTCTGAGATTTCGCTCTGAAAACAGACTTGGGGTTACTTGTGTTTTAGGCTTTCTCCTTGGCGGCCAGGTAGGTGCACCCACGCATGTGAGGTAGAGTTTTCATCGGGACTCCTGTGGGAACGCGTGACGGTAGGCCATATGTTGTTGGGGGCATGTTTCGATGGGTGCGTTGAGCGAAATGTGCGAAAAAAGTGTTTTTTCCCGACATTTCGGACTTTGCGGGGCTGTCTGGGTAAAAAATTCTGGGGCGATGTGCGCAAATCATACCTCTGCGGATTCCCACGGGTGTCCTCTTTTCGGAAATGCATGGGTTTCCCTGTTTTCCTCGGTGGCTTGGACACCTGAGGCCCATATCTGCACGTTGTGCCGGTCGGCAGAATGTCTGAGATTTCGCCATGAAAACAGACTTGGGGTTACTTGTGTTTTAGGCTTTCCCCTTGGCCGCCAGGTAGGTGCACCCACATATGTGAGGTACCGCTTTCATCGGGACACCTGTGGGAACGCGTGACAGTAGGCCATGTGTTGTTGAGGGCGTGTTTTGATGGGTGCGTCGAGCGAAATGTGCGGAAAAAGTGTTTTTTCCCGACATTTCGGACTTTGCGGGGCTGTCTGGGTAAAAAATTCTGGGGCGATGTGCGCAAATCACACCTCTGAGGATTCCCACGGGTGTCCTCTTTTCGGAAATGCATGGGGTTCCCTGTTTTCCTCGGTGGCTTGGACACCCGAGGGCCATATCTGTACGTTGTGCCGGTCGGCAGAATGTCTGAGATTTCGCTCTGACAACAGACTTGGGGTTACTTGTGTTTTAGGCTTTCCCCTTGGCGGCCAGGTAGGTGCACCCACACATGTGAGGTACCGTTTTCATCGAGACACCTGTGGGAATGCGTGACGGTAGGCCATGTGTTGTTGGGGGCGTGTTTCGATGGGTGCGTTGAGCGAAATGTGCGGAAAAAGTGTTTTTTCCCGACATTTCGGACTTTGCGGGGCTATCTGGGTAAAAAATTCTGGGGCAAAGTGCGCAAATCATACCTCTGCGGATTCCCACGGGTGACCTCTTTTTGGAAATGCATGAGGTTCCCTGTTTTCCTCGGTGGCTTGGACACCCGAGGCCCATATCTGTACGTTGTGCCGGTCGGCAGAATGTCTGAGATTTCGCGCTGAAAACAGACTTGGGGTTACTTGTGTTTTAGGCTTTCCCCTTGGCTGCCAGGTAGGTGCACCCACACATGTGAGGTAACGTTTTCATCGAGACACCTGTGGGAACGTGTGACGGTAGGCCATGTGTTGTTGGGGGCGTGTTTCGATGGGTGCGTCGAGCGAAATGTGCGGAAAAAGCGTTTTTTTCCCGACATTTCGGACTTTGCGGGGCTGTCTGGGTAATAAAATCTGGGGCGATGTGCGTAAATCATACCTCTGCGGATTCCCATGGGTGTCCTCTTTTCGGAAATGCATGGGGTTCCCCGTTTTCCTCGGTGGCTTGGACACCCGAGGCCCATATCTGTACGTTGTGCCGGTCGGCAGAATATCTGAGATTTCGCTCTGAAAACAGACTTGGGGTTACTTGTGTTTTAGGCTTTCCCCTTGGCGGCCAGGTACGTGCACCCACACATGTGAGGTACCGTTTTCATCGGGACACCTGTGGGAACGCGTGACGGTAGGCCATGTGTTGTTGGGTGCGTGTTTCGATGGGTGCGTCGATCGAAATGTGCAGAAAAAGCGTTTTTTCCCTACATTTCGGATTTTGCGGGGCTGTCTGGGTAATAATATCTGGGGCGATGTGCGCAAATCATACCTCTGCGGATTCCCACGGGTGTCCTCTTTTCGGAAATGCATGGGGTTCCCTGTTTTCCTCGATGGCTTGGACACCCGAGGCCCATATCTGTACGTTGTGCAGGTCGGCAGAATGTCTGAGATTTCGCTCTGAAAACAGACTTGGGGTTACTTGTGTTTTAGGCTTTCCGCTTGGCGGCCAGGTAGGTGCACCCACACATGTGAGGTACTGTTTTCATCGGGACACCTGTGGGAATGCATGACGGTAGGCCATGTGTTGTTGGGGGCATGTTTCGATGGATGCGTCGAGAGAAATGTGCGGAAAAAGCGTTTTTTTCCCCACATTTCGGACTTTGCAGGACTGTCTGGGTAATAAATTCTGGGGCGATGTGCGCAAATCATACCTCTGCGGATTCCCACCGGTGTCCTCTTTTCGGAAATGCATGGGGTTCCCCGTTTTCCTTGGTGGCTTGGACACCCGAGGCCCATATCTGTACGTTGTGCCGGTCGGCAGAATGTCTGAGATTTCGCTCTGAAAACAGACCTGGGGTTACTTGTGTTTTAGGCTTTCTCCTTGGCGGCCAGGTAGGTGCACCCACACAGGTGAGGTACCGTTTTCATCGGGACACCTGTGGGAACACGTGACGGTAGGCCATGTGTTGTTGGGGGCATGTTTGGATGGGTGCGTCGAGCGAAATGTGCGGAAAAGGCATTTTTTTCCCGACATTTCGGACTTTGCGAGGCTGTCTGGGTAATAAAATCTGGGGGATGTGCGCAAATCATACCTCTGCGTATTCCCACGGGTGTCCTCTTTTCAGAAATGCATGGGGTTCCCTGATTTACTCAGTGGCTTGGACACCCGAGGCCCATATCTGTATGTTGTGCCGATCGGCAGAATGTCTGAGATTTCGCTCTGAAAACAGACTTAGGGTTACTTGTGTTTTAGGCTTTCTCCTTGGCGGCCAGGTAGGTGCACCCACGCATGTGAGGTAGCGTTTTCATCGGGACTCCTGTGGGAACGCGTGACGGTAGGCCATATGTTGTTGGGGGCATGTTTCGATGGGTGCGTTGAGCGAAATGTGCGAAAAAAGTTTTTTTTCCCGACATTTCAGACTTTGCGGGGCTGTCTGAGTAAAAACCTCTGGGGCGATGTGCGCAAATCATACCTCTGCGGATTCCCACGGGTGTCCTCTTTTCGGAAATGCATGGGTTTCCCTGTTTTCCTCGGTGGCTTGGACACCCGAGGCCCATATCTGCACGTTGTGCCGGTCGGCAGAATGTCTGAGATTTCGCCATGAAAACAGACTTGGGGTTACTTGTGTTTTAGGCTTTCCCCTTGGCCGCCAGGTAGGTGCACCCACATATGTGAGGTACCGCTTTCATCGGGACACCTGTGGGAACGCGTGATGGTAGGCCATGTGTTGTTGAGGGCGTGTTTTGATGGGTGCGTCGAGCGAAATGTGCGGAAAAAGTGTTTTTTCCCGACATTTTGGACTTTGCGAGGCTGTCTGGGTAATAAAATCTGGGGGATGTGCGCAAATCATACCTCTGCGTATTCCCACGGGTGTCCTCTTTTCAGAAATGCATGGGGTTCCCTGATTTACTCAGTGGCTTGGACACCCGAGGCCCATATCTGTATGTTGTGCCGATCGGCAGAATGTCTGAGATTTCGCTCTGAAAACAGACTTAGGGTTACTTGTGTTTTAGGCTTTCTCCTTGGCGGCCAGGTAGGTGCACCCACGCATGTGAGGTAGCGTTTTCATCGGGACTCCTGTGGGAACGCCTGACGGTAGGCCATATGTTGTTGGGGGCATGTTTCGATGGGTGCGTTGAGCGAAATGTGCGAAAAAAGTTTTTTTTCCCGACATTTCAGACTTTGCGGGGCTGTCTGAGTAAAAACCTGTGGGGCGATGTGCGCAAATCATACCTCTGCGGATTCCCACGGGTGTCCTCTTTTCGGAAATGCATGGGTTTCCCTGTTTTCCTCGGTGGCTTGGACACCCGAGGCCCATATCTGCACGTAGTGCCGATCGGCAGAATGTCTGAGATTTCGCCATGAAAACAGACTTGGGGTTACTTGTGTTTTAGGCTTTCCCCTTGGCCGCCAGGTAGGTGCACCCACATATGTGAGGTACTGCTTTCATCGGGACACCTGTGGGAACGCGTGACGGTAGGCCATGTGTTGTTGAGGGCGTGTTTTGATGGGTGCGTCGAGCGAAATGTGCGGAAAAAGTGTTTTTTCCCGACATTTTGGACTTTGCGGGGCTGTCTGGGTAAAAAATTCTGGGGCGATGTGCGCAAATCACACCTCTGTGGATTCCCACGGGTGTCCTCTTTTCGGAAATGCATGGGGTTCCCTGCTTTCCTCGGTGGCTTGGACACCCGAGGGCCATATCTGTACGTTGTGCCGGTCGGCAGAATGTCTGAGATTTCGCTCTGACAAAAAACTTGGGGTTACTTGTGTTTTAGGCTTTCCCCTTGGCGGCCAGGTAGGTGCACCCACACATGTGAGGTACTGTTTTCATCGAGACACCTGTGGGAATGCGTGACGGTAGGCCATGTGTTGTTGGGGGCGTGTTTCGATGGGTGCGTCGAGCGAAATGTGCGGAAAAAGCAATTTTTTACCCACATTTCGGACTTTGCGGTGCTGTCTGGGTAATAAATTCTGGGGCGATGTGCGCAAATCATACCTCTGCGGATTCCCACGGGTGTCCTCTTTTTGGAAATGCATGAGGTTCCCCGTTTTCCTTGGTGGCTTGGACACTCGAGGCCCATATCTGTATGTTGTGCCGGTCGGCAGAATGTCTGAGATTTCGCTCTGAAAACAGAATTGGGGTTATTTGTGTTTTAGGCTTTCCCCTTGGCGGCCAGGTAGGTGCACCCACACATGTGGGGTACCGTTTTCATCGGGACACCTGTGGGAATGCGGGATGGTAGGCCATGTTTTGTTGGGGGCGTGTTTCGATGGGTACGTCGAGCGAAACGTGCGGAAAAAGCGTTTTTTTCCCCACATTTCAGACTTTGCAGGGCTGTCTGGGTAATAAATTCTGGGGCGATGTGCGCAAATCATACCTCTGCATATTCCCACGGGTGTCCTCTTTTCGGAAATGCATGGGGTTCCCTGTTTTCCTCGGTGGCCTGGAAACCAGAGGGCAATATCTGTATGTTGTGCCGGTCGGCAGAATGTCTGAGATTTCGCTCTGAAAACAGACTTGGGGTTACTTGTGTTTTAGGCTTTCCCCTTGGCGGCCAGGTAGGTGCACCCACACATGTGAGGTACCATTTTCATCGGGACACCTGTGGGAATGCGTGACTGTAGGCCATGTCTTGTTGGGGGCGTGTTTCGATGGGTGCGTCGAGCGAAATGTGCGGAAAAGGTGTTTTTTTCCCCACATTTCGGACTTTGCGGGGGTGTCTGGGTAATAAATTCTGGGGCGATGTTCGCAAATCATACCTCTGCGGATTCCCACGGGTGTCCTCTTTTCGGAAATGCATGGGGTTCCCTGTTTTCCTTGGTGGCTTGAACACCCGAGGCCCATATCTGTACGTTGTGCCGGTCGGCAGAATGTCTGAGATTTCGCTCTGAAAACAGACTTGGGGCTACTTGTGTTTTAGGCTTTCCCCTTGGCGGCCAGGTAGGTGCACCCACACATGTGAGGTACCGTTTTCATCGGGACACCTGTGGGAACGGTTGACAGTAGGCATGTGTTGTTGGGGGCGTGTTTCGATGGGTGCGTCAAGCGAAATGTGCAGAAAAAGCGGTTTTTTCCCCACATTTCGGACTTTGCAGGGCTGTCTGGGTAATAAAATTTGGGGCGATGTGCGCAAATCATACCTCTGCGGATTCCCATGGGTGTCCTCTTTTCGGAAATGCATGGGGTTCCCTGTTTTCCTCGGTGGCTTGGACACCCGAGGCCCATATCTGTACGTTGTGCCGGTCGGCAGAATGTCTGAGATTTCGCTCTAAATACAGACTTGGGGTTACTTGTGTTTTAGGCTTTCCCCTTGGCGGCCAGGTAGGTGCACCCACACATGTGAGGTACTGTTTTCATCGGGACACCTGTGGGAACGCATGACGGTAGGCCATGTGTTGTTGGGGGCATGTTTCGATGGATGCGTCGAGAGAAATGTGCGGAAAAAGCATTTTTTTCCCCACATTTCGGACTTTGCAGGACTGTCTGGGTAATAAATTATGGGGCGATGTGCGCAAATCATACCTCTGCGGATTCCCACGGGTGTCCTCTTTTCGGAAATGCATGGGGTTCCCCGTTTTCCTTGGTGGCTTGGACACCCGAGGCCCATATCTGTACGTTGTGCCGGTCGGCAGAATGTCTGAGATTTCGCTCTGAAAACAGACCTGGGGTTACTTGTGTTTTAGCTTTTCTCCTTGGCGGCCAGGTAGGTGCACCCACACAGGTGAGGTACCGTTTTCATCGGGACACCTGTGGGAACACGTGACGGTAGGCCATGTGTTGTTTTGGGCATGTTCCGATGGGTGCGTCGAGTGAAATGTGCGGAAAAGGCATTTTTTTCCCGACATTTCGGACTTTGCGAGGCTGTCTGGGTAATAAAATCTGGGGGATGTGCGCAAATCATACCTCTGCGTATTCCCATGGGTGTCCTCTTTTCAGAAATGCGTGGGGTTCCCTGTTTTACTCGGTGGCTTGGACACCCGAGGCCCATATCTGCACGTTGTGCCGGTCATCAGAATGTCTGAGATTTCGCCATGAAAACAGACTTGGGGTTACTTGTGTTTTAGGCTTTCCCCTTGGCCGCCAGGTAGGTGCACCCACATATGTGAGGTACCGCTTTCATCGTGAAACCTGTGGAAACGCGTGACGGTAGGCCATGTGTTGTTGAGGGCGTGTTTTGATGGGTGCGTCGAGCGAAATGTGCAGAAAAATTGTTTTTTCCCGACATTTCGGATTTTGCGGGGCTGTCTGGGTAAAAAATTCTGGGGCGATGTGCGCAAATCACACCTCTGCGTATTCCCACGGGTGTCCTCTTTTCGGAAATGCATGGGGTTCCCTGTTTTCCTCGGTGGCTTGGACACCCGAGGGCCATATCTGTACGTTGTGCCGGTCGGCAGAATGTCTGAGATTTCGCTCTGACAACAGACTTGGGGTTACTTGTGTTTTAGGCTTTCCCCTTGGCGGCCAGGTAGGTGCACCCACACATGTGAGGTACCGTTTTCATCGAGACACCTGTGGGAATGCGTGACGGTAGGCCATGTGTTGTTGGGGGCGTGTTTCGATGGGTGCGTCGAGCGAAATGTGCGGAAAAAGCGTTTTTTTCCCCACATTTCGGACTTTGCAGGGCTGTCTGGGTAATAAATTCTGGGGCGGTGTGCGCAAATCATACCTCTGCGGATTCCCACGGGTGTCCTCTTTTTGGAAATGCATGAGGTTCCCCGTTTTACTTGGTGGCTTGGACACCCGAGGCCCATATCTGTACATTGTGCCGGTCGGCAGAATGTCTGAGATTTCGCTCTGAAAACAGAATTGGGGTTATTTGTGTTTTAGGCTTTCCCCTTGGCGGCCAGGTAGGTGCACCCACACATGTGGGGTACCGTTTTCATCGGGACACCTGTGGGAACGCGGGACGGTAGGCCATGTTTTGTTGGGGGCGTGTTTCGATGGGTACGTCGAGCGAAATGTGCGGAAAAAGCGTTTTTTTCCCCACATTTCAGACCTTGCAGGGCTGTCTGGGTAATAAATTCTGGGGCGATGTGCGCAAATCATACCTCTGCATATTCCCACGGGTGTCCTCTTTTCGGAAATGCATGGGGTTCCCTGTTTTCCTCGGTGGCCTGGACACCAGAGGGCCATATCTGTACGTTGTGCCGGTCGGCAGAATGTCTGAGATTTCGCTTTGAAAAGCAGACTTGGGGTTACTTGTGTTTTAGGCTTTCCCCTTGGCGGCCAGGTAGGTGCACCCACACATGTGAGGTACCATTTTCATCGGGACACCTGTGGGAACGCGTGACTGTAGCCCATGTCTTGTTGGGGGCGTGTTTCGATGGGTGCGTCGAGCGAAATGTGCGGAAAAGGTGTTTTTTTCCCCACATTTCGGACTTTGCGGGGGTGTCTGGGTAATAAATTCTGGGGCGATGTACGCAAATCATACCTCTGCGGATTCCCACGGGTGTCTTCTTTTCGGAAATGCATGGGGTTCCCTGTTTTCCTTGGTGGCTTGAACACCCGAGGCCCATATCTATACGTTGTGCCGGTCGGCAGAATGTCTGAGATTTCCCTCTGAAAACAGACTTGGGGTTACTTGTGTTTTAGGCTTTCCCCTTGGCGGCCAGGTAGGTGCACCCACGCATGTGAGGTACCGTTTTCATCGGGACACCTGTGGGAACGCGGGACGGTAGGCCATATGTTGTTGGGGGCATGTTTCGATGGGTGCGTTGAGCAAAATGTGCGGAAAAAGTGTTTTTTCCCGACTTTTTGGACTTTGCGGGGCTGTCTGGGTAATAAAATCTGGGGCGATGTGCGCAAATCATACCTCTGCGGATTCCCACGGGTGTCCTCTTTTTGGAAATGCATGGGGTTGCCTGTTTTCCTTGGTGGTTTGGACACCTAAGGGCCATATCTGTACGTTTTGCCGGTCGGCAGAATGTCTGAGATTTCGCTCTGAAAACAGACTTGGGGTTACTTGTGTTTTAGGCTTTCCCCTTGGCGGCCAGGTAGGTGCACCCACACATGTGAGGTACCATTTTCATCGGGACACCTGTGAGAACGCATGACGGTAGGCCATGTGTTGTTGGGGGCTTGTTTCGATGGGTGCGTCGAGTGAAATGTGCGGAAAAAGTGTTTTTTCCCCACATTTCGGACTTTGCAGGGCTGTCTAGTTAAAAAATTCTGGGGCGATGTGTGAAAATCATACCTCTGCAGATTCCCACGGGTATCCTCTTTTCGGAAATGCATGGGGTTCCCTGTTTTCCTCGGTGGCTTGGAAACCCGAGGCCCATATCTGTACGTTGTGCCGGTCGGCAGAATGTCTGAGATTTCGCCATGAAAACAGACCTGGGGTTACTTGTGTTTTAGGCTTTCCCCTTGGCGGCCAGGTAGGTGCACCCAAACATGTGAGGTACCATTTTCATTGGGACACCTGTGGGAACGCGTGACGGTAGGCCATGTGTTGTTGGGGGTGTGTTTTGATAGGTGCGTTGAGCGAAATGTGCGGAAAAAGCATTTTTTTCCCGACATTTCGGACTTTGCAGGGCTGTCTGGGTAAAAAATTCTGGGGCGATGTGCGCAAATCATACCTCTGCGGATTCCCACGGGTGTCCGCTTTTCGGAAATGCATGGGTTTCCCTGTTTTCCTCGGTGGCTTGGACACCCGAGGGCCATATCTGTACGTTGTGCCGGTCGGCAGAATGTCTGAGATTTCGCTCTGAAAAAGACTTGGGGTTACTTGTGTTTTAGGCTTTCCCCTTGGCGGCCAGGTTGGTGCACCCACACATGTGAGGTACCGTTTTCATCGGGACACCTGTGGGAACGCGTGACGGAAGGCCATGTGTTGTTGGGGGCGTGTTTCGATGGGTGTGTCGAGCGAAATGTGCGGAAAAAGCATTTTTTCCCCACATTTCGGACTTTGCAGGGCTGTCTGGGTAATAAATTCTGGGGCGATGTGCGCAAATCATACCTCTGCATATTCCCACGGGTGTCCTCTTTTCGGAAATGCATGGGGTTCCCCGTTTTCCTTGGTGGCTTGGACACCTGAGGCCCATATCTGTACGTTGTGCCGGTCGGCAGAATGTCTGAGATTTCGCTCTGAAAACAGACTTGGGGTTACTTGTGTTTTAGGCTTTCCCCTTGGCGGCCAGGTAGGTGCACCCACACATGTGAGGTACCATTTTCATCGGGACACCTGTGGGAACGCGTGACTGTAGGCCATGTGTTGTTGGGGGCGTGTTTCAATGGGTGCGTCAAGCGAAATGTGCGGAAAAAGCGTTTTTTTCCCCACATTTCGGACTTTGCAGGGCTGTCTGGGTAATAAAATCTGGGGCGATGTGCGTGTGAGAGACGGGCCTCAACGACCAGTGGGGGGTGTCTGTACTTCCGCTCCCTATATGGTGGAGGAGAGGCACAGGAGACCCCAGCTAAGATTCTCTATTCGGTAGCAATGGTCGAGCAATCAAGGCCTAGCTTCTCAGGAGGTGATGCAGGCTGGTTCTTAAGTACAGTGTATCCCCAAGCCCCCACAAAGGAATATCCACACTCTGTATTGGTTAGAACACAGTCTTTATATAATCAATAGTTGAGGTTATGTACATTCATCATGATAACTCACTTTGTACTCCGGCAAAATCTACAATGACAAATATTTACAATCCTAAAGTGGTACCACCCTAGATCTCATTGAAGTGCATGAACAATACTGTACGATGCCACACAGACCAATAGAGTGAAACCAGCAATAGAGAGAGGAGAGAAAATAAGATGGTTGAGCAATAGGCAGGATACTGGCCCCTACCACTGGGCACAGTTCTGTGTGGAGATCCCCCCACCTGGGCAACCTGTAAAGAAAGATATAGCACAAGCCCAGTCCATATATTGCTCTGCAAGTCTTATTCTCTCCTATAATGTTTTTACCCCCCCAATGTACCTGGTGGAGTCGAGCTCCTCGAAGGCGTCGACAAACGTCGAGGGACTCGCTGTTCGGCGACGGGGAATCGACAGCCCTTCTTGAATGCCTTCCCTTTCAAGCGGGAGGCACGGGGCGTCGAACGTCCGTCGACAAACGAGGTAGAACGATGTCGAAGAGGCGGCAGCTTCGTCCGAGCGGTGCTCGTCGGCGTCGGGGCGTCGGCGTCCTGCAAGGCGGAGGTGTGCGGGGCACCTCGATGACAATAGTTCTGGACCGCAAAGATTGTAGAGATGGGAGCCCAGCAAGGGCGTCGAGTCGTCCGAGTCTTTGAGGTCGTCGGGTGGCGGGAAACCCACCGGCAGGTTTCTCCTCGCCGCGTTGGTCGGCCTCGACTTTCTCCGGCAGGATAAGCGGTCGACGATGCGGTCGAGAGAGTCCTTCGATTGAATGTTCTTAGGCAAAGGAGCGGACGGCTCCGGTCGTCGGCGGCACGGCGTCAAGTGGTTCCCACGGCTGGGCAACACAACTTTGACGGGCCTCCAGCGGTTACACAAACCTGCGAACCCTGGTCGACGGCAATGGACTTCGACGGCGTCGATGTCCGGGTGCTTCACTTCGATCTCCTCAGCGGTCCCGTCTCGGGTCGACAGCCTTTCGAGGGTCTGTCTTCCAGGGCGCTTCGGTGAAGATGGAGCGGTGCTCGATGGTCCCTCGGAGCACGGGAAGAGGGCGCCTTACCAGGTCCTCTCTCGGGTCAGCCCTCGACGATCTCGTCAGCCTTCAGATCGGTCGAAGCAAATGCCACAGCAAGTCTTCTTCTTCCAACTGGACGTCGAGGATCAGCAGTTACAGTTACTCGTAGAGTGGAGACTCAGCTCCCTGGCTGCTGTAGGAGCACAATGGTCGCTTCTCAACCAAAGGTCCCTTCTGAACACTTTTACAGTGGTGAGAGCTCCCCAGATATACTATCCTCTCTCTCATCCACGCTGCTGGCACACACTCAGCAGCCAATCATACTGCAGGGGATTCATGCAGTCAGTCAGCCAATCAGGCACACAGTGCATTCAGGCCACACTCCTCCCTTCCAGACACTCACAACAAGAAATGTGGATTGGGACAAGCACCCAGCCATTCAACACTACACACTGCATTCAGGCCAGTTTCGGGCAGGGTTGTCTCGGTCTTTGTCTCTCATGCCAGAAACCAGACAACCACAACAAGAAGTGTATATTGGTCACACACTCCATTCACCCAGGTCCCACCCACAGGAGGTACCCACAACATACAGACACTGGGAAGGCTCCAGTCAGTCTAGCTGGGCCTTCACATCAATACCATACATGGAACTTCCACCCAACAGCCAGTCAGGGGGAAGGGACAGAGACAGGGCTTCCCAGGACTTTGGGAAAACAAGATAACAGGCAATAGAAAGCAAGAGGCCACAGGGGCCATCTTGTTTCCTATCAGGAATCAACAGATCCCAATGGCAGGGCCTGGGTATCCCAAAATGGAGGACACCCGGAGCACCTGTCAATTTCAGCACGGAGCTGCCACCAGCCCATACCCTGCTCTGGGGCCACCCACAGGTGCCCAAAAACATACACTAGGGGCACAGGGTTGCACCCCTACTCATGGGTGCCATAAGGGTATCCCATGGGTCTGTTCACCAAACCAAAAGAGAGAGCTGCACTGCCAGGAGTCCCACATGGACTCCGGGGCAGAAAACATAACAGAACACACAGTAAAAACAGAAAAAGGACAAGGATTCAGAGGCCCTGTCCCTCAGATGCATTTCCAGCATCACAGTCGCCCCCCCCAGACTGAGGTGGAGGGAGTCTAATCTCCCACGGGACAGACACCCTCATCCAGACGGTCAACATACCTTCTGGAAAGGCCATCTGCATTATCGTGACTCTTCCCTGGTCTGTGCTCTATGGTGAAGTCTAGCCCTTGCAGGCTAATGGACCACCTGAGCAATTTCGGGTTCTCACCCTTCATCTGCATAAGCCACTTCAGGGGCTTATGATCTGTTTGGACCTTGAAGGTAGACCCCGTAAGGTAGGGCCTAAAACGCCTAAGGCTCCAAACTATACTAAAACACTCCTTTTCAACAGTAGCCCACCTAAGTTCTCTACCCTTGAGTTGTCTACTGATGAATATGATAGGGTGTTCTCTCCCTTTGTCATCTAACTGGGACAAGACAGCTCCAATTCCGGTGTCGCAGGCATCCGTCTGGACGATAAAGGGTCGGCTGTAGTCAGGCGCACTCAACACAGGTGCCCTACACAGACTTTCTTTCAAGCCATCAAAGGCCCTCTGACAGTCTTCGGTCCAATTAACCTTCCTAGGCTGCTTGGGTGACGTTAGAGCTGTCAGAGGTGCAGCTATGGTCCCATAGTCTGCCATGAAATTGCGATAGTACCCAGTGAGACCCAAAAAGGCCCTCACCTGGGTTTGAGTAGTGGGAGTCTCCCAGTTCTGTACATCCTGTACTTTACTGGAGAGAGGTTGGATTTGACCCCCTCCTACCTCATGACCAAGATAGGTAACTTTCCCCTGAGCTATCTGGCACTTGGTAGCCTTGATAGTGAGGTTAGCCCTTTTCAAGGCCTGCAACACCTTATCCAGATGTGTCAAATGCTCTTCCCAGGTGGAACTGTAGACGGCAATGTCGTCTAAGTAAGCCACACAAAAGGCATCCAGCCCACTGAGCGCATGATTGACCGATCTCTGGAAGATGGCAGGGGCATTCTTCAACCCAAAAGGCATGACCCTAAACTGGTAGAGTCCCTCAGGTGTTGAGAAGGCCGTCTTTTCCTTGGCATGGTCCGTCAGCGCTATTTGCCAATAGCCTGAAGTGAGGTCAAAGGTGCTCACAAACTTGGCAGCACTGATGGTGTCCACGAGCTCATCAGCCCTGGGTAATGGGTGCGCGTCAGTCTTGGTGACGGCATTGACTCCTCGGTAGTCCACACAGAACCTCCAATCCTTGGTACCCGCCTGGGAACTTGCCCTGGGGACAAGGACCACTGGACTGGACCAGGGACTGGTTGAGGGTTCAATAACACCCAGATCCAACATCTTGGCGACCTCAGCCTGGATGTGGTTCTTGACGGTATCTGACATACGGTAGCACCTGCTTTTGACAGGCACACTGCCACCAGTGTCAATTTCGTGCTTGCACCACGGTGTAAGGCCTGGCTTCAGTGAAAACAGAGAGGCATACTGTTGGAGCAAAGCCCTACAGGCCCTCTGTTGCTCTGTTGTCAAATCTGGAGAGAGATGTACTCCCTCCACTGAGCCATCCTGAGGGTTGCTATGCAGCAAATCAGGAAGGGGCTCACTCTCATCCTCTTCTTGCCCGGAAGCTAGCAAGAGACATGAGGGAGGGTCAAGGGGACCGACGATGTCGATGCCCACCATCTCAGATGGTGTGCCAACCACTGGCAACGGCTGCAGTGGGGCAATGACACTGCCTCTAGTCTTGCCAGACAACTGACAAGTTGGGCAGGTCCTGCAGTGGGACTCCACCTCTACTCCCATCCGTGGCCAGTAGAAATGGGCAGAGAGCCTCTGCTTAGTCTTCTTGGTCCCAAGATGACCAGCCAAGGGCACCTCATGCGCCAACTGCAGTAGGAAGGGCCTGTAAACCTGGGGTACCACCAACCTCTTGCGGGCACCAGGTTCAGGCTTAGTGGGCTAACTAACAAGGAGCTCACCCTCCCAATAAATCCGGAAATTCCTAGGCACCTCTCCTTGTGCCTAGGCCAGGGCCTGTTTCCTCAGTCCCTCGAGAGAGTGGCACTCTCTCTGTCCCTTACAGAAGTCCGCCCGGGAGGGTCCCCCTTCAGCTAACAAGCATTGAAGGTCGGGATGATCCTCCGGGTTAAGAACCTCTCCCACAGGAGAGTCTTCTGCCTCTTCTCCCAAAGGAGTTGAGTTTGGGTTTTCCACTGGACCCAGCCCGTCCGGAGCATGGATCCCAATGGGTGCAGCAGGAAGAGAAGGTGCTCCCTCCACAGGGGTGGCCTTCTTGGTCTTCCTCCTTCTTGCCTTAGGCCTCGCCTTTGGCTCGGGTATCTGACCCACAGCCAGACCCGGTGTCACCTGTGATCTAGTGACGGCAGCAGCAGTCATGGGAAGACCATCCGAGATCATCCCCAACTCTACTAGATCATTCCCTAACAAAATGTTAGCAGGGACATTGTCCTGAACCAGGACAGGAAGCTTCGCTGTCTTGTCGCCAATCATGAGTGTGACTAAGGCTACAGGTGATAATTTGGGAGGCCCACCAGCTAACCTGGTGGTTTGCAGAGGAGCACCTTCATAGTCCTCTGGCCTGAGCAGGGTCTTGTCCACCACTGTCATGCTTGCCCCAGTGTCTCTCAAACCAGTAGAAGGCTGGCCATTCAAGAGGACACTTCTCAAAAACCTACGGGTGTTCTGTGGGATAGTCGCCAGTACTTCCGCGTACTGGTCCCAGGCCCCAAGGGACACTAAGGAAATCTCCACCGGAGCACCAAATGTGATCCCGGCAGAGGAGGGGAGGACAGTGGCCTCCACCTCAGACACGGGGTAAGGGTAGGTCAGGCTGACAGACTGTACTCCAAGTGCCTTACCTTTACACTTGGGGTCACCCCTTTTGTGATCCAGCGCCCCACAGTCCCAACAAGCGCCAGGAGTGCCTGGTACGGTACTGGAACCACTGGGAGCCTGCTTTGCAGCAGGTGGACCACTACTCTTATTCCCACCCCCAGATGACTTATCCCCACTAGATTTTTGGGTCTTAGGAGAGGAAGGTTTTGGTTTACCCGACTGTGACTGCTTGGGGGACTCCACAGCTTTCTGAGAGGCCCCCTTCTCTTTATCCTTGTCCTTCCCACTGGAGTCCTTAGGGGACACCCGGTGGGAGACCCACTTGTCAGCCAACCTAGCCAGCTTAAAGGGGTCCAAAATGTTCTGGTCAGCCACATACTGACGCAGCTCTGGTGAACAGGCTTCAGAGAAATGCTCAAAAAACAAGAGGTGGGACAATTCAACAAAAGTCTTAACCTTGTATCCATCGATCCACCCCATCATGTTCATATGCGCAGCACTCACCCAGTCAACCCAAGACATATTCTCATTTTTCTTAAAATCCCTGAACCTTCTAAGGTATTGGGTAGGTGTCTTGCCGAACTTGGCAATCAAAGCAGACTTCATACACTCGTACTGACCCCTTTCTTCCACACTCAGCTTCAGAATACAGTCATACCCGGTTTGAGGCACTCTGCTTAACAAACACTTCGCCCAATCTCTTTTATCCACATCATGAATCTCACAAGCCATTTCAAACGCTTCAATCCATTGGAGGATATCCGAACCCTCCACAAATACACCCACCAAATCTTTCATAAACTTGGTGGCTGGGGACCTGACACTCTCACTGGATCTAGCTGAAGTCTCCACTCTAGCTTTCTCTAGCTGGATCCTCTGACATTCAGTGTCCTGGCTCTTGAGTTCAAGGTCCTTATTTTTGAGTTCAAGATCCCTATTCTTGAGCTCCACTTGTTGAGCCAACTCCTCTTTTTTAAGCTCAGCATCTATTTCCAACTTGCGGTATTCAAAGGCCAATTTCATCCTTAATAACTCAAGTTCTAAGGAATTGCTGGAGTTTGGAACAGAGGCAGCAGGAATGGCGGCATTCCCAGAAACAGATTCAGCGGAAACCCCAGGGGCAGAGTCCTCATTGGTTGCATTCCCCCCCTCATCAAGAGTTTCACTATCAGTCTGGTAGTCCACCAGGGCAGCTATCAGCTCAGCCCTAGACTTATCCACAAAGTCTAACTCCCTAGCTTCACAAGCACTCTGGAGAGCCTCCAAGCTCATCCGAGTTAATTTGCCATTCGTAATAGACTCCATTGTTTGTAATGCAGTTACCTTGTACACAACTAAACCTTAATTCAATAAAGGGCAAATATCCTTTGTAAGTGGCACGGTTATACACTGATTCTTAAAACCATAAGCATCCCACCGCTGCCACCAGTGTGAGAGACAGGCCTCAACGACCGGTGGGGGGTGTCTGTACTTCCGCTCCCTATATGGTGGAGGAGAGGCACAGGAGACCCCAGCCAAGATTCTCTATTCGGTAGCAATGGTCGAGCAATCAAGGCCTAGCTTCTCAAGAGGTGATGCAGGCTGGTTCTTAAGTACAGTGTATCCCCAAGCCCCCACAAAGGAATATCCACACTCTGTATTGGTTAGAACACAGTCTTTATATAATCAATAGTTGAGGTTATGTACATTCATCATGATAACTCACTTTGTACTCCGGCAAAATCTACAATGACAAATATTTACAATCCTAAAGTGGTACCACCCTAGATCTCATTGAAGTGCATGAACAATACTGTACGATGCCACACAGACCAATAGAGTGAAACCAGCAATAGAGAGAGGAGAGAAAATAAGATGGTTGAGCAATAGGCAGGATACTGGCCCCTACCACTGGGCACAGTTCTGTGTGGAGATCCCCCCACCTGGGCAACCTGTAAAGAAAGATATAGCACAAGCCCAGTCCATATATTGCTCTGCAAGTCTTATTCTCTCCTATAATGTTTTTACCCCCCCAATGTACCTGGTGGAGTCGAGCTCCTCGAAGGCGTCGACAAACGTCGAGGGACTCGCTGTTCGGCGACGGGGAATCGACGGCCCTTCTTGAATGCCTTCCCTTTCAAGCGGGAGGCATGGGGCGTCGAACGTCCGTCGACAAACGAGGTAGAACGATGTCGAAGAGGCGGCAGCTTCGTCCGAGCGGTGCTCGTCGGCGTCGGGGCGTCGGCGTCCTGCAAGGCGGAGGTGTGCGGGGCACCTCGATGACAATAGTTCTGGACCGCAAAGATTGTAGAGACGGGAGCCCAGCAAGGGCGTCGAGTCGTCCGAGTCTTTGAGGTCGTCGGGTGGCGGGAAACCCACCGGCAGGTTTCTCCTCGGCGCGTTGGTCGGCCTCGACTTTCTCCGGCAGGATAAGCGGTCGACGATGCGGTCGAGAGAGTCCTTCGATTGAATGTACTTAGGCAAAGGAGCGGACGGCTCCGGTCGTCGGCGGCACGGCGTCAAGTGGTTCCCACGGCTGGGCAACACAACTTCGACGGGCCTCCAGCGGTTACACAAACCTGCGAACCCTGGTCGACGGCAATGGACTTCGACGGTGTCGATGTCCGGGTGCTTCACTTCGATCTCCTCAGCGGTCCCGTCTCGGGTCGACAGCCTTTCGAGGGTCTGTCTTCCAGGGCGCTTCGGTGAAGATGGAGCGGTGCTCGATGGTCCCTCGGAGCATGGGAAGAGGGCGCCTTACCAGGTCCTCTCTCGGGTCAGCCCTCGACGATCTCGTCAGCCTTCAGATCGGTCGAAGCAAATGCCACAGCAAGTCTTCTTCTTCCAACTGGACGTCGAGGATCAGCAGTTCCAGTTACTTGTAGAGTGGAGACTCAGCTCCCTGGCTGCTGTAGGAGCACAATGGTCGCTTCTCAACCAAAGGTCCCTTCTGAACACTTTTCCAGTGGTGAGAGGTTCCCAGATATACTATCCTCTCTCTCATCCACGCTGCTGGCACACACTCAGCAGCCAATCATACTGCAGGGCATTCATGCAGTCAGTCAGCCAAACAGGCACACAGTGCATTCAGGCCACACTCCTCCCTTCCAGACACTCACAACAAGAAATGTGGATTGGGACAAGTACCCAGCCATTCAACACTACACACTGCATTCAGGCCAGTTTCGGGCAGGGTTGTCTCGGTCTTTGTCTCTCATGCCAGAAACCAGACAACCACAACAAGAAGTGTATATTGGTCACACACTCCATTCACCCAGGTCCCACCCACAGGAGGTACCCACAACATACAGACACTGGGAAGGCTCCAGTCAGTCTAGCTGGGCCTTCACATCAATACCATACATGGAACTTCCACCCAACAGCCTGTCAGGGGGAAGGGACAGAGACAGGGCTTCCCAGGACTTTGGGAAAACAAGATAACAGGCAATAGAAAGCAAGAGGCCACAGGGGCCATCTTGTTTCCTATCAGGAATCAACAGATCCCAATGGCAGGGCCTGGGTATCCCAAAATGGAGGACACCCGGAGCACCTGTCAATTTCAGCACGGAGCTGCCACCAGCCAATACCCTGCTCTGGGGCCACCCACAGGTGCCCAAAAACATACACTAGGGGCGCAGGGTTGCACCCCTACCCTTGGGTGCCATAAGGGTATCCCATGGGTCTTTTCACCAAACCAAAAGAGAGAGCTGCACTGCCAGGAGTCCCACATGGACTCCGGGGTAGAAAACATAACAGAACACACGGTAAAAACAGAAAAAGGACAAGGATTCAGAGGCCCTGTCCCGCAGATGCATTTCCAGCATCACAGTGCGCAAATCATACCTCTGCGGATTCCCATGGGTGTCCTCTTTTCGGAAATGCATGGGGTTCCCCGTTTTCCTCGGTGGCTTGGATACCCGAGGCCCATATCTGTACGTTGTGCCGGCCGGCAGAATGTCTGAGATTTCCCTCTGAAAACAGACTTGGGGTTACTTGTGTTTTAGGCTTTCCCCTTGGCGGCCAGGTACGTGCACCCACACATGTGAGGTACCGTTTTCATCGGGACACCTGTGGGAACGCGTGACGGTAGGCCATGTGTTGTTGGGGGCGTGTTTAGATGGGTGCGTCGAGCGAAATGTGCAGAAAAAGCGTTTTTTCCCTACATTTCGGACTTTGCAGAGCTGTCTGGGTAATAAAATCTGGGACGATGTGCGCAAATCATACCTCTGTGGATTCCCACGGGCGTCCTCTTTTCGGAAATGCATGGGGTTCCCTGTTTTCCTCGGTGGCTTGGACACCCGAGGGCCATATCTGTACGTTGTGCCGGTCGACAGAATGTCTGAGATTTCGCTCTGAAAACAGACTTGGGGTTACTTGTGTTTTAGGCTTTCCCCTTGGCGGCCAGGTAGGTGCACCCACACATGTGAGGTACTGTTTTCATCGGGACACCTGTGGGAACGCATGACGGTAGGCCATGTGTTGTTGGGGGCATGTTTCGATGGGTGCGTCGAGAGAAATGTGCGGAAAAAGCGTTTTTTTCCCCACATTTCGGACTTTGCAGGGCTGTCTGGGTAATAAATTCTGGGACGATGTGCGCAAATCATACCTCTGCAGATTCCCACGGGTGTCCTCTTTTCGGAAATGCATGGGGTTCCCCGTTTTCCTTGGTGGCTTGGACACCCGAGGCCCATATCTGTATGTTGTGCCGGTCGGCAGAATGTCTGAGATTTCGCTCTGAAAACAGACCTGGGGTTACTTGTGTTTTAGGCTTTCCCCTTGGAGACCAGGTAGGTGCACCCACACATGTGAGGTACCGTTTTCATCAGGACACCTGTGGGAACACGTGACGGTAGGCCATGTGTTATTGGGGGCATGTTTCTATGGGTGCGTCGAGCGAAATGTGCGGAAAAGGCTTTTTTTTCCTGACATTTCGGACTTTGCGGGGCTGTCTGGGTAATAAAATCCGGGGGGATGTGCGCAAATCATACCTCTGCGTATTCCCACAGGTGTCCTCTTTTCAGAAATGCATGGGGTTCCCTGTTTTACTTGGTGGCTTGGACACCCGAGGCCCATATCTGTACGTTGTGCCGGTCGACAGAATGTCTGAGATTTCGCTCTGAAAACAGATTTGGGGTTACTTGTGATTTAGGCTTTCTCCTTGGCGGCCAGGTAGGTGCACCCACGCATGTGAGGTACCGTTTTCATCGGGACTCCTGTGGGAACGCGTGACGGTAGGCCATATATTGTTGGGGGCATGTTTCGATGGGTGCGTCGAGCGAAATGTGCGGAAAAAGTTTTTTTTTCCCGACATTTCGAACTTTTCGGGGCTGTCTGGGTAAAAACTTCTGGAGCGATGTGCGCAAATCATACCTCTGCGGATTCCCACGGGTGTCCTCTTTTCGGAAATGCATGGGTTTCCCTATTTTCCTCGGTGGCTTGGACACCCGAGGCCCATATCTGCACGTTGTGCTGGTCGGCAGAATGTCTAAGATTTCGCCATGAAAACAGACTTGGGGTTACTTGTGTTTTAGGCTTTCCCCTTGGCGGCCAGGTAGGTGCACCCACACATGTGAGGTACTGTTTTCATCGGGACACCTGTGGGAACGCATGACGGTAGGCCATGTGTTGTTGGGGGCATGTTTCAATGGGTGCGTCGAGAGAAATGTGCGGAAAAAGCGTTTTTTTCCCCACATTTCGGACTTTGCGGGGCTGTCTGGGTAAAAAATTCTGGGGCGATGTGCGCAAATCATACCTCTGCGGATTCCCACGGGTGTCCGCTTTGCGGAAATGCATGGGGTTCCCCGTTTTCCTTGGTGGCTTGGACACCCGAGGCCCATATCTGTATGTTGTGCCGGTCGGCAGAATGTCTGAGATTTCGCTCTGAAAACAGACTTGGGGTTACTTGTGTTTTAGGCTTTCCCCTTGGCGGCCAGGTAGGTGCACCCACACATGTGAGGTACCGTTTTCATCAGGACACCTGTGGGAACACGTCACGGTAGGCCATGTGTTATTGGGGGCATGTTTCGATGGGTGCGTCGAGCAAAATGTGCGGAAAAAGTGTTTTTTTCCCGACATTTCGGACTTTGCGGGGCTGTCTGGGTAAAAAATTCTGGGGCGATGTGCGCAAATCATACCTCTGCGGATTCCCACAGTTGTCCTCTTTTCAGAAATGCATGGGTTTCCCTGTTTTCCTTGGTGGCTTGGACACCCGAGGCCCATATCTGTACGTTGTGCCGGTCGGCAGAATGTCTGAGATTTCGCCATGAAAACATACTTGGGGTTACTTGTGTTTTAGGCTTTCCCCTTGGCCGCCAGGTAGGTGCACCCACACATGTGAGGTACCGTTTTCATCGGGACACCTGTGGGAACGTGTGACGGTAGGCCATGTGTTGTTGGGGGCGTGTTTTGATGGGTGCGTCGAGCGAAATGTGCGGAAAAAGTGATTTTTTTTCCCGACATTTCGGACTTTGCAGGGCTGTCTGGGTAATAAATTCTGCGGCGATGTGCGCAAATCATACCTCTGCGGATTCCCACGGGTGTCCTCTTTTCGGAAATGCATGGGGTTCCCCGTTTTCCTTGGTGGCTTGGACACCCGAGGCCCATATCTGTACGTTGTGCCGGTCGGCAGAATGTCTGAGATTTCGCTCTGAAAACAGACTTGGGGTTATTTGTGTTTTAGGCTTTCCCCTTGGCGGCCAGGTAGGTGCACCCACACATGTGAGGTACCGTTTTCATCGGGACACCTGTGGGAACGCATGACGGTAGGCCATGTGTTGTTGGGGGCGTGTTTCGATGGGTGCGTCGAGCGAAATGTGCAGAAAAAGCGTTTTTTTCCCCACATTTCGGACTTTGCGGGGCTGTCTGGGTAATTAAATCTGTGGTGATGTGCGCAAATCATACCTCCGCGGATTCCCACAGGTGTCCTCTTTTCGGAAATGCATGGGGTTCCCTGTTTTCCTCGGTGGCTTCTACACCCGAGGCCCATATCTGTACGTTGTGCCGGTCGGCAGAATGTCTGAGATTTCGCTCTGAAAACAGACTTGGGGTTACTTGTGTTTTAGGCTTTCACCTTGGCGGCCAGGTAGGTGCACCCACACATGTGAGGTACCGTTTTCATCGGGACACCTGTGGGAACGTGTGACGGTAGGCCATCTGTTGTTGGGGGCGTGTTTCGATGGGTGTGTCGAGCGAAATGTGCGGAAAAAGCGTTTTTTTCCCCACATTTCGGACTTTGCAGGGCTGTCTGGGTAATAAATTCTGGGGCGATGTGCGCAAATCATACCTCTGCGGATTCCCACGGGTGTCCTCTTTTCGGAAATGCATGGGGTTCCCTGTTTTCCTCGGTGGCTTCTACACCCGAGGCCCATATCTGTACGTTGTGCCGGTCGGCAGAATGTCTGAGATTTCGCTCTGAAAACAGACTTGGGGTTACTTGTGTTTTAGGCTTTCCCCTTGGCGGCCATGTGTTGTGTTTGTGTGGTTTTCATAACGTTTTGACCCACTTGCTGGTGCCCTTTGTCTCACAACCCTTTCTTTTCCCAAATGTGACCTACATTTAGTCGCTGCTTTAGCCACCATACACTTTTGTAACCTGCACAAGACACCTACCCTTGAAAAGGTCTGCCTGTGCTCTTTCAGAAAATGTATGGCTGCTGTTCCTCACCACATTGGTTTTCCCAATTTACACATGCTAAGTGCGTCTGGTCAGGCCATGAGCGTAAAACTCCTGTGTACCATGGCTCAGTGTTTGGCTTGTGGTATTGCTTGTTTTGTAAAAACACTACAAAAATTGTATGCTCTCCTAACTGCAAGAGTCGGGGGAATGTAGCGGAGCATTGCTTTTCTCAAAATTCATAGAAGCCATTGCCGTACCAAGCAAACCATGTCCAACACATACCTTTTTTTTCAGTCATTTTCCCGCTTTCCCCCCATTCGATGGCAGTTTCCCCTACCTAGTTGTTGCCTGACCTATGCAAATCACCCCTTCCTAAACTTGGAATTTTGTCTACTTTTCAGAAATATATGCCTTTCTGTCCTCCAATTTGGCTTTCCTGTCCTTTTCTTCCATTCCGTTCATGCATGTCCAATTGGCAAAAATGGCAAAAATCGCCTACCTCTCACAAAACGGTTGATAACCACATCAAAATATTTTTTTTCCATTTCCACTCAACCTGTTCCTGAAAGCCACGAAATTGGGGAACTCAGCACAGCAAACCATTTGTTCCTAGCTCTTACAAGGATAAAACCACAGGCTTCTTTGTACATCATTTTATTGGCATTTTTTGAAAAAACCCAAACTTTTCGCACTTTTTCCTTATTTTTTCTCACCCCCTACAGCAACCTGGGATTCCTGGGTGGCGTTACGACCGCCTACATGTGGGAAGAAAAGTAGCCAAATTTGGCCGAGATATCTTATGTAACAAAAAAGTTACAAGCCATTGAATGGCCACATACCAAAATCACCAAAAAAGGCCCTGGCACTGGGGCGAAATACCCATGGCACTTAAAGGGTTAAAGGTCACTTCTTTTGGTCATGTTATCTGGGCATCCCATACTATCAATCTACTTCTTTGCATATCTTAGTATTTCACTTGATGAACAGACCTTCTTCTCCCGGGGTCCTTAGCCAAAGGTCTTGAATTCAGATTTTCAAAGGGTCTTTGTTCAGAGCTAATGCACTTTTTATGTGAACATTTTACCTTAAGGTTGCTTCTGCTGGGTGACTTTATCTAAATCACCCACAGTTTAGATCTCTGGCTTTGTATTTCTTTATATTTTTACTGAACTTACAGGCCGGCTGCCTTGGTGAACTCCACCTCCGAATGTTGGGGTCACAATTTCAGATACCCAGCAGCTCAGTGGATAAAAACAACAACAGCCAGTTAGCTGCATGGTCCTAAAGGAATAACATTTTCCACTGGCATTGTATGTTTAACATGTTGCATTTCGGATTACATTTAAGCATGTTGTTCATCAATACAATCTTTCTTTACAAGAAGTGTTTTGGACTAGCCTGCATTTTCCAATGGATAGCGCAAGCTGGCTTCACTCTTACATCCTGGTCTGGCCTGGACTCGTCATCTCTGAAATTCAGTGGCTATATTTAACCACACATTTCAATATTAATGAATTACTTAATTCAGCCAAATGCACTGACTACCCATTTGATGTTTTCCCTGCTAAAATGCCCAAAGACATCAACCCCATTTTCAATAAGGAAATCATGCACATGTACTAAAATGTTGGAAGACAGTTTTACTCTACCCATTACTGGATTAGCCATTCGTAAACCCACAGCATATGAGCAATGCAGACCAATTTCTCATAATCATTTTGTTGGCAGGCAACTCGAAAGAGTCGAAGTGGAGTATACCAAAAGGTTTGTTGAACAATCGAACATCTTAAATCCAGCACAAAAGAGTTTCAGACTTGGATAAAGTAGCACTCCTATTGCTACCACTCCAATGGACCCACTTAGATGGTAGCAGTGCCTGAACACTTCTCTTGCTGGACCTGTTGGCAGCATTTGATCCTGTTAATCACTACATCCTCCTTGATAGGTTCAAATCTGTTGAATGCAGAGGAAAGGTGCTCTGTTGACTTGAATGTTTTATCTCTTGCCCTTTGCAGAGTTGGTCTAGATTAGTTTAGACCTAATGATTCATTTTGACTCGTTATCTACCCCAGGGCTCATGAATTATTTTCACCTATATTCTCAACTTCTTGCATCAATTAGGACGTTCAAGGAGCTTCTACTTCTTGGGTTATGATGATGATACTCAGAGTTTGTGAAAACTATCAGGTGACAATGCACTGACATCATTGAAATTCAGATCCATTAAAGTGGTGATGGAAAATAAACCCAAGTAAAACCAATGTCCTGATGGTCAATGTTACACTCAACACCTGGAGCGATCTATTCTGGCCTACAGACATTGGCCATCTTCTATCCCCTCACCAGTGTTAAATAATGTTTTTACCCTGATGTACTCCAAACTGAACTTTGGCCTAGAGGTTACGTCAATTATACAAAATTGCTTTTCACAACCGAAAAAATGAAAAGGTGTCTTACCATTCCTCTCTTTCCCCAACCACGTTCTGGTGGTTAGTGAATTTGCACTGGCCAGACTGGACTTTATTGATAGTATATACCTGGTTTTATAATCCAAATTTATGTGAAGTTTACAAAGAGTATATAATATAGAGGTTCAACTTATATTGAAGATGTATACATTTCGCCACATGCCCCGTACTGAGGTCCTTTCATTGGCTTCCTTTTCAGGGAACAGTCATGCTGCTACACAAAGCCATTTATAACCTGACTGTACTAAAGCAATAGTACCCAAGGAGGGTGGGCATTACCGGTCTTGTAATGTCTCTGGGTCAATAGTTACAAGTCCCAGTGAAGCGAAGCCTTTAATGAAGCCCTGGGGGCATTACCAGGCTAGTAATGCCCCCCTCTGAGGGTTCTATTGCTATTCGTTCCCCAGCACATCGTACCGGGGTACTAATAGCATTTTTTGTAGAGTTGAGAAACGGCATTGAAACTGTTTCTCAACTCGAGAAAAAAAAATTAATAATGGCCGCTAGGGATTGGGGAGAAGGGACCACTTGTAGTCCCTTCTCCCTTTCCATGGAGGGCATTAACAATTGAACCAAAAAGTAAACAAACAAAATGGCCACCATGGAAACGGAGAAGGGACTACACATAGTTCCATATCCCTTTCCATGGTGGCCTGGGGGGCAAGAAAAATAACTCTGCGGGACTCAGCTCTTCGAATGAAGTGCTTCAGGTGAGTCTTTCCCTGCCAGGTATTGCCCTGGCCAATGCCAATCAGATGAATTGTAACAATCTGATTGTCCCGCGCCGGTTACTAATTTCCTTTCTTGCCAAGCAACTTCAAAGAAACTGTCCAAAAAGATCTCTGCGTTTTGTGTCAGGTTGTTCCCTGATTGACCCCAAATTTAAAAGCACAAACCTAAGTGGAGAATCCTTTCCAGTGATGCAGCAAAAGGTTGGAATTGTCTTCTGAATTTCCTGCTGTATGCGTCCAATTATCTGAGTTCAAGAGAGCACCTAAAGAACATGCTTTTTAAAATCGTGTAAATGTGGTCTACTGCCCACCTTTCTCTCTTCTCTGCATTAGCACCACAGTGCCAGCGGGTGACCCGTGAGCTACATAATACTCCCCACCAAACACCAAATACCCAAACGCCCACTTTGAAAAGGCCCAGTTTGACAACCCTACTAAACTACTGGTTTAGCAATTCCAGTGTACTTTCAGTTTGACCAACGCAGTATAATACCAGACTGGCAAACACGTAATACTCCCAGTAGCATATTCCCAGTTCCACAGCCCCTGTGTATCACCAGTTTTGCAATCCTGTTATATGTCCAGTTTTTTCAGTATCACAATTGTTGCAATCCCAGTGCACTCTCTCTTTGAGTCATCCAGTATAATCCCAGTTAGACCACTCCCGTATGATCCCAGTTTGCACAATATGACCCCTGTCTGTTCCCAGTTTGCACTATTCCCTTACACCCCCCGTTTGATACTCCCAGTAAACCCCCAATTTGGCAACCCAGTACATTTTCAAGTTCCTAATTTCAGTCTATGTGCTGACTGTCGAATCACAGTTTTTGCCATGCTGGTCTATTCCCAGTTTGACACAATGGGGGTCATTACGACCCAGGTGTTAAGGGGTTAACGGCGCCGTAAAAGGTTGCGGCGCCGTTAACTCCTTAACGCCTTACCACGAGGTCCCTTTGCGGCTCCCGAACTTAGCGGCTGTTCTGGACCCGCCGTTAAGGTAGGGATCCACAAAGGGAGCTTGAAGCTAATTACGGTACTGCAATTTGCGGTACCATAATTACCGCCTTCCCCATTCCCATTGAGCCCCATGGGGCAAAAATGGGAATGGGGAAGAGCCAATGGTAAATGGGGAATTACCACCCCGCCAACCTTGGAATGGGGTGGTAATTCCCCATTTCACCATGGTGGAATCGGTAAGTTACCGGCGTTAACCATTGGTTAACGCCGGTCTCGTAATGAGGGCCAATGATTATACTGCCAGTTCGACAATCCCCGTATACTCTTGAGTCTGACAAACACATAAAACACTTAGGGCCCGATTCATGGAATTTATTGCACGGTTCAAAGTGACTTTGCACTGCTGAAAAGGGACTTTGCACTGCCGATACAAAACCACTGTGTACTGCAAAAATACACTTTGTACAGTTCCGTGAATCAGGGTTTGTGTCGGCAGTGCAAAGTCACTTTTCCAGCAGTATAAATCGGGCCCCTAGATAATACGCTCCAGGTTGCTTAATCCCAGCACAGACCAAGTTTTATTAACCCAATGCACTCCAAGTAGGACTAACCCAGTACACTCTCAGTATGACAGATCCGGTGCAATCATAACTTAAGAATATATATGTTTTTGGGGCTACTATCTAGTTGAACGGACTACCTATGCTTTACGCAAAGGGTGAATTAATCTATGTATCCACACTACTAAAGCTGGGAGGGTGCAAGCAGAGTCTAAGGTTATCTTATGACCTAAACCCAAGGCCAGACAAAGGAATATGTTTCACTATATAGCACGTTTTATGTGAAGATTTAACCTTAAGGTTGCTTCTGCTGTTTGGCTTTATTTACATCACCCACAGTTTAGCTCTCTTGTATTTCTTTATATTTTTTCACTCATAGAAATATGTTTCACTATACAGCCAAGACTCCTGCGCTACTATCTCCCTTTAGAAATTGCATTCCAATAGTTTTACAAGAATAATCAATTTAACAAATAAATTAATTATGTTTGATGGCTCGAGATGTATTGTCCATAAACAGCCTGTTAGTCATGCTATATAGTGAAGCAACTTCAGAATACGCTGACCTCTACATTTTGAAGTTCTCATTTATCCCCCAGTGTGCACAAGCCGAGTGTACTTCCATTTTGACAGCAGCGCAGAAAAAGCTTAAACCAGCCCCAATATCACAGGGAGCAAACGGCTCAGTGCCGAGGACGAGTATGCTCGTTTTATTTGCGTAGACATGCATAATAGCCCAGCAGTTTAGGGGTTAAGAAACCCTGGTTGTGGAGCTCAAACTGGGAAGATTTAACACAGACCGCTACGCCCCGTAGAGCACAATGGCAAGCAGCATGAGGAGGCCACGGGGGTCCATTACACCGAGATAAGGCCTTCGAAATACTTGACAAAGCATGAGAGAACCCATGATCCAATAAGGCAACGACAACGTTCCTGTTGACACCTAAAAACGCCCTTAGTGTCTTATAAACTTCCGATTCAGATATGGGAAAAGTTATGCATTGGGGCAACAGCAGCGAGATATAATGGCGGGACTTGTAGGTTTAATGGCCATTATACATATTAGTGCTATTCAGAGGTTGTTGTATCCTATATCAAAAACTGGTACGTGCTAAATTGATATTTAGAACACTGGTCCATGAATCAGGGTGTTTTTTGGCAGTCCAAAGTGACTTTTCACCAGTATAAAGTCACTTTGCACCGTGCAAAAAATTCCCTGAATCAGACCCTTGGGGTGGTGGGGTATATGGTTAGACTGGCTCATGCAGGGACCAGGAGATTCCCTAGCAGGCCAGTAGGGCTGGGCAACAGTCAGTGACGTGGAGGTAGATTGCTCAGTCTCCAGAAAGACCTATAGGCAGACTTAGGGCACAGTCCCATGGCATAGATTTCTGAATATGTCCCAAACCTACTGGACTTTCTTATTGCTCCTTTGAAATCACCAGTAAAATCGAACTTAATGGTACTCCTTTCATCATACACGAATAAAAGATTAACCCCCCGCCAGCCCCCCACTGTGGTGTTTTCACCCCAGCTGTTTTTGTCAGAGATTTTTCTTTTTTTTTAAGAGGGGCCACGATGAAAACCCAGTGATATTTTGCAACCCGTGACATGCAAGTTATAGCCCAGTCCATGCACCGAGTGCAGTATCTTGGACTGTAGGCGTACGCTCCCAAAACACTAATGCCAGGCCGTCTTTTCTCTTGTTCCTCGTTGCCCCATCTGTCTCTGAAGAGCCTGCACACACCTAATGAATATTGAAATGCCTGGTGTTACACAGAGGCCTCCCAGCCACTGGGGACACGACAAGATTTCTCACCAATGAAGCTCGGATTAATGCCTAATGAGTGAAATGTAGGGCACGGCAGAAGATGACAGGCCGCTCGCAGTTGGCATCGCAGAAGGACGTGGAAGGAGGACAAGGAGAACAAAGCAGGGGCATCGGAGACTCGGGGGCCTCTTGGCGATGAAATAGGGCCTAATTCACAAAGACTTGCACTGGAGCAAGCGTGGTGCTGCCCGAAGCATCTGTAAAATGCACCTCGAGCCGATTACTGGCCTGTCAGAGAGGCTCCAGGCTTCTCCAGATCTGCCCCAGGTTTAGCCTTTGTGAATCTGAGGTGGTGGTAGGCATTACCTCACTTGCTCAGTGAAAACAATTGTTAGTCGGGACCATGTCGTTGAAATGTTACCAATGATATCATAAAATGCCCGGTTTTCTGGGTCACATTACAAAGGAAAGACTTTATTGAATTGCGACCAATTCACATCATTTAGGACACGATTCATGGAACTGTTAGTGCGGTGCAAAGTGGCTTTGCACTGCCAACAAACACACTGATTCACAGAGCCGTGCAAAGTGTATTTTTGCAGTGCAAAGTGACGTTGCACTGGTGCAAAAATGGTGCAAAGTCACTTTGCACGGCAAAAATACACTTTTCACTGCTATGTGAGTCAGGGTGTTTATTGTCAGTGCAGAGTCACGTGGCATCCGTGCAAAGTCACTTTACACCGTGCTAAAAGTTCCAAGAATCGGGCCCTTAATCTTGAATTAGTGAAAAAGAAATCACTACTCATGGCTTTGGGTACGTTTTTGACGTTTAGTCGTGTGACTAATGAGGATGGCAATGGAAAGGATGGTGAATACTCTGCTAGGGATAACTTGGCTGGGGATTCACTAGAATGTGAACATGCATTTTCCACACGTATGTGCTCATACAGCGACACCCTGTGATCTAGTTGGAAAGGGGGCAATAAGCCTCAAAAAGTGGAGCAATTGATGTCAAATTGAGGGAGGACGGGGGGGGGGGCGGGGTACAGAAGCATAGCTCAGGGACAATGCATGTACCGGGTCGATCGCTAATCCATAAGTGAAAATCATTTTCAGGCAGGAGAAGAAAAAGGATACAATGATATGTTATTCATATAGCGCTTAGGCCTAAGCGCTTTACAGAGAACATACATACAATAACACCCAACCGAAGTTGGTACTCATTTATTTACCCTGGAAGGATGAAATGCTGAGTTGGTCTTGCTGGGATTGGAACCTGCAACTTGACGATCACACACAGATCGCAGCAGCGAGCGCTCAACTTCCTGAGTTATTTTACCAACTGTACTATAGTAAGCTATAGCTATGGTAGGCTTAATGCATATGGTTTTGTTTACAACAACATGATGCCTAAGTTAGTTAGAGTTGAGTAACACATGCATTACTTCCACTCCGCGCGCTTAGCCCCACATTTCCAGGTGTAAGTGTCTTTTCTTTATGAATAGGCATATGCTACTCATGTCTTGAATGTGACACTGTGAAAACTATTTCAAGTGTTAAATTACGATTACACTTAGAAACATACAGCTATATTAGCTTACATATGAAATTGAGGAAGTCAGTGAAGCCAGGGACGTCATTTCACCAAAATTCAAGGGGTAGACGAAGTGACATAACACGACCATTGACCTCTGATGACATCACAGGAAGTGATGTCATTTGACCTCACCCTGACACTGGAAGTGATGGAAGACAACCTTTAACCCCTTGAAAAAAATAGGAAGTGCCATCACATAGCATTATTTCTAAGTACACTATGAGAAATATGGTTACGATAAAGTAATATACATTTCATACAAGAATAGATCACCATATGAATCGTTAATATCAGTGCTTATAGGCCCTGATTGCCAAATTACTATGAATGCAAGCAGACGTCGATGGCCAAACGATAATGATGTGTTATTACATAGCACATACGCTTAAGCGCTTCATTTACAACAAATTAACGTACAATATCACCCAAACTGTGTCAGTACTCATTTATCAACCTCAGCAGGATGAGAGGCTGAGTTGACCTTGCCAGGAATCGAACCTGCAAACTGCAGATCAGACACTCATTGCAGCAGCGAGCACTCAACCCACTGAGCTTTCTTACAGCAATAGCAATCAGAAAACCAGCCACTCCAGAAATAAAAGAGCCACATGCTGCTGGCCACAGTCCACGAGCCTCAATTGAGAAAGAAAAAACCCTTTTTTATTCTTTTTACAATTTTTTAGGGGTAGTAAGGGAGACCACAGGGGTAGCAAGGGAGACATCAGGGGTCACTTGTGCGACCCCTGACGACCTCAAAATTATGTCCATGGGTGAAGTAGGCCTTTAAAAATGTAAAGAAAACTAGCAAAATAATGCATGAGTTGCAGTTGAAATCACGAAGCAGCCATTTTAGGTCACAACCAAGAAATGTGATTCACTGTGTGACTTTGGGTGTATCTGTTTAATGTACTCCACCTTAATTGTAAATTGGGGGGTATGCAGAAATGGTTGCATCCAGCCTCTGGTTCCTCACTGGTCCATATTCCAGAGAGCTCATTTCAATTTTTACAGACAAGACCAAACTTGCTACCTTCGTCTCTACAGCATCAGACCAACCACGCTTCCTGAT
Organism: Ambystoma mexicanum; assembly: GCF_040938575.1. Classification (NCBI taxonomy): domain Eukaryota; kingdom Metazoa; phylum Chordata; class Amphibia; order Caudata; family Ambystomatidae; genus Ambystoma; species Ambystoma mexicanum. The sequence goes on from NC_090924.1 coordinate 1,397,971,218, forward strand.
TCCGCTCCCAAAACATATAAAACAACATCCTCTGATACTGATCACGCTTTCTTCCACAAAGCACACCCCACACCCAAGATGTTCGCCGTTAGACCACTCCACGTGCTTTGGGCCACTCCTCCTGACCTGAACCACATTTCATGAATTGACCATAGCGTCTACCTAGCCAACGGTATACTGTGGTTTTGCCAACAACAAACTCTTCAGATGAATTTACTTCGATGCTATAACTTCGAAACACTTCAAAATGATAAATGTATGTTTGGGGTAAGAGGTAAAAGGGAACCCCCCGCCCAAACATCTTTTTGAAGTAATACCATAAAAGGAAATTACTTGGAAGTGTTTCCAGTCGGTGAAATGACATGGAACCCTAGCAAACACCATGGGCCGCCATTACATGTATGATGGTGCAGGGAAAAGTACTGATAACAGATTACTGCTACGTTTACTGCACTGGCATATCGCAACCTCTGGTGTTGGAGGAAAACTCTCTAGCATAGATCTGGAGGATATGCTCCAGAAAAATGGAATTGCCGTGGGTGGTATATCATCTTTTGTAAATGCACCAATCCCAAGCGGAGCTTGCTGGATTTCCTGCAGTAACGTTTACCACTGCTTGGCACGCAACTGCGTCCCAAGCGCCGCAAATGGACGCCTAAATCGAAACAGCGTCCCAGTAGTTTACAGGAATCTGAGTGGCCGTTTGCCGCAGAATCCCCTGGGGTCAAAAGAGAATTCAGATGGAAACATGGAGCAGGATCTATCAGAATGTAATATTGGAATTTAAAGAAACTTCTATGAGGTCCCCGGTGAAACTCAGTGACATTTTCATATCTTGCAAGCTCCTGAGTGGGCACAGTGTGTGTATGTAGGGCTAAGGGTAGCTGCAGACTTGTTATCCAAATTCCAAGTCAAGGTGACTACAATCCAGTTGAAATTCAAGACCACACCGTGTAACCCCTCGCCCCAATCTCTACTGAAAGTCAAGTTGTCAATGTTCTGTAGCAAGAATTCTACATCACACGCTGGATACCACAGGCTTCTGCAACGTGTGACTTGTGACTGGACATGTGCTTCATGTCCCTGTAGCACCTTGAGCACAGAGGCCCGAGGTGGCCAAACCCAAGGAGCTTTCACCACCTTAAAACAGAATGTGCTCCAAGTGGAATGAATGGGAATGCAACAATCCCATGATAGTCGCAGAGCACACATGCTGCGCGCATCCCAAAGGGAGTGTGGTGAGCTACTGATCAGGCAGAATGTTCAATTTCACCAGGCCGTGTCACGCTGAATAAATTTACTCACACTCTTTTAACATGGCCTGGATTGTTGGATCTCCAAGGAATTGAATGGAATTTTGTAAGATACGAGCAATGGCAGAATTTGCAGTCTTCTACTGAGAAATACCTCAGTTGAGCGCAGGACCGCGCATAGCCAATTCCCAAGCGGAACTCTAGTGTCCCGTGTAGAGGTGGACAATCCAATCGCTACTATTCTTTGCTCAATATCTTTCTCTTCAGTTGGCCTCGTTCCCCCTTTCCAAGTCTCAGATTAACTTTCACGGTAGGACTTTTCTGGCATTAAGCCTCCGCTGAAGGAACGCGCCTGATCGTTTTCTATAAACGGGTCTCTCAGCCTTGAGCTCCTTCAGCCTGCGCATCGAAAAATGACCTTATTATTAAACAGAAGGGACAATTTAAAAATCATCCAGCAGGCCTACCCCCTAATGATTTTTTTCCTGCAGACGTAATTATAATAATTAGCATTATAAAGTGCTAATTATCTTTTTTTGAAACAGAGGCCTCTCTCCTAGGAGACAAAAGTCCAAATGAACTAAGAGGGAGGGGTGGACGCAGAGCTTTCTTCCCCTGGTGTTCAGCTGTGTGAGAACAGGAGTGGAAAATTGACCCATCCAGTGGGGTCTTGATCACCCCTTACAGATGTCAACGATTGGTTTCTTGCAAAGGCTCGACACACAACGGCACAATGACCTACCGTGATGCTGTGTGTGATCCTCCCCATGGAACCCACTCTTCCTGGCATCAATTTGCATCTGAATTAATTTTTCCCTAATCACCTTTAATGATGCCATATGCAATTATCATTGTTAAGACGGACATTAGAAGCAGCGTCAAGCTTTTTTTAAAAAAAAAAAAGAATTTGTTGGTTGAAAGATGATACGCTGAGGTGGGTATCAACATTTCAGCGGCACCTCAAGGTCCCAGAACTATTCTACTGACTTTTCACCCTTGGGCTCCCTTGCAATGCAAGTGGGGTAAGTTGGCAGAGAGAGAGGAGACAAGAGTGTTCCACATCCCACATATGGCCTGGAAAAGGAAATGCACGGTTTACATTGCACGAGACAGATTTTTTGGTTTGTTTGTAGCAACCCTGAGCAATGCCCACATCACCCCATCAGCTTACCACCAACTTTCCGATATAAATTATAGTCTACCGCCACCCTCAGATATACCCAAAGTTCCACCACGTGCATTCCAAACATCACCCAACCTCTTAATATTAAAAAACAAGAAAAAGTACATAAACAACAAGAAGTAGAAAAGAAAAGGGTACTCAGCAACCAGGCCATGCTTTGAATGCACGCGCCATTCCCTTCTTTCAATACAGCGAGCTCAGGTGGTGTAACAGGTAAATATATAAGGGAGCAGGGTTGCTGGAGTTGAGACCCCACATACAAAATTAAAAATATTGGAAGACTCTCCAGATGCCTTAATTGCAGTTGGCATTTCAAATGCCAGTCCTTTGACAAATCTCTTCTTGCCATACTTCATAAAATGTATGCATTTTATGGTCCAAATTCTGCAATTGTACTTGTTTAGACAATACACAATTACACTGCTAACAAGTCACATGCTTCAGTGGTGTCCCCACTCTCTTCGGCCGTTAACTCAGTATTGAACCCCTCAGCTCCCATCGCCCCGCCACGATTCAGCATCAAACCCTAAAGAATCGACCTCAACTTCGCAACCAGCCACGATCATACTTGGCGCATAATTACACTTCCATGTGGGCACGGCCAACTATTTACCTTCTTCAAATGGCATAAACTGACAAACCCTATTACACGTGGCGTGGATTCCATTATCACTCTCATCACCACTAAATAAGCCCACCCAGTAGCACTATATGGTGTCCTGTAATTTACTTAGCCTATGCTTCATTTTTCAGTTCAGTATCTTATCCAATACTGATCAAAAAATAAAGTTCTGTTAGCACATTCCAGCTGGCTATTGGCTTGCAGGTTAATTACAGAGCTGTGATGGTAATATGTTGCATACTTTTTCAATAAAACTGGCCCACATACTCAATAAAGTTTGGTTTAATTGTTGGTTAATAACTCCTGTAGTGCCCCTACCAACCAAAAGCTGCCTCATTAAAACACTATTCATATGGTTGTGATTTCCACCTCCTATTCCACCACAAGCCACTATGATGAATCCTGTGGAGTCATCACTCATTTCCAGGGGATCATCTTCACCCACATGGCCACGGGACGGCAGCCGCTACCTGAGCCTGACCCTAGGGGTGGTACTGTGAGGGAGGATCATGTGGGAGGGGATGACTGCCGGGAGGAGGCGATGACTACATTGGAAGAGATGCGGTACTCCCCCCTTATGAAGAAAACACTTTGACACCTAAGGTTCTGATGGCATACTGCGATTCCTGTCTAAAGACCTCTCATACATCACACACACATAAAACACTAAACAAAAAGTTCTAAACAATATCACATTAGAAATCCCAGATATTCCATGGACTCCAAATCTCATAAAGCCTCAAGTACTGAGGCGAGGAAGAGGAAGAAGGAATTAATGCGTTTTGAAAGGAACCCACATTTAAACATGGGGACTAGTTGTTTTGATGAAGTGCAACTGTGCAGCTCATTTAAAAATGATGGGCGCATTCAAGGAGGCAGATCCGGAGAAGAAAGCTGCTGAGTCGGGGAAGGCAGCAGTGCACAGAAGTACCGGGCGGCTGGAGAAGGCAGGTACTTCCAAGCAGCCCCTCGCAAGCATTACCTACCGGCATGATGCAAGGCCAAGAGAGACACAGCAGATGCCGTGGGAGAACCATCAGAGATCTGGCAGCAACAGCAGAGCTACCGAGCTCACAGTTGTGTCGAGAAGCAGCGGTCTTGCCAGAGGGTGAACGCGGAGCTACCAGAAGCCATCCTAGAGAGGAAGCTTTACAGCTGCAGCGTGCCAGGGGTCAGAAATGCTGCAAGACACCAGTGAGTCTACCCAGATAACCCTGGGGCGTACCGACAGGCATATAAGCAGATAAGAATATTTGAATACCGGCTAAGTAAAATACAAAGACAGAAGTTTAAGAAGTCCTCAGGTCTGAGATATCATTGTGGGGAAAGTTGGAACAAGTAGGACCTCAAGCCAATGAAGTGGAAGCACAGTGAAGTAATACAACTGTATGGTAGAAAATAAAGTAAACTCGAAAAGAAGTCCTGGTAAAGTCCTGGTAAAAGGAATACATCAGGCAGTGAACATTTGGGGGAAGATACCTGGCACAGAAGCATTCCAAGGGATCTGCAAGACCCCAGAAGGGGATTCCTGGCAGGGGAGTATAGCAGGCAATCCACTCTAATTAAGAACTTTACAATGTTACCAAGATACCTGCCAGGAGAGTACACCAGGGGATCTAAAGAACCTACCAAAGGATTCTTGGCAGGGGAGTATAGCAGGCAATCCACTCTAAATAAGAACTTTACAATTTTAGCAACATACCTGGCAGGAGAGTACACCAGGGGATCTAAAGAATCTACCAAAGGATTCCTGGCAGGGGTGCATAACAGGAAGCCATCCTTAAGAAACTGCTATTTGAAATAGACACTGTTTCCATCCTACCTAAATAATCCAGGAGAAGGGAATCACCCCCTGGATCCAAGGATTTCTTCTTCGGAAAGACCATTTTGTTGGATTTGCCTACTTGTTTTAATTTTGAATAATTTTTGACAAACCTAAGTCAGAGACATTTCCTTGCACCCTTAGTTGTTCATTTTAAGTGTGAGGGTCAGAGTAGTATGTTTCGGACACAAAGACAGTTTATTTGTTTTGATGATGAGACACAGACTGATCTTTAGTATTAGTTTCCTGGGTAGGACTCTCTTTAGGAGAGAGACAGAGAGGCGGAGTGGAGGAGGCACACCAGTGATAGGGGTCACTTTTTAGCACTAAATATCCTCTAATTAGAGCTGTCCACTCTGGGAATGGAGTGGTGTTAGCTGGCACACTTTCCAACCAGTGCAGCAGGCTCAGTCTTTGGGTGCAGCAAGGGTATGCTGATTAGTCACAATCTCCACCCCAAGTTGCTCCGGATGATGTCAGTGAGTATGAGGTCCTGTCACCAAGAGCTTTGAGGTCTTCGCTGCAGGTGTACCTCTTAGCACGGGTCCCTAAAATGCATCTTCCAGACTCTCTTCCTTGATGGTCCAGCTTCACTGTTCTGGTCAGTGGATGGGGCAGCCCGACCGCAACGGGCTCTGTGCTCCGTGGGAATTCTCTTTCTTGATCAGCTCTGGGTCATACGCACACTCCAGCGTTCTAGCACCAGCTGGTGCTCTCTGGATAGGGTCTATTCAAACGTTCTTGTAGATCGCCGGTGAGGCTGAAACTACTGGCTCTGAGTCTCCGGCGTTCTTGAGGTGACGGTTCTATATGAAAATGTCACCGGGAAAAGATCGCCAGTGAGGCATTTGATTTTTTTCCTGATCGCTAAAAAGAATTCCCTAGCATATTCGGTTACTAGTGTTCTTTACTAATATTTCAAAGATTAGTCCCAGAATATTTGTGGAAAGTGCTTGATTTCCTTCAGGGGCAAATTTGGTTAAATGTCGCACCCTAGCGACCTTTTCCTTGGCGACAATATCACTGGATACTGAGGTTAGTGGTCATAGCTCCAATCACATTCCTGCATCATTTGACAGTCCAGGTTACAGACGTCCAAGCTCATCCCTTTCAAACCTCTTAGGCAAACACACGCAACAGCTTCTGTGTGTGTCCTTTGATTAAGGGGGGCCACATTGCAGTCTACCTTTTGATCAACCTAGATTTGCGGTCAAAGGTTACATTTCAGTTGCTGTTGCTCTTGTATCCTGGCTCTCTCCCCTGAAGCCAAACAGTCCTTTGCACCCTCAAGTGACAGAAAAATGTGCTGCGCAAAATACAATTTGTGTGGCAAGATGTCCTTTCCACCAGTGCAATCCCTCTTCTGGCAGCAAGATCTACACCTGTCTGTTCTCAAATGTTGGAGGGTATAGTTGAGACCTGTGAATATGCTGTACTCGTTGTAGCCTGTTTGTAGCACTTTAAAATGCATTGTACCCAATGCTTTGGCACTAGGTTGACTGCCACTGTACACCACAGATTATATGTACAGCTTCGGTTGTTATAAATAAATAAATAAAGGCACAAACAATGTCTCTTTCAATAACGCTGAGAGCCACCTGTCATACATGGCCCATGTCCTGTTCAAAACCACTTCTAATGTATATACCATCTGCCTGCAAAGGGACAGTTTCTCAAATGCCTCATCACGAGTTTGGCGGTAACCCTTAAATGCGGCGGTAGCGCTATTACTGCTGCATTTAAGGGTCTGCCAAATCACGGCTTTGGCTGATTTCCCCCCAGCTCTGAGCTCCTGCGGTAAGAGCGCGAAATTTCCCCATTGAGCCCAATGTGGAATGGGGAATTCCCGAATAGGCTCAATGCGGAATGGGCAATACCCGTTCCGCCGAACCCGTGATCCGGCGCTATTAGCGCCGGGGGGTTCTGCGGTAGGGCTATTAGCGCCGGCGCTAATAGCGCCGGCGTTACCGCCCAACTCGTGATGAGGCCTAATACTGAAACGTGTATGTCCTATTTGAAAAGCTATTAATACTATTGACACTTATGTAATGTAAAAAAAACACAGCAAACTCCGAACATTTTCCTGTAGGAGAAACACATACATACCAAAACCAACCCTTTAAATGTGCACAACCGACAAGTGAACTGCAATCAAATTGGTGTCAGGACCCCCCACCCCTTTACTCTTAAAATTCAAGACAGCATAGTGGAGGGGCAGTTTTGGTTGAAGAAGCTGCTGGCAGCACAGGAAAGTGAGGGGGTTCCATGGTTTCTTCCTCCACCAGCATGGCGTCCAGTGCTGCCTGGTTGAAAGCGCTGCTGGCGGCCCCTGAAAGTGAAGGATTCCATGGCTGCTTCCTCCACCAGCATGTCATCCAGTGCTGTCTGGTTGAAAGCGCTGCTGGTGGCACAGGAAAGTGAGGGGTTCCATGGCTGCTTCCTCCACCAGCATGGCCTCCAGTGCTGCCTGGTTGAAAGCGCTGCTGGCGGCCCCTGAAAGTGAAGGATTCCATGGCTGCTTCCTCCACCAGCATGGCGTCCACTGCTTGCTCGTTGAAAGCACTACTGCAGCCCAGGAAAGTGAGGGATTCCATGGCTGCTTCCTCCACCAGCAAGGCGTCCAGTGCTGCCTGGTTGAAAGCGCTGCTGGCGGCACAGGAAAGTGAGGTATTCCATGGCTGCTTCCTCCACCAGCAAGGCGTCCAGTGCTGCCTGGTTGAAAGCGTTGCTGGCCGGCTAGGAAAGTGAAGGATTCCGTGGCTGCTTCCTCCACCAGCATGGCGTCCAGTGCTGCCTCACTTTCGGGCAGAATGTTGCCCACTAGTTCTGTTGTAGAACCCTGTGGTCACGCTCGTGGCAGCGGCATACTGATTCACACCAGTTGACTAATGAGGCCGTTTTCTTATTACATGCGAGCAGTGAGGTCACAACCAGGTTGCAGGTGTCTACACAGCTATTGCAGACTTTTATGTGTGACATATATATATATATATATATATATATATATATATATATATATCAGCAGGGTGATAGATCTGTCTCTGTCTGCACAGAGGGGGTTGGAAACTAAGATCCGGGTAGTGCCAGTGTCTTAGTCTTGCGATGGTCTCTGCACCAAGCCTGGGTCTAGGCACAGTGATCTGAGGGGGCTGCTAATATTCTGATACAGTGATTCCGTCTGTGCTACTGTATTGGGCTCGACATGATGACATAGGAGGTGCCATAATACTTAGATATAGATTTTAGCGCATAGCATTGGGATGGACATAGCGCATGGGTGGGCAGCCTATGCCTCTACAGCTGTGTTGTCCTACAACTCCCATCAGCCCTGGCCATTATAGTCAATGATGATGGATGATGGGAGTCATAGCCCAGAAAGTGTTGCAAGCCGTGGGTGGCGGAACCTGTAGTGATGTTTTTTTTCCCCTCAGCATCAGTTTGGACACAATGATCAATGAGGTCCTAAAATATGGGTATAGTTATGGTTTCCGTACCGCAGGGATGGGCATGATGATATGGGGTCCTAGTATAGATATTTAGGCCTGCACCTCAAGGCTTTGGGCAAAATGATGCTTGAGAGGGTCTGAGTCTATTTGACCTAAAACATGTGACTTTATCACATTTGATCTAATTTATTTGACCTTTTTTCTGTCTAAAATGTAGGGGGAGACCCCCTGCAAACATCCCCCACTTCCCCTGAACCTAATCTATACCCTTACCCACGCCCATATATATATACTGAATTACATTTGACCGAAAAAAAGGTCAAAAAATGTGATCAAATGTTTTAGGTCAAATGATTTTAGGTCAATTATGCTAATACCCTTGGGAGCCCTAGTATGATAGCACAGAGATGAACCTTACTCCACAGCAAGGGTTGTATACAATTAATCATGTTGTCGCAGTACAATAGAACACCAATGGGTCTTGCATTATCACTGCCCAATGACCAGCCAGGTTCCTCCTAACTCTACAGATCTAGGAATCTGTGAACTACACTGCCACAATGATGCCAGCTAGAAAAGGGCATGGGGCTCATTACAAGTAACACCACTGAGATACCACCAAATGGTATTACTGTTACCACCACTTGGTCTGGTGGTATTACCACTGGAGGTATCACATTCAGCGGTAATTTGCTGGATGTCAAGTGGTGGTTTGGCAGTGTAAATCCCCATGGACTCCACTGGGGATTGTTGGCGGTATTACCACTAGCAGAATTACCCGATGGTAATACCGCTGATTTTGTGGAGGTAAAATGGAGGAGTTATCTCTGGAGGTATTACCATCGGGTAATTCCGCCAGATGTAACACTGTCGTGCGGAAAAAACTGAGGTAAACGGAATTAGCTCAACTTTTATCCGGCACCGCCAAACTCGTAATGAGGCCACGGCTTCTACTACGAGCCCATATTGCTGCAGTCTGATGAACACCCCCCAAACCCCAAGACTCAATGTAACAGATGTTTTTAAAGTATGTAGGTCATGGTTGTTGGTGTAGGCGTATGTAAGATGTTTGTGCCGCGACTCACATGTATTGTACACCCATCTCCATCATTGCTAGAATGGAAGAGTTTTTGTGTTATTGATCAAGTGAAATCTATGCACACAACAAAAACAATTAGGGTACCTCTGGATGCTTATGCAAGGACATAGGAGACAGGGGGGAGCCATGGCACATGCCGTTCTCCTGCCTGTCTCATTTTCTCAGGCCTGAGTGTGGGTTTGTGTGGGTGTGTGCACGCTGACAGTTGCGGCGCATGACACGTTAAACTCACTTGATACATGCGCCTTGGGAGGATGCAGAGCACCGTGTGGTGTCTTTAGAGCATGGGTACGCCAACGCTGCAAGCAGGTCACCAAATATAAACTGCATGAGAGACACTGCTCCACCAAAGATGGGAGATCATGTGCAGACTGTGTTACCCTGGCAACAAAAAGGGTTGACTATGAAGCACTGTTAAACATCTGATCCTGCCAAATGGGTTTGCCGGGGATGGTCCTGGCTTCAGGGGCGCCGAGTAGGCGGGTGCCCCAGAGCCTGAGCACTCCCCAGGAAAAGTCATCTGTGCTAAAAGTCCCTATACCTTCAATGGTTCTTCCTAAAAATATGCCCACGGCCACCCCCTGGGAAAATCAAAAGTCATGCCTCCGGCCTGGCCTGGTTCAGCCCCTTACTCTGTAACAGGACACAGTTTGAGCAGCTGGGCCTGGCAAGTTTGGGGTGCTTTCCCATGCATTGCAGGGATCCACATGGTTCTACCCTGTCTCCCTTGCATCTGCATGGAGCCACTGGGAGATGTGGTGTTGAGGCCAATACACAGATGACACCTAATGCCATCTTCTTCAGCTAACGTCCTGTTGCTATTGATGGCTGGATGTCCACAAATTCTCTACAAAATCATCCTCTTAAAAGTGAATTTTTGTTGATTTCTTCTTCATCTTTGAAGGGTTTCACCCCTACTTTGGATCCTCTGTGAAATTTAAATGTTAAATTGCATATTTCTCATTTATCTCGGCCTGTATTTCTCAGCTTAGTCTTCTGAGGAAGATCGAAGCCTGCTTGGCTCCTTCAGATTCCTGTACCGCCGCCCATGACTCAATTTTAGCACTGCTGGATAGTGGCAATGCCATTCTATCGGGTCCACCAGCTTCTCAATTGGGTCGTCTAAAGTCGGTCTTACATTCTGCTGGTCGACTTATTTCCAGGGGATTTAAATTTGAACACATGTGACCAACTTTAATTTCTCATCATTGTGTTTTGTGTTCGCATGCACCCGACTGTCGTGTTTCTCAGCAAAGTTACTTTGTGAATTTCTAGGCTGCCACCAAGTGCTTCTTCAATTACCCAAGTAGGCCAACGGGTAGTCATCGCCATTGATGCCTCTATGAAGAAGGTCATGCATACATATGGGTAGACTCCCCAGGGGGCTAACTCAGCAACAAGAGTATGCATAGCCCCCACATTCCAGATCCTCCACCACTGCTTAGTAAACAAGGTGCACCCCACCTTTCCGACAGGCTCTTAACAAAAACTCTACATAACCAATAATCTCCCCCTAACCTGCTGTGTGGGGCTCTTGCCATCTTACATTGCCGTAAAGGTGCCTTGCTCCCAGTGCATATCGTGACATACCGCGCAACGGCAGGTTAGTGCTAGTCTAGATCTTTGCCGAGATGAGTACTGCTCTGTAGAGCAAGCTCGAAAAAGTCTCTCCTTGTCAGGGATTGGAAAAAAGGCTGAACGTCTGTCATGTTGGCAGGGAGGAGCATTTCCAGGCTTGGGTGTGGGGATTTCTGACTGCCAGCTGCATGTGGGCAGTTTGTTTCTGGGTCCCGGTTCAGAGCGTGCTCGTCAGGCCGTCAGGCCGGGCATGTGCATGGTGTCCAGTGAAGCATAGCCTTCTAGTCAAGCGTCTCAGGAGAGGATCAGATAATGTTGTGACTGTTGTTTCTCCTGCCTTTTGTCATTGCAGGAGCCTGGATCTGGGGATGAATGTTGATAAAGGAATTACTAAAAGAAAGGAGTCTCTTTGGAACCTTGTTAACCTGACTTACCCTCTCTGAACTCCTAAAGCTACGTCACTTCATCTTGGACTACGGAATTCTAGGTCATTATGCATTACATCTTCAACTGTTCTTGATATGTTTTTACGTTTAAATTACTGAACCCTGGATTTCTGTCAGTAATGCTACTATACCTGCGTCACTGTCTACCTCTTCTACACCTTTTTGCCACACCCTTGAGTTTCTTCCCGTGGGGGTGACACCGGTATTTTGTATCATTCATCTTTTTCTCTTATTCATCATGCTTTGAATTTACTGCATTTCTCTTCATTTGAATTCTCATATTCCATTTTCTGTGCCGTCTCCACTAAATCTTCAATCTCATTCTTACTGATCTATCGTCCACCTGGTCCCGTAGCCTCATTTTGTGAGGACATTGACGCATTGCTGTCTTTTTTTTGTGCTCCCCACTGTCACTCCACTTATAGTTCTTGGCGACTTTAATCCCCATCTCTTAACTACACACTCTGCTCTCCCCTTCCATTCTATTCTCGATTCTCACTATCTAGTTCCTCTTTCTACTCCTCACATCTCAGGGTCTTGTTTAGATCTTATGATCACTTCCTCTCTTAGTACAACCCCTGTGTCCTCTCTTCCGGTCTGCCTCTCAGACCATCATCTTCTCTCGCTCTGTATTACTAAAAATCTTTCCTTTCGCACTTTGCCTCTCTCAAACCCTCCCTCTTACTTACGTCACAAACTGCGCAATTTCTATACTACACTCTTCATTTCTACTAGCACCTCTAAATTGGTGTCTCATGCATCGTTTTCCACTCTGACAGCCGATGAGGCTGCTTCTGCCCTTTCTTCTTCCCTTTCCTCATCTTTTGACTTACTGTACCCTTCTTCAACTTTTTACCCCGCACGAAAAACCCCCTCAACCTTGGCTTTCTCCCCATATTCGCGTGATGCAACGTGTTCTCCAGCATTTTGAAAGATGCTGGTTAAAGCTGAAAACTGCAGGTAACTACAGTTCTTATGCATCTTTCCATGCTCTCTGATAATTCTCTGCACTCTGCTAAACAATCTTACTTCGCTGATCCCTTACACTCACAGTCTTCCCATCCTATGCGATTATTTCAGACTCTTGCCCACCTCCTTTTGTCTCCTACTCCTGATCCCTCAACTAATTCCACGCTTATTGCCACAGATTTTGTGCTCTATTTCACTTCTAAGGATGCTACATTTAGATCTGCAATTGAATCTTCCAGTATGAGAGTCGCTCCTCTGACCACCCCTATCTCTCTGGTATCTCCTAAGAAGATTTTTGCTGATTTTGTTCCCATCACTAATGAGGATACCTTTCTTCTCCTTGCTCGTGCTCACCCTACTTCCTCCCCACTGGATCCCATACCATCTGCACTTATTCCTAAAGTCCACCCTCTACTTGTATTCTGTCTCACAAGTTTGTTTAATTCCTGTCTATCCTCTTCAGTTTTTCCATCTTCATTTAATCATGCAACTATTATTCCAATCTTGAAAAAACCTTCTGCTGATGTATCCTCTGCATCTAATTTTCATCCCATTTCACTCCTACCTTATCTTTCTAAAATTCTTGAACATATTGTTTACTCTCAGGTTTCTACTTTTGTTTCTCGTAATTCCATTCTTCCTTGTTTTCAATCTGGATTTTGCCTTGGTTATTCCACTGAGACTGCTCTTCTCTCTGTTTTCTATTCTCTTAATTCTGCATGTCATGCTAAGTATTTTACTCTTCTTATTCTTTTGTATTTTTCTGCCGCTTTCGACACTGTTGATCACACACTTCTACTGTCTGCTCTTTCCCCTTTTAGCTACTCCGGCTCTACTTTATCGTGGTTTGAGTCCTACTTTTCCCAGAGGACATTTTCAGTCTCCTGGGCTGGGGTTTCTTCTAAAATGTGTCCACTTATCTATGGTGTTCCTAAAAATTCGGTTCTTGGTCCTTTCATTTTTTCTCTTTACACCTCCTCGCTTGCTGGGGTTATTTCTTCATTTGGATTTGCTCATCACTTTTATGCTGATCACACGCAGCTCTTTCTTTCCTTTCCGCACTTCACTGACGACATCCATTTTAAGCTTACGCCTGTCTCCTTGCCATTCAATCTTGGATGTCAAACCACTTCCTGATACTCAATGCCACAAAAAGTGAGGTTATTTTCTTTCCTTCCACTACTATATCTCCTTCTCCGCCCCCTGCATTAATATCATTCCCTCCTTTGCAGTTACCTACTTCTTCCGTAGTCCGTAATTTGGGTCTTTATTTTGATTCAGATCTTTCATTCAGTCACCACATTTCCTTATCTGCTTGTTCCTGTCAATTTCATTTGTACAACATCTGAAAAGCCTGTCCTTTCATGACTTTTAAGGCCACTAAACCGTTGGTGTCTGCCCTAATTTTCTTGCAGCTTTTCTATTGTCCTCCCACACTCTTTGGACTTCTTTTATCTTGTCTTGCTCCTCTGAAATCTGTATTTAATGCTTCTATTCGTGTTCTTTGGCTTCTTGCTCTTCATGATTCTATTTCATCTTCTTTGGCTGATCTAGGATGGTTCTCGTTTCATCATCGTTTAAAACCTCATTTTCTATATCTAGTCTTTAAATCTCTCCATTATCTTTCTCCTCCCTATCTTTCTTCTCTTATCTCATTTTACTCTCCTTCTCGTTCACTTCGTTCTTGTTCTCATTGTCTTCTTATGGTACTCACTTCCTTCTCGTTCACTTCCTTCTTGTTCTTGTACTTTGTCCTCCCCGTGCTCAATCTCGTTTCCGTTCTTTCTGTCTTTTGGCACCTTTACACTGGAATGCTCTCCCACTCTCTCTTCGTTCCATCACTGTTTATTCATCCTTTTGGGTCTCTCTGCTATCCTAACTCTTTTCGACGGGTTAATGAAGGTTATTGTAACCACAGATACATGCTGTGTTTTAAATGTTGATTTCATTTTATTGTACAATTCTTGTTCTTATGTTTAGCGATTTGGAGTAAATACAAATACAATCCCAATCTCAGGGACCTAGTTTTCATTCTTACTCCTAGCCAACGCACATGCGTGATGCATCTCAGGGTCTGTTCTGTCAGATCCTGTGCCCCTGTATCACACTATTCAATCTGGAGCAGAAATATCTAAGATATTAAAGATAATGCAGCAACAAAACAAATGTATGTCTGACCTAGTCTTCAATGGTGAGAGTGCTTTATTCCAGCCTCTGGGTTTTTCATAATGTCAAGGAGACATGTTCATTTTTTGGAGTGCCGTGTGCATGCTGCTCAGAAGTCTGAGGCTCTACGTAGCACATTTCCAGGAAGTATCCTACTTAGAGAACCATTGGAATCCAAGTTTCACAGAGTCTTTAAGGAGCAGAAGCATGTCCAGTCTCTCGTGACAAAGCACAGGTATCCACAACTATCTGTGAGGAAGAAGATTATTTTCCATCCTTCTACATCCCAGAAAAAAAGAAGTTCTTACATTTAGAGACATTGCATTACCATCCTGACTACAGCAAGGTCGAGGTGGTGGTCACGCATCTGCTCCAGTTTTCTCAGGTGTGGGAGCGCTCTATCCCAGACAATTGAGCAAAGGACATTGTCTCCAGTTAGTTTGTCTGGAATTGAACAGCTAGCCTGATTCAAAGAGCTACAGAGTGACACTTTGTCCAGGAGAAGTTTCAAAAAGAAAGCTTGGCAGCAGGGGATACAACTTCTTCTGGACAATAGGCTGATCTCCAGGATACCCCAAACCTCAAAGAAGACATAAGTGTGATGCACACGCTTTCTGTGGCAGAAGACATCTGGGGGTTTTGAGTCGTCCTCGACCATAATACACTAAACAGATGCATCACTTCAACACATTTCAAGATGGAGAAACTACAGAAGATCCTCATTCTCATTGCCCAAAGATACAGTTTATTGTCATTAGATTTGGCCAATACATGTCTTTATGTCCCGATTAATCCCTCTTGCCAGAAATATCTGAGATTGGCAGTGGGGAGGGACGATTTTCAATACAGATTCCTTCCATTTAGATTTAAGTCGGCATTATGGTCTTCACCAATGGGGAAGGTTGTCATCTACCCACACCTTAATGGTTGCCAGTGGTGGCTTTTTGGCATTTCCAGATGCAGGAGTACTTGGGGAAGTAATTCCTATCCTACACTTCGGATTCATTATGAACTAGGAGAAGCAATATCTGTCAAGCTCCCAGGACATGGCCTTTATTTGGGCTTCTTTTTAACCGGAAAAGGTCAGATATACCAGCCAGATAAGAGAGCCGGCAGATGAAGGAGGTCTAACGAGGTCTCTCCAGCATTTTCTAGTCCCTTTCTCTGTTTTAGTGATGTTCTGTATTTGGGTTTAGGGGTACATCCGGGTTGGAGCATGTCCACGAATGTTGGAGACGATTGCAGTTGCATTGCCCATCAAGGAGTGGTTGCTTCCATTGGATAGTCTGGTCAGGGGCATTTTATTTTCATAAGAACTTCCAAGTACAACAGTGGATGTGAGTCCATCAAATTGAGAGGTCATTCCCGGACTTCAATGGGTTTCAGGGACTATGGTCTTTTGTGGACAGGGACCACTCTTCGTGTTTAAAAAAGCTAATAGCATTCAGGGTTTTCTCTGAGAAATGACTTTCCTTTCATTCAGAAACAGTCGGAATATATAATATAGTGGCAATGTTTTAGGTCAACAGGAAACACGGTTTCAGGCCTTCTCCTCTGTCTAGGGCCACATCCGGTTAGCTCTGTGGGCAGAACAGTTTGCTGGACGATCCAACATTTTGAGATGAGTTGCAATTACCCTGGAGATGGACAGGGATGCAGATTTTATTCATACATCAATAATCAAAACGACTCAGGTAGTTAGCAAAAGGAAGACTGTTTTAATATCAATTATCTAAAACAGGGAGCATAACGAACATCAACGAACTCGCTCGATCCTATTACTCAATTCATTTTAGTAAAAACTAAGACTTTATGCATAATATTCGTCATCACTGACGTTTAACCTACGTATTACCAACGTCATCCTACGTGTCAAACTACAAAAACCTATACGAGTGGATGATTGGCTCTGAGTGAAAGTCTAAGTATACAATCCATACTAGTCTAAAGAAGTGTGAATATGTGATTGCTTACTTAACATCAGGTGGGGCAACTAAGCCCTCCTCTAAAAATGACCACTACGAACGTCACTAAATACACAACGTCCCATTGGTTACACAACTGTAGGACCCCTCATTACGTGGTCCTCTACAATTGGTTGACACTCTAACCTCTGTCAATACTTTTCGACCTACGTCTAGCAGCAAGCAGGCTGGCCATCCAGGTGCTGGTGAGGTCGCTTTAACATTAGCTTCCCACCAATTAGCATATCAATCCATCACCACCTCAGTAGTCTATTGGCAATTAGGCTTTGAAACTCGTCCTTAAGACTATTCTTAACTCTGGGAAATTCAGAGAGTGAAGGCATGCTCGGCCTTCATGCGTAGGTGTGACCATCTCGTTCGTCCAACTTCATCCTTCCACATGACTGGAGACCATGGAATCGAGCTTCTAGTGTATTAAAATACTATTTTTTAATAGTCCTCTGACGTCTTTCTTGTTTTGCTCATGCCTGCTGAACAGGAGGTTTGTTCTTTCACACGTTTTATATCCAATACTAGTCTACTACAGTCTTGATAAGACCTTGGCTTCTTTGGCTCGTCCAGCCTCGTTGGCTGAGATTCACTTTGTAATTCCATTTTCTTTTTTAACTGTGACACACTGAAAATGAGGCTTTCTCTCGGCCATTTGTTAAAGTCCAGTACTGCCATGATGTGTAGTGGAAACATCCATCCTTCACTTATCCATATACATATATATATAGGCGCTTGCTGCAATCTATTCACTATAAAGCTTGAAGCTAGCTTCATGATTACTTTGCTTGCTTGCATTTCTTTTGCATCTGTACACGTGTAAACTACCTTGGTGTCTTCATCAATTCTGTGGCATAAGCTTCTTCACCTTGATCCCAAGATATCACTTATCCTTGATACTTTCTTGATGCCTTATAAAATATCTGCATTCTCTGGGCTCTGCATCTCTTAAGTATGTCAATTCAGTTCCGCATGATATCACCATTCTCCTGTACCATTAATTTGCTCTGCTTCTTCAGGAATCTCATTTAAACGACAATTATATTTCCTTGTGTGCAGGTATGATTTCCTTAATGGGAATCTTGCCTCTTTGATTCTCTTAGGTATTGGTATTCACAAAGGTATTGCCCGGTTTTCACACTTTGCCCCCTTGTGGTTTCAACTGCTCCGTGTATGTCACATACTCTGGCTTCCAATCTGTAGGTAATATGGGCGGGACAGTTGAGTGGGGGTACTTGGCTCCTCCTCTACACTCCCCCTTCTGGGCGATTCATCGACCACTCTCACATCATCCTTCACATCCAGACATCCTGATCTGAATATAGACTTCTTTGGAATCCATATATTTACGACACCCTTTAGGCATCCTGCTGTTTTCACATGCTCATCCTTATTCCATGTCATAAGCTGGCATTGTCTACAATAGATCCAGCATCCTGCATATTTCTCATGATTCTTTGGATACAGGAACTTCGTCCCCTCAGGTGCATGGTTACTGGCTTTCACAAAGTCTCTGATTTCTTCATCTGTCAGGTCTTTGGGCTTCCATCCTGATTCAACATCGATCATGATCTTCATCCCTAGGGCTTTCTTTGCTGTCTTCTTGCACTGTGAGATTCTCAACTTGATCATACAAAATCCAAGCAATATCATCACTATCAGGGCTCCAAGGAACTTGAAAATGTCTGCCATCCATTGTGGAATCCAAGAAAAGGGTGTTCCAAACCAGCTGTCATCAGCAATGTCTTCAACTTCGTCTATCATCTGACCATGGAGCTTCGTCAGCATGTCTATTGCCTCTGTCAAGGTTCCATTCTCGTCATCATGAGAAGGTATAAATGTGCAACATGATTCTCCAATTTTTGCACAAACGCCTCCATCCATAGCTTTGATCATATCCAAGACATATCTGTTTTGGAGAGCCATCGGTTTTATGGGTCTCATCTCTTCTCTGATTGCGTTGAATCCTTTTATAGTTGTGTTGATCATCTGTAGCCATTCCCATCTGGTAATCTGTAGCCATTTGGTATTTGCTTCAACCTGGATTCTTGGCTTAAAGATCATTGTGAACACAGAAGTCTGGCTGAACAGTCTATGTTCATATGGGATGGCATCAAAAGCTTCTATTGAGTTAGCTGAGAAATAATTCTCCCTCTTCATCCTCTTCATCAGCTTCACAGATCTCTTCTTCCTTAGGTGAGCATCTGCTTTCAGGAAACTGTCAAGGTTCAAATCACTTTTTGGAATTACCAATGCTGGAACATGGATATTTACTATGGAGCAAATTCCTCCCCTGTCTGCAGGCAATCTGATATAAGCTCTGGCTCCACACGCCCGATAATGATCCATGATCACTGCAGTACCAATATTCATCCTTGGTGCATCAAAGATTCTATTACATTTTTGATTTTCTGCATCTTTCCTAGTGCCGTTATTTGTGAAGCACACCTTTGCCTTTTCCAGCAGAATTATTTGTAAGGGCCCTCCTCTGTCTTTGACCCAGGTGAATAATTTGGAAATGCTCTTCCACAGGGGCTTGCATAGCACCTGCACATTGCAAATAGTTGATTCAGGACAATCATGCACCATGCATGCTCTGCAGATAACCACTCCTTCTTCCCAACCTTATGGAGACAACACTGATCCCCAGATCGGCATCTGGCCTCTGTTCTTCCAATGCTTGATGTTTTCCTCAGTCTTTCCTAGACTGTCAAGCTTCTTGTTCACATCCCATCTGATTCCAGCTCCTTTTACTCAAGACTTCTCGTACCTGATCACATGACTCTTGGTGTGTTCTCTGTCTCTTGTATTTGTGTCTTGTATATAGTCATCTTCATCAGGATCTGTCCATTCAATTGCCCATTTCAGGTAGGCATCTCGTCCCATGAACTGGCCTCTTGTCTTGCAAACTGCTATGTGTGAAATACAATGTGCTATCTGGACATCTATTTCAATGGCTATGAAGATCTTGGATTTTCCCATACTGTAAATCAGGAGTGCAAACACAAAGCATTCCTCTTACGAAGGTCTTCTTCCCACTTCTTTCATGTGTTGATACCAAATGTTATTTCCCAGGTGAGCTGTACTGTCCAAGTACCATTTAGCTCGGAATCATCTTCAATGGAAATTCATTTGGGTCTCATTCTTCTCATATGACTTTCCATAATCATTTCATGAAGTGTGTTATTACAACTTATTCTAGCTGGATCAATTATAGGCACACCTATCAGTTCTCCCTGAGTAGGGGAAAGTTCAGAACATCTTGTCTGCTCAGCAGACCATTTAGGCATGAAAATGTCTTGCAAAATCTCCATGTTTGTCTTTCTCTTAGGAATGATCCCTGGGTCATTTATCATAAGAGCAGGTGTACTTGCATGCATCATCTGTGTAGATTCACTTTTTATCACCTCTTTCTCCTGTCTGTCTTGCAAAGCCTGTGTCTTTTGTCAGAAAGAGTCTTCAGGACACTTCTTGCATGTGACTGATTGCTAAGGGTTTTTATTTCCGATTCAGGCAAGGTATCATCTTTCTTTGGAACAGGAATAACTACATAGGGTCTGGGCTGCCTAGTAGTTGCCACGACTGTACCTTCCTTCTGCTCAGGAAGATTCGCTGGAGTCTTAGCCCTATGTACATCTACATAGTACAATGTGCGTACCGTGAGTGAAAGCAACACTATGATGAACAGAATGCAAGTATAAATTATACACAAGTAAGATATCTTGCAACATCGATTCTGTGGACAACGTGGGCGTCTCTCTGCATCTGGCATTATGATATTACTATTTAGTCCAGCCATTTTTATTGCCTAAGGAAGGAAAAAGTAAACTTCAATACATCGCCATTATAAACTGTTTCTGGAAGTGTCATGGGGCAAGGCAACAATCATGATATACCAGCTACTGGAGGGGGTCATAGGCTATTGGTAGCCAGCAAATCAAAGAAACGGGCATTTGCAGGAAGAATCCTGCCTTACAAAAGACTCCTATGTCCTTTTTGCATGAGAAATAGCCTGCAGACTAGATTTCCCAGGCACCCCCGGACCAAGAACTACTTAATGAAGGCCACGTCGGGCAGGGCACGTGCGCGCGAGCGCACAAGAACATCCAGGGCACGGTGCTTGTGTTCAGAACCTCAACCAGAGAAGACGTGTCCTCCGGAGCTCCGAGAAAGGGGAAGCGCACGAGGGGCCACGACCCAGACATCCTCCACCCAGGCCCCTTGCCAGATACAGATAAGTACCACTAGCCTCAGGGAGTCCAAGCAGACCCGGGGGAAGGCACGCACCATTGTAGTGCACCGTAGAGACCCGACTGATCTTGCCAGCAGTTGTGGCAAGGGGCACGCGCAGTGGGCTCAGCCCAACGTTCCCACGTCCCCCTGCTCCAGCAAAAGCTACATTTAAGTGCTTTGACTACCAGTGCCATAGTCTCTGCTAAAACGACTCTAAACCACGCGCGAACCCTAGAATCTTCGCAGCGCGATAACAGTGTATGTCATTAACACACTAATCGCTGTGTGCCGATCTTCAGGAAGTGAACGCATATAACAATACCGGGCTTTCTGGAGAGCCACAATTCGACACGTGTGATTAACAACACAGGTCGTTATCACGTTGAAGCTTCCATTTACAGAAACCTTTACCTTTTGGGGCAGCCATTGTTGTGGAGCCACGCGCGGCTGTTCATCCGCACGTGCAGGGGATAACCTGAACAAAAGCATGTGCCTAACATATGGTGCACCTTGAGCATGCATAAGGGTGCAATTAACCTCCTGTGAGAGTGCATGTATGCAAATGTTTGGTGTGTGAAGTAACATGCAAATGGTAATTCCTACTCTCTTTTCAGCAATAATACTGCTCTGGATTCCAGACCTGAGAGTGCGCAGGCAGGAGGCCAGCACTCACCCCTTGAGATAAGTCTCTTTCTGGCTCTCAGCCCTTGTTGTGGGGTGTGGGTGGGAATTGTGCATGCTAACTGAATGTGCAAATGTTTCATTGTGTTACCCTATATTCCCTTCCCTGTCCACCTCCCCTATCCTAGTCCTCTCACCAGTTACCCTTGCGACCGAACCCATCCAGCCAACGAGATCCTAACCCTCTTTCCCCGCCAGGGCCTCGGAGGCTTGTGTAAGTTCCAACTTGCAGGAACCTAGACCGTGGAGGGGTTGGTTGGTTCGTGCCACTCCTGAGCCTGGAAACTGAAGCCGTGACAGGAAGCTCATTGATTTGGCTCAGCAATTTGTTCTAGCTGATCGAAGAAAAGATTCTCACGATCTCCTTGTCAGTTTTCATCAGCTGAAATGTAGGTGTCTCTCCAGCAATGAAGAAAAGCAATTTCAGTCTAGATATGTTCAACGATGTACACTAGCTCCCAGTCTACGCCTCAAATCTGCTTTAGACCAGATGAGATAATGAAATTATTTTAGTATGAGACAAAATGTTCTGTCTTACAAGCAACCTCTCGATCTGTCCCTCGAGTGAAAATTTCACTTTGACCTCAGAGTTCTCGCACAATAAGGGTTAACCTGTAGTACGACGCCTCTCAAGAGTTCTCTCAATGCTGTATTGTTTCTCGGGTCCCTCAATAATGTGCGCACATCAGTGTGTCTTCCAACAAGATGCGGATATTCTTCAATCAGATGATAGAAAACAACACTGACCAGTCTGTGTGCTTCTTCAATGGATAGGGGCATTTGCACTTTCCCCACTATATTCTGGTGCTGCAAGATTTGCTCGATTATTGCTATGAGTAGTCTCCTTACGATGGGGCCATTCTTAGGATCTTGCAGAAAAACACGTACACAAGTAGTTCAACCCACAATTTTCGGATAAGAGCGCAAAATGAAGAGAAAAATCTTGAATATGATCCTCAAGACATTGTCATTGGGCAATACCATGTGTTCTTCCAAACAGGAAATCAGTGTGAAACGAATCAGGGTACTGCACCCTCTTCCAGTTGTCGAAAATGAACTCAGAGTTTGGCATGTTTTTCTTCTTATCAAGGCTTAAAGCGTGCCTCAGTCCAAAGTCATTGGGCCTCATTACAAGCTAGCCAGTCTGGATTTAACGGTGCCGGTAAAACCATGCCTGGACTGGCTAACTACGAGTTTTGTGGCAGTGTGGTGTTACACCCTCCAAGTCTGACCCGGTGGGCGTAACGCCACCGGCCGCATACATGCGTGGAAACACTGGCACCATTACCACATGGTGGCAGTGTTTCCATGGCCCCCATTCACATGGAGTCCTATGGGACTCCACGGGAATGTGGAGTAACGGAATGCCGGCTCAGGAATTCCAGCAAGTACGCAGCCGGTAAATCCCCAGGAGTCCGGCGGCAGCCTTCCAGTTTTACCGGCACGGCTACCGCCGGACTCGTAATGAGACCCAATGACTCTTGTTGCATAAAGAATAAAAGATCTTCTCTTAAAAAACGTCTTTACTTGTTACCTTCTGCGTCCTTCTTCCTCGTCATGGAGCTGGTCTGCTTGTGCTGAGGTTCTTCCCCAATGCTTTCTCTTGCTTCCGTGGGGGTGGGGGCAGAAGGTTTCTCCAGCATAAATTTTGACATTGCCTAGGAAAGTCCAAGCACGCCTGCCCTGCACTCTGACTGCAGACAGCGTGATGTCCTCCACAATAAAAGGACCATTGAAGCAGGGTTCATCCCACTTCTTCCTTGTGTGATTTCGGATCAAAACCCACAACCCCGGGGAACAGTTGGGCAACACGTAGTTCTTTAGATCTGTCTGTTGAAGCATCTCCTTCTGTGTTCTATACTGCCCCACACCCTTGTCGCTGCAGCTGGCCTGAAATGACAGAAATACTTTGAGTCATACAAGTAAGATATTCACGTAGCTCCATTCGTAACATTTCAGAGGTAGGTTGAACATCACTTCTAACTTAGGATGGAGGCGTGAGGGGTGTGCTCTTTCGTCTCTCTTTCACAATTTCATGGAGGGTGAGATGGTGGTCTGAACCTGGTTGGTTCCTCAATGCATATAATGCCAGTGGTAGGCAATGCAGCCACCCTTTCTTCAAGGTAAGCTTCAACTTGGCTATCCTTTCTTTAAGCAAGCCGTTGAGCCGTTCGTAGATCCCATCTCCTTGAGGATGATAGGCCAAAGAAAACTTGTGCTTTATACCAAGCAACAAGCTGATCTGCTCAAATGTCTGATTCACAAAATGTCAGCCATTATCGAACCTCATTACTTAACATACTTCCCATCTAGGAAAGACTTCTCTCACCAAAAATGTTGCTGCACAGGTAGAGTCTGGGTGTGTACACAGACCAGCCTTAATTCATCATGAAAATGGACAAACCACTACAATCATATATCTGTATCCATTACATACTTGCAGTATATCGACATAGTTGATATGCAAATGCTGAAATGGGCCAGTGGGTCTGGGGGTAACTCCCGTAACTGTGCGCAGTGTATGCCCAACAATAAGTTTTTGGCACACAATGCAATTCACTACATAGAATGCAGCATGTTCTAACAAATTCAGAACAAACCAATCCTCTGCAATAGTTGCAGCAAGGTTGTCTCTAGTTGTGTGCGCAGGGTAGTGCAGCTGCTCCAGCGCCACCCTTAATAAGGCTACAGGCATCACCGGCTTACCAGTGCTGTGTTGTCACCACAATGATTCAGAGGGGTTTAAAGAACACCCTCTTCGTGTCCAAAAATCCTTCTCATCTTGAGGTGCCACCCCCTGGACCTCTATTAATGATGTCTTAGGCAGATCACTATATTTCTCAGACACATTCATCATCACCACTATTTTTTCTTTTACATCAGTCATATCAAATGTCATCACATTTTCTTAAAATGCAGCAAGTTTGGCCTCATCATCTGCTGCTTGGTTTCCGCGTGAGATGAAGTCTGCCCTTTTAGTGTGAGCTGCGCACTTAATGACTGCGATGGCCACTGGGAGTTGTAGTGCCTTAATAAGCCTATCCAATAAGGCTGCATGCTGCACTGGAGTGCCATCCGCTCGGAGGTAGCCCCTCCTTTTCCAGCATGCTAGTCCTGCGTGCACCGTTGATGTCACATAGGTGGAGTCACTGTACACTGTTACTTCCTGGTCTGCATGATTCTCGAGCACGACTATCAGCGCTACTAATTCTGCAGCCTGTGCTGAATAGTGCGATGGTAATCATGCACGCAACAATTTCTGAAACTCTCCATTGGCCGTGTGCTTTATCACAGCGGCACCTGTATATCTCTGTCCACTGTCTTGATCGATCCTTGAAGAACTGTCAATAAAAACAATTTCTCCACTTTCCAAAGTATTTTTTTTTATTCTCTGGATTTCATCATAGAACTCTTAATAGTTTGAACAGTCGTGCGCATGCTCACCCTCTGCCAGTGTTTCAGCTACAAACATGGCAGGATTCACTACTCTGCATCGAATTTTTTTGATCGCTGGATTCGATATGACTATTTCATAGGCAGAAGCACTTTGATAAGTCAATGTTCCTTTTAGTTTCTCTAAAATAGCAAATGTTGCATGCTCTACAAATAACGTCATGGAGCATCCCATCACTGTACTTGCAGCTTTCTCTATGGCGAACGTGGCAGCAGCCAAAGACTGTTCGCACAGAAAATGACCCCTCATTACTGGGTCTATAACCCCACTGTAATATACAAGGGGCTTGTACCCCAGTGTGGTTCTCTGTGTAAGGACTGCTGTCATAACAGTGCCATCTGTGTGTGAAAACAAAAAGAATTCCTCAGCATAATTAGGAATCCCTAAAGCTGGAGCTGTGCAGATTGGTTTTTTCAACTCATCAAACCCTATTTCCATGTCCTCACTCCATACGATTTTATATACGAACTGTAGTCAAAGACCCATGCTCTAACCTAATTACATAGACCCAAAAATCTCAACATGTGCTTTATCGTGTGTGGCTTTGCTGTTTTTAAAATAGCCTCAGCCCTCTCAGGAGTAACGTTCTTTTCTTCATGTGAAATCAATTGGCCAATATACAACACCTCCTGTTGACAATACTGTAACTTCTTTTTGTCAACCTTATATCCTTTGTCAGCAAGTATAACCATCAATTGAACAGAATCGCATCTGCACTCTTCATCTGAAGTGCTGCAAACCAAAATGTCATCCACATATTGCAAGACAACACTTTTTAAATCAATATTGCTCAAGTTCATCTGGAGAACTCTATTGAAAATCAATGGGGACTCACAATACCCTTGTGGTAAAGGAGTGCTTTTTACGTTAGTTTGTCTGAACGTAAATTACATTGGAGCCTGTGAGTCTTTGTGCAATGGGATTGAGAAAAACGCATTTTTCAAATCAACCACAGTGAAATATCATGCTCCAACAGGTATATTACGTAAGATCGTAGCTGGACTAGGAACTAGAGGGAACTCAGCCTCTACAATCAGATTTATCGGGCGTAAATCGTGAATTAGTCTCCAAGAACCCCCTTTCCCTTTTTTCACAGGATAAATCACTGTATTACAGTGTGACTCTGACGTTAATAAGATGCCCTGATCCATCATGGCCGAAATTGTCTTATAAATACCTTCATCTGCCTCTTGAGACATGAGATACTGTCGTGCTCATGGTAAAATTGCTCCTTGTTTCAGTTTAATCTTTACTTCTCCAACTCCCTTCAACAGGCGTGCATCATAGAGACCTGTGGTCCATAATGAAGCTGGCACTTTTGCCATGTCTTCATCAAAATACTCAGGACGTTTTGTGCCAACATCATTTTCTGTGGCAATTCTCGTTTGATTGCTTTCACCCAATAAGTAATGCTCATCTCAAATATGTGGGGTTTGACAAACTGTCGACCTGTAGGCGCTGGTGGGATTGGATAGTCCGGTATTTGTTAGTATGGCAGCTTTGTCAGGTAATGGATGAGTCAGGTTTGTTTCGTGTTAGACAAGTGGTTAGTTTTATTTCTTTAGTTATTCAGCACTAATGAAATACAATCTTAGACGTAGAGGTGCCAGTTTTAACATATTGACACTTTACACAGCCGACGCGCGTTTCAACCTTAGTCTTTTTCAAGGCTGTGATATTGTGAGTTGGTGTGGTAGTGATACGGTGTACCCAGTGTGGTGATATTCAAGATCAATTTGATAATATCATTTTCCATATATTTTTGTAAAGATTGAAAGGAGTAAAACAAAACCAGTTGAAGAAAAACCAATGCGAATTTCAAACAAAGCATGTTGTGACACCCAGGAGAGGTGATTTACCATGTTTGGTGATGGTAAGTGATAGTGACACAGTGTAGCAATTAGACAACGTAACATATCAGTTGGTTATAGATCAAAAAGTCAATTTGCAATATGATTTATAGTAGAATAGGAGACAAAGTACCAAGGGAGAAGAGGAGAAAAAGAAGAGTTGCTAGTTAGTTAGGGGAGGGCTACAGAAGTTTGCAATTGCGCCTGAGAGAAGAAATTTCCAAAGTCTTACCCAATTGAGTTTTTTCATGAACTTCAAGAATGGTGAACTGGTCCTACCCAGTGAGGTGCCAGTTGGCTGGATAGCCGTTTCTGAAAGGAAAATGTATTAGGTTGAGGGAAGGGATGCACCATGGAAAGGATTGGTGGTGGTCATAGGAACGGTGAGGCGCTAGTGTGAGCTGCCAATGGGTCTGGCTACCAAGTGCTTGTAGGCATGGTATAAGGTGTTGCTGGTTAGCCTGTAATTGACCGGGTCAGGCATGACTAATGAGAGGGGTGACTGGGATTGGGCAATTGGTGCCTTCGGCATCGTTTGAGGCAAGTGTGCCTGCAATTTGAGCTGTGAGTTAGACAGGCGGGCATGCTCATGTACAGTAACATGAGTGCACTCTTATTGGTTACCGAAGTGCTGGTGGCCGTGGTAATAGGTGTTGCTTATTAGCCTGTATTTAACTGGGTCTGGCATGACTGGTGAGAGGGGTGGCAAGGATAACTTAAGGCAACTTTTTATAAAACTAGAAAGACTCTGTACCAAGGAAATAAATACATTTTGGGAGAGATTCACCCTCCAAACTTACCTGGAACAAGAGAAAATCCCAAGGGGTCTACGAATCATTATCTTTCCTGATTTTACTGACCCAGATGACGCAGACCTAGCTGCCAAATGGGAAGAAAACCTCATCATGGGCTCCAAAATAATGATGGAGTTACTCTTAGAGCACGCTGACAGAGCACATGGGAGACTGGTCATACAGATAGACCAACTCAAAGATGAAATTGAAACCAACAAGGCCCCTGCGGCAACCAAAGAGAAGAATTATAAAACTATGCATGAAATACTACGAATCCACCAAGACAAAGTCAAAATCAGAAAATGCAGGAAATTCGCAAGGGATGAAAGAGATTATCAGGATAATAGAGTCTTTACGTTGCAACCAAAATTTGACAACATACAAAGAAACAATTCAAAAGACAGTTCGCCAGCCAGCTCTGCAGCGACATCAGACGCAGACAGTGAACCAGAACCAGAACAAGGATCAGAAGACATTGATGACTGTGACCAAGGATTGGATGCAGCACAAGGAGAAACGGAAGGACCAACGAAGTCCATGGAAAAAGAAAAAGAAAGAGATAGAGCAACACCAAGACTATCCAGACAACACGATCAAAGTAGAAGCATTGGCTATAACTTCCTGGATGAAATCCAGCGGTACAGAAAAGGAACCAGAGCCCCTCAACAAAAACAACAACAACAACAGCAAAGCAACAAACAAGTTCATTTTTTAGGCCCTACCCGGGGCAGCATACCACCAAGATTAGAACCAAGAGAGGCAAGAGAGCGGGGTCCAAGAAACGACCAAGAAGAACAAGAAAGCGCTATCAGACTAACAAGATCCAAAACACAGCAACAACAACAAACTCCAAGGTAGCATACCTAGTGACAAACCTCTCCAAATATATCCTATCGGAACATGACTCAGAAATTTTGAACAAAGGCCTTTCCTTTACACCAGCCAAGCACACCAACTTTGTGAATGCACAAATTGACCTATTTAAATACATCAGGAAACTTAAGTTGAACATTTCTTTTTCAAAACAAGTGAAATGGAAACAACCTAAATCTGTAACAATGCCCTTGAGTGCTTTAGACATGGAGCACCTAGAATGTGCCCATCTCTTGACCAACCTAGACCAATCACCAGACAGAGAAAGTCAGACCATGTCACAGACCATGCAGGATCTGAATATTGAGGAAAGCAATTTAAAGATACCAGAAATGAAGCAGAAATCCAAGTTCACCCCTAATTTCCAAGGGGATAATGCGATAGACATTTTCAGTCAGGCAGTTACAAGAGACTTCCAAGCACTAGAAGATCGCCTAAGACGGAATCCCTCAAAGAGAGACGATAACATTACCACTAAAGAACGACTCGCACTCAAAAGATTACAGGACAACCATCAAATCGTAATCAAGGAAACTGACAAGGGCGGCAACGTGGTCATGATGGACAGAGCTGACTACGTCAAAATGGCCATCACCCACCTAACCACCCCAGGTTGCTATGACACCATAAATAGGAACCCTACAAATGAAATCGTAACAGAAACTAACAACATGCTGACCAAATGGCACAAACGTGGACTCCTATCAGATGATGAAATGAAATATTTACAACCTTCACACCCCAGGATGCCAACAATTTACTTCTTACCCAAGATTCATATGACATTTGACCCTATACCGGAAGGACGACCAATACTGAGCGGAATAGGATGGATCACTGAACCTTTGAACAAATACATTAACAACGTCCTGGCACCTGAGGTACCCAAGATTCCTACCTTTCTACGCGACACCATGCACACCTTATTGATTTTGAAAGAAATTGTATGGAGCAATGACTACACTCTTGTTACTCTCGACGTGAAAGCCTTGTACACGTCCATTGGTCATGGACTAGCCCTCAAGGCCATTGACTTTGCCTTTACTAAAGCATCAGCCACATTCTGGTAGCACCTGGAACTCACGAAGGAATTTCTGGAATTCTCACTAACCAATACCATCTTTCTATTTGATCAACAATATTATAAGCAAACAAAAGGTATAGCAATGGGGGCTACATATGCACCCTCCATGGCCAACCTTTTCATGCACCACTACGAGCAAGTGCGTGCATTTACTAACCATGATTTCAACAAGCTGATCCACACTTGGATGAGATATATTGATGATATTTTGATGATCTGGCGTGGAACCAAAGAAGAACTTGACTCATTCAAACTCTATCTTAATAACAACAACTTTGGCATTGAACTAACAGGCTCCTCAAGCAAGGCTAACATCGATTTTCTGGATATCACCATCACACCAACGGGTACAAAACTCACGACTAGGACCTTCAGAAAACCGACGGAAGTTAACTCAGTCCTTCATGCCTCAAGCTGCCACAAGAAATCGATAATCAACAACATCCCTAAAGAGGAATTTCTACGAGCAAAAGGGAACTCCAGTGACCTGCCAGCATTTGGAAAGGAATGCACAACACTCAGCAAACGCTTCCAAGAAAGAGGATACCCGGAAAACAATCAATCCAAGGAGCTATAACCATGGCCCATAACAGAGAAGGAAGCACGCTCCTGACTACAAAGGTGCACACCAGCAAAGAGGCAATAAAAGACAGCCCAATACGATACATCACTCAATTTTGCAGTGATAGCCACTGAGTACAGAAAATCCTAAAAAGACACTGGCACATTTTAGCAATTGATGAAGATATCAAGGCATGGATCCCAGAGAAACCTACTCTAACCTTTACCAAAGCAAGAACACTCAAAAACATCCTCAGTCCATCATTTATGGCACCAATCTCCAAAACTAGCACCAACTGGCTCACTAACAACAAACCAGTAGGGTTTTACAAATGTGGAACCTGCTCCATGTGTAAATTCACCACCACGACCAAAGCTGTAACTTTCAGTACGACTGATACACACATAATTGGACAATATATTAACTGTAAATCCAAATTTGTGGTTTATGTTATCAACTGTGTCTGTAACCGAAAATACATTGGAAGCACCAAAAGGGAGCTCAGAACAAGGATCAGGGAGCACCTAAACTCCCTTCACTCTCAGGAGACCAGATACCCACTGGCGCTACACTGGCAAGAAAAACACCAGTGGGACAACAAGGAAGACATCACCTTCATGGGCCTGGAGAAAATACCAATCAACATAAGAGGTGGAGACCGTGAACTACAACTACGTCAGAAGGAAGCGAAGCTGATATGCCAATATCGATCTGTCACCTTTGGTTTAAACAGTGACCACGATTTCCATGTATTCCTATGAAAATGTTAAGATCTTTTGAAATCTGTTTTAATCTCTTCAAAATACCAAATACCTTCCAGTGTTATCAATGCCAATAACCCACCCAATTGTCACCATACACCCCCTTAAACCTTACATGATGCCTGGCTAGCCACATCCATCTTGTACCCAGTCACCCTGCCCTATCAACCTATCACATACCACAGCCATTCTAACTTCGC
Organism: Ambystoma mexicanum; assembly: GCF_040938575.1. Classification (NCBI taxonomy): domain Eukaryota; kingdom Metazoa; phylum Chordata; class Amphibia; order Caudata; family Ambystomatidae; genus Ambystoma; species Ambystoma mexicanum. The sequence goes on from NC_090924.1 coordinate 1,398,002,267, forward strand.
ACATTCCGTCCTCTATATCATTTCTACTGCCCACTACTGGTCCTAGCCATTCCCCCTGCCAATCTAACCAGTGGCAACTCCATTTCCCCCTTCCTCAAACCCTCAACCCAACTCAGCCCACTGAGGACCCTACTATGTCCCGTGATTGAGTTCACCTCTCTTTTGTTCCACAATCCATGTGACGTTGCATGGAGCATGCAACCTCACCCACATTACCATTCTGGTATACACCATGCAACACATGCCCCAGCAATGTTTTCCAACGTTGCTCGTGCTCTAAACAGCATTTAAACACAAATGCAACATAAACAAACAGAGCAGCCTATCCGTGGGCATTTCTCTATGAACAAATCAAATGGCTCGATTCCTCAACCAATTAGAGCACACCTTCCTTATCTACAGCAAGTAATGAGCACTTCCACCAGACGACCATCGCCTCCGCCACTCCGGAACACATGTCTGCCAACCGGCTCAGGTAAGCTTTGTGTGCACTCAGCCACGTCCCTTGCAGACTCTAGCTGCTTTTCACTCGCTTCACGCCATGACTGCCAATCATAAACATAGCCGCTCGCGCACACGGCTCGCAGCTGACACTCTACGTGTCTGACCACGCGCACTATGCTTCATTATCTCTCGTCTTACAATAGATAAACTTACTGAGCTCCACCCCATCGGGCGCCGCTCCACATTACCGCAGCCCGCCTTCTTGTGAGTAGGCACCAGCCCACATAACACGCTGCTACCAGCCATACGCTCACTTATCCACCCTCACCCCGCCAACTTAAAACACCAGGCACTTCCCAATACGGGCGATGCTGTGCACACATGCCAGCCATTACATTGCAACCAGGCATCAGCCCACATATGGAACACACGTATTTTCAACAGTGTTAACTGAACCTACAAGCGTGCACCTATGATATTGAGCAGGGACATGCTCATCTGATATTCTTAGCTCATAATTCAGGCACGCTTGCCAAATACGATGCCGAAGGCACCAATTGCCTAAATCCCAGTCACCCCTCTCACCAGTCATGCCAGACCCAGTTAAATACAGGCTAATAAGCAACACCTATTACCACGGCCACCAGCACTTCGGTAACCAATAAGAGTGCACTCATGTTACTGTACATGAGCATGCCCGCCTGTCTAACTCACAGCTCAAATTACAGGCACACTTGCCTAAAACGATGCCGAAGGCACCAATTGCCCAATCCCAGTCACCTCTCTCATTAGTCATGCCTGACCCGGTCAATTACAGGCTAACTAGCAACACCTTATACCATGCCTACAAGCACTTGGTAGCCAGACCCATTGGCAGCACACACTAGCGCCTCACCGTTCCTATGACCACCACCAATCCTTTCCATGGTGCATCCCTTCCCTCAACCTAATACATTTTCCTTTCAGAAACGGCTATCCAGCCCACTGGCACCTTTCTGGGTAGGACCAGTTCACCATTCTTGAAGCTCATGAAAAAACTCAATTGGGTAAGACTTTGGAAATTTCTTCTCTCAGGCGCAATTGCAAACTTCTGTAGCCCTCCCCTAACTAACTAGCAACTCTTCTTTTTCTCCTCTTCTCCCTTGGTACTTTGTCTCCTATTCTACTATAAATCGTATTGCAAATTGACTTTTTGATCTATAACCAACTGATATGTTACGTTGTCTAATTGCTACACTGTGTCACTATCACTTACCATCACCAAACATGGTAAATCACCTCTACTGGGTGTCACAACATGCTTTGTTTGAAATTCGCATTGGTTTTTCTTCAACTGGTTTTGTTTTACTCCTTTCAATGTTTACAAAAATATATGGAAAATGATATTATCAAATTGATCTTGAATATCACCACACTGGGTACACCGTATCACTAGCACACCAACTCACAAAATCATATCCTTGAAAAAGACTAAGGTTGAAACGCGCGTCGGCTGTGTAAAGTGTCAATATGTTAAAACTGGCACCTCTACGTCTAAGATTGTATTTCATTAGTGCTGAATAACTAAAGAAATAAAACTAACCACTTGTCTAACACGAAACAAACCTGACTCATCCATTACCTGACAAAGCTGCCATACTAACAAATACCGGACTATCCAATCCCACCAGCGCCTACAGGTCCACAGTTTGTCAAACCCCACAATTTGTCTTCACAATCAGGAACCCTGGAGTTGGTTCCTTGACAATCCAGGACTCAGGCTGCAGGTTTGACAAAGGAATTAAACTAACCAGAAGTGTGCAGGAGTGAGGGAGTTCCGCCTTTCAAAAACTTCCCTCATCTCAAATATGACTTCGTCATCAGATGGATGATCGCCATATATGTCCTCATCAGTGATGCCAGTTAATCTGTAACCTTCCCCGATGGCAATTACTGCACACCATTGTCTGCCCTAAACATCATTCCCATCAAGAAGAGCCATTTCTCTTTGCACAATGGCTGCTTGTAGCTATAAGGGAAAAATGTGTCCTTCTTCTTCAAGCATAGGTATCTTTGGTCTAAATAGAAACTCATCAGGTATTCGCATAGTTCTGCCTACTAGACCTGGCAACCATGTCAACAGAATGCGTACTCCATAATGGAAAACCTCGGTACTAAAGGTATTGCTCTCATGGCTATTCATCCTGCAAATGCCATAACATTTTCGCACACGTTTAAATAATGCATTCCTGGTGTCAAACACACTATGCCTTCATCAGTGAATGAAATTGTCATGTTCAATTTTGTCATTAAATCTCGACCTAATATATAGCAGTGGCATTGACATGTCACATTCTCCTATAGAGACTGGTTATTCTTCAGTGAAAGGAACTCTGCTTGTAGTTCCTGAAAAGCCTTGAGTATTCATGGCATTTCCAGACATCGAAAATGTTCCCTCTCATATGCACGAGCGCGTTGCACCTGTGTCTACTAAAAACAAAAAAGATTTGCCTCCTATACTGATGTCTACCCTCGGTTCCTCATGAGGATTCGGCGTCACAGATAGTACTGAACACTTCAGGTCTCCCAGTCAGCTGTCATATTGAGGGTACAGCCTCATTCCATTACCTGTAAAAGGTTTCCCTCCATCGACAGTGACACCCCCTACTCTAGGAGTCCTTAGCTGTCCTGTGCTTGTGCTTTGTTGAATCTGCATAGGTGAATGCTGTGACTGCCCTTGTAGCGGATTCACTGCAGCTTGCTGCGTTTGCAAGCCTTGCTGCACTGTCGGCGCTTGTTGCTGCTGCATGGTTTGATTCTGAGCAAATCCGTCTCCATTCTGCTGTGAATATGCAGGCGGGTTTAAAGTCCCCCCTCTTGAAAGTTGGCCATGCAAGCAAAGTGCCCTGTCATTCCACATGTCCAACATATAGGTGGCCTCCTAATTTGCTGATCCTGCATGTTTTGACTATCATTCTGCATGTTCTGAAACCCCTTGATTATTCTGCCAATTCCCTTGATTATTCTGAAAACCTCTTCCTCGAAATCCACCCCTTCCTCGTGGAACAAACCCACTATTACCTTGATCAAACTGCATTTGGTTATTCACCTGCAGCATGTTCGCCATCTGATGTGAATTCGATCCCTCTACACTAGTCAACATTGCTCCTTCAATGGCATACTTAGATAACTTTTTCTGTCCCAATTTTGCCTTTTACGCCTTTCCTAACATCATCTTTTTTGCGATTCCTTTCCTGCAAAAGTCTGCAATAGTGTGCGATGGTTAGCTGAATTTACGACCACAGTTTTGCTTCCATACCCACTAACTTCTTGAACTGCTTCTGTACAGGATCTGGCAGCCCTTGGTACAATATATGACAGAACACAGCTGTAGATGTTCCCCAAGCTTCACGCGTTTCCAAGGCCCAGGCCTCTTGAACATTTTGAATGTAAACAAGCATGTCATCTCCTTCCTTCATCTTCTTGGTCATTAAAGCTCCTATATCATACGTGTCTGGATACGGTACTCTAAGTGCTTTCCAGACCGCCGCTCTACAGTTATTGAATGGTGCTTACTACAGTAACACCAGTGTACCCTGCTCTAGACCAAACGACAACAGCTCTTTCACCAAGTATGACGATCAGGAGACACTTAATGTCCCCAATGGCCAAGGTGTTTCCTCCCATCATCTTTTCTAACTCACATATCCATTTCCCAGCACCAGAAGTCAGACTCAGGAGTTTCCACCTTAAATTATCCTTGTCCATCTGAGGCCATGGTATATACTGTGGTCTAGCCCCCCTTTCTCTAGCAAGGGAAACTGTGTAGCCCCAAACTCATTCTCATTTCTCATTATCTGTCTGTCCACTGCAGGGACGAAATTTCTGCATCGCCTTCTACCTGGCAATGACCTCAATCTGCTCACATAAAGTGGTGATTCCCCCTCTCACCATGGAGTTGCTCTACCTGCGTCAATGATTTCGATAACCGGGGTATAGGTGCATCTAAATTTGACCATGTTGCTTCCTTTTCCATTGCAAAACATCAGGACCACACATGTCACCTCTCTCTTCCTCGCGGAAGGTATCTCTATCTTCATCTGACATCTCTTGTGCCCAGCTTGTGCAACTTTTCTCCTCTTTGTCTCTGTTCAGAGTTAGTCTATCTAAAAACAGCTCCTTTTGCCTCGTGCTACATGAGGCTCCCTCTATCTCGTATAACTGCATACTCTCGAGTCGATCATTTTTTCCCTTCCCTTTGGATTCTTTCTGGGTCCTCATGTCATGATAAACCTTATTGATCGCTTCTCCAATGCTCCTGGAGTCAAACTGGTCCTCTAGATTTACCCTGGACGGGCCTGGTAATGACTCATATTACGGGAAGAATTCCTCTATGTCCTCCCATGCTACCTCTGGCTCGGGATTCCTCACTTCTTTTTCTAAGCACTCAAGATCGCGTGTCCTTTGCCTCCTTTTATGTTCTATATCATCATCAAATTCTCTCTGCTTCCTTGCTTCCTCCCTTACCCTGTCTTTCTCTTTTTTCTTCATATCCCTTCTCTCGTTTGCTCTGCGTATCTCCTCATCTTTCTGTCTTTTTATTCTTTTGTCCCTTAACTTCTGTTCTTCCTCTTCTATTCTTTTCCATTCTAACCTTTCTTGCTCATCAATCGCTCTTTGTCTCTTATCGTGTTTTCTTTGCTCATCTGCTCTCTCCTGTTTTTTTCATTTGTTCGTCTTGATATAACTGCTTTGCCTATCTCTCCTTTTTTCTCCTTTGTCTTTCAATCGTTCCTCTCTATCTTTGTCCTTTTTATCTTGCTCGTCTTGATCTTCCCATTGCCTTACATCCTCGATGCCTTTACCATCGAGTTTAAGCTAAATCTGACCACCCATCCATTAGTCTGTAACTCATTAGTTTGATCTCTTTCTCCCTTCCATCTCTTTTATTCTTTTCCTATATCTAGAGATGTGCTTGCCCTCGGGACCTTAGAGATTACATCTCTCTAAGTATTTTTCTCTGTTCCCTCGTCACTGCTTTGTACAGGCGACTTATATGCCGGGTTACTGTACCCTGCTGCTGCTTTAAGCTCTCTCAATGGATATAACCCATCGTCTTTCTTATTCTCATCTTTTGTTTCAGGCGTACATTAAGTATTCAAACTATAGGAGGCGGCTCATCTTGCTCCTCTTGGAACATCTTCCAAAGCTCCAAGCTAGCTTGTCGCTTCTCTAGCTTCTTTCCTGTATTTTCTGCATGCAGATATGTCGTCATATGCTGCAAAACTGCCTTCGATAGTGACCCTCCTTGCGTTCACGGCATAAACATTTTATCCACGGCTCCTTTAACCCACTCCGCACTAAACTGACTAAGCTTTGGTGCATGCTTTGGCAACTGCTTACAGAGCTGCACAAGTGGAGTAATATCCTCCATTCCCAACTTGTTAATTCTTAACCTGTCCGACACTCGCTTGCTTTAATCACAGATTTAAAGGTGCGTTTCAGAAAAAAAACATAATACGAGTGTGCACCACTCGTTGCAGGCTCCAATCCCATTAATCACAATTTTTACTTTAATCTTGCTAAAAAACAACCACCAAGTTCAATTCAAACCAATCGATTCATTTTTTCCACTTATGATGTCATCATTTTCATAATCACATAAAACAAACAGACAAACAGAACACACTCGACCGGTCACAAATATCTCTTACAATCTTCTCTTTAAGATTCGTCTTGCCCTCCAAAAAATGCTCCATATGGAACTTAAATCAATCACTTTAGATCTGTCTTCAACCAGTTTCATCTCCTACGTCATCCGCTATGGGACTCTAGATTAAGATTTCTTCTGATACGTTCTTGAAAACGCAGGCCAGGACATATTCTACTATTGTGGCCTCCCTCACAATAATTCCTATTGCTTGGCCACACTCAAGTCAATATTTTTCCCACTATTTATAACACTCTTATTCTCACATTATGTTTATCCCGCCTCCCTCCGTTACTCACTTTCTCCCTTCACTCCTCATCCACTAATTTTGCTAACTGTTTCCGTTTTTACTCACCATTCGCATGTTCATCTTCGGACCCTCGGGATAGTACGCCTCTTTTACCGCCTTGTCAACTTTTTGTCCGATCAGCTTCTCGTAGATGTGGGAGGGGATCTTGTCAGAAACCAGGGGAACTGTCACACCTGACTTGCAAGGTTTGGAAATTACAGTAACCATTATCTACAGGGAGCTTCACGTCCTTCCAGCCGAATGGCAAAGGTCATCCGATATTACTGGGACTCTAAAGTTTACTTAGGTCGATGGATTTTTAACCATCCTCTGCTACCAAGTGTGCTGGACAATCCAACACTTTAAGTTGAGTAGCAATTACCCTGGAGATGGACGGGGATGCAGATTTTATTCAGACATCAATAATCGAAACGACTCAAGTAGTTAGGAAAAGGAAGACTGTTTTAATATCAGTTATCTAAAACAGGGAGCATAAAGAACATCAACAAACTCGCTCGATCCTCTTACTTTAACCTACGTATTACCAACAACATCCTACGTGGCAAACTACAAAAACCTATACGAGTGGATGATTGGCTCTGAGTGAACATCTAAGTATACAATCCATACTAGTCTAAAGAAGTGTGAATATGTGATTGGTTACTTAACATCAGGTGGGGCAACTAAGTGGCCACTACGAACGTCACTAAATACACGATGTCCCATTGGTTAAACAACTATAGGACCCCTAATTACATGGTCCTCTACAATTGGTTGGCACTCTAACCTCTGTCAATACTTTTCCATCTATGTCTAGCAGCAAGCAGGCTGGCCATCCAGGTGCTGGTGTGGTCGCTTTAACAGTAGCTTCCTCCCAATTAGCAAATCAATCCATCACCACCTCAGTAGTCTATTGGCAATTATGCTTTAAAGCTCATCCTTGAGAGTGTTCTTAACTCTGGGAAATTTAGGGAGTGAAGGCACGCTCTGCCTTCATGTGTAGGTGGGACCATCTTGTTCGTCCAACTTCATACTTCCATGTGACTGGAGACCATGAAATCGAGCTTCTAGTGTATTAAAATACTATTTTTAATATACCTCTGACGTCTTCCTTGTTTTGCACATGCCTTCTGAACAGGAGGTTTGTTCTTTTGCACATTTTGTATCCAATACCAGTCTACTCCAGTCTTGATAAGACCTTTGCTTCTTTGACTCGTCCAGCCTCGTTGGCTGAGATTCACTTTGTAATTCAATTTGCTTTTTAACTGCGACACACTGAAAATGAGGCTTTCTTTCTGCCTTTTGTTAAAGTCCAGCACTGCCATAATGTGTAGTGGAAACATCCATCCTTCACTTATCCTTATACATATGTATATATAAATATATATATATAGGTGCTTGCCGCAAGCTATTCACTATAAAGCTTGAGGCTAGCTTCACGATTACTTTGCTTGCTTACTTTCTTTTGCATCTGTACACGTGTAAACTACCTTGATGTCTTCATCAATTCTGTGGCATAAGCTTCTTCACTATGATCCAAAGATGTCACTTATCCTTGATACTTTCTTGATGCCTTATAAAATATCTGCATTCCCTGGGCTCTGCATCTCTTAAGTATGTCAATTCAGTTCCGCATGACGTCACCATTCTTCTGTACCGTTCATTTGCTCTGCTTCTGCAGGAATCTCATTTAAACGACCATCATATTTCCTTGTGTACAGGTCTGGTTTCCTTAATGGGAATCTTGCCTCTAGGATTCTCTTAGGTATTGGTATTCTCAAAGGTATTGCCCGGTTTTCATATTCTGCTGCCCTTTGTCGTTTCAACTGCTCTGTGTATGTCACATAGTCTGGCTTCCAATCTATATGTAATATGGGCAGGACGGTTGAGGTGGGGGTACTTGGCTCCTCCACTACAACAGCATCTCCTTTCTCTTAAGGCAATTCCTATCAAGGGAACAGAGAACATGGAAGCAGACACCATGAGCGGGACTATTCCCATCCTCTCAAAATCAAACTCTCTCAACTCTTGTCTCTTGCAAGAGAAATTAGTACACCAAATTGTTATCATGCCCAAGACCCCCAAGCTTGGGGGAGAGATGCTTCTCCATCCCATTGACAAAGTCTATTCTTTATGCATTTCCCCTTCTCGCCAGAGATATATAGATGGTACGCCAGGCGGAACACCTCATCATGAGAATGGGTCCAAAATGGCTTTGTCAAGTGTTGTTCCCTTCACTGATCAAGCTTTCCGTACCTGCTCTCCTACATTGTGTGATCCACCAGATCTGTGTCCATTCCTTCCATCAAATGCCAAGGTCTTTTTCTAGACGGGGCTCCCTCTTGTGGTTCAGAAACTTAACTGGCTCCCCATTGAATAGAGGATAACACTCCAAATGAATTGTATTACTTTCTGAATCCACCATAACAATGCTCATAAATACTTGACATCTTATATACATATGCACTTACAAGACCAATAATATCATCACTGAGAAAAAAAACAATCTAACAACAGTCAGGCTGTAAGGACTGAAACACAGAGGGGGCCTCACAGTACTAGGCCAACATTCCAGAACAGAACCCCTCAACCCTGAAAACAGAAAATATCCTCAAGATCTTGAAAAAGAATGTGAAAATCCATGAACAGTAGATCTCAAATATGCCTGAATACATTAACCAAATATCTTTCTCTCCCCAAATGACTTCTATACTTGACTCTGCCGCACTTAAACCTTCTGAGTAGCACTTTCACCCACAGTCGCATTGAGCCATTACATGAAAACCTTGCATTTATCTGCCTTGGCCCTGTAAGGTTATCTGACTTGTTGCTTCAGCCCCTTTCTTTTTGCTTGTTGAAATATGAAATACATCAATAATAAGAAGTTCAACAGGAGGGACTACAGACACAGGTTATTTTAGAAGAGTTGGAGTGTGGATCCACCAATCCCTCTAGGCCTCGACACTGACGTCATAAGCAAATAATAGATGTGGGTTCAAGAGTGGTTTATTCTGCAAGGAGCAGTTCCATAGCACTATTTAGTAGCTAACACCTTCTTTGATCTTTGGGGCTAGCCTCATCTCCCCTTCCTGGACAGTGGGCAGCTATTAAGGTATTGAGCGAGCTTTGGGGTAGCGTGCAGGAAATCTCTTGCTCGTAGCACGTTACCTTAAAAGTTTGTCTTTGGCACAGCTCCCACCCAAATCATTGTAGCCTTCTTGGGATGAGCCAGGTGTTCTGCAGCTTTTACATTCCCTCCCCAGGAGTCTTTCGATTGGGCTGGCATGAGGATTTTATTGCATAAAGTGCTATTTCTGGTGGCAGTTTTGTCAGCTGGACATATTGGTGGAGGTAGCCCTTTGAAATAGCCATGAATGGGTGCTCATACTGCAGCCTGATCTACCCTCACTGATGTAGGAAATAATAAGGATGTTTCCTACATATCTTGACTCTCCGACACACTTCTCCCACTCATGAAGATGCTCCAAACTCCATGGTCATCCTTGGAGGGTTTTTAAGTTCTCTGGATTGGACCTCTTCCTAGCATAAATCATGGAGCCTCTTTGTTTTCATTTTGGGCTTTCAGGTCAGGGAAGGAAGGGCTCTCCTATTTCTCTCAGAGGTGTTGAACTCTTTTATTCAATGCTGCCCCCTCTCCCCACAATTCAGGGCTGGTGAGGCAGAGGCATGGCAAACCCTTGGGTAAAGGCACATGGAGTTCCTTTGGTCCAGTAGGACGGCTAATTGGATCTCGCCTCAACCAACTTCATTTTGGATGCTTTTAAAAATACCTTAATTTTGAGAGCAAATCAGAATCGATTATGCGGTGCTTACCTTTCATGGTGTGCGTAACAATCCACAGGTGTGCCATAGGAATGGCGTTGCTGGTCTCTTTTATTCAAATATTTCTGGTTTCGTGAAGAGCTATGGTATGCCTCACGTAGTAAGGACTCCAACGAGGCAAACTGCCTAGATTACTGTCCGCTAGCCACCATTGCCCCAAGCCTTAGTCCTCCTCACTAGAGTCCATGCATGCCTCCCTACCGCCCTTAGTATTCTACATTTGTACAGTCTGGGTAAATGGATATATTAGATTGTGTGCTGAGGGGAGGCACAGTAAGACAGGCCAAGCTCTCTTCCAACATGATTGCAAGGGTAATGACTCAATATATATGTCCTTTCATCGCAGGGTGTTTTTTCTCAGGGGTTTTTACCGCAGATATTTTAACAAAAAAAAGTAATCACATTTTTAGGGGGAACAATATATATATGGGGTGTGGGTGTTCGAGAATAGCAAAAAAATTCAAGGGGATGGGGGTTTGGAGGGGGACCCCCCGAAAAAAAAAAAAATACCTTTCGATGAGTTTTTTTTTTTAATCTGCGGAAAAATCCCCTGTGAAAAAACATTGCCCGATGAAATGACATGGAACCGACTGCGGGGGGCAACAAAAAATAAAGAACCGATTTTCGGCTTTCGGAATTATGGGGGTCGCAGTTATCACATAGATCCATTGCAAGTAATTCTTTGTTCAATGGAGCTTTTATTGAAAGCCCCAGGTGTAATGGTGATTACCGGAAAATAGTCTAGGCTTCCTCATAGCAATGAGGTGTTTTTTCAGTTTCTGTGACCCCATCAGACCCCAACACTCATCCTTCTCTGTACTAAATACCTACATCTGGAATGTTCTCAATCTAAGTATCATGAATATTTAGAATCTCAGGGTCTTCAGCTGAACTCTGAACCCTTGGTTCCACCCTCACAGAACCCTTATTATTCCTATGCTATCTTGTTGCTCTGAGAGGTCAACTGGGTGGTGTATGTTATGCTTGACCAATTCTCCATGGGGAAAGCGCACATAATGACTGCCCATCACTTGGCCCACAACAGAACAACTGATGTTGCAGACATTTTATCCTCACATCATAACCCTAAGGTGCCATCGATTCAGTGTCTACGGTTCAATGTCACGCACATTTAAATGTTAGGGTGAGGCTTGTGAAATATGAAATGAGCAACAAACTTAGTGTGTATTACATGGAACTCATGTATACAGATCTGTGCTCATCCTTCTGTCCCCAAAATGCTATTTGATTGTATACAAACACAGTTTTACCTCTCACTCGTGCTATTTGTCCCCTTCTCCTTTCATAAAGAATATTTTTAAAGAGTAGAATAAGACAGTACCAGCAGGGTCGTCATTTCACCAAAATGCGAGGGGTAGCAGAAGTGACATCACATGACCCTTTCCCTCTGATCTGATGACATCACAGGAAGTGATGTCATTTGGCCCCACCCCGGGAAGCGATGGTACAGAACCTTTCACCCCACGACACAACAGGAAGTGGCATAAAATAGCATTGTTTCTGAGTACATTACGAAAAATATGGTTACGATATCACTGTAAAGTGATATACATTTCAAACAAAAATGGATCACCATACGTATCGTTAATATCAGTGTGTATAGGCCCATATTACCAAATCACTGTGAATGCAAGCAGACGTCCAAGGCCAAACGATAATAATGTGTTATTATATAGCACTTACGCTTAAGCGCTTCAAATAGAACAAATATACATACAATATACCCCAACCTGTGTTGGTACTCCTTTATCAACCTCAGCAGGATGAAAGGCTGAGTTGACCTTGCTGGGAGTCAAACCTGCAACCTGCATATCACACACACACATTGCAGCAGCCAGCACTCAACCCTCTGACCTATGTTACTGGCTATAGCGATCAGAAAACCAGCCACTCCAGAACCAAAGAGCCACAAGCTGCTGGTGACAGCCCATGAATCTCAATAAAAAAATAAAATTAAAAAAAGTATTTTATTTTTAGATATTTTTTAGGGATAGCAAGGGAGACCACAGGGGTAGCAAGGGAGACCTCAGGGGTCGCATTTGCGACCCCTGCCAACACCTATATGACGTCCATGAGTACCAGACTGTCCATCTTGGAATGATAAAACTTTATCCAAAATGTATTTATTTGGTGACTCTATGTTTTGATAATGTGATTTAAGTGTAATGATCTTCTTATGACTTAAATATTTGCTAGAAAGAATAACCAAGTGTCCCGGTGGGGGTGTAGCCTTGATTCTATCATTCCAATGCAGGATTACTCCTCCTTTGAATGCCTGGTCTGCAGCCTCTCTATCTCTCCTGTCCTCTCTCTCACAGTGGCCACTATCTACAGGCCGCCTGGCCACGTCGCCCTATTCCTCTCTGAGTGGGCTGTCCCCTCCTCATCCCTGCTTGCCTCTACCTCTCAACTTCTCCTCCTCAGAGACCTGAACATCCACCTGGATGCTACTAGCCCTTCTTCAGGACTCTTTTGCAACCTCAGTGACTCTCTTTCTTTCTCTGGTCTTCCCTCTGGCCCGACTCACTCTGCAGACACACCCTGGATGTTCTGATCTCCTCAGACCTTTCCTTCTCTAACCCTCTCACCACTCCTCTATCTTGGAGTGACCACTTTCTCCTTTCCTCCCACCTCTCTCCCTGTCTCTCTCTCTCTCTCTCTCTCTCTCTCTACCTCTACCTCTCAGGTTAAGCCGACTCCAGCACTGCCACCTACCTTCTCGGTCGTCTGACCCATGAAGCATGTGTCAGTTGAGGCTTTCGCCACAATTTTCTCTCCTCTGGCAACTTTGGCTGACTCACGCAATGACACAGCCCTCTCTAACCTTCATCTCTCTGTCTAATACTCTGGATGTCCTTGCTCCTGTCATGACGATCCACTTGAAGCCCAAATCCAAGTGCAACTCTTGGTACGACTCCAACCTCGCCACCCTTAAACGCAAGTGTAGGGCAGCTGAGAGGAAGTGGAGGGCATCATGCACACCCCCGACAAACTGGCCTGCCGCCTGCTGCAAAGGCAATCCAGACTATCTGTCCTTTCTAGGAAGAGAACCTACATCCAATCCTGTGTCTCTGCGGCATCTATCAAATAAAGCCAAACTTTTAAAAACCTGCAAGGAACTGGCCAATCTTGCTGCAGTCTCTCTCCTATTCCCTCCCAGGCCCGCTGCACAGCCTTGGACTCTCATTTCACTACTACAACTCAGGACATACTGTCCACCCTCTCTTTTTCCTCCTCCTCTACCACTCCTGGCCCGTCTGTGGGCATCTCTCCTCCTCCGTTCTCCTCCTTTCCCTTGTTCACCCCTAACGATGTTTCTAGATAAGTCCGATCTATGAAAGTCTCATTAAAGAAGGTTCTCCCCTGCTCATCTAGAACCATCAAGGACCACATCGACACCCTTGCTCCAGCCTTGGCTGATTCCTGCAATCACTCTTTTGCCACTAGAACCTTCCCCCTCAAGCACTCCCGGTAGCAAGGCAAAATGCTCTCCTGAACACCTGTGAAGAACTGCTCTCTAATCTTGACTCTATTCTTCCTTCTGTCCTCATTCTCCTCGATCTATCTTCTGCTTTTGATATGGTTAACCATGCCATCCGGCTCAATCACCTCCGTGAACACCTGCGTATCACTGATCAGGCTCTGGCTTGGCTGACCTCCTTTCTCACTGACGACCCTCTCAGGCCCAACTCAGGTCTTTCCTCTCTTCTATCTCTCTCTCTACTTGTGGTGTTCCTCAGGGGTCTAACCTTTCTCCCTGGCTTTTCAACCACTACTTGGCACCTCTTGCCCACCGCATTGCTGCTCACGGGTGTTCAGGAGAGCATTTTGCCTTGCTACCGGGAGTGCTTGAGGGGGAAGGTTCTAGTGGCAAAAGAGCCCCAACTTTCAGTGTTAGGCTGATGACACTCAGCTCTCTTTCAGGCTCCTCTCAGCCACCCCTGCTCCTTATTTCATACCAAACTGTCTGGCCGCAATTCAGGAATGGTGCACCATCAGTGATCGCTACCTTAATGCCAGTAAGACTGAGATCCTCCTCATCAGTACACCGGCTCCCTCCTTTCCTCTCTCTCTCTGGCCGCCCACCCTGGACCCTCTTCCTACTCTCTCCTATGAGGCTAAGAACCTTGGTGTCATCTTCGACTCCACCCTCTCCTTCTGTCCTCACATCTCTGACGTCTCTAAGAAATCAAACTACCAGCTTCACCTTCTCAGAGGTATTCTTCCTGTTCTCACTTTCTCCAGAAACTCACTGCCTCCAGAGCTGTGGTCCTCTCTAGGTTGCACTACTGCAACAGCCTCTTCGTAAATCTGCCTGCCTCTACTCTTCGACCTTTACAACTTATCCAGAACAGGACTGCAAGATGTGTCCTTGGCCTCAAGCGCAGGGACCGTAGCTCTCCAGCTCTGAAATCCGTCCATTGACTCCCTGTGGCTGCAAGGATCAAGTTAAAGACCCACAAGGCTTTCCTGGGCCCGAGACCGCACTACCTCCAACTTTCTCTTCCTAAACATCTTCCTTTTCTAGCTCTCCGCTCATCCACCTCCAACTGAGGTTCAAACGCTTCTCCAAGAAGAGAGTTTGGGGCAGATCTCTCTCCTCGGCTGGGGCCTCCCACTGGAACAGCCTCTCTGCCTCTCTCAAACTTGAGCAGAATCACTTCCGGTTCCAGAAGGACTCAAGACCGTCCTTTTCGCTTCCGCTTTCTCTCTTCCTCTGCCCTGGTGATGTCCCTGACTGCTTCAGGTGCTGGTCACCTGGCTACCCTCTAAACTCGGGCCCAGGCTCCTGCATATCCAGTTGCCCTCGCACTGCCTCCGGGCTCCCCCTGCACTTAAGGGTGTTTACCTGCAACCCTACAGTTCCTTCTCACTGTGCTTATGAGCCACCTGCTAGCTGCACTTACTGAGTTGCCTGCACTTCTCTGCTTCCCTCTCCCCTAGCACCTCTCCCCTCCCTCGTCCCGACACTTCCGCGATCTGAATGACACAAGGCCTAGTAAAATCGTTGTTCTTATCCTCCCTTTATTTAGCCTCCTTGTCTTGTTGCGCCTAGAAATACTTATGTACAGGCTTGTTATAAATGTCAAATCATAGCATATCATAACTAGAAATTGAAAGGGCATAAAGAACATGTACAGGCCCTGCTGTATCAAGGGATAATAGTGTTGTCCACATCACTGTGCAATACGGCGATCTACCCTGTCAAAAAGGCCACAGGGGCAATTGGAGAATGATCCAGGATTTACACCTTCTAAATGATGTGGTACCGAAAGAATTTCCTGTGGTTCAAAACCTGACCACCATTGTGTTTAGTATCCCCAAAGACATGACCCACTTTACCGTGGTAGATTTAAAGAACTCCTTTTTTATACCCTTGCACCCTGACTCACGTTACCTTATCACCTTTACCCATGGCGGGAAGCGCTATGACAACACTTGTTTGCCCTAAATGTACTGCAAGAGCCCAAGCATCTTTAACAGAATATTACATGCTTACCTAGGAAACATTCAAGTGTCCACCGCAGGCATCCAGTACGTGGATGACCTGCTTGTGTGTAGAGACCGTGAGTAGAACTATCAAAGAGATTCTATCACACTCCTAAAACTGCTGGCCCGCAAGGGTTACAAGGTTGACAAGGCCAAACTCCAGTACTGTCAACAGGAAGTACTGTATTTAGGTCAGTTAATATCAGCAAATGGCAAAAGAATAATACCAGATGGTCTTCTGTGCGCGCCACTCCCAAACCTATAACAGTGAAAGACATCCAAAGAATTGAAGGGTTATGTAACTAACAGTAAGACGGCAAGATGGGATTCGTGCGCCCTAGACGGCTCGCCGACATTATTTTTGGGAAAGGCTGTCAACACACATGAGTGGTCGCTGACATCTTGGGTGAGAGACACTGCCCACTTCCAGTGAACTTGTCTGGGAATGATCTTAGGTATCCCGTGCTATTGGAGCAAGGCTTTCTGAACCCCTTGGACTATGACACGTTGAAGGGGGAGGAAACCAATACCTCTGCGACCGAAGAAGGTGGTTTTTCGAAAAGAAATATAATTGGATCACCATTATGGAACACCTGTGAAGCCAAAGAAACCAGCTCTTTTTAGTCGGATGAATTTTGTCATATTCACATCAACTTAAATTCTGTTTTTAACTTTTATGTATGTTTACAAATGCATATGTCCTGATGAGGTGCACCAGACGGAAGTTGCATAGACCGTTCTGGTAGCCCGAAAACTCGAGTCGACAATACCATAAAGCCTACTCATCCCGGAGGATAGCTTAACGGCAACGTGCGTGCCTTGGAAGCAAGACGACACAAAGCAACACAGGTTCAATCCCCGGGTCCGCGCTTAGAAACCTCTGGGTGTTTAAGCGCGTTATAAATACGCAACTAAGACAAAAAAAAATAATAATTACGCAACTGAAAGAGCAAACAATTCCTGTAACAGCGCCTCGATGCCCGCGGGCTGTATGAGCGCTTTAAAAATGCAAAAAATAAATAAATAAAGAGTTGGCTCTAACTTGGGTTTTCTTTTTCACAGTTTGATGTATGGGGATTAATATGGTTCCACGAACAACTATTTTGGAATACCTACCCATTATTTCTATCCCTCTTATAGAAATAAAATTGTTAAACAGGTACATTTCTAAGTATTAAAATAACAAACCCATATGGATGGGAAGTTCTGAGATACAGAACTAAAATATTAGGACTGCGTTTTTTTTTGCACAAGTATGAGTGATCTTATGTATGTATGGGGATGAAAGAGTATGTAAGTAATGGTATGTGATGATGTGAGCTTTTTTCTGTTGATGTGATTAAATATGTGTTCTTGACAATTGATGATTTTTTTATAGATGTGATATTAATATATTTGATATGTTCTTTTGAAAAGGTTTTTTACAATTTAAAATGAATAAATAAATCTTTAAAAATTAGTTCTGACACGCTGTCTTATGTCCAAAGTACACGCTCTTTAAATAGGGCTGTTTGTATTGGAAGGGATCATGCAGCGTTTTTACGCTTAAATTTATAAGAATTAATCATAGGAGGGTGTGCAATTCTCCCACAGGAGAATTGTATGTTTTTGTTTGGGTTATGTAACTATTGCAGAGCATGGATCTTAAACTATGCAGCATACACCAGACCACTCCTACAAGCTCTCAAGGAAGCACAAAAAGACAACTACAAACTTGAATGGACAGCAGACATGATGCAACATTTCAATGAACTTAAAGAAGTAATATCCACAGCCCTAGTCCTCATTCCCTCAGGCTACACGCAAGAATTCAACATATTCTTGCATTCTAATGGTACACTTATGACCGCCGTACTGACCCAGAAAAGTACAATGAGTCACAAGCCATTGGCCTTTTACTGTGGCACGCTTAAATCAGTTATGCAATTTTAAAAAGTTTGACAATGTGATGGGATGCTCCGTAACTCTATATGTGGATCATTCATTATTAGCTATTTTGGAAAAATCAAAATCTACCCTGATCACACTAAGAACCTCTGCTTACGAGATTATCCTCTCAAGCCCAAACATTCATGTTGTGCGACGTAAAACAGTGAACCCTGCCACTTTTCTGACAGAAATGTGTGCGAATGAGGATTTAGAAATACATGATTGTGCCCCATGTGAAGGGGATGCAGATGACATCCCCAAGGCAAAAGATATCCCATTGGAGGAGGGGGAGGCTCTCTTTGTTGATGGGTGAACGACAATTGATCAGGAGACAGGACACACAGGCGCCGCAGAACTGCACCTTGAGCGAGGTGAATAAGAGACACTAATGATGAAAAGACTATCCATGCATTATTCAGCCCAAGCAGCTCATCAAAGCGCTACAAGCATCACAAGGTTGCCACGTGACCTTCTAATTCGGACTCACCATATATCACTACAACAGTGCATGCTGGGTTGCCACGATGGAAGAGGAGTGGTTTCGGGAAAGCAGACGGTTCCCCAGTACAACATTCCGCACTCCTAGATATATTGATTTCCACGTTTTCACATCCCTCTGTGGTGGTGGTCATCAAATACACTGCCACACCAATAACACATATACAATGTCACTGGGAAACTCTGCCACGGATGCTGCGGACAAAATGGTGGCCTATCTTCTGGTCCAAATAATTTCCTAGTATGTCCTAAATCCACCAACACAAGATCATCAAAACACCTTGTATACAACATTGCCTGTTACACAGCTTATCGAGCTGAAAAGCAGAGCGCCAAGTCAGTGGTCGTAGTGCACGAAAAGAAGTAGTAGAGCTATGATCCCTGCCAGCCTGCACCCACTCCCCACAAACCCCATCATCACACCGCCTCCCACACACAATACAAACCCCCAAACACATGCACCTGTTGTTTAAGGGAACGTTCAGTGTAGTGCACTGAAAGTGCAAGTCTCAACTTCTTCCTACACTGTTATTTTAAAACGAAACCGTTCCGGAACAGTTTCTTTTTAAAATAAAAGTATAGGAGCTGTAAAACATAATTAAAAAAAGTAGAGGAGCACCCCTCCCAGCCGCTCCCGCTCACTTCGACCACTGCCCCAAGTGCAGGAAAGTAAATGTGGTCCAAAAGAGGATGCAAACCGCCTCTGACTGATTTGTTATGGTGCCAAGAATGCTCTGGCAAAGCAGTAATGCTATATGAACTACTGACAATAGCTTTTGACCAACTCCACCACCCCGCCCACAGCTCGAAGCAACACATTGCAGCAGACATACAGGAGGATTGGTTTATCCCAAATCTTCAGTAGCACTTCACAGACCTGATCATACATTGCACCACGTGTCAATGTTTTAGCACAGGCATGATGCTCTGGACTTTACGAGGCACCTTGCCATGCCCTATTGTGCTGTTCCGCAAGCTCCACATAGATTATGCAGACATGGGAGAAAGATGCAATGAGTGGCAGTAATTGATTTTTGTGATCTGCCCTTTCTTATGGTGGGTCGAGGCAGGACCTTGTGCACACCCGGATGCCAAATGTGCTGCTAAAATTCTTGTCCGCGATAATTTCCCGCGATGGGGTGTGTGCGATGTGTTAACGTCCGATAACGGAAAACATTTTTTCAATGAACTCTTTAAAGAGATCACAGCACTACTTGGCATTAAGCACAGGATGTATTCAATTTATCACCCCAGGCCAACTTCGTTGTGGGGAGGATCAAAGGTCTGCTCAAGAGCAAGCAAGCTAACCTCTGCAACACATTGAAAAGGAACTGCGTGCACTGCCTGCCTTTGGCCCTCTTCAGTTTATGCACATAACCTAGCAAGGACCACCATCTATCACCCCATGAGGCATAAACACACCCCGATCTCCTGCCAGGAGAGCATCAGCAGTCCTAGGTGAAGAATTTAAAGAGTATTTGACAACCCTAATATGTGCCATTAAGTGCATCTCCCGACAAATTCCACTGCCCGAACATGGAACACAACAGACACAACACACACAGTAGTAGCAAGCTCCCAACTGCATTCCCAACTGCTACTCCATGGAGAACTGATCTACATACATAGTTTTGTCAGAAAATGGCACAACCCCAGATTTCATGGCCCCTACAAGGTCATGTTCTCATCCCCTCTTGCTGTAAAAGTAAAGGGGCTCCGCTATTGGATACATCTTTCTGATGTGCACAGGGCAACCCTAGACAGCACACAATCACCTTAAGTGCCCTAGCTCCTGCTTCCCTACTTCAACGCAATTATACAGCTAACCAGTTAAAATCATATTTCACCCTTAGTGTATACACAAACATACCTAGTCTGCATCAAAAGGATTTTTTATAAAATATCTCTTCCTCTCTATCTCTCTCTCTCTCTCTCGCTCTCTCTCTCTCTCTTTATCTCTCTTTCTTCTTTCTTTCCTTTTTTCTTTCTTTTGTGTGCATATTATTTTTGTCATTTCAGGGAAAGAAGACAATAGAACCAGCATCATCGGATACATCTGTATATATTAGAAAGAATGTTAGCTATAAAACTGTCCCTAAATGTTCCTATTCATACACATGTGGATTGCATTTTAAGTGCAGCACTAGTTGCCATTTTGATGTTTGCACTGGGAATTTATTGGGGAGCTTCCTTTATGTGGGGAGCTCATATAAAAGAGGGGGGAGGAGGGAGCACATGCACAAACATCACAAACAGCAGTGCAAATATGTATAATATTAGTAACAAGCATAATAACAGCTATAACAAAAATCAACAATTACGGCTGCATATATTGGCAAGAAAAAGAGCATAATATTAGATCATTTTTTTACATTTATTTAAAAAAATGTTTTGCATAACATAAGCATTTATGATAATATTAGTAGTGGAAATGCTGTTAGTAAACCCATAGAACCATGAAAAGAAGGGAAAGGCAAGCATGGAGGGCGAAGTATGACACATACCATGGCCTAGGCCTGGATGCCATTGAAAACGTACAACACCCTGAAATGTCAAATAGCTGGTAAACAGATATGAGTGTGGTAGGGAGACAAACAGCAAATGGCAGCTGCTACGTATGTTCACTGATCCCACATGCATCAGCGGCACCCAAGGAATTAGGACCACAGGAAGTACCAATCATAGAGGCACAGTGCCAAGGTTCATATTGCTCTATGTAGGGTTAAAAGCACCTTCCAGACACACAGAGTACAACCATACCTTGTTGATTCAGACCCTCTGCAATGTAACAACAACCCGAGAGACATTAAATGCCTGCAGCAGCCATATTTGGTCATTGAAGGACAGCGACTATTAGGATACGAGGAGGCACACCTAGCTCAAGGGGAAGCAACCTGCACACAAATTTGGACAGAGCACATCGCAAAATTGACATGGAATGCAGTGATAGAAAAACCGGTGAAGGTGCACCAAGAAAAAACTTATGAACTTTGCTTCCACAGTGAAGAAACTACCTTTATCGGTTCGAATGAAAGGTGCAACAGGACCCTCCTGATCCCAGACCGGAAGAGGGACACGGCAGCTGTGATGGATTACTATTGGGTCTGTGGCAAACAAGCATATTTGCACCTCCCACTATCATGGAGGGGCTATTGTTTGCTGGCCACACTGCACTCAACGCTACTACTAATCCCAGAAGAACACTTGCAAGGGGGTCAAAACCTGAAACAGTCCCAACCATTTCACCTGCATTCAAGGAACAGAATCTAGTGCTGCTACCAGAATTGTGCCTCCTCCCGGGAAAAGCCATTATGAGAAACTGGGGAGGAAGAAGAGATCCACAAACTATCTATCAAAAGACTCAGCTGCATTGCTTGGGGAAATCCCTGACGAATACAGATTGTTCAGCTCGGCAGAGTCCTTCTTCACCTTGCTCTTTCGAACCCGGTGTGGAGGCAGCAGCTAATACAAAATGGATGCGGATCATACGCTGGGAACTGGTCCAGTTGGCAAATGACATTGAGCATGGGTTCAACGTCATAAAGGTCGAGCTGCGCTCCCTGTGGCTGATGATGATACGTCCTCGATATGTTCACGGCAATGGAAGGAGGTATGTGCCGACAAATCTGGGATTTGTGTTGCACATTGATGGCTCCCGATGATGCAGAAAATTCATCATTTTCTCACATAATAGCAGCAGTACACGGTCTAGGAGTTTGCATGAAAAAAGAATCTGGAATTCAAGGAAATGATTGGTTCGACATCATATTCGATTGGCCAGTTGTATCACATCATTATTGTCCATCCCCCTGACCCAGAGAATTATGGGGAGGTATGGGTTGATCTAGCAGGAGATGGGGGATGTATTTATATGACATGCACGCCTGAAGAATATGCGTGATCAGGAGAAAGTTTGCCGTCAGTGAGTAGGGCCTAGATACCAACAAAGGGTACCCCACCATATGAGGAGGCAGTAAGAAGGGAGAATGGGAGCATGCGTTTTGGGGAGTTTTACTGTAGAATTAACAAAAGGGGGGAATGTTGGGAAAGGAATGACCCCATCTCACCCTGTGTGTGTTTTATTTTCACGGGAGACTATGCTGCCTTGCTCTAAGCAGGAATGCAACCCTGTTACAGATATTTTGTTGTGGAGCCCTTTCAGCGCTGCAACTAATGTAGCGCATAATAATGGGAGGCCGCAGGGCATTGGAAGACTGGCCACACTGCCTCTCATTATTTCGCTAGCAGCGTAGATGCACTGGCCGACAGGAGAGAGCTCCACTTCTGTCAGTCAGAGTGTTTGCAAAGTCAAGAGGAGGTCCTCTCCATGATGGCACGGGTGCATGTGGAGAGTGCATTCAGCTAAGGTAAGCAGGTTTTTAATGTCATTTTTATTTATGCATGCATGTATGTATGTATGTGTGTTGGTGCTTGTTTTTATGAATACGTGCATACAAGGAATTGTATGAATGATGTGCGAATGCGCTGGCGAAAGTGTTTGTGTGTGTGTCTGCCCCCACCCCTAAACATTGAGGTGGGGCTACTGGGGGTATGGTAGTCTTTTTTGCAGTACCATTGATGCACAGTTGTACGGTAAGTGTAGTGTTATTACGTGGATAGACTGGCCTACATCAAATGTAGGCCAGTCTATCCACGTAATATTAAATGTAGGCCAGTCTATACACGTAATAACACTTAGGTTTTCTTGCCCACAGTTACTGTGCATCAAGGGTAAACCACATGTGATAACTGTTATTACCTAGCTAGACTGGCCTACAATGAATGCAGGCCATTCTAGCCAGGTAATAACACTTATCTTTGCTTCATCCTTTATGCACAGTTACTTTTTATCAAGTCTAAAGCAAACACAGTAAGTTTTATTATGTTGCTAGATTGGCCTGACAATGCAAGCATTCGGCCAAATGTTCCTTTAAATTACTTATACGTTTCGTTCAAGTAAAACAGTTAATATATATGATAACATATCCCCAACTATAGATTCTAAGTCTAGCATAGGACATCGATAGGGCTGGTTAGTGGCAGTACATAGAAGGTGACATATCCATACTATGTACTGGAAGGTGCTGGGTATTCTCCTCTAGAAGTGGCCTGTAAGTTAGGCAAATGTTACAGTGTAAAGTGAAACTGCCTGGGACACTCCTTCTCAACATTGGAAGTTGGAATATCAAGGACGGCAGCAGTTCCCATGAGCTTCACTTCCATGTATATTCAGAGAGTCGTCTTGTCTCAACGTGAGGATAATATAATAAGTGGACTATTGAGATGTTGGACAGTTATGACATCATCGCTGAAGGATTATCAGAGCATTGGACAGTTGTGATGTCATAACCAGAGGATTATAAAATAATTAGACCATTGCGATGTCACCACTGGAGGATAAGATAATTGGTCAGTTATTATGACACAACCAGAATAATATGAAGCTAGTATGCACTTTTAATTAGATGTTTTTCTTGTAGCATTGTATGACAATATTACACATTTGACACGTATGGCGAGGCCAGATTAATGGTACAGCTCTAAGCAATGAAAGACTTAGTTTTCCCTTGATTGTGGTTCAGGCTGGTCCGAGAGGTAGCACTGTTATCCTAGGCACCAGCAATTCTGTTTCTGCACACCTTAAGAACTGGAGCAACTGATGGCGGTGAACAGGTGTCAGAGAGATTCTTGGGTATCTGGGTCACACATCTCAGTGAAAAGAAGTGTGCCATTAAAGGGAGACCAGAAGCCAGCGAAGAAAGAAGACAAAACATCTCATAGCTGCATTAGTAGAGTGTGGGAGGGCTTGGGTGGAACGGTAAGGTTGTCAGCCGCTCTTCGATCCCTGAAAATTAAAAAAAGAAGGGCAGAGAGGTGATGGCTTAAATGCCCCTCATCAGACAATAAGAATGCCTGGAAGATTCTTGAGAAAGCCTACAAGGATATGATCACAGAGTCAAAAAATAATGTTTATAATCAACACATTTCAGAAGCCAATAATAAACCAAGGAAACTGTTTGAGATACTAAAGCTCCTCGAAAAGCCCAATTGACGCCTTTTACACCTTCCAATGCAGACATTACCAGAATCCAGTATGCCTTTTAAGAAAAATTACTTAAGGTAGGTGTCTACATTGACCGAGCATAGCCCCTCAGACCATTCCCTCAATTTCCCCGAATCCGTGCCCCATCTAAAAGATTGCAAGTCCTTCAGTTTTACCCAAGTGAGTGTCTAGCATAGAATTGCTGTCCCCTCTGAGTACTATGCGCCCGTCTGCCAGGCTCGGCAATGTAATCAACCCAAAATATGATCCTAGATAATAAGGATATGTTCTCCCCATTCCTAGCAAGATTTATCAGTGCCTCCTTTCACACGCACTCAATCCCAGACTGCTGCTTAAAAAATGTCACTGTTACTCCCCTCCTAAAAAAAACGGGACTGGACCCCAATGACGTAGCAAACCTAAGGCCCATCATGACTGCAACTTTTTCTTGAAGGTCTTAGATAAAAAAGCTAAACGCCAGATTCAGACCTACATTGAATCCATCAATATTTTACATCCAAGGCAATCTGGTTTCCGCCCTGCTCGTAGTACAGAGACGGCTCTCATCAATCTTCAGGACCACACGCTGAGCATCATGGACCGGGGCAAGCCCGGCCTTTTAGCCTTACTAGAATTATCAGCCGTCTTTGATTTATTAGATCACAAGCGACTCTTATACATCTTAAAAGACACTTGCCACTTGTCTGAAATAACATGCAAATGGATGCATACCTTTCTGACTGGAAGTCAATCTAAAGTCTGCTGGAGGGATGCCACTGTGGAACCACTCTCTCCACCTGTGGGGTGCCACAAGGAGCATGTATGTTCCCGATACTGACAATTTATACATTCTATCTCTATGCAGCCTCCTAAAGGAATCTGGAGTATTTTGGACCATTTATGCAGATAACACTCAATTGGTCCTGGAGATCTCTGGGGATTATGCAGCGGACAGCGTACTCCTCCAAAACATATACAATCAAGTGGTTGTCTGGATGGTAGACAACTGGATGTGCCTCAACAAGGGCAAAACCAAGCTCCCTATTTTTGGCTCCTCCCAAGCTAAAACAAAACTCTCCGACTGTTACCAATACTTCTCCATCCTGGACTGTAACATTCAAGTAAAGAAGAAAATGAAAACACTCAGCGTGCAAACCGACTGTACCCTGAGCGTAGAGTCCCATTGGTTGTCAAAACTGCTCGCACCATCTGAAATTGCCTTAACAAGGACAATTCAGCCACCGTCACCCGGGCAACTATTCTATCAAGAATAGATTATGGTATTGTATTGTTTATTTAAAAAGCGCTTAGACGTGAAACAAGTGCTTCAAAGTGATCCAAGACAGGGGGGGAGTGGGCATGGGATACAATCATTGACACGGCCATGGAGAATTCTGAATGATATACAATAATAATAAGCATACTAGGCCTGACAACATTTCTGCTAATTCAAGTGCATTAACAGATAGTGGGGGGGAGCATGGAGGGGGGAGGAGATGGGGGTACATGAATAACAAATAACAGGATGCAAGTGTGTGTAAAGTCTTGAGGGTTGGAGGGAAGGGGGAGAGAGGTGGAGGCACGGAACAACTCAACAGCCATACTAGAGAATATTTCTTGCTAGAATGAACACAAGTGGACATTGACATAAGGGGAATGGATCAGGGGAGGGGAGGGCAATGGTTAAATTGTTAGGGCAGTTTAAGGTGTGCCACTAACACAAATGATTCAGTTGCATAATGCAGGGGGGGGGACAAGTGGAGACCAAGGGGGAGAAGGTCAACAAACCTACTGGGATGGGTGAAGCTTGTGTAAGTGCGCAGACAGGAAGTGCGAATGATGGGGTAAGGGATAAGTGCACAGAGTCCAGGAAGGCTGGGTTAAGTGCAGAGGGTGATCTCATTGGAGAAGTAAGTAGTACAGCAAGTGGTGCATGGGCCCAGAGGCAAGTGCAGGGACTGGGGTAAGTGCCTGGGACCTGTAGGGAATCTGAGGTGATCCAGGCAACCAGTCAGCTAGCTGAGCAGGAGGTGGAGGTAGCAGGTAGGGAGTGGAGGTTAGAGGGGTAGAGGTAGAGAGAAGGCAGAGGAGAAGAGAAAAGTCTTGAGGATTTTCTGGAATCTAGGGAGATCCGGCTTGAGATGGAGAGGGCAGGGAGAATATTCCAAAGGGTGGCCGCTGCAGAGGATAAGGATCTACCCCCATGTCTCTGTTTGGAGAAACGGCTCACGCGCAGAGAGTTGGAAGAGGATGAGCGGACTGCTCTAGAGGGAGTGTATTTGGGAAGAGTATATTGCAAGTAGTGAGGTTCCGAGCCCCAGAAAGCTTTGTGAACAATGCAGGGGGTTTTGTACTTGATCATTGCAGCCAGTGGTCGAAGTGTACGAAAACAAGTAGTGGAACTATGTTCCCTGCTGGCCTGCCCCCGCTCCCCACAAACCCATCGCCATGCCCCCTCCCACGTACAATACACGCACCCAAATACTTGCACCTGCTGTTCAAGGGAACGTTCAGTGCAGTGCAGTGAAAGTGCAAGATCCAACTTCTTCCTACACTTTTATATTAAAACAAAACCATTCTGGAATGGTTTCTTTTAAAAAAAAAAAAGTATAGGAGCTTTAAAAGGTCATTTAAAAAAGTAGAGGAGCACCGCTCCAGACCGCTCCCAACTGCTCCCGCTCACTTCAACCACTGATTGCCGCCACAGGAAGCAAGTAGAGGGATTTCAGTGCCGGAGAGATGCGGTCCCTGGGCTTGAGGCCAAGGATAAGTCTTGCGGTTCTGTTCTGGATTGTAGCGCGCTCTTAGACGCTGCTGAAAAAAAAAGTATCCAGCGTCTACAAACTGTCCAGAGTTACGCAGTCCGGATTGTAAAAATAGTCCAGAGAAAGTGCCACATTTTAACTCACTGACAGGGCCTACACTGGCTCCCTGTCGTGGCTAGGTGTCAATTCAAAGCAGCGACTCTACTACATAAGTGCCTCTATGGGAAATCCCCAAGTTACCTGAAGTCAATTACCTGATGTATGAATCCCTCCCATCCCTAAGGTCAACAAACACCAAACTTTTTGACGCCCCTCCTTTAAGAAATGGACTGGGCAGATCCTTTGTAAATTACTCAGACAAAATCTGGAATGGCCTCCCTGCCACCCTGCGATCAGACGCAAATATTAGAACCTTTAGAAAAAACACCTGACCTAACCCTCACCTCATACCCCTCCTAGCGTCCTGTACTTGCTGTTGTCCTGTGAGTATGTATATGTGCGCCCTGATGCCCTCGGGCTCCGACGCGTTTTAAATAAATAAATATTACATAATAATAATTTGTCTCCATGTTTGTCCCACTATGAGTACAGCGTTTAATTATTCTTTTTCTTTCATGCAGAATATATATCATTGAGCGTTCATTCCATATATTCACGGTATTAATCTGCTTATTGTATACTTTTGGTGCTATAAATGAGCTGAACCTCCTCTTAATGTTGCATTGTTAGATTTGCCAAATACATTGCCTGCATTTCATTCTGATAATTTATATTGTTTGTTTATGTTTGTTTGTTTAGTTTGTTTGCTTGTTTGTTTGTTTGTTTGTTTATTTATTTGGTAATGCTCTCCCAACCCGTGGGTAGCTGGGTGCAGAAGATACAAGAATACTTTAAGCTTAGTTACAGAATACAGATATTTACATATAATGAATAGACGAAAAACATATTTACAATTTGGTAGGGTATGTGCAGTGCATGATCAACAATGCTAGGCACATGGGAACAGGTATATATACATATGTACAGATACAGGTTATATGGGGATCAAAGGATCACTAGATGTTAATTGTCATTGGTTCGCAACCAGGTCAGAAGATTTCTCCTAAAGCTAGAGTATGGTTGTTTCACCCTGATGTGAGTGGGCAGTGCATTCCAGTAGAGTGCGGCTTTGACAGGGAAACTAGATCCACCTGCTTTGGCCAGTCTGAATTTAGGAATGTCTAGGCAGAGGTGATTAGGGGCTCTAGTTTGGCAGGTAGGGCTTTTCTTGGTCAGTCTGGCAGAGAGATAAGGGGGAGCAGCGTTATTAAGACATTTGAAGGAAAGGAATGCCATTTTGAGGAGAATTCTGTCACTAACTTTTAACCAATGCTTGTCTCTTCTAGTGTGAGATATATGTTCACGACGGGGTATGTCCAGGGCTGCTCTCAGCGCATTATTTTGTAATATTTGAATTTTATTGATGATACTTTTATTAGCTCCGGCATATAAGGCATTACAGTAGTCAAGTTTGGACATTATTAATTCATTGGCAAGTGTATTGCAACTCGTTTTAGATAGAAGGGGTCTACAGGCTCTAATTAATTTACAAGTATAGGCTGTAGATGAAGCCATGGAACTGACTTGTTTTTTAAGTGAAAGTGTGGAGCCCAGGTAGAAACCTAATGTTTTTACCTGAGAGACTACTTTAATTACATTGCCATCGATGGTAAAAGCGGCATAGTTGGGACTTAGTTTTTTTTAGGTTGGAGCCAGAACCCAGGATCAGTATCTCGGTTTTATCTTCATTCAGGCAGAGTCCATGTGAGGCCATCCATGCCTGAATGATGAGGTATATCCTGTTTAACAGCGCTGTATCTTCGACAAAGTTGCCCGTTAGGGGAATAAGGATCTGGGGTCAAGTTTGTCGAAGAGAGGCTTGGTAAAGATGTTATACATTGTTGGTGAGACACATGAACCTTGTGGGACACCACAGGTAATTTGGATTGGGTCTGCTGAGGCTGATGGGGAGAACACTCTCATCGTACGGTTGGCAAGGAAGGATTGAACCCATGCTATGGCTTCACTCGAGAAGGGTGCAGCTGATGCTAGATGTTCGCATAATACTGCGTGATCCACCAGATCAAAGGCTGCCGAGAGGTCGAGGAGGAGTAGCATAGCTGTCTTCCCTTTATCCTTCAGCTCGTCGATTTGTGTTTTTAGGTCAATTAACGCTGTTTCAGTCCCTTGTTGTAGTCTGAATCCAGATTGGCGTGATCCGAATAGGTGGTTTTCCTCCAGATAGGTTTGAATTTGGAGGTAGGCTACTCTGTCAAGGATTTTGAGGAGGAAGGGAACCATTGTTATGGGTCTATAGTTGGTGGCAATGGACGGGTCAAGTGTCTGTCTTTTAAGTAAGGAGAGGTAATACCCACGATTCTTTGAGGTTTGTTGGGATGGTACTTGAATTAAAGGAGGCGTTAATTAGCTTGGAAATGAACGGTGCTAGCTCTCTGGCTGCGTCCTTGATAACTTGGGCCGGGCAGCTGTATCCCTGGCAGTTGGATGGTTTCAAGGAGAGTATGACCTTTTCAGTGTCCAAAATGGAGATGTTATTGAATCTGAAAGGTGCGTTTGGTGATAAGGTGGTAGTGGGAGGGGTGGTGTGCGTCTCTGTGGAGCGCAATGATCTTTTCTTTGCGGATATTTTAGTCTGTAGTGTGGCTATTTTATTAGATTAGGTGTTTTGGATGCTGGTGCACCATTGTTTATCTTTCGGGCTGTTGTCTATAGGTGGAATAAGGTTCTCCATTTCCCGTAGGATGGTAAAGAGCTCCTTGGTATTATGGTTGGCTTTGGAGATTCTTTCGTTGTATGTGTTTCTTTTGGTAAGGATGATTTCTTTTTTGTACAAGTTAGCGAAGTTGGCTAGAGTAGATTTATTTTCTGCTGTAGGGGAGTGTCGCCAGATAGCTTGTAATTTCCTTTTCTGGAGTCTCAATTCTTTGAGTTGGGGGGTAAACCACGTGTTCAGATGGGATTTTTGTTTGCTTTTACGAAGTTTGGTGGGCGCGATGATGTCTAGGGCTTTAGTCATGGTGTTGTTGTATGTGGCTATTAGTGTATTAGGGTCGGAGTTGTTGGTGAGAGCAGAGAGGGAAGGTGGGAGGAGTGGGGGCAGTTTTTCTGCAGTAATGTCTTTTTTGCTTCTAGTAGGGAGGGGTGGAACTAATTCAGTATTTTTCTGTATTGGTGCCTCGGTGGCAGTCAAGAAGTTGATTAGATAATGGTCTGTCCAAGGTTGGGGAGTTATATTGGTAATGGTGATCGCGCAATTCAGGTTTGCTACCCAGTCTAGGGTACAACCTTTTATATTTGTAGGGTTCGTGACTGTTTGTGTCAAGCCAAAATCCGTCAGAATGGTTTCAATGGCATGGGCATGTTTATCCTTAGGGTCATTAAATCCCAGATTGAAGTCTACTAACAATAGTAATTGTGAGGTGTCCTTAATGTTGTTGGTAAGGTGGCTGGAGAGGTCTTCTTCGAATGAGCCAATGGGATCTGGGGGTCGGTAAACTAAAAAGATAGTTAGCGTACTATTGTTACAGATCGGGAGTTTAGCTGTGAGTAGCTTGCATGATTTTAGTTCAGAAGGAGTACTCAGCCTTAGTGCAAGTTTAGTTTTGGCTATGATGGCCAGGCCACTTCCTCTAGCATTGGGCCTATCCACTCTAGTATTTGGTATCCCTCTCGTATGGCTAACATGAGGGCTGGGCCCGCTGCATCGTGAAGCCAGGATTCGGTCACGGCTAAGATGTCTAGATCGTCGGTGATAAGTAAGTCTACTATTTCAGTGATGTGTGCTATCAGGGATCTGGCATTGATGATGGCTCCGTTGATAGTTGTCGCCTTACGCTGCCCTTGTGTAGGGGGAAATCTCTGTTTGTGTGGGTTGCTTTTGGCAGGAGTTTTATGTGCAGTTTCTGTGGTTGGTGTGGGTAGGTGGGAGTGTGCTGTTCTGGTATTTTGCCGTCTGTCAGAGTTTTTGGTACTAAGGCTGCTAGCCTTGGGGTCGTAAATTCGGGGCAGTCTCGCTCTCAGTCTAAGGTTTCTTTCCTGCAAGGCCAGGGTATGAGTGCGGTATAGGTCATTATTATGACGGTACCAAGCAGTAAGAATTTCATAAACATTAGTGGAATCTTAGTAGAGGGCATGGTCTAGTAAGGCAGTAAAGGTAATCGAGCCCTTAGACATTTTTTCACCAGATATGGTGGCAATATGCAAGGCAGTTTAGCTCCACACAGTAGTAGTTCGCAGGGGTAGATAGGATGCGTTAGTAAGTAGCGTTAGCTTATACAGGCATTCGCATAGTCCGACATCCAGTGGTCACTGCGGAGTATTGCATTTTGTTTTCGTAGTCGAAAAGGGGGGTCGACAAGGAGTGTCTGTAACACTATCCCTATAGTGAAGTGCATTGTACCCACAATCCCTCACGTGTCGAGGTCCCTCTGTTTGTATTTTTTCTGCCCTGAGGGAGCCTATTAGACGTGAGTGAGTACAGAAAAGAGAGAGATAGATAAAGGATGTCTATGTTCCTTCCATCCGAGCGGGGAGGATGGGTGGGCGCATGTGAATCTAAGCAGATACAACCATCAGAAATGCTTTTACGGTAAGTAATGCTTTGTCTTCTGATGTTTGTTAATCTGCTTAGAATCACATGCTGTGCATAGACTAGCGAGCAGTACCCGGAGTTGGAGGTGGGTTGTGAGAAGGAATAGTAGAGAAAATATGTCCTAATACTGCTTGTCCGACCTGGGAATCAGATCTAGAATGAGTGTCTAGACAGTCGTGTTTTGTAAAGGTGTGTACAGAACTCCAGGTTGCCGCTTTGCAAATATTGTTGCATTTATTATCTGCAATTGCTCAGATGCTCTGTCGTTAAATGTAAACCTTTATAAAGATTATTAAACGAACAAAAAAAAACAGTAACACAGCATTGTGCCCAACAGGGACGTCATTTAGGGATGGCCAGAGGTCTCCCTTGCAACCTTTTTTTTAATGCGCGCTCCTGGGCGGTGGCCGGCACCATCTAGCTCTTTACTTCTGGAGTGGCTGGCTTTCTTGTTCAGGCCCCTTAAAACTGTTCTTAAACGCCTCAACTCAAGTCGATAAATGAGTACCAACACAGGTTGGGTGATATAGGGTGTAGATTTTTTCTATATAAAGCGCTTAAGCATAAGTCTGCTTGCATTCACAGTAATTTGGTGATATGGGCCTATAGACACTGATCTTAACGATACATATGGCGATCCATTCTTGTATTAAATGTATATCACATTATAGTGATATCGTAACCATATTTTTCCTAGTGTACAATGCTATGTGATGCCACATCCTGTTTTGTCAACGAGTGAAAGGTCATGTTCCATCGCTTCCCGCGATATCACTTTGGGGTGGGGTCAAATGACATCACTTCCTGTGATGTCATTAGGGGTCAAGGGTCGTGTGATGTCACTTCCGCTACCCCAGGCATTTGGGTGAAATGACGTCCCTGGTGCCCAAGAGCTTTTGTACAGAATCTTGTGGCACAATAAATCAAGGGCTACTTTATGTGCTATGGTCAAACAATTCTGCACTGTACACAAGCTTTTTGGTACAAGGATTTTGTCAATTCACCGAGGACACAGATATGGAATGTCTTGTGTTGATCGTAACAGAGACAACGGCAGAAAAAAACATGATATAACTTGAAAAAAACAAAAATACATAGTCCAAAATGGATGCTTATTCTACTTACGGACGTTTTTGTCTGCATTGTAACTCATCCCCTGAAGTGTGCTTGAAAAAGAACTTTAATGAGTCTAGCAATAATTGTATAGCATTCCAGAAAGGCAAATGATTTGTTATTCCTATTCTTTCTTATTTAGGGTCACTGCTCAAGGTGTTACACTTGTGGAAACCCGTGTTTTTTTTTAAGAGGCGTGAACAGGAAAGTCAAACACTCCAAAAAAACCATCCAAATGGCACTGGCCACCGCCCAGGAGCTTCAATTTAATAAAACAAAATATATATATAGCAAGGGAGTCCACATGGGTAGGAAGGGAGACCTCAGGGGTATCAGGTGCGACCCCTTGCAACCTCCAAATGACGACCCTGGGGGCACCGTATGTATGTACTGGATTTATAATGCGCAAAAACACTCGCCACCCGTGGGTCTCAAGGCACAGAATGTTACAGAACATACAGCATACAACTAATGGTGCATTGGGGTGACAAGCAGGGACTCCCCGCTGAATTCTGTGTGGGATGCTGATGGCTTTCATCACAGGCAGCATGAGGCAGAGTTATCTGGAGCCTGGACCGGGTGTACAAGTAAAAAATGCAACATGTATGTATGTATGCATGCATATATGTGTGCATGAGTGTATGTGTCCATGCGCGTGTTTGAGCCTCTTAGTGCCTGTATAAAAGAGAATGTGTATGTTGATTGGTTGTGCCTGTGACTCAGAGAGTGTATGTTGTATGGGTGCACAGGAGAATGAGGCAGTGTATCAATGCTGAATGTGTGTGGTGCAGGTATATGAGAGAGTGAATTAAATGAATGCTGTATGAATGCGTGTGCTGGGCCTAGAAGTGGGCCTCTGATTGGGTGAGGACAGCAATATGTGAAGTGGCAGTCTGGCCATATTTTCTTATGGTGATATGGAATTCTTCACAGGGTATCAAGGCTAAAGTCAACACGATGAGTATTCTTATGTGAATGTACTGGTCTACACTGGTGCAGCCTGTCTGGGCATATGTTCATACTGTGGCATGGCATTTTTTAATGGGCACCAAGGGTAAGCCAACGCAATGCATAAGGCCGTAAATTGGTGAAGCCAGTCTAGATATGGTTTATTCATGTAGCATGGCATTTTTTACAGGTATCTAGGGTATAAACAGCACGATGAGGATTCTTATTCAATAGACGCTTCTCCCATGCAGGGCCAAAACCGTGGAATGCTCTACCAGTTGAACTCTATAACACTAATTCCTTGTTGGAGGTTAGAAAAAATTGAAAACTGATTTTTTTATCTAATGTACAGCAGTCCTTGCCGGTTCTCTAATTTTTGCTACTCTACCACCTGCCCAAATGCAATCTTTTTTGCCTGTTTCCTTCATGGATATGCGCTATCCAAATTTTCAAATGCATACATACATTCCTATTAGGCTGTACTGGCATACCTTGGTGCAGCTGGTTTGGACATGTTTACTTACTGTTGCATGGCATTTTTATTAGCATCACGTGTGTTTCTTTGGCATGGCATTTTTTGGTGCCAAAGCCAACCGGTTTATGCTCTTACATGGGATACTGGCAAATATTGGCAAAACCAGCATGGACATGTTTTCTTATAGTATTGTTACTGGCATTATAAGCAAAGTAAACATGATTATGTTTGAATAGGGGAACACTGGCATATAATAGTGAAGTTGGCATGGGCTTGCATGGGCACGGCCAGCATGAAAATGTGTTTATACTGGCATATATTGTGGTCAAAAGCAGCATGGAAATGTATTGGACAATGATCCTGTGCAATGTTGATGACTTTCATCTGCTGGATTTTGTCATGCTACTCTAAACGACCGATTGCAAACTGTGTGTCAATTTGAACCCATTATTTTAAAATACATTTCTTTTAGTGAAAATGAGGCAGCCCCCACTCTCACAAACACTGTTGCTTGGTTTCGGGCGCTTTTGCTATGCTTGGTCGCTCCCACATATATATATATATGGGAAAAATGTATGCTCCACCAATTTAAGAATCAGCAGCTGCCAGTGGGTGATCCCTCCCAAAGAGGGAAAGCTGCCACTCAGATAAGGGTACCATACTCCTCGGGGCTCACTCATTTGTGAGATGTGGCAGCATAAAAAGCACCAAATATTAACATTGTTACTTGGACGGTGTGCCTTTCAGCCTCCTGCCAAAACGCCCTCATATTATGTCAATAAAAGACATTGGGCGTCATTACGAAAATATGCAAAAATTGTAAAAATGCTGGAAAAATTGCCAGTAATACCGGCACCAGTATTCTTCAGGACCGGGGAAACCTGAGTTTGCTGGTGGGTGCTCTGATCACCCGGTAGATCAGGCCCCTACTGGCAAAGAAATGCCAGAATCAATCAATGGCACTGGTACTATTGGTGCAGGTAATTCTGGCACTCCCTTGCCATGGAGTCCTAATGAATGGTTACTTACCACTGTCTTAACCGCCCATAATAGCCATGTAATACCGGGATATCAGGCGGCAGAGACGGTAGGGGGAGTTTCCCGGGATCCCGCTGGAATTACCGGCGTGATACCGGAAAACTTGTAATGAGCCATTGTATGTCAAAAGTTGAACCAGCATTTCCATGATAGAGGGCTGTCCGTATGGCTCGAAGACATTGGGAGCTATGCCTGCAAAGTCTAGAATGGATAGCACCATGCATTGCCACAGCGGCATTCAACTCACTGCCATGCACTGCATGCAGCATTGCAGTGTGCAGATGAGATAGATGCCTGCACTAAGCAGAGCATCACCTGCTTGGAGCTCGCTCTGGAGATTTATTTAGCAAAAAGCATTGTCTCAAGCACATGGCATGATGCGCACAAGTAGAGGAGTTGCTAGCTCTGGAAAAGACCCGCGGCTAAGCTGATGTTGGAACTGTTGGGACTGGGGGCTAGCTAGTCTTTTGGCTGTAGCTCCTGAGATTCTATCCGGGGCTACAACCAAAAGATCAGGGGCTATAGCCCCCTTAGCCGCCCCCCTAGCAACGCCCCTGCGCACAAGGAAGTTCCACGCTGGTCTGCACACAACGTATATCAAGTCTGTGTTTGGGTCCTTGCGTCGTGCGCGGCACCGAGCATACACCTGCCACGCGGCATGCACACACGGCTGAGTGGCGGGCTAGGCTACTTACAGAGAGGAAAGTGCTGGGGGTGGGGGGGGGGGTGTTTGCAGTAGTAGACAGAGTGGCAGCTGCTGCTGCTACAGCTCTGCAGTAGGAACAGGAGTGGCAGCTGCTGCTGCTACAGCTCTGCAACAGGAACAGGAGTGGCAGCTGCTGCTGCTACAGCTCTGCAGGAACAGGAGTGGCAGCTGCTGCTGCTACAGCTCTGCAGTAGTAGACGGAGTGGCAGCTGCTGCTGCTACAGCTCTGCAGTAGAAACAGGAGTGGCAGCTGCTGCTGCTACAGCTCTGCAGTAGTAGACAGAGTGGCAGCTGCTGCTGCTACAGCTCTGCAGTAGGAACAGGAGTGGCAGCTGCTGCTGCTACAGCTCTGCAGCAGGAACAGGAGTGGCAGCTGCTGCTGCTACAGCTCTGCAGGTGCCGGTGTCTGAATACATTGCCAAAGACTCTAGAACCTTTTCCCAGGAAAGTACAGGAGCCAGGGAGCAACAGCCTTCCTTCCAGGACTTGCACTGTGGACCCATCTTCCTATCAGGCATGGGGTCTCTGATTCATAGAAGCGTTTTATAATGGCACAATCCCACAGGAAAACGCTCTGTGAATCAGGCCCATATTGACTCATGCCAATATTTATTTATTTTCTACCATCTCTGAGTCACTGCCTCTAGTCAGATAGAGATTTTTTTTAATCCAGTTGCTGATCTGTTTTCCATTTTGTTCCCAAATTTCTTAATCACAGTACAGTGTCTTTCCACCAATTTTTTTGGTTGCTTGTACTCATTCACTCCCAAAATATTAAGGCTGGTATTTTGGTTCGCTTGACTTACACGTTTTTAGGGTACAAGTTCCTCTCCCAAAAAGTTAACTGAGGCACTGAATAGGGACGTTGGATACCCCTCTGACCCTGGCTAGAGTCCCCTGAAAGCAACAGACTGCACCTAGCGGCGACATGGTGTGCTATGCGCGCGCTCCAAGCTCTCCTATTGTTTTTGCACCTGTGGAGGTACATCGCCACGCCTCAACGTCTGCAGCAGTGCCGGACTGGGCCATATAACTGTCTCGTGACCCGCAGTTGCAAATGGCTATTCATTCCTTTTGGAACACTGTTTGAGTAGTAGCCAAGGGGGATTTTTTTGATAAAGTGTGATACACATTGTGCATTTCAAAGAATATTTATTCAGCAACACTGGTCAAAACTATTAGCCGCAAGGTGAAGTAATTTATCAAACTGGCCCACATTGGACAAAAAGGGGCACACTTTGACCAAACAAACTGGCCCACACCAGCATTTTGTGTTGTTGGTTCGGCCATGGGCCTATTGCCCTATAGGCCGGTCTGAGCCTGCTTTGCAGTTACCCCTGGGCTGGGACTGGTTAGGTGGTTGCGCCACAGCAGCTGGGGCAGTCGATGCCGCCTTGATACTTACATCCGTGGCAACTTTTAAAGAACCCTTCCCATGGTTGCCAACATGACTTTTTTCAATCTGTAAGTACTTATCCAGCCCTGTTTTTTTCTTTGCATTCTGGGAATTGTAGTCCGAGTTTATAATGGAAAAATTGGAACTCCAAGTCCTAGAATGCAAAGAAAAAACTAGGATTGGATAAGCACCTACAGATTGAAATGGATCTTGTTGGCAAGTATGTTGTTCTTCTACAATATCTTTCTGCGACACGTTACAGCCATCTATTGATAAGAACTTATTAAAGTGTATTTGTGACGTCACAATGACCGCTGTTTAAGCCAACGCCAAACACCAGTTACCCCTGGAGTACTTACATCCGTTGCAACTTTTAAAGAACCCTTTGTATGGTTGCCAACATGACTCGTTTCAATCTGTAAGTAGTTACCCAGCCCTGTTTTTTTCTTTGCATTCTGGGAATTGGAGTCCGAGTTTATAATGGGAAAAGTGGAACTACAAGTCCTAGAATGCAAAGAAAAAGCAGGACTGGATAAGCACCTACAGATTGAAATTGATCTTGTTGGCAAGTATGTTTTCTTCTATAATATCTTTCTGTGACAGGTTACAGCCATCTATTGATAAGAAATTGTTTATACTAATGCGTCTATTTTTTTATTAAATCCAGAGGTGGCACTCGGGCCTTTAACTAGGCCCAGGTCATTTCCCGACAGGTTAATAGATAATGGTTAAGTTGGACTCCCGTAGGAAGACCATAGTTCTGAGCACTGCAGGACCAAGTAGCCATCTGTTCCCGAATGCCTGCACAAATGCGCCTAGCGGTTGCTTCAAAATCTAGGCAAACGTGGCTAGAAAACTATTTGTGATATCAGGGTTTCCCGAGCAGTTCGCTGATCTACAGGCCAGTGTTCAGGGTCCTAATTGGCCAAGTGCTTTTCACGTACCTGCAAGGGATCCATTAATTCCAGTAATGGGCAACCAGATTGGCTAGTTGAAAACGAAAACAGCCAATAAGGTAGGCGCAGGGCTCTGAGAACATTTTCAAAAGTCCTCATTAGTATTCGCAGACGTTTAGCAGGGTGCTGCAGCCCCTACAATTGAAATTATTTTACAAATGGATTATTAAAACCCCTTGGCTGACTCCTATCCTAACCAGGGCCCGGGGATAATAAAGGGGTGCAATAGGCCCCCAAAAATGCAAAAGAAATATTTTTGTGGGATCTGAGACCGATGAATACCCTGAGGATTTGCCACATCCACTGCGATACACATGGCATGACTATTTGACAAACCGTGGGCAGAATGGACATTGGGCACGGCCGCAAGTCATAGCCAGCGACCACTTACCATCGGTGACCATCGCTGCGACGCTAGTGGCCTTCCTCAGACCCACCCTGGCTAGAGAGAGTGGACAACGCTTGGCCAAAAACGAATCCCGGGCAAGGTTCTCACTTGGCATGACTAAAGGTGGTGCCAGGGGCATGTCATAAGGCCCAGTTTGAGGGCTCTGGGTGGTGGCTGAGTTATGGCTCCCTTAGGAAGCACAACTGGCAAATCTGTGTGGTGTGGTTTTGAGCTGCAACCACAAGGCCCTTTTTAACCAAAGTGTTTCACTGAAATCCGAATGAGTTTTCAGATCAAGTTAACCATATTCCTCGTATTGGGCTGGTGACATTCACAACACCATCATTAACGTTGCGTCTCGGTGACTTAGAAAAAGGTGAATTTGGTTTGCTTGCAACTTTAGTATCCAATGACGAATCTGCATTAAACTTCCCAAGGAATGATTTTTGGCTCGCTTGTATATTTCCTGGCAGGTTTGGTGCGTAATGATACAGTGGAGGCAAAGCTGCATGGGGGGGAGGCAATCCAAAAAGGGCTCTTCCGACATAAACTCCCTTTTGATGCATTTTAAGTGAGAGCCCCTGAAAAAAGAAAAAGCCCAAATTTGGAAGGCAAATTCGTTCCTTTGGTGCCTTTTTTTTCCAAATTTGATGACGTTTGGTCAGCGCGTCTATAGCAGTCAGGAATACAGGCATTCAGGTGAATACTCCCCTGGGGCAGGTCTTGCGGACTTGTTTGATGGAGAATTCTGAGGGCCTAATCTTCCATTTCTCATTGCTGTGGAGGAACGTTAACTCCATTTTCCATGTAATTTTTAACTCTACGTAGATAATTGATGTGTACGTTGAAAACTTTGTATCTTGTATCAAATGTATAACATTTAAATAATAAATAAATAAATAAAACGTACATTCTAGTAGGCATGCCCAGGTTTGTACATCATGAAGAGAGGAAGTTTACATGTTCGCATTTAATGAAAATAATCCAGTTTGTGGACCAGAGAAGTATTCACCAAAATGGCGGTGGTAGCAGAAGAGACATGACGCACCTATTGACATGACAGGAAGTGACACTATATGACCTTTGACGCTACTGAAATAACGTTCCATGACGTTTAAGCCCAATATCATCTCTTGAAGTGACTGATATGTGTAAAAAAGCTACATAAGTGTACATTTTAGAAAATACCAAAACAGAACTAAAACAGACCTGAGAAAATATTTTAGAAATCAACCACATTTTAACTTGGGCGCTGCCTTGATAAGCCATGAAGGAGGTCATTATGTGACAGGGATTGACCCATTAAAACCAGCATAGGCCAGGGGCCTCCTATTTCAGTAGTGCCCTGTGCATCCATCTTATACCATTTATAGCTGCACATGCCAGATGCTGCCAAGATACAGTATGCCAAATGTAACCTCTATTTGAGGCTACTGCCATTTTATGCCTGTTTTAACCTTACAGCGTAGGTACAATCAAAATATATTGGTAACATTTCCATATATCAAGTTGCTTCTGTCATATGCCGGGTGCATTCTTAAATGCCCAATTATGCCACCTAATGACATTTAATGACTACTACACCTGGTATGGTCACCATATGTAATTGCTGCCTATACTTGTCAAGTGTAGCCTCAAGTTCCACAGTATTGCTGCTCAGTACATTTTGATGCATGGTATAAAGTACTACATGTGCAGACTCGAGTGTAATTGATTCCATTATGTGTCAAGCCCAACTGCAAATGGGCCATGAATACCCTATATATCCTTACATGCATGTATCTTCACCATGGGTGGTGGGCATCTACAGATGCCCCAGGAAATGACAATGATTGCCTCATGAAAATGTCACTGCATGTAATGTGCAGCCTCATGCCCATTTGCTGCTGTCCTATGCCAACAAAATGCCACTTAGTTCCTTGCATGCATGGCATCTTTACCATAAGTAGACTGTGGCTAATCAGAGGTTTTGGCCAAGGGCTCCCATGATCACTCACAATTGACTAGGCTGTATGAGGTCGATAGGAGATGCAGTCCAAAACATCAGGAGAGGCAAAGGTGACATTAGCAAAGTTAGCAATATTGTTATCACAGGACCTGCGGTAGCGGCCTTGTAGTTATGTTTAAGTTGCTCAACACATAGGAAGACCACTTTTTGGGCGGCTTATAACTTTGCCCTCCCCCTGCATGAATCCTTACCAAACTTTGCAAAAAAAGTATATGCCCCATCAGTTTGATTGAGTGAGGTTTCGTCAAGGTGGGGCAATGTTATAGGGGGTCCCAAAATCTCGTTTTTTTCCATAGATGCAATGGGAAAAATATAATGCTCACGTCTACAGGCCAAACCGCTGGATGGATTTTCAACAAATGTGCGGCAGGTGCGGCGGCGTTGTCACAAAAGCATACTTTTGTAAATTTGGTGTAAATCCATCCAGTGTTTTATTTGAAAATGGCCCAAAAGTAGGTAAAAAAAAATGTGTGATATCTGTGTTCAGTCTGCGGACTCACTTCACTGTTCGGTTTGCTGACGGGCATCCGATTGGCGTAGAGGGCAACTTAATGTCCTCGGACATCGCACGCGCCCACTGATTGCATGGTGAAAAGCATGAAGTGCATAAGATTTTTAGAAATGCCCTCCATTTTGGATTTGGGGACAGCAGCCGTTGTTCGCAAACATCGCGGTAAAAACATGTTAAAAAACACAACAAAGTACATGTCGAACCTATCAAAAAATCTCTGGGGAGGTGAGGGGTGATGAGGATGGGATGGGATATGGCCGTAAGAAGCCAAAAACTGGTGATTTTCATCCCTGAAGGCCGAAAACAGTCCGGATGTTCAGGTACAGTCCTGTGATGTTCGCGAACACTTCAGATGTTCGGGACATCTATGCCCAATTCTGCATAAGAAGATTGGTGAAAAGTAATTTTTGGATGGCCTATAACTTTGGTGCCCCTAAAAGAAACTGTATTAAATTGTGGAATTTTATTTTATGAGTGCGGAGGCAGCAAGCACTAATATGGAGGGGCAGGTGGACAGGGGAAAATGTTGCATGTGTGTTACATGTAAGGTAGGGGGCAGTGTTTCTCATGCTCCTTGATTACAGCTTCAAACGCACTTCAAAACTGCTTCCCCCTGCAGAATGGTGTGTTGCAGTATACTCAGAGTACTGTTGTCTTCAAAAGATATGGATCAACAGCCTCTTTTATTTGCCTACAAGGTAGTTGGTGGGATTTTGTGTCCCACAGAAGTAGGCTGCGTGGTTACAGTATTGGTTGAGGAAGATGAGATGGAGGAAGACAGCCTACTACATGCAAAGGAAAGAACAACCTTTCTGAGAGCATTGCGGTGGTTGGATTTGGTGTGGCGGCGCATAGAGGTGGTCCAATAGGAGTACTGTCCAGGTAGTCCGCGACTGAGTGCACTCAGTGCATTTCACTTTGGTAGCTTTAGCCTTTGGCACATTCCCAAAAGTGGTAAAGAACTGCACACCCATGATTTTCTCTGGGTGCTAGAGGTAGGGACTTCCTCTCCTTCATGTTCTTAGTCCTCTTCATTGTCTTTGTAAGTACAGTGCTTTTTTTGTTGTGTAGGTCCTTTAGGTGGTGGTGGTGGCACTTGGGGAGGAGGGATTGCAATAGCTGATTCCATTTTTAAGATGAATAGCAGTTTTGCTGAAAGTATGTACTGTGTACTAGACTGTTAATGGATAATGAGTAAGAATAGGTTTTAGGAGCTCTTTAAGGGTACATTCTGAACTTGAAAGTTCCTAGATCAGCAGAAAATGCCGTTCTCAACTTTCCTCGAAGCACAGACTTGATCGCGAAGTGCGGACGTGTTCGCGGACACATCCTCATGACGCGCATGAGTGCATGGTCATGTAGCACTGTCTGGAAGGTCCGCAATGACGTCAGACATTCACGGATGTCAATGGATGCAAAAACAGTGGAAAAAGTCGCAAAAAGTGTATAGAAGTGGTAAAAAGGATGCAAGAAGGTGGGAAATGGAAGAGTTTTAAGGTGAAACTTTGTAAATTGGTCAGGAATGTTGCTATATTGGGGTAAGCATGATATTAGTAAGTTGTAGGAAAATAACATGCACTGGTAAAAACCCATGAAGTTCAGTGAAAAATCTTTGTTAAAGGGACATTATGGTTAAGTTGCACTAA
This sequence comes from Ambystoma mexicanum, assembly GCF_040938575.1. Classification (NCBI taxonomy): domain Eukaryota; kingdom Metazoa; phylum Chordata; class Amphibia; order Caudata; family Ambystomatidae; genus Ambystoma; species Ambystoma mexicanum. The sequence goes on from NC_090924.1 coordinate 1,398,045,114, forward strand.
TAAAAACGTATGAAATTCATTTAAAAAACTTTCTTAAAGTATGTTATGGTTACAAGAAAACCAAAAAAAACCTCAGAAATTTGCCAGTTATGGTAAGCTAAGCAACATAACTCGAGCCACCACTGTGCACTGCTAAGACTAACAACCAGGACATCAAAGATGACATCACAAATGTCATTGATGACGTTTAACAACGTTTTTTTCATTGAATTTCTGAGGTTTAGTGCAGCTTAACCATAGCGTCCCTTTAACAAAGTGATGTCAGTGAATATATATGTGTATATATATTACATGGACGCAGTAGCGTCCATGTAGTTATGGTTAAGTTGATGTTTCCATAGGAAGAGCATTTTTTGGGTGGCTTATAACTTCGCTTCCTCTGGACGAATCCTCACCAAACTTTGCAAAAAAAGTATATGGCCCACTCTGAATGCAAAGTTTGGAGCGGTTTGGTCCAGGGGGGGCAAAGTTATAGGAGGGGTCCCAATACTTTTGTTTTTTCCCATAGACATAATGGGAAAAAACTTTGCGCACACCTACAGCCCAAACCGCTGGACGGATTTACACCAAATTTGCGGCAGGAGCGGGGGCTTGCTCCCAAAAGCGTGCTTTTGCAAATTTGGTGTAAATCCGTCCAGTAGTTTTTTTTCTAAAATGACCAAAATGTAAGGCAAAAAAATTAGTTATATCTCCGTTCGCTTCGCGGACGGACTTCCCAGTTCACTCCGCGGACAGTGCCCTGATTGGCCGGGCGGCTTGCGTGATGTCCGCGAACATGCAACGTGTTCGCTGATTGGACGGCGTGGAGCGCGTCAGATTTTTTGTGGCGTCCGCCATCTTGCATTCGCAGACGACCGCGGACAGCGCAGTGGAACTTGGATTAAAAATTGTATTTAGTGGAGTGTGTTGGTGTGTAAGAGTGTTTGGGCAGGGTGGGGGAGTATGAGATCGATTCAATGTTCTAGACGCTTTTGTTGTGTTCGATTTTTCTGCGGACAACACAGCTGTTCTGAAATGTTCGTAAATAAACAGAATGGATTCGGTGTCAAGTTGAAAGTGTTCTAAGAAGACTCGTGGGGTCCTGGAATGTTCGCAGGGGGTGTCCTGAAGACATTGTCTGTATTGTTTGTTGTCAAGCTGAAAGTGTTCTAAGAACACTCACGGTGTCCTGAAATGTTCGTACATAAAGAAAATGGGGGTGTTCTGAGGACGTTGTCCGTATTGTTCGCTGGCAAGTTGAATGTGCTCTAAGAACACTCGTGGTGTCCCGAAATGTTCGATAATAAACAAAATGGGGGTGTTCTGAGGACGTTCTCCGTATTGTGTGCCTGCTTACCTGTATCCAATGAGGGAATGGCACAGAGAGTGAAGTGGAAATGGTAGAAGGGCTGTCTAAGTGTTACGCGGTCCGCGGACAGGGCGTGCTACATCCGGGGTTTCCAGCAAATCCAGCATGGAAAGAAGACTGTAGGGATCAGCCAATCAGATGTTGAGGTTGTGGATTTGTGTTCAAAGAGACTGGGTGTAGTGAAGATGGCAGAAGTGGAGAAAGTCAGGCTGTTTGTGCATGGTTTACAACAATATGCTCAATGCAGGCATGTTGCAAAGAATTTTGATGTTAAAGGAGTGGAGGTGGTGTGGAGCACTGTGCCTGATTGCAATGTACAGGGAATTGTACAAGTTTGTGAAGATATGGGCAGGATGAACAGTCCCCATGTGGTAGTTTTGCACTATGGTGCTTTCCATTTGGGCTATGTCAGTGCCCCTACTTTGTTGGCAGATTTGGAACACTTGGTTCAAGCAGTAATGAACATCCTTCCAAATGCCAAAGTAATTTTTTCTGGATTAGTACCTAAGGCAATATGGGACCATAGTTAATTTTTTTGTCCTCAGCAAAACAATGCTAGGTGTGTAATCAACCGAGGCATGTGTGCCTTCATGCTTAGAGCTGGTATGTTCTTCTGTAATAATGAGAATATTGATTCCAGTAATGCTGTTTATTTTAAAGAAGATGGCATTTCCTTATCTTTTATGGGAAATGCCATTCTGTTTTGGAATGTAAGGGTTGCTTTGGAGAAGGTTATGTGAAGATTTTAGGAGTAAAGTAAGAAAAAAACATACAAAATAACAGGTGTCTGTCAAGCATCTGAAAAAAAACAAAAAAAGGCTCTTTTCAGAGCCAACCTCAAAGGGGAAATGGGGCACACTATTTAAATTTACATTCACCACGCTCAGATTTTTGATATGTCCGCGGACATGGCGGTAGTCCGCGGACATCGAAATCACTAGCTAGGGGTTCAGTAAGTTCTATGTTACATGTATATAAAGTCAGGGATATTATGGTTAAGTTGTGCTAGTAAAAACATATGCAATTCAGTAAAAAAAACTTTGTTAAAGGGACGTTATGGTTAAGTTGCGCTAATATAAACCTATGAAATTCAATGAAAAAACTTTGTTAAAAGGGACGTTATGGTTAAGTTGCGCTACTAAAAACCTATCAAATTCAGTAAAAAAACTTTGTTAAAGGGACGTTATGGTTCAAAGTAAAACAGAAAAACTCCTGAAATTCGGCAGTTATGGTAAGATAAGCAACCATAACTCGCGCCACCGTGCACTGCTAACACTAACACCCAGGACATCAAAGATGACATCACAAATGTCATTGATGACATCACTGATGACATCACATGGCTGGCTCTTCCTTTTTTTCCTTTACTGACATATCTAAGCCACATAGTTTTCTTCAGTAACAGTCAGGAAGTAAAAATTGAAAAGGTACTATATTTGTAGACTTAGGGTCAAGTCACATCAAATGAAACATATATATAGCGGAAGACACAGGCTTGAAAGAGAGCAATCCTTTCTGTGCATGAATATAATCATTAGAGTTATCAGCACTTTCTCATAGTTTTATTTTTATTGCTATACCTTCCCTGTATATGCTCATATTTGTATACATTGTACTCACACTCCTTTCCTTAGGGTCCAGTCACATCATTTGATACACATACATACAGTAAGTAGCAGTTTTGAAACAGAGCAATCATTTCTCTGCATAAAGATAATCAGTTAGGTTATGAACTCTTTCTGCTACTACTTCTGCTTTTTTGTTTACTTCACTGTCCCTGCATATACTCATATTTGCATGTGTTGTTGTCTCTTTGTGTTTTGTCTGTAATAATGTAATTATGTATTAAGTGGGTTTTATTAGCAACTTATTACATGTTTCACAGTACGCAAAACTCTAATAAGAAAGCAGTTATCATTTCATTATTCTACATGGCAAGATTATGAATATTGCACCTTCATCATGTATACTGCACACACTGCCTAAGTTTCTGCATGAGTTGCTTAGTACACTGGATAGAACATCAAAATAGAATGCTATTTATATCAATGCATTGCTTAATGCACTAATTAACTCATGATATTTATTCAAATGATCCTTGACACTTTTTGGTCAACATTATAAGAATCAGTCCTACAGAGTTTTCATGAAAAGTAAATGCACATGTGATGTCATCAGTGATGTCATCAATGACATTTGTGACGACATCTTTGATGTCCTGGGTGTTAGTGTTAGCAGTGCACGGTGGCGCGAGTTATGGTTGCTTATCTTACCATAACTGCCGAATTTCAGGGGTTTTTCGGTTTTACTTTGAACCATAACGTCCCTTTAACAAAGTTTTTTTACTTAATTTGATAGGTTTTTAGTAGCGCAACTTAACCATAACATCCTTTTAACAACGTTTTTTCATTGAATATATATATATATATATATATATATATATATATATATATATATATATGAAAAATGATTCACACATATCTCAAGAAAGCAAAGAAACACGTTTTAAAGCGACACCAGATCAAAAGCATGACATTAGTCTGAGGCTATGCTTGGATTTATTGATGGTAACACTTAGGTATTTATAATAATCCATCACTTCTATATCACTTCCTTCAAAGCACTTTACATAAAGCACTGTTATATAAAAACGAATGCTACCCGGCAACCAAAATTAATATCAATGTGTAAACCTCAGAAGAATCAAAGGTTGAGTAGATCTTGCTCAGATTTGAACCTGTGACCTGCAGAACACACGTACATCTCAGTAGTGAGCACTTACCCCACTGAGCTATCTTACCAACTATTCCTCCTTAGATGTGCATACCACAGCATTTAATAATGCATTGGGTCTGGGGGTAGGAGGTTACTTTTCTTATTAACATTACACTGATATTTGTAGTGCTTAGAAGCTGGAAGAATATGTCATGGTCTACTAGTAAACCTGAGAATAGTAAGTGTTATTGCTTTAAAAAGAGCTCGAGTATACAGGAGTGGGTTTTGGTTAGATATCCTTACAAATGTTTCATTTTAACTGCACAATTAAACAACAAACTGTGCCACAATTGGAAAGCTCAGCGACTTAAAAGTTTAACTCCGACATGTGCCAGTCTGCACTTTCCAAGTTCATTTTTCAGCAGGGCTGTATCAGCTCGTTATCCTTCTGTGGTTGATAAATAAATTAAGCACTATTACAGTTCATAATAACAACACCTATTTTTGCAGCGCTTACAAGAAGAAGAAGTCAGGAGTCAGACAAGAAACGCTATATAGAGTATTTCTATTATGTATTATTATTTATTATTTTTATTTATTTTATTATTTATTATTATTATTATTAGTAGTAGTAGTAGTAGTAGTAGTAAATGAACTAAATTAGGATATGAACTCAAGGTCATAAGGACTTTCTTCTTTTTTGTAAAAATGTTTATACAATTAAATCAAAAATAAAAAAAATAAAAATAAAAAAAATATTATTATTATTATTATGTATTATTATTATTTTTATTATTATTATAAAATAGCACCTATTTTAACTAGATATGGGAAAATATAGGCCACAGTAAAATCAACAAGCAGAGGTGTTTATTTTTGCACAAAATGATAGGCTTCAGAAATATAAAACAATCACATTAACTCTGAATAGGAAGCTCTGGGTCTGGTGCATCCAGCCTGTCTGGCCTATATAGACACACAGTAATATACAGTTGCACTGTAAAAAATACAGCACATTAGAGAAAGCTAAAATTCACAGGGTTATTTCCCAAATTGAAAAGGGCTCAAAGAACTCTGCAATCCTTCAACAGGGGTCGCAGAGGTGGTGCCAGAGGTCGCAGTGAAGGATTAGATTGGGCTGCCATTGAAAGAGTACTTTTTGAGATGCTAGTAACTTTGTCACTGTTGAATAAAACTGCGCAACACTTTCACAAAATAATATCATTTTTTTTTGTAAAGTTTTATGAGGTTTTGTACAGCAATGAAACGTTGTATGGGAGTCTCAAAAGTTGTGTTTCCCACTGAAACTCCCATAGATAATTTAAGTTCCCATCTATGGGAAACACCACGGGGCGTATTTGCACAAAACCTGTGTGAGAAGCTGGCACATGAACCAATTCATGGTCGTCACTTGGTTTGGTGAAAACCCATCCAGTTACTTTGTTAAAAAAAATTCAAAAGTGTGTCAAAATTGTGAAAAAATATTTTGAGACATTTCCTCTCGCAGAGAGGACCACGGACCCAAATGTTACGAATCTAGAAGGTTGAGACATCTATAGAAATTCTACTATACGCGTTTGTGGGAAGGTTGGCCACATTCTGTAATGGAGTGGTAAAGTTATACGGGGCACAGAACACGGGGGCAAAACATATTTCCATTTTAACTTTGCTTCTGTGCACGGAACTGCAAGAAACATTCTAAAAAACATACTTAGACAATTCTGATTATTGTTGGAAAGTTTTGCGAAGGGGAAATCTTTATAAGGAATGGGTCAAACAGAAACATGTCCCATTTAATTTCCCATAGGAGCATTTGTGGTTGTGTAGCACAAACAACACTGAATGGATTTATACCAAGCTTGGAGGATATGTTGGCGGGTAGGTTCCCCATGCACAGACACTCTGGAACTGTTCCTGTGTTCTGTCACCGTTAACAAAGACGCAGTTTTGGAAGTACACTTTCTTAAATCTCAAATTCTCTCTTATCAATCGGACTAGTTGCTGTATCAAAGGAACTTGTTTTTCTCCAGCACGGTCCCAGGGCTCTGCCATGTCATTTTGATCTAAACGTTTGTTTAGATTAGATAATACAACATTGTAAGGTGGGGTAGGGGGATGGGTGGCACTGTCTTAGGTGTGAGGTTCACCATTTTTTTCCTGGACTCCCAGAGGAAGGATTATTCTGGGAAGCACTTAAATAAAAGTCTTCAGAAAAGACATCATGTATATTCCAATATAAATATCTCGGCTTTATCATTGACTGTGACGTCCCAAACAAAACGCAAGCAAGACCTAGGCAGCAACGTAAGGCGCTCCTTTGAAAAGTTAAGTCTTTCATCCCAACCCGAGTTTCAAAACAGTTGTCCAAGTCAGCTCCCACCTGGACGGGGTCAACATTTTACTTGCACCTGGGTCCCCGTGCAAGCTGGCCAGCATGCTGCAGATCAGCTTATCACAGGACCAAGACAATTAAAAAACATCTCGCCCATCCTCCAGAAGCTGCGCTGGCCAGTGTCGGCCTCAGGTCTCCCAGCAGCTTCAGCGATATTTATGTGTGCCCCCTCAACATTCTGTCCCGCGTGCGGGTTGTAGGCCAAGAATAAAATGGCATGCAACAATAAAAAACAGCTGGAATGGCTGCATTAAAATGCCAGTCTAGCCACGTAATACCACATGATGCTTGCGGTATCATAGTTGCCCAGTATAACATATCATGCACAGTATGAAATGGCTAGACTAGCTGAACCAAAATGCCATTCTAGCCACATAATAACACATATCATGCTTGCTTTATCATGGATGGATGCCCATGAATAAAATGGCAGTGCCATTATGGCACCCAGGCCTCATCCCCCACCTGCCAAAATGAGATCCTCTGCGACTGGCCCAGCACAAGCAAATGCACACACCCAGTCATATAACACTCACTCACATATTTACTGAGGGACAGCTTAAGTGGCGATATGGTGTGCCCTTTATTTGTTGTGCCCCTTTATTTGTTGTGCCCCTGTGAAGCTGCACTGCACAATTCTCCCTTAAGCCATCCTGGCACTAGCTATCCCTTCAAGTTTGCATTGTGTTCAAGAAAGTCTGCACTATCTGCAAAGCAGCCCCAAACAAAACATCACCCTATCTAGACAATAAGCCCACCATCTCAGGACACAAGCACACCACCAGAATCCACAACAACACCATGCACTATCCAGGACCCTCCAGGCTATGTTATGCCCCTAAGAGGAGCCCCTCCAGGTTATGTTTCCCACTTAAGAACAGCTCTGTTTCCTCCTCTCTCGGCTGACGACGTTGCCTTCTACTTGTTCACTAAAATCAAACAATATTTGGCACATTGCCCAACCTTCTGTCCCTTCCACTGCCTCCCCCATTCTACCCTCCTACCATCATCCAACAGCCTCACATTGTTTCCACAAAGTAAATTACTTTGTGGTAATTTACTTCATGGAAATTACTTCAGCAGTTTACATTGAAATGTATGTATTTGTGGGTTAAGGGGATGAAATGGGCTGGACAGGGTTTGGGGGTAAGGGTTGTAGTGAAGGAGGGAGGGAGCTTGGGGGAACCCCCATAAAAAAATACATCTCGATGTAAACCGTCAAAGTAATTTCCACTGTAAATTACAACAAAGTAATTTACTTCATGGAAATGGCATCGAACCCTTCCAACACCCATCTCTATCTTGCTTCTCGTTTACCTACCCCAATGAACTTCTATCCGCCCTTTTGTATTTATTTATTATTTGTATCGCGCACCAAACCCTGGGGTAACTGGGCGCTTGAGAATCTTGGTGGTTACATATAGAGAAGTGCAATACATTCATGTTATAGTCAAATATAAAAAACAGAGAGGGACCCTGGTTACAGGTGGGTCCGGTATGAGATCAAAGACATAGTGTATGGTATGACAGACAGATGATTAACAGATCATAGGTCATGACAGACAAAAGAGTGGCAAATCATAAATAAGCAGTGGTAAGTTTACGTGGTGAGGTCTCTTAGTGGAGAGACTTCTTGCTCAGCCAATTTTTTTATGTTGGCTTTAAAGGGGAGGAAGGACGGTTCCTGTCTGAAGGGGATGGGAATGGAATTCCAGCATTTGGCAGCAAGTACTGGGAAGCTAGCTCCTCCGGCTGTTTTGAGATTGAATCTCGGTACCATCAGGTTGTGGGAATGAGAGGATCTGGTAGTGCGTGTAGGTTGGTGTTTGCAGAATTTGTCCGCCAGGCATTTCGAAGCTGAGTTTGTGAGGCATTTGTGTGTGATGGCCAAGGTGCGTAGTGTGATTCTGTCACGGATGGATAGCCAATTGGCTTTCTGTCTGTCAGAGGAGATGTGGCAGGATCTGGGAAGGTTGAGGGCTGCTCTCAGAGAGTTATTCTGAAATACCTGGAGTTTATTTAGGTTGTGTTCAGAAGAGCCCAGGAAGAGAGTGTTGCAGTAGTCGAGTTTAGAGCTCTGCCAGCACATCCAGTGCTGAAATTGACCGTTTGGACCCAAATAAAGACGCTGCACCCTCCATCTCAGGTCACCTCACTGCCTTATTCATCCTATTTCTCTCAACTGGTATGTTCCCAACCTGTTTCAAAACAGCCACAGTCATACCTCTTCTAAATAAGCCAACGGATGACCGCAAAAAGCCTTAATTCAACAGACCTGTCCCTCTCTTTTCCTACCACTCTAAAATCCTTGAGAAGGTTTTTCTCAACTGCATAGTCAACTATCTAACTGTACACCCACTTACTGATCCCCTCAATCTGGATTCTGGTCCAGGCACTCCAAAGAGACTGCGCTCATCAACATCACCAATTCATTTACCACTGTGCACACCCACACCTCTTTTCCATTCTCATACTTCGAGACCGTTCAGCTGCCTTTAGCACTTTCAGTCTCCCACCCTCCATCAAACAATTTCACTTTTTGGCTTCAAGGCCACCATACATGACAGGGTGCCTTCCTCTCTCTCTCTGAGCACTCCTTGTCTATCTAATGGGATTTCAGCACCTCCTCCACAAATATCCTTCTTGCGCGTTCATCAAGCACCACTCCTAGTCTTGTCACTCTATATATGTCTTCCCTCTGCAGAATCATTTTCTAATCTGGCTTTAACTATCACCTATTTACTGATGACACTAAGGTATTGTTCGCCTTTCATGCCTTCAGCCGTACAACCTCGGAACGCATAACCACCTGCCTAACCGCCACGCGCCACTGGATGGCTCTAAGCTAAACTCTTCAAAGATGGACGTCATCTTTTCCCTGCCTCCAGTGACAGCCCCACACACCCATCAGTCCCACCCCTTGACCTCCTCAGCCATGGCTGCCAACATTGACAGCAACCTGAAATTCTAGCCGCTCATCACGGTTACTGCCACAGCATCCAGACTCATTGTTCTAGATATGAAACTATCCGCCCATGCACCACTTAACTAAACTCTTTTCTTTACTCTTCTGCTCAGACAACTGGACTACTGCACAAGCCTACTTTTTGATCTACCCCTCTACTGTGTTGATCTCCTTAACAAAATCCTCAACTTTGCGATACGCACTCTTGGTAACCTACCGGATGCTCCCTCTATCTCTTCCTACCATCACCACGCTGGATCGCTCTTGATACAAAATCGCTCTCTGTTTAAACTCCCACTGCTTGTCTATAAATCCATCCATGGTCTTAACCCACACCGCCTTATTGAATACAACTCTCTCTGCTCCCTCTCAAAATATCTGCTCCTTGTCTCATCACAACTTATCAGTCCTCGTCGGCCTTGTGCCTCCTCCTAGAGTCCCTGCTTTTCCCTAATTTCCCCATTCACTGGAATGCTCTCCCCGGGCCATCATAGCCATGTCTTCTGTGGGACTCTTCAAAACAAGGTTAAAACTCCACCTGCTATAAATGGAAGGAGCCCGTCAAATCTCTCCAATCTCCTATCCAAACTAACTACCCAACCCACATCTCCTACATTCTGTCCCGAGGGTCACTCTGTGTAATTTGTAAATATGTAAATGCTGTCCTGAGGTTCAAAATGTTGTAATGTCCTTGTAATGTGTGGGTCAGGAGTCACCACTCCACACTGCTTCTATGCTCCAAGAGTATTTTTATTAAAGTTCGGTTAGATCAGGATAGACACAGTTACTTCTTTGCAATCCCTCAATTAGAGCCTTCATTATTGGAAGTTCTTCTTTCTTCAGGGTTTTTCCGCTCCCCCGCTTCGCTCCTTCAATAGGGCCAGACATAGTCTACCGGTTCTGCTTCCTCGCTCTCTTCTTGCTGCAACAAAAATCACACACCCCACCATTTAGTGTTCCCTCTTTTTTAGCCCCCTCCATCTGTCAGATAAGGCTGTGTGTATTCTCCTCCTCGTCTCCTCCCTTCCCTGTTTCCTGCACCAATAGTAAGCCTTCCTTTCACTTCTTTCCCTTAACCATGCTCCCGAACAGTTCATGTTTGCTGCTGACCGAGTTGTCCCGCTTTTTGCTGGAGGTGAAAATACCATTAAGCGCCCTGTTTTTGGCGCAATTACTGCCGACTGTTTTAGCGTACGGTATTTGCACCGAAAATGGCCCATTGGGTCCAATGGGGATTTACCGTTAACGGCCAACCCGTGATCTGGCGCTAAAAACGCCGGACCAGCTGGCGCTAACGCAGTTACAGTTGAGCGGTATTACCACTGGGATACCGCCCAACATGTGGTGAGGCCCTAAAGTCTAATCGAAAGAGTGATGGGTCCCACCTTGTGGTTCTCAGCCATCATAGTGGCAGCCAAGCCGAAAGTGCACATCACAGTCAGGATCTGCATTGATATGTGACTGCCTATGGTGATAAAAGGAGAAAGGCATCAAACACCCACCATTGATGATCTGACTGCGGATCTCCATGTGGCCATCATTTTCCTACTGCGGATCTAAACACAGGCCATCATCAAGTGACATTGCATGAAAATACAAGGTCCATGCCACATTTTTCCTCACACCCTGTACTGTTCAGTTACTATCTCCTCAGCTTTGGGGTCTCCATGACTGATCACCATGAGAGGGGTGCTAGAAGGTCTGCTATATGTTTTGAACACCAATGATGACATCCGAGTATAAGTTTGTCATAGAAGGAGCATTGAATCACGCTGTCTAACATTTCAGGTGGCTGAGAGAAATAGGATTGACCCCGAAGCTTGGAAAATGCAAGTGCCTGCATGGCCAGGTGGAGTTATTTTTGTATATTTTTCAGGGAGCTGGAATTTCTGATCGCCCCAAGAAGGGGAATGCTATCAAAACAACACCACCCCCAACCTTTCAGTCGCAATTACAAAGCAGCCAGGGGTTGGAAACCTTTGTGCCAGTTTTATCCAAAATCTGGCCACCCTTCCTGAACCATTGCATGCCAGACCTGTAAGGACTTCCAATGGACCTGGGGTAGAGAAGAAATGACTTGTGTTTGATGCTACCAAGCGGGACATGGAGGTGGGCCCCACCATGGCTTTCTCTGAGCCTGTGAGAGCTGCTAAAGTGGTTGTTGATGGCAGCCCACCAGGGCTTCAAGCTATCTTTGTCCAAGTGGGGGAATGCATCGCTTCATGGTGTATGGCAGGCAGGCCCTCACACGCACCAAACAGAGTTATGTTCAGATATAGAAGAACGCGCTGGTAGTGTTGTGAGGTTGTCAATATTTCTATTTGTACATTTATGGCCAATCTGTCACAGTGGTGACTGATCACACATGTGAATTGCAATGATGTCAGGATCTTCACCTCACTCGTCTGCTCAGATAGAACTATGGCTGCTGCAGATTCAGGATTCTGGAGTAAAATTCCAATACAGAGCTGGGGCAGACAACCTTCCAGACTAACTCTCCAGACAACATGAGTGATCATTGCTGAGTAAGGGATCAGACATTGCTAACATCCAGGGACATTTTCATTTTGTGACCCAACCATCAGTGCCACTGTCCATGTCTCACCAGGAGATTCCTGTTGCCACGTGTCAGGGTGAAAGTCTTCAAGTTGTGGTGAACCACATGTGCTCTGGCAAGTGAAAGGACCCTCTTGCTCAGCAGAGTCGCCTTATAGGCAAGTCACATGAACCTTTACAGTGCATGTTGAGTGTGCCATGGAATTGTCAGTATCAGTGGAGGTAGTGTTGTTAAGTGGATATGCAGTGATAAAATCACATCAAAAATGTCACCTGTAGACAAAATTGCTGCAAAAATGCAGTGGTTTGGCCAGTTAAAGGTGTACCCCATTACACCTTTTAAGGGGAGCGGGGCACACCCCCGCTCCTCTTAAATAGTATAATGGGTCCAGGGGTTGGGGGGTGTCCCTCACATCCTTTACATGGATTGCAGCGGCAGAACCACTGCGTTTTTGCCGTAATATTTTGTGTCCACGGCCATTTTTGCTGCAATTTTAACACATGGACCATTAAGGGGCACCGGTCTTTTAGTTCTGGTGGCATTGGTGGGAAAACTGATCCAGCTGGCGCACAATGGACATCAAGGTGCATATACAGGCCTCTCTGAGAGAGAGTGGTTCCCAGGTCTGAAGAAAAAGGTTAAAGAGTCTATCCTAGCCTGCACGTGGTGTGAAGCTACTGGTATCCATGCTAGGCCAGCTCCCATTGCACCCCTGCGGTGGAGTTCCAGACTGTGGAAGGCCATCAGTCTGGATTTTCACATTGACCTTAATCACCATCCCTTAGCGGTGGTGCCGAATGGGTTCTCTACTGTGACGACTCAACTTCCGTGGCACCAGTGGTCCAGGGATGAATATCGGTTTCTAAACCATCAATCAGTTCTAGTACACCAGAAGGGATCCAAACACAAGCAAATTATAAACCTCCTTGTCCAATTGTGGTTATGAGGATGGAATGGCAGGCTTATCTCCGAAAGGTTGTGAACCGTTGGTTAGTTGCAACACAGCGAAAACACAATTATGACCCAATGATAAAAAGGACTGTCTAGTTAAGGTTGTATAAAAATATCGACTTTATTATTATCACAACAGACAGTTCTAACACACTACAAACTACAATCCACCCTGTAAAGAAATGCACAGGGCAGACAGATTCAAGAAGGAAAAGGGATGCACTCTGGATACCCACAGGTGAGTAGTCAGTATAGAAAATAATCACAATAGTTCAAGGATACTTGGTTTCAAAGCAAAGGTAGCAATGGGTGGTAAAATGTCACTAGGGGCCTTCGGAGAAGGACCAGGGAGACAAAACCACAATGTACCTTGTGCTAGAGGAGTTCTTAGTGCTCGACAGGGTCGAGTCAGTTTCACTGCGCTTTGCAGCTTCTGAGATAGAGTTCAATACGGGAGACAGCTGCGTGTATCAGGCATTAGGCAGTTCGGCAAGCGCACCTGGACGGATGGCTGTAGGCTGGTCTACCCAGCAGCTCGGAGTAAGGAATCGTTGTCATAGTGCTGGTCGACTGTTCTAAAGCACTTGTCGAGGCGTCTTGGACAGCTTTAGTGACTGCAGTGTAACAACAGTCAGCAGTGCAGTCGGTTGCAGCTCGAGGGGCTAAATTGGCTCAAAAGGTTCCTTTAAGGCAGACATCGATAGAAGCTTCTCGATGCACTCCTGCTAGCTTCTTCACTGGGCTTGTGTTGTCCTTTAAGGCAGACGGCCCAAAGCTGAGGAGAGTGTTGCAGGCAGTTGCCTTGTCCTTGGTTTGGTTCATAGACTCTCTGGCATTTCCCACCTATGAAGCTTCTTGCAGAGCCTAGCAGGGTACACTGTGATGAGTTTTTCTTGCTACTCCTTGCAACGTCTTCAGATGATCTGCCCAAAAGAGGGGCTTGACCCCTTTTAAAGCCAAATGGACCACTGGGGATGGTGTAATTGGTGTAGGCTAAGCCTACCTTAATGAACAAATCGATGATCCTCACCAACTGTATGCATGAGGTTGTAACCACAGTGCTTTGCAACAGAAAAAGTAAAAGTGGGAAAACATGTAAGACTAAGTCCCACCCATCTTCCTGTCTGTTGTGGATAAAATAATCTCTCTGGTGAATGGAGCTCTATGTGGTTCCTGATTAAAGCGCCAGGTCTCCATTAAAGCTGTGGCGAGACCAGACTTTCTGGCACCATCAATCCACATACCCGGACCGTCTCAATGGGGTCGCCCTGCCGGAGTGACTACTGTAATACACTCCCAGACATGACATTACACTATCAATCGATACAAAGGGTGGGAGCTGGCATATGAAAGGGTGTTGGGTGTTTCCTGTCTCTTTTGTTAGCCTCTGAAGCCACACCCGATCGGACCCTGTTTTAAGTGGGCTCTATTACTATGTTAATTATGTTAATCACTGCCACCAGCTACTGATCTAAACAAAAGCAGATGATGGATTTGTGGAGGCTTTGTTAGTTAATTAGGCTGTCCATGGCGAGGGGAAGGTTTGGCCCTCCCCCTTCTGAGATGACATGTTGTAGTCCTGGCTGTCATATCCCAACTAAATATAACATTGGGGACAGTGCCTTTAGGCTGTGTCCACCAATAGTACACAGGTCTATGTGTATGTCGTGTGGTGGGCATAGGAAAATGTTTGTGTATTATCCCCACATATTTTCCAGAGGTTGATCTATCATCCTTCAATTTATTATACAACTTTAAAAAAGCCCAGGTGAGCTCACACCCACCATGCAGATGGTCGAATTCATCACATCTACATACCTGTAGATGGAGTTTATTAACTCCTTGGCAGCTGAAGTGGTTCTGCCAGTTTGGGAATTAATGTTTGCAGCACATGGGATATTGGACTCCTCAAGGTCAGTTGATAGACCGCTTTTCCAAAGTAAAGACTTCCAGAGGTTTGTCGGAAAAATATGGTATTGTGCACAGACGTAGCATTCCCTGTGGGCCCAGGGCAGATGGAGACATCGAATGGTGCATTTGAACTTTGAACAAAGCATTCAAGATTTCCTATGAAGAAGGTATCCTTATACAAATGGCCCTTTGCTCATTCCTGATGGCGTCCAGGACGACTTTTCCTTCGGCCACAGGAGGTTTGCCAGCAGAGGCATTCTAGGGTCGAAAAGTAAAAACTATCACCTTGGCGCATGAATCATAAGAATTATCTAAAGAGGATGAAGCTGCGGGGAGAAAAAGGCAGCTGCAAGTCTATAAAAACAAATGCAGTTCAGTGGAGACAGGTGAAGTAGAACAACATTAAGATAGGGGGCAGAGTGCTTCTCCGCAATCGCTGCTCTGGTCCCTAGCTAACTCTCCCCTTAGAAATAGTTCCATGGAAGAACAGGAAGACATGGGTCAATGATCACGCCAGAAGTGGCAGCCAGAACAGGTCATAAGGAACTCAAGTTAGTTCGGCAAGTTAAGACTGTGGTTCAATGAGAGAGAGAAGTTCCAAAATCATACACCACCTTTCGGAAAAACCTAAAAACATTTTTGTTCCGCTAATGCTGCATAACCAGCCTGTATAATTACGCTATTGCACTGTAACCATAGCAAAGAATTATACTTGACCCGCCCTGTTTTCTACTACCTGTCATTCTCAATGCTGCACTCAGAGTATGTAATCTGTATGTAATCTGTATGTAATCTGCTATACTACTATGTCTTAAATATGACCTTTGTTAAATTCAAGCTCGCTGTAACAGCGCCACGATGCCTCAGGGCAGTTTTTGTGCGCTTTATAAATGCAAATAAATAAATAAATAAAGAGTAGAGTACTGAGTACACCATGGACCATGGTGGAAGAGACGCTGAAGAGTTGTTGCTGCTACTGCTGGACATTGAGGAGTGGGGGTGCAATGATATTGGGGCAAGGTACCCCACTCCAAAGAGGATGAGAGAAAGAATGGCAATGAGAAAAAGCCAACCCTGACATCACCGAAGAGAAGATACGGAAGTAGATGCTCCAGAAGTGTTATGACGATGTTTCTAGACTATATAGTATATGGCTGAAGCGTATGGTACAATTCTGTGTTGGGGCACCTCTGCCATCCCATGTGTATGCTTTTCTTTGCACTGCTGGTGCCTTCTACTCCATCCCTCCCATTTCGGCTTGTTTTGTAGATTGGACTAGCAGGGACTAAGTCTAATTCAAATAAAAGTTCCATCACCAAAAAGATTGGTCGGTGGTTGAACACCAGCTGCAGAGATCTGTACATAGACTTCACAAGTAAAAAATCAAAGTGGACTCCGGCTTCCATTTGTGGAAGGTCGATATCTTCCGTAGCATTGAGTTTGGAAGTAAAACCATGTTATTCATGTGGCAAAAGCCAAAGCAGTCTATAGAAGTGGAATCCATTGGTGTATATACCAAATGTATAACTAAAGGCCAATCACTCTGCTTTGATTTTGACCTACACCGGTCAACATTGAACTGAGTGGGACTCCAACCTTTGGATATAATGCTTAAGTTGGACTACTTGGACATCCTGTAATTGGGCCATCATAAATGCCCAGTTGGTTAAGCTGCAACAGATTTAGAATCAGGTTACCCAGCTGTGCCTAAACTTGAAGATCTTCAGCCATTTTACGCCAATATTTAAATCGCTCCATTGGCTCCCAGTAGAGGAACAAATTCAAGGCACAGCGAAGCATCATTGAGTCTTCTAGAGCTAAGGCCAGGGACCCGATTTAAGTTAAGTCTCCCCATTGCACCCCAGTAAGAAGCTTCAGATCCAGCCCTACCTTTGCCACACCAACTAACTATAAGCAAGCCAGAAAGGGCCGCAAATTAATTGATTGCAAGTTGCCCAACTCAGAGACACCCAGGTCATCCTTACAAGCCTAAAATAACTACCAAACCTTGAGTAAGAACTTCCAAGCGTTCCTTTCCAGGCAGGAGTTTGGTTGCCAGGCTCAAAAGAATGAGCCGGCCTCCTCAGAAATAGGAAGGAGGCCCCACAAGACATAATGTCCCTCCAACCACCACAACATCAGAGGATAGAAGACAGCGGAAGTTCACACTCCAGAACAGAACGTAATGAAAGATACGTACCAGCAACCATCCACCTTAATGGGTCTGTCACAGATCTAGAAAATATATAACGGGAGTGGAACTCTTAATAAATGAGCTACAGAGGTTGCGCTCAATAAAGACCCCACCCACTCTAAGTGGCTGAGAGTTTCACAACTCACCCATAAAGTGAATCACTAACCAATCAGGGGCTCCTAACAAGGCAGGAGGAAGTCATGCTAGGCTGGGACACGTGCAGGTGTGCACCAGCAAATTGAATACCTCAATCCTAAAACTGCCAGCCTCAGTTGCAGCGGTCCCAAATCTCAACTGTTCCATTTGCCGATCAAGGCATGCTGATTGGCTGAGAAACATCTGCAGGCCTTCAACACATTGTGCAAAGCATATTCCCAGCGCTGTGCCGCCGCAATGTTCTCGTCGCTAACTGTGATGAGGGTTCGCACCTGATCGTGGGCATAAGATACTGTCTGAATGCAACCCCATTTACTGAGAGCAAATGTTTAAATTAACGAGCCCGTCCTTTAACAAACTACCCCTGCGGGAGGAAGCAAGTAACCCCCTACACTGGAGTTTGCGCTACCCACTAATAACTTTCTATTTCCAGCTTTAAATAGGATGGGTAGGTTCACTGTGTTAATAATAAAAAAAAGCAATAATATTTAATTAATTCTGGCTGAACACACATGGTTTAATATAGTTGGCACTGTCGCTCCATCACATGATAGGATAATTTAATGGAACTTTTTTTTATTTAAATTGCTGGCAAGTTTATGAAATTATACAGCAAATAGGCCATGCACTTGGGTGTAATTGACTGCGTAAAATGTGTTTTATACTATACTGTTGGCAAATTAGCCAATCCCTGTCACAGAATCAATTATCTTCAGTCTTCGGTGCACACAATACAGAAAGGCGCGCGTTTGTCAAATTTCCCAGTTGCCGGAGGAATGGCTTCGCTGAGCAGGGAGCTCTTGAGATGTACTTTGCATACTGCTTCACATTCTACTAGGATCCGCTGAGGCTAGCGCGGCCTAGTTCAGAGATACGATATGAAATTGACATGTGTAACCTACATGCTACCCAATGCTGCTCTGAAGGCAGGGCGGTCGGGGGTGATTACAGTCTACAGCGAGTAGGCAGTAAGGGGCGGTGGGCTGTTCTGGGGGAATAACAGGAATACCCCCTGATTTTTGCGTTGTCACACTTGCACGATCTGAATGACACAAGGCCTAGTAAGAACGTTTGTCTTGTCATCCCTCTGTCTTCCCTCCCTTGTATTGTCACGCCTAGACACACTTGTGTACAGGCGCGTTATAAATTACATATCATATCACATCAATGACCTCAACAATTAAGATTTTTCGGCTGCTCCAGAAAGCAAGACATGTTGCTAAGAGAGTTGAGCGCCTCAACAAGTGCCATTAAGGTCATCGATAGAGTAATTGGGCAGCACAGATGAGTGATGGCTGGAGGGACCGGAATGAATCAAAAACCACTAGCAAAACTCTGGGCAAACCTCCATGTCATCGTTTTTTTCCGCCACCATTACAGACTGGAAAAAAACATTTCTAAATCAGACATAATCCCATCTTAAAAGGGGCAGATTAACCTAACTTCAAGTCATATCCTTTCTGCATCAGACAACAAGCAACACCAGACAACTTCCAACCTCAACGGGCTCACCAGGGAGGTTTAGCACGAGTTCCTATGTATGGCAAGCTTGTGACCCGCATCTCGGCATACGTGTGCCACTCAGGCATCAGTTTAAAGGTTTGATGCATCAATCACATGTATCCATTGGCCATTACCAAAATGCAACTTAAATCTATGAGAATGAACTGGCGCATGAGGACCGAAGTTTATAACATTATACTGTGGCCTCTTGGTGCCTGACCTGGACTTGATGTATTAGACAGAATTGCAGATGGGTGCACTCTCAGTGAAGACACCGACAGCGTGATAAGCCCCTGGAAATGTGTGCTTAGTACATACGCATCTCCATTACAATTATGGAGAATACAATCCTTGCCAAATGAGTGACTAACTGGCCACTCCCCTGATCTCTAGGGTGGTCTTGGCATGCCAGACAGACATAGATATAGTTTTAGATATAGTTGTGAATATTAGCCTGTGCCACTTACAGACAGGATTGTGAATGTTAGCCAGTGCCGCATTTAGATAGAAATGTGGAGATATTCACGCACCACATCTAGAAAGAATTTGGGATTTAGTATATACCACATCTAGATGGTGAGGCCACGGACCAACCAACTAACAATCTCACCCTACTGCATACACCTCTTAAACTCTAACCGTACACAACCACACCCCTAAAGCACAGCAAACCGCACAACCTTCACTACACCGCAACAACTAAACAAATCACAAATCACACATAGCTTCGCACAACAGAACACAACGGCTACCAACCGAAAAGCACACCTCAGCTCAGCGAACGGTGCTAACCGAACTGAAGCTGCCAACAGCACATCACTGCTCTCTTGCACTTTTCCCGCTCTGTCCTACTTACCGACTCCACCCCCTTTCATTTTCAGATTCGTCAGAGCACCAGGGGACCACCCCGGTGTGATAGTGTGCGGTATAAATATCTTTTAACATTAACATTAACATACAGGATTTACACCAATGAAGTCCATTTCGGATTTCTTGAGAGGGCTATTTAGGGCACTCAGTCAGTTTGCACCCAACACTCCACCATCAATATTCCTATCAGTTATAGGGCGGATGTACCATTGTTTTACCGAAGTAAATTACTTTGTGGCCATTTTCATCTACAAAATAACTTTGTCGGTATGTAAATATATGTACATGTGTATCTAAGGGTAGCAGGCTTAAGGGCATGGGCATGTCTGGGCAGGGGGAGGAGAGGAAATCCCCATTTTTGTTTTTAAAAGGAAAAAATAGAAAAACCACAGTTATTTTGTCAAAGTGAAGTACCACAAAGTGATAGGAAGGATAGCTCATGGGCAACGTGTTTGTCTTGGAAGCAAGATCATGCGACACAACACTGGTTCTTCGAATCCCGATCACTAACTGGTAGTAAGCGCATTATAAATGAACAATAAAATGAATAAATAATTCACTTTGAGAAACCACAGTAAACCCATGGAAAAAAGTGTTCAGTCAATCTGTTGGAGGTAATAGCATGTATGGAATTTGGCATACATCTGATGGCACATATCAAACCTCTTCACTCATCCCCTACAGCTCATCTCCAGGAGTTTCAGCATGTCACTGGGAAAGAGCCAGGGTTCTCCCTTTGATCCCCTTCGTTCTGCTTTAGCCACGCCAACTCTTAGACGAGGCATTATAGGACTTCAACAGTGGCGATTAGATACAGTATCAAAAACTATTAGCAGCATGGGAGAGCGGTGAGAGGGGCTGACCAATCAGGATGCTAGGAACGCAGAACGTTCCTACGTGGGTGCTAACAGTGTGGTTTAAAAAAAAAAAGAAACGCACCTTTGCTGCGCAGCGCAGTGCTGTCGTCCATGAAGTCCGTTGTAATCAACATTGAAAACGGACTTCATGGAACAGCACTATGAGGTGGTGGGCTTCACCGCACAGGAATGATCCTTTTTTTTTAAAAGACACTGCAAACCCCTGTGTATGGGTGCTAATGGCGATATGCCCCTCAGCGGTGGGCCGATCCTTTCGGTAATGGCACTGCTGTCTTCGTTAAGGGATCCTTGCTTCTCTTGGGCCCTTTGCACGGGGGGCGGGTCGTTAACGACAAAGTTGGCCCACTGCCTTAAGACATATCGCCTCATTAACATAACACATAGAAGCAATGGCATCACATATCAGAGAAACACATCATGATAGTAACCTAACACCCGTGTTCTGCAACATGCAGCTCTCCAGATGCTTTCGACTGCGCCTTCCATGATCGCCAACCATTGGCTATGCTGTCTAGAGCTGATGGGAGTTGTAGTCTAGAGCATCTGGAGAGCCAAAGGTTGCCGAACCCTAAATGACATGTACATGATACACTAATTTATGTACATGCCGATGACATTCCATGTTACTACACCAAGGAACCTGGTTGCGACTGCGTTGGGTGCCTTTGTTGTTCAGTCTGGTAAATTTCTCAATCCAGCCAAGAGGTTCGGACGTTAGAAGGAGGATAGGCGGTGGGCAGTACCCAGGAGTCTCTGTGGGTAGGGATATGGAACATTGGATCAGAATCATTTGGGGATACCTGTGAGATTCCTGGAAAGAGGATGGAAAGATGGGTCAAACGCCACCAGCCCTGATTGCTAGTACGGGCTCAATTCAAATGTTAGTGCTGCCTAGATTCCCGTACCTTAGTCTTAATGTCCCTGTGGGGGGCCAACTCTGGGACTCAAGGGCCGGAATCCTGATAGGTTTTCAGGATATCCCTCATTAATATTCATGAGTCACATTTGCATATATTTAGAATCGTTTTATGCAAATGTATCTCATGAATACTAATGAGGGGTATCCTGAAAACCCGGCATGGATCTGGCACTGGAGGGCTGGAGTTGGGCAACCCTTTCCCCAGGAATCTGCCTCATTTTGGGATTTCATGGCTTTTATTATTCTGGCATTTTGGCAGGTCTGCTTAGCAGACTAGTGTGGCAGACCACTTTGATGAGTCGGCGAGGGGCGGAGCCACAGATGCAGGCTTATTGCGCTCATGTCTCCCCATACCCTCAATCTGAGGGAAGACCTTCCAAACGATCAGTCGGATTCTAGGGAAATATGTGTTACTATACCGCATAGGCTCCTGCTGGAAATGAACAAACCCTAGCAGAGGGGAATGTGGCAGTGAACTGAGCTCAGGCTGCCACACTCGCGCCCCAGCCACAGGTGGACGGCGGCTGAAAGATACAGCTTTCTGCAGTGAAATGCAGGAAACATACGCCCTGGTGGCATGAAGACATCTGCTCCACAAGGATTCCTTATGTAATAACATCTTTTTTAGAATTGTAACGTTGGGTTCTTTTATGACCCCATTCATTTAGTGCCTTTGAAAGCCCTTAACATGTATACTTTGTGAATACTAAACAACCTTATAAACATGCATATTAGTTCAAATATATGTGTTCTCTTTTGATTTGTTCTGTGCAAATACAAAAAGAATATTGTTTGAGATCATTTGGTTCATTTAAAGTCATAATAACAGCACATTGGTATATACCCAGATGCATTCTATAAACATATGTATGCATGTATGTGTGTATACATACATGCATGCAAGGAGTTGTCGATGTTTAAGTGCATGGTTGAATGAGAGTGCAGTGTGAATGTGGTAGCATATGGGTGCACAAGGGCATGGGAGAATGAGAGTGCAGAGTGGATGTGGTAGCATGCGGTGCACAATGGCATGGGATAATGAGAGTGTGGGGTGGATGTGGTAGCTTATGGGTGCACAAGGGCATGGGAGAATGAGAGTGCAGTGTGACTGTGGTAGCTTGTGGGTGCACAATGGCATGGGATAATGAGAGTGCAGTGTGAATGTGGTAGCTTATGGGTGTACAATGGCATGGGAGAATGAGAGTGCAGTGTGAATGTGGTAGCTTATGGGTGCACAAGGGCATGGGATAATGAGAGTGCAGTGTGAATGTGGTAGCATGTGGTGCACAATGGCATGGGATAATGAGAGTGCAGTGTGAATGTGGTAGCATGTGGTGCACAGTGGCATGGGCTAATGAGAGTGCAGACTGGATGTGGTAGCTTATGGGTGCACAAGGGCCTGGGAGAATGAGAGTGCAGTGTGAATGTGGTAGCATATGGGTGAACAAGGACATGGGAGAATGAGAGTGCAGAGTGAATGGTATTGTGTATGGGTGTGCGTGTAAATGGGAGAATGTGGGCAATGTGAATTTGCGTGAATTTTTATACATGCTAGCGACGAGCGAGGAACGCCTCAGATTAGGGAGGTATACTGGGGGAAGATCTCGAAGTGTGGAACTACTTTGGAATATTGCCATATACTTTTTACTAGCATTATGGGCACATCCAACGTTATGACTGCTCTTACAGGGTGGGTGATACTGGCCTACATTGGCGCAGCCGGCACAAACATGTTTTCTTATACTGGTGTGGCATTTTAAATGACGATATGAGTTAAGCAAGCATGGGTATGTTATTACGTGATATGATAAGGTATGATAAATCATTTATAATGCACCTGTACACAAATGTTCCTAGCCGTGTGGGGATACTGGCATGGCCAGCATGGACACGTGTCTGCCCAGCCCGCTTATTATAATATTCGTTTGTACTGGCGGAACCATGGCATATATTGTGAGCAAATGCATCATGCTAATGTGTGAAAAATGCTCATGCACACTGTTGCTCAATTGGCACCTGTTGTATTTTTTATGTGTTATCCTACAAAACTGGTTGTAAACTGTGTTTTTGACCCAATTCTTCACAGAAATGCACCATTTCAACCTAACATTTTAAAAGATTTCTGAGGGCAACCTCTCCCCTAGCTCCCTGAAGCCCTGTTGGTTTTTTGGGTTTCTCTCACTTTTTTCGGTCCCTTGCACAATTTCATGGCCTGATGTTTACGGTCTTCCCATTAAAGTATCACCAGCCGCCGAGTTGGTTATGCCTAATCAGCGCTAAAAATGGGCTCAAAAGAACACAGCGTGGCTGATCCCACAGTTAAGAATTTTCATTTGAATAAAAGGTATCTTCAAATCGTGAGTGCTAATGGCAATAACTACCCGGGCAGCGGGCCAATTCACCCGGGGGTTGGCACGATAACTGGGCAGTTATTGCCACAGTATTGCAGTGCAGGTATGCATGCACTTCACTGTCTGCACATGCGCCCTGTTTTCTGTCATGGGTGGTGTTGTGTTGAGCTGTGCTCTCCTGGCCATCCTGTGGGCCGATTCGTGGAATATTTGCCCGGTTCAAAGTGACTTTGCACTGCTGAAAAGTGACTTTGCACTACAGGCACACACCCTGATTCAAGGAACTGTACAAAGTGTATTTTGGCCGTGCAAAGTCAGTGCAAAGTCTTTTTGTACTGCAAAAATGACTTTTCATTGACTTTGTATGGCAAAAATACACTTTGCACAGTTCCATGAAGCAGGGTTTGTGTCAGTGGTGCAAAGTCACTTAGCAGCAGTGCAAAGTCACTTTGAACCGTGCAAAGTCACTTTGAACCGTGCAAATAATTCCATAAATCAGACCCTGTGTTTAGCATTCCTGCACAATTCAGCTCTGTAATTCCACTACAGAATTCACAAATTTGAACCGATTTCTGAGGGAATCATATCTTATTCGTTATTGTGGTATTTATTGAGCACGGGCCTACCTTCGATAAGCAACAGAGTGCTTTACAGAGTTAGAGCACAGTAGAGATACACAACAGAGCGCTTTACAGAGATATACAACAATACAGATATACAGCAGGAGGTAGGATACAGAGGGGCACAGAGGAGGGGTACAGATGTATAGGCTTGCGAGGAGGAGATAGGGATGTCAGTTCATCAAAATGCCAGGGGTAGTGGAAGTAACATCACATGACCCTTGACCTCTGACATCACAGGAAGTGATGTCATTTGACTTCACACTGAAGTGGCATCATGGGAAGCGGTAGAACATGAGTCTAGCAATTATTGTATAGAATTCCAGAAAGACACATTATTTGTTATTCCTATTCTTTCTTATTTAGGGTCACTGCTCAAAGTGTTACACTTGTAGAATCCCCTGTTTTTTTTTAAGAGGCCTCAACATAAATTCCAGCTGCTCCAGAAACAAAGAGCCACATGGCACTGGTAACAGCTTAGGAGCTTCAATGCAACAAAAAAAAAACTGAAATCTTTTTTTCCGTTTTTTTTAAGGGTAGCAAGGGTGACCACAGGGGTAGCAAGGTAAACCTCAGGGGTCGCAGTTGCAACCCCTGGTGACCCCCAAATGACATCCCTGGGAGGAGAGAGGCAGACGGCATCCAGCAAGTCAGGGTGCACGGGGTCAACGTGATGGACTAGGGGTTGAGGAGGAGAGACTCCCTGGAGAGGTGGGTCTTGAGTTCTTTTCTGAATTGTAGGAGCGTGGGGGCGAGTCTGATGCTGTTGGGGAGGAGGATCCATAATCTTGGGGTGTAGGCACAGAAGGCTTGTTTTCTGGTCCTCCCAATGGTCCTTGCAGAGGGCTCACTGAGCCCGCACCACAAACCTTCTTCCCCATGCAATCCAAAGGCATCATTGACTTGCATAATTAGATGCATGCACGGCATGAACATTACATAATGTTCTCTAAATAGCCCCTTGGGAGCAGGGTCATCAAGGGCTCCCCAGAACTCTCTTTGTTGATAGTTTCAAGGGTGCATTGGGCCGTCAATCAAGTGTCTAGAATATGTAAGAGAACCAAGGTATGAATGCGGGCAGGTAGCCCGTGTTTGCAACGTTTATGAGTCCACTCTAGACTGAGATGAGTGATGAGTCCATGCCATGGAGTGTGAATATCAAGCTGGTCTTGTAGCTTGCCGGGAAATCTCAGTTTTCATTCTGAAGAGGATCGGTAAAAGTGGTGATAAAAGCGTTTACGGCCACTTCTGCCGTCCGCCTGCATTTCCGACTCTGCAAGAGGAATGTAGCTGCCTTCCCGCCAGCATGGATTTTCATGCAAGAGGTATAACACCGTTTCTGCAATTTATTTATTTATTTAAATTTTTATAATGCGCCACTCACCGGTAGGTGTCAGGGCACACATGAAAACACAGACAGACAACTGGGGTCAAACAGACCAGAGAGGGAAAGTTTCATTATTTATTTATTTAAATTGTACCACCAACCTCAAATAGGATTATTTACACATGGCTTCAGAGATCCAGCTATCCCATTAAGGACCGGACTTAAAAACAGAACTACGGGCTCCAGCATGCAAAGGGCTTTTGGCTGAGAAGCCAATACTGACATTAGGTGTGAAACATGGTGCACTTGTAAGCTATGCTTCTAACCCCTAGCCTAGTTTTCATGTATCAGCTGTGCCCTGTGAAACGTTCTGGTTTCTTCACTCCCCCTAAGCTGGAACCCAGGCCTGTGCAGCGGACTGCAAAAGGGGTGGGTAAGAAGGCGCTGTGCACGCTTGTACGCCGCTCTTTTGCAGTCGGCCGTGCAAATGAAGTAAACACTGCTTGCCATGTACGCATCTCCTGCTTTTTTACACTTAAAAAAGCCGGCGGATTCCATAGGAAAATCCATGCCGTATTGTATGGTGGAGTGGCAGGGAGCAGCCGAAACGTAAGTCACGAGCTGACTTCCTCTACGCCATACAAATACATGGAAATGAGCCGGGAAGTGAATGAAAGGCGTAATAGCCGTAGGCATGTCTTTCAGGCCATTCATTTACGTTACATGCTCATTCATAATGCTGGGTGGTGCTAAATCTGGAAAAGATCCAGGGCTATGCTAATGTCAGGACTGTCGGGACTCGGGGCTCGGGGCTAGCTATAGCCTTTTCTTTGTAGCCCCTGAGATAGTATCCGGGGCTCCAACCAAAAGACACAGGGCTATATCCCTCTAAGCCCCCCCTTAGCGACGCCTAATGCGCACCAATGTGTGTCTTTCACCCTGACGTCTGCCTCATAGCTTTGCAAAGCTAGCTAAATGAATTTGAAATGCACTGCCTTTAAAGCTGGCATACCCTTCCCCTCTCTGAAAGTCTAGGAGATAATTTGCGTTTACATGTTACACTCGGTCATGGCCCAGGAGGACACCCGCAAGCCATGCAGACAGCACAGACCGCACGAGAATTAAGCTCTAGTCTCTAGCAGCAGCTGATGGGGAGTTTTGAGAAGTAGACCTAAAACCGAACAAAGGAATGCCCCCACCGCCACTTGGCATTAGCCAGGAGAGCAAGCTACTTAAACCCAGACAGGTGCCAACTCTAATACAGCCCAGATGTTAGCGGAAGCTGACAACTTATTTTTGATTCTGACCTGTATTTTTTACAGTGCAGTGAAGTCTTAAAATTCATTACACTGTTTTTGCTCATCCGTTATGGGGAAATTGACCGGTCCTTCAGGCTGTCAGTACTGGGAAACATTGTTTGCCTTAGTCTTGCGACTTTGTTCCTACTTTTAGTAACTTTGCAGAAAATGTTGGGGGGGACATGACATCTAAATGAAAGTCCCCCTTGCGAAACGGATGGGAAAAAATGGTGTGCCACAAAAGTTTGGTACAAACACCCTTCCCCCCCGCCCCTCCTAAAATGACGCCCATGGATAGACGGGGCCTGAGGAAGCCATTCGTTGTCAGGCTCTCAGTCAATGCAGTTAAGACTTGGATTCAGAGATGCAGTCGTACTGAGGCAGCAGAGAAGGCGAGAGACCAGCCCCTGGGCCTTTCACATGCAACTGGGGACCTCAACCAAGAGAATATTCCAAGATCCAGCTGAGGCTTGAGGTGGATCCGCTTCTCAGGCACCCGCTGTGGGCGGGCACCCGCTTTGGGAACCGGCACTCCCCATGCACCGAGGCGTCTGCTTGAATAAATGGTCATATTACCTGTGTGGCAGAGCAACACAATTGAGATTCATAATGCCCGACAATGTTATTTGATGTGTGTGAATACTTTGGTAATTTTTTTGCTGGGCGCATTCAGCAGCCTTGCTGATCAAATAAAGTGCGAGTAAGTTTTCTGCCAAGCGGGCATTTCTTCCTGTGTCATTGCTTCTTAGACGAATCCTTTGCTTCTGCCTTCAAACCCTTGCCTGAAAGTTGGAGGTCAGCATGAGCTCATATATTGTTGTTGAGATTCCTGAGAGCGCCCTGTTACCTAGTAAGTGTGCCATAGACCAGTCACTAAAATAATTGTGGATGGTTAGCTGCTTCTGAGTTTAGTCTTGTTGACTCATGAAAAGTTACGGCGTTCCTGTGGGTCGCCCATTTAGTTCAGGCAACAATCATGTCGGGAGGATAGCTCAGAGGAAGCGTGCTTGCTTTGGAAGCCAAACGACACCGAACACCACAGGTTTGATCCCCGGGTGCGTGCTTCGCGTTATAAATAACCTATCATATCATGCAAGCACCATTCATGAGGATGTGTCTCATTTGGGGCAGCTGAAGGTTGACCCCCTTCACAGTATTTGATGCTTGGCTGTAAAGGAGGTGCTTCCGCCCCACCGGACTGCTCGATTATTGACTTGAAAACCAGTACTGGGGGAAAAGATGTTAGAAGAGAACATAGAGGGGAGTCAACTGAGTGATCTGGGCACCCCCAAGCATTTTGACCTCCATTTTTAAAGCGTTTGGTAGGAGTCTGTTTGAGCGTATGGAGTGTTCAATGGAGCTTAGATACGCGCGCGTCCAGCCCCATTTTGCCAGAGACGATCGGCCACACTAGCAGTTCTCACTGAACATATTCCTGCAGTTCTGGGTCTTTTATTCACCTACACGTGATAAGAGGGGTATTTTGCTCAACCCCAACTGCCACCCAAACTTGAACATTGATCGACGCCAGGCCGGTGGCATTTGCAACTGCTCGCCTTCTCTCCCAGAAACAAATCCCTCCGCCTCATCTTCCGCCATTTTACTTATCCCCCAATACCTTCATTGTTCTATTCTTTTCAGGCTCCCTCCCCCACCGAAACCACCTTTCCTACCGCCTATTGCTCCACCCAGACTCCCCCACCTCTGTATTGCACTACACTCCCTCCCACCTCTTACCCACCTCACCCTGTTACTTACTTCACCCCATGTAAACCACCCTTCACCTCTTCCCTACCTTCTCCCCCGCCCACACTCTCAGTTCTCTCTAGAGATGGGTTTTATCCGATGTCCTCCGGTTATCCCATCCCCTTCCTCAGGACGCCCCATGTGTCCTTCAACCCCCTCCCACTCATGCCACCTCACCACCTTGCATGCATACCCCCCACCATTCATTCCCCACCCCCTCCAGCCCTCGCATCCTCCTCACTTTCTATATTTGGGGCTCTGCTCATTACTACGTGGTCGATCAATTGGACAGGTCTACCACTCCAGCCTTGTGACAACTTAATGGCAAGCACTAGCCCTCCAACGATCAGTTGGGGGTTGTGCAAAAGATTTGGTACCCTTGCGGCATTGTGCATTTTTAGATTGTGTGAGTACTACGAGCGTAGATAGGTGGGTGGCCCAGATGGGTCCAATGGACAGCAAATGTGAGCTCCGAATGTTGTGGCACTTGCCAGTAAGTAGCAAAGGAAGAGGGTTATATATTGTAATTCAGCTCCCCTCTACCTTGTGGCCCACCGAAGTGACTTCAGGGGAGGAGGCATGGCTAGATGTGCTGCATATGTGGGACCATGCCACCAACTGTATACGGCTCTCCGTGGAGAGTCGTGTTCAGTATTTGCATGCCGGCTTTAAACATCTGGACACATAACAGATCCAGCCTTAACGTGCACCCCATAGTCCTTGTACACAAAGAGGTGAAGCAGCGCTGAACAGGGAGAAGCCAGTTGAAGGCCACTGAAGTTTCTTTCTTTGCTTAAACCTATCATTTGCTGGAGTCATGCTTGGCTTTTTCTGGCAAAGCTGGAATGGAGGGAAAGAACTACAAAGGGGACGAGGCACCACTTTGAGACTTCCCGCACCTCTCCTCAGTCAGGAAAGTTGCATGTATTAAAAAAATCACAAAAAGCACTGTAGAGGAGCAGGTGGAAGCATTATCCCTACCTCCCGCCCCTCACTGCAGTCATGTTGGAACAGCAGGAGAAGGGCCCTATATGGGACTCCATGTGTTGTGCCTACACTGTATCGCGTGTACGAGAGACGATATGCAACCGTATCGAATATGTCCTCACACTGAAGGAGTGGAAGGATGTCGTGTGGATGGATGTCAGCACACACCCCTGGATATCATATAGTGCTGAGTGAAATCTGACGTGGGCAGAGTAATGTCATAAAGAAGCTGTACTAGGACATACTGAAACGATACGAAAATAATGAAGAGTAACGATGTAACTGAAGTGTTAAGAGAAACATGTGCGAAAAGATAAAGTAATCATATATACAAAGAAGAATGGAGTAACTAGTTGACCAATAAGTGTAAACACACAGCAACGCAAGGTAGGTGAGACATATAGAAGCTTGGAATAAAGGAAAATATAACGTGGCAAGGAAGCCATGATAGGAAAATGGACGCTGGCTTGTGCAAAGATTCAATTCAGCTACCTCAGAAACAAACCAGAGCTGCAGACTCAGGAGACGTTGGAGAATTAGTTTCATGTGCAAAACGAAGAGGAGTCTACGTTAGCCTGGGATCAAGGATGCTATTTCAAGGAATAGCTGCAAAGCACAAAGGGAGACAGACAGATAAGCCACGGACGTGAGACATATTTTTCTTAGATTAAAGAAGAAGAAGAAAACATTTTCAAGAGCCGAAGTATTGGACAATTAACAATGAATAAGGCTCGTAGAAGGTGTAGTGAGCAAGTGGTTAGAGGCCAAGAGGAGCAATGACAACCAAAATAATTAAATCAAATAGCAGTAAATAGGTGGTCCAAATGGACAAAATTGCGGTCTCCTCAGACGTGATCCAGAAGTCCAAAACAAGAGCTCTTAAGTTCTGGATGAAGATAGTGATGTGCTTACACTCCCTTGAATGTCGCAGAACAGAGACCAGGCTACAAGGTCAACTACAAATGGGAAACTTTGGCTCATGGCCGGGCTGATGAGAGATAATGGACTGATTGGAAATGTGAGGAGTAATCTGACGTGACTCAAGCACCTGGGTTTAGTTTTACTTACGTGCTTCTAGCCGAGCTGAAAGTCCAAGGTTGGGTAGGAATGCCAACCAATCAATGGGTCTATGGGGCAACCTGCTATACAATGTTGCATTGACCAATCCGCTGCCATTGTGTCCACTATAATCAGTATTATATGTACTTAGAGGCAGTTCAAGGCATGCCTTACAGATAATTGACAGACAATGGTGTACTGAACGGTCCCCCATGTATTCTATAAGTAGATATGTTCCCCTAACCAATCCCTCCCGTCAATAGATTTTACAGTTTGCCATGTAGGATGACATTGTATATCTTGCATATTGGGGTATAAAACCTCTGTGTAATCAAGTTTGTGTGTGAGTGTGCATGCATCAGTCCGATGTCTGCCAGTTGCCCCTTCTTTATTAAATTGAGAATGAAGTACTACTTTGCCATATTCTTTGAGTGTGTCCGGTTATTTGGTCTGAGATCTTTATTGGAAATCCAATCTAGCACAAGAGACGCTTTAAGGTGCTAAAGCACCGGACTTGAGAGACTGATCACTTTCATCTCATGCAGATGTTGGTTGCTGGACCTTACTGGCCCTATGAGCTCTGAATTCTCCTGCATCTAATCTTGCTTTATAGTGTTGCTGGCACCACCGACAAATCATCCAGATTGCTATGCAGATCCCCACGCCACCCCATCCCTCCGCCGAGCCAAACATTTGACTTTCTGTTAATGGTGGGCCTGTTAGGATGCCTCTATGAAGTTATTCTATTTGGTTATACTTTGGTTCCACTCTAACCTTGTGATAGCTCAGGCTTGCTAATGCTGTAAGAATCTGTACAGCATGTCTTATTGTACCACTGGATCTTCATGGTTTGCATGACTTTCTTGCTTTTCACTTACCTATTATCAGGAACATATGGTTACTTGACTTCCCAACCTCCTCCCATCATCTTCACTTGCACTTGAATATTAATGAATGTTCAAAGGCTTTAAAGGTTCAAGCCCCGCTCACCCCTTTCCCCTCTCTTCACTTTTTTTGCTCTTTCCACTTGGGATACTACAAAGAAATTATGTTGTGGTTGGCCCTTTACAAAACAACAACAAAAAAATAAATACAAATTGTGCATTGATTATTCTTTTTCTCTCCAGTCTAGGCGGTAATCCGTCTCCATTGGGTGACCCCATTACATATCAGAGCTTTTTTTCAGCCACAAGTCAGTCCCATACCTTTTATCTGTGCTGCCAGTGTACCAGCCCCTGTGCTGCCTGATAACACTCCAGCACCCTTCATTCCTCCCGTAAGCCTTACCTACTGGTAAGGTTTATTCTGCGACTGAGCCTCCAGCACCCTTCGTTCTTCCAGTAAAGCCTTACCTATTCTACGACTGAACCTCCAGCACCCTTCATTCTTCCCATAAAGCCTTACCTACTGGTAAGGTTTATTCTGTGACTGAGCCTCCAGCACCCTTCATTCTTCCCGTAAAGCCTTACCTGTGGTAAGGTTTATCCTGCGACTGAGCCTCCAGCACCCTTCATTCTTCCCGTAAAGCCTTACCTAGTGGTAAGGTTTATCCTGCGACTGAGCCTCCAGCACCCTTCATTCTTCCCGTAAATCCTTATCTACTGGTAAGGTTTATTCTGCGACTGAGCCTCCATCACCCTTCATTCCTCCCGTAAGCCTTACCTACTGGTAAGGTTTATTCTGCGACTGAGCCTCCAGCACCCTTCGTTCTTCCAGTAAAGCCTTACCTATTCTACGACTGAGCCTCCAGCACCCTTCATTCTTCCCGTAAGCCTTACCTACTGGTAAGGTTTATTCTGCGACTGAGCCTCCAGCACCCTTCGTTCTTCCAGTAAAGCCTTACCTATTCTGCGACTGAGCCTCCAGCACCCTTCATTCTTCCCGTAAATCCTTACTTACTGGTAAGGTTTATTCTGTGACTGAGCCTCCAGCACCCTTCATTCTTTCCGTAAAGCCTTACCTAGTGGTAAGGTTTATCCTGCGACTGAGCCTCCAGCACCCTTCATTCTTCCCGTAAATCCTTACCTACTGGTAAGGTTTATTCTGCGACTGAGCCTCCAGCACCCTTCATTCCTCCCGTAAGCCTTACCTACTGGTAAGCTTTATTCTGCGACAGAGCCTCCAGCACCCTTGATTCTTCCCGTAAAGCCTTACCTTTTCTACCACTTTCATTCTTCCCGTAAAGCCTTACCTACTGGTAAGATTTATTCTGCGACTGAGCCTCCAGCACCCTTCATTCTTCCCGTAAAGCCTTACCTAGTGGTAAGGTTTATCCTGCGACTGAGCCTCCAGCACCCTTCATTCTTCCCGTAAATCCTTACCTACTGGTAAGGTTTATCTTGCGACTGAGCCTCCAGCACCCTTCATTCTTCCCGTAAAGCCTTACCTACTGGTAAGGCTTATCCTGCGACTGAGCCTCCAGCCCCTTCATTCCTCCCGTAAAGCCTTACCTACTGGTAAGGTTTATCCTGCGACTGAGCCTCCAGCACCCTTCATTCTTCCCGTAAAGCCTTACCTAGTGGTAAGGCTTATCTTGCGACTGAGCATCCAGCCCCTTCATTCCTTCCGTAAAGCCTTACCTACTGGTAAGGTTTATCCTGCGACTGAGCCTCCAGACCCCTTCATTCTTCCCGTAAAGCCTTACCTAGTGGTAAGGCTTATCCTGCGACTGAGCCTCAAGCACCCTTCATTCTTCCCATAAAGCTTTACCTAGTAGCCGGTCCTGCGACTGAGCTCCCTGTGGCAGTCTTCGCTCAACCTCTCAAGCAACTCATCGAGAGATCTATTTAAAGACCAGTGGCTCCAGCATTTAGCTGAGATGATGGCCCTCCATCCAAATGACCTCCACACTCACAGGTTGAGGCAGCGGGCATTGGCCAGGAGCCACATGAGTTGTTCTGGTTACTCTGGCTGCTACATTGCCAGAGAGGTCCTGAAAGAGATGTTGGCCCATATCAGGGCAGGGATGGGCTTTCCTGATGAAGACCTTCAGTCCACCTCAGACAAGGTGAAGCTAAGACAGTGCCAGACACTTTCCTCCATAGTCCCCAGTTTTATAAAACGCATTCAGTCAGTCCCGTGACGGGAATAGAAGGCACCATGACCCACATGCATCCTATCCAGGTGGCTGAAGTGTGCCACCCCATGTCCCTTGAAGTTGGTTCCCTGCTCCCATGCCAGTGGTATCCCAGGATGCCCAACAGTGGACATGGTGGACGGATGGGTTGAAGTTACCTTAAGAGTTCATCGTTATCCTATTTGGGGTGTGAGGCTTCAAACACACCCCTTATGTGGTTCAGGCCCTCCCGTAGGACTCCCATGTATTGTGGAACACACTGGAAAGGGATCAGTCATCTCAGAACTTGTATTCAATACCTATAAGCTGTTGCAATACCTGTCTGATTTGGCATATGACAATCAAAAAGCATCTGCTGTTGCTTGTTCCTGTAAAGTGGGCACTCACCAACACTTGTGTATGTGAGGGGGTGAAGATTGATGCCCACCCAGAAGTATTACTGATGAAGTTGATGAAGTTTCACTGTTATCTACAAGCGGGGTAAAATGGTTGAACAGGCGCTGAAGTGCACCAATGTTGGGGTTCATATGTGCAGTCAGGTCACGGTGATCCACTCTCACATGTTTAGGCCTCGAGCCCCCTCCTCTCCGGAGTGGCTAAGGCCCTACTGCTCGTACATACTAAGCACATATTATGCATAAGCAGGTGTTGAAGACTTTACAAACAAAGGCGAGTAATCCTATGTAATCCTTCTCCTAATGCATTGAACATGTTTTATTTGCAACACACAGACACAAAAACATGTCCGTTATTTGCGGTTGCGTTTGACACATATGTTTTCAATGCTTTCAGCTTTGAAATTCAGTGGACATTCATATACACTTCTAAAAAAAGCCACATGTTATTTAAACATTTCTCTGCAGCTCTGTTGGAAAAAATTCTCAGGGGATCATGCTATAGTACAAGTTAATTTAATACATGGGGCCACCAATGTTACCACTTACATGCAGTGGAGTCCCGTTCATCTTAAACATTTACATGGCAGAGTGGAAAACTGAAGCGCGGAACCAGGTGAATTGGAG
The DNA here is from genome assembly GCF_040938575.1 of Ambystoma mexicanum. Classification (NCBI taxonomy): domain Eukaryota; kingdom Metazoa; phylum Chordata; class Amphibia; order Caudata; family Ambystomatidae; genus Ambystoma; species Ambystoma mexicanum. The sequence continues at coordinate 1,398,079,959 of NC_090924.1, forward strand.
TTAACTGTTCATTTTTTCTTTCTATCTTGTAACAAAATGCTTCCAAATTATGCTTTGCAGGCGGCATTTAATTATTATTATTTTTTTTTTTTACAGCGCACCAAATGCAATGCCTGAATTCGGTTTCTAAGCGCAGATGCTGGATTTGAACCTCTGTTGCTTTGCACAGTTTTGTGCCCAAGACCAGCACGTTTCCCCTGTGCTATCCTCCGGGAGTCGCCTGCTCCTTTAGATGACTTGAAATGAAGGTAGATCCTTAGTATAGTATTTTAGAATGCTGGGGATCTATAGTACTTTGCAGTAAGCTCTTTACTTTGTCTTTGAGTCAATTACAGTGATATGGAAAAAACATTATTCATTATTATGAGAAATGTACTGGGTTATGATGTGGCACAAAGAGGTAAAAAGGGAGCTTTTTGGGTTGGGGTATGTATGTGCGGTATTTACTTAGAGTAATGGTGTGTTGTTTGGTGTTCTGAGCCTTTCACCTATGAGCCATGACACAAACAAGGAGAAGTGGGTGATGCGCACAGAAGACAGACTCGAGACAGGGGAGGACCTTGCAGATATGCTCTTCAAGGAGAAGTGGGTGATGTGCACAGAAGACAGACTCAAGACAGGGGAAGACCTTGCAGATATGCTCTTCAAGGAGAAGTGGGTGATGTGCACAGAAGACAGACTCGAGACAGGGAAGGACCTTGCAGATATGCTCTTCAAGGAGAAGTGGGTGATGTGCACAGAAGACAGACTCAAGACAGGGGAGGACCTTGCAGATATGCTCTTCATTGACACAATGTCCATCACAGTTGCCCCCTGAGGCAATTACAGAGACCAAGGGCATTGCTGCAGGACAACTGGCCATGTGCAAAGGATGCTTTCAGTGGTCATTGAACAGAATGGGGTGCCAGCAAACATGTGAGCCTGGGTCCCCCAGACTGGGATGAACCTTCCCATTTCACTGACAATGATATTTGCAGGGCAATTACTGTATTGTAATGCATTTAAAATGCAAACAGGTCCTTCTCCTTGAATATGTCCCCCCGGCCAACTTACTGCATTCACCTTCCCCGGTCTCTTTTTGCCTGTAACTAGCGCCTAGACGCCCGTGGGTTGAGTGTGCGCCTATAAATGTAAAAATAAATAAATAAATGCATGTCATGTGTTTCCCAATAAAATAAATGAGGGATACAAGAAGCGAAGGTCCAGCCTTGAGCCAGTGGTCAGGCACCAAACATGGCTTCCAGTGTTTATTGAACAGCTGCTCATTCCTCTATCTCTTGCACAGCAGGGTGGCCACCCACAGCCCAATAGAAACAGCCTACCATCACCTTACAATTTACACCTTGCAGTCGCACAGATGCCTCATTCCATTCGGAAGCAACCAATAACATAGGGTGTTCAATGTACATTCAGGACAACAAGTCCCAGAATGCAAAGTGTGCACAGTTCAGTCCCCTCTGCTCCTCGTTCCTCTCACCCTCTTAATGTGCAGCAAGACAGTGGGAGGTCTGCTGCAGTGCAAGCCCTCTGAACTCCCCTTTTTTTGCCAGGTGGGCATTCTTTTGGCGTTCAATGGAAGGATTGCTTCTCAATGTTAGGTCCAAAATAGCAGTGATAAGTGTCTAGGAACGGCTATGTCCCAGTGTCACTCTTAAGTACCGCAGCTGTGCAGTCTAGAGGGTACCCCTTTTCAGCATTATCCTTAGGTCCAGGTGTGATGCCTGCACCATTAGTGCGGGTGAAGGAAGAGCCCTTTACAAGTGGGGCACTGAGATGTGTGCCTTTGGAAATGATCTCACTTATGAAAGGTGTCAACCTTCCCATGCCATCCTGGATGGCATCATCAACCCTCCAGCAGTATTTATTTATTTATTTACATTTGTAAAGCGCACAACTGCCCTCGGGCATCGTGGTGCTGTTAAGAAGGCTTACTTGGTTACAGAAGTGCTTTCATCATTGTGAGGTTGGCTCAGTGCAAGGCCCTTCTTTAGCACCTCAATGTTTTAGGATTTTAGCAGGCAGCAACAGGGGAGGGGTGTTCACAGTTATGGCACCACCTGCCCCAACAACACAATAAAACATGTATGTTCTTTTATCTGTCATGCTAAGGTAGTCAAGGGGGTATGAGTGGCAGAAGAGATTAGAGAGGAACAAGCTGGGATCAAGCAGTGGAAACGATGTTTAAAGCGAAAGGATCCCTCAACACACTCTCAGGGGCTCATGTTCGTCAAATACGTAAGTTTGCGGCGGTGAGCCGTTGCGCTTACACTGTAATGTAAACGACTCCCCTCCGCTGCATTTTCATCATTTGCACTGCAGGGTGCAGATGTAAAGGGCAAAAGGCGGCATGTGTTGCCTTTTGCCCTTCACATTTGCACTCCGCAGTGCAAAGTGTTTAACCGCTGTTTGGTATGCCAGGCAGCGCTTTGTTTTCATTGGAAGTGCCACTTCCCATGTTTGTTTGGCAAGCAGGCTCACAATTACAAATAAATGCTCTCCGATATGCTCACGTGTCGGGGAGGGGTTCCTTTCAGCTGGGAACACTGCTTAGTATGCTTGCAAAGTAAGCAGTGCTCCCAGTTGAAAGTAAACCCTCCCGAAATGCAAGCTTGTTGGGCAGCATTTCATTTCAATTGCACACGCTGCAATAGCAGGGAGCATGTACAATGAATCCCTATGGGGTCCGCCTGGTTTATGCTGGTCCAGAAAGCAGGCAGACTCAATACGGATCCCCATTATTTGCACAGGCATGAAGACCCATGCTTGGCGGAGAGGAAGGGGGCAGCGTAAACGCAAGTTGCGCTCCGCCCCTCCTCTCCGCCATACAAATAACTGAATATGTGGCGCGATGTAATTGAAAGGCGTTAAGGCCTTACTCAAGGCTTTCACACCTTTCAATCACGTTGCGCCAGTATAGAACAGGAGCTCCTTAGAGTCTCCATTCCCGCCTAGACTCCTTCAAATGAAAGGGATGGGTGCCCGTGCCACACGGCGGGCAGAGCGGCACGTGAAGACTGGCATAATTAGAAGGCATCACCAGGTGCCTACTGCTGTTAGAAGCAGATCTGCATAATTGTCACTTCTGGAAGGAAAATAATTGCGCCTCAGGACTGTTTGCGCGCGGGCTTCCTTCTCCCTGGGTTGGCTGGTTGGCGAGGAGTTGCGTTTAGAAAATAACATAGATTTCAGACTCCATGCGCCTGGCAAAGACCTCGGCCTTCGTAAACAAGCGCGAGTCAGTGCCGAGGGATGGACATATCCCACCCCATGGTCCACACATGTTCGCCTGGTCTCCCATTCAAAATCATCCATGCCATCCCACCCCTTACATATTGCAATGAATGCATTGGACACTTTAATGAAGATTCATGTGAAATATGGGAGTTGGAGGGGCGTTAACTATGCTAGTGTGCCCTCAGATTCAAGTGGACGCCACTGCTAGCCCACCCTAAGCATACCTCACATTTAAAGCAGCCCCTTTCATTCCATTACCCAGAAAGTGCATGAAAGTGGCATCCAGGGCAATCCGCTGCTGCCACCACAGAGCCCACAGATATCTGCTTCCATTTGCAAGAAATCACAGCAGAGTCTTTAGATATATTTGCATATGCTTCGCATATGGCTGACATTCCAGTTTCATGTAATTGTGCGTGTGTGTGTGGGGTCTGATTCTGCATGAGTGTCTCTGTGTCTTGTGTGTGCGTGTTTGGGGGCGTGCATCTGTGTGTGTTTGGGAAGTTGGGGTTGTACAAGTGTTTATGTGCATGGAGGGTGTCTTTAGAATTGCCGCTCACTGAGAGAACAGATGTGCAGTTAGAACACATCCACACACATGCACGCAGGCAGGCCTCAGCATATAATGATGACAGGAGCCTCTGTACACTTGAACTTTCTTTATTCTTCCTCCCTGCAAACCGAGATCCTTCACTGGATTCCTGCTGCGCATGCTCGTGCCACGCGCATCCTGATTTGTCCAGCAGCTCTACGTGATTGTGCTTCTGCGGCTCTGTCAGCTGTGTCATTGCCAGAACACGGCATCTCCCCCACTGATCAAAACAAAGTCACTTACAGTTCTGTCTTTACATCTCTTCAATTAGGCACACAAGTCTCTTGGTGCATCTTGTCGGCCTTCCCCAGCATTCTTCCTGCCCCTCTTCAATCTCCTCTTTCGCTGGCTCATCACATGGGGCTGCAGCGTCATCTCACTCACGTGGTTCGTGATCATTTTCCTTGTACAGCTTGAACTGGGAGACATTTCGAGTGACCACCTTCGTAGGGGAGCGAGCAGTCACAATTGTTCCGTTTATGTGGGATACCGTCAGATAGTCTGGATCAAATCTCGAGTCTGGTATCCTGTCCTGCCGTCTACACACAAGCACCTTCTCTCCTATTTGCAGGCCGGAGCCCTCGGCTCGTCTCCTGCTCTCAGCATACGTCTTCTTGTCCTCTTTCTTGCGTGCATCATTCGGGCCTGTTTCGCATCCTCGCTCTGGTCACTTGTCAGGTGAGGAAGTCTGGTCCTCATTCATCTGCCGAATAGCAATTCTGTGGGACACTTTCTGAACGTGTCATGCGGGGAGTTCCTGTGGTCCCGTAACATGTTACACGGGGCCTGATTGAGTGACAGGGGTCGTACCTCATTTTATTTTTCTTTAGTGTGGATTTTTAGAAACAAACCTTTACAATATTCAGACAAAACTTTTCCAAAATAAATAAAAAATAAAAAATAAATCTTAGTAGCAACATAACAGATTATAAAAAGAATACAACATACTACATAAAAATATAATCTTTTCACGACGTACAAGTTTAAAAAATATGACTATAAAAATGAATTTTTATACACAATTTTCCTTTCAGATAACGTCTAAAGTTTGATCTCATAATACTTTGCCCATCATGAATTCAGCAAGAAAAGACCAGGGGTGCAAACATCCCTTAAATTAAATGTTGACATTATATCAAGCTATTATTTAATAGCATTAGCCATATATAACATCGCTTCAATTTTATACAATAGCCTAGACAAGGTCAATATTACACATACATTATTTCCCAATAAACATATTTCCCAAAAAGTAATACGGGAGATTTAAGTATCCTCCGGTCCATAAAACCCTAGGAGTCTGCGTCTGTCTACTTCTAAGTGGGGAGAGAGCCATCCGGTAAGGACGACGCTACACCCCCTCCTGTCCAGGGCTTGTTGGGCCTCCAGCGGCACCCCACACCAAACAACAGCGTCGGTGGTTCTCGCATGGCGCAGCCTCGCAGAACACACGGCCCAGAGGGCCGGACCGAGGCCGCTCCCCACCCCCCCCATTCTACGGGCCACGGCATAAGGGGGCCCAACACTCACCGTGGGATGGGGAAACCACGCTCCACCAGCAACAACTGCACAGGGCCTCCCAGTGAGGACACCAGTCCGACAACCCCCCAAGGAAGGAGAAGGAAGGAACAAATAGAGGGTGGTAGGGGGGAAAGGTGAAGATAAAGGCAAAACAAACAGTTCAGAGGCCCCATTTCAACCACACAGTGATGCTCATCCACGAGACCGGTGGGGCTACCAAATCACGAGAGCCACACGTATCATCAAGCGCTATACGGGCCAACGGCCCTGACCATTTGCAAATCCACCCGCAGCAACAGCTAAACCTGCTCACGCCAGCTCCACACTTGCCCATATCAGCTCCGAGTCCAGCAGAAGCCGGGATGAATAAGACTGAAGGCAGGCCCACAAGCAATTGTTAGATTTTCTGGCGGCGACGCAGGATTAGGGACGGCAAATACGCGAGAGGACACAGTCCACTACATAAACTAGACATCCAGCCTGCTAATATCCGCTATTCCAGAACATCAACAACCTTCGACAAACCCCAGCCAGGCTGCTGCAATCACTCGTGCATTGCGATCCAACACTGAGCTTAGCGGGGGACAGAGGACAGAGGCCCTACCACCACTAAGCCACCTAAAACGAATAAAGGGCATAGCCAACTGGTGCCTTGACACAATCTCGCCAGATACCATCGTTCCTGGTGGCTTGCCCACACGCCAGCTCTAAGCTGACCCATTTCCGCTCCATATTCAGCAGTGGCCGGGATAAACAAGACTGAAGTCGAGCCCGCAAGCAATCATCAAATCTCCGATGGTGGCGCAGGATAAGGCAACGCAAATACGTGAGAGGACACAGTCCACTCTTGCAAAAACTAAGTGGCACATAAACTAGACACCCAACTTGCTAATAGCCGCTACTCCAGAACATCAACAAACGTCGGCAAAACCCGGCCAGGCTTCTGCAATCACTCATGAGTTGCGATCCAAAACTGGGCTCAGCGAAGGATGGAGGCCCTACCACCACTAAACCACCTAAACGAGGGAGGGCAAAAGCCAACCAGTGCCGTGACACAGTCTCTCCTGACACCATCGTTCCTGGCAGCTTGCACGATGACCTAGAGCAGGACATTGACACACACAGCTCGGTCTGGCCATCCAACTATACCAACTGAACAAATCCACACAGGATAGTCATTCTTGAGATGCATGCAAAGAATATCACGAAAAAAAGAAAGACAGGCCCGATGGATTCATACACAAATTCACAAGTGTCCACAGGAAGCTCGGACCCGTCAGAGGCAACCACAGCAGCGTCAGTAGATGACATGAAATCCGACCACCTCCTTACCACGGTACAAAATGGGTTCCTAGCAGTCAATGTCAAACTGGATGACATTGTTTCAACAATAGGCTCCCTCAAAACCCGAGTCGATAAAGAAAGTGCCCGCATAACAGAAACAGAAACCAGAATCAGCACCAGCGAAGACACAATTCACCAGAATATCCATGACATAACACTCCTGAAAGGGGAGGTGACAAAGCTCCGGGGTAAATATGAAGGTTTGGTATCAAGATCGTGCCGTAACAATATACGGATAATGGGGCTATCGGAGTCCTTTGGCAAGGGACCAATGGAATCCCGTATTGAAGACCTACTGAAATCCCTGCTCGGCGAAGACTCCTTCTCCCCACAGTTCTTGGTTGAAAGGCTGCATCGTGCTCTGGCTCCAGCCCCCAAGCCGGGTGCCCTGCCTCGTACGGTCATCGCTAAGTTACTCAACTATAGAGACAGGACCGGCACTGAGACTGGCAAGAGAAATGGGACACCTAAGACACGGAAACAACAGCATTCACATTTATCCGACTTTTCTGCTGGAGTCCAGAACCAAAGACGATCCTATGAAACAATCAAATGCCAACTCAGGCTGAGGAAAGTACCATACGCCCTACTGTTCCCCGCAAAGCTATGTATACAACATGGGGGACGGGCCCACTTTTTTGAAACCCACGCTGAAGCTATGGCGTATGTAGAAGCATCAATCCCCCTCCCTCCTGGAAGACACGAATATGATCGAAACAACCTACAACAACCGGTGGAAGAACCAGGGAACTCCAATGACTGATGGCAGCCTCATGATATCCTTTATTCTGTTTATGAAACTATTGCGGCAGACAAAGGGGGCAGCTCTCATAATTTAATTTTGCCAGATGAGTTACGCTCGGCTGCAGGCGCTGTGCTGCTGCACTCATCCCCCCTGGGAAGAACCAGAAGTTTGTAACTAGGACTGATCATCACCTGTTGGGCACTGGGAGTTAAGTTGAACTGATACCACAAGCTAAACTTCTCCAGAGAACGACCACCTTCTTTCTGTACCACCCATATGCAATGAAATGGCACAACAGGTGAATCCACACGACACTTAAACTGCTCACCTTGAACGTTCGTGGGCTAAACAACAGAGCAAAAGCTAGCAAAGTAGGAGCATACATCAACAGACACCACCCTCATATTGCTATGCTGCAAGAAACCCACGCACTACAAAAAGTCAATGATAGTATTCTACGACAATGGGGGAGCAACAGACACTACACTGAATACTGATCCCACAATAGGGAGGGTCCTCACGTTGATACACCCATCACTGGGGTTTGTGACCGAGAAAACAAAATTGACCCCCAGGGTAGGTATGTGATTGTGTGGGGCACCATCTCAGGAAAGAAATTAATCCTAGTCAACACTTATGGGCCGAATACAGATGACCCCGAATTCTACATAGACGTACTGACCAAAGTTGGCCCTACAGTGGGCACATCTATGCTGTGGGCAGGTGACTTCAATACTATCTTGGATGTCGCCATGGACAGATCTTCTGATAAACAGAGGAACCTCACTAGATCGGCCACTGTCCTATGTCAAGCCCTAGAGGAATTAGGCCTGGTAGATGCCTGGAGAGGGACACACCCTGTGGACAGACAATACACGTTCTATTCATCAGACCATGACACAGAATCAAGGATAGACTACTGGTTTATCTCATCTCACTTGTTCAGTTCAGTACAGCACTGCGACATACTCCCCTGCACATTATCGGAAAATTCCCCAGTCACACTCAATGTGAGGATCCAGAACATAAGACCACCATTCAGACGGTGGAGAATGCCCCCAAATATCCTTAAAGACCCGAATGTAGTGGAGTCATTACACATCAAGATCAAGGAATTCTTCCAACAAAACAAAGGGTCAGTTGAGAAATGGTCGACCATTTGCGAAACATTCAAGGTGTGGATAAGGGGTAATATAATGTCTAAAACAACTGGCCTGCTTAAGGCCGTCAGAACTGAACTGGCCGTAACGGAAACACACTTGAAAACGCTTGAAAACGACTACAGTACAACACATAACATACAAACATTAGCAGAGATCAATGCAGTCCTTCAGAGATTCAATGACCTGGCATCACAAGAGCAACAATACATGGCTATCCCAGCCAGGGCACGCAGATATGGGGAAAGTAATAAGGCAGGACATTTACTAGCACGCTTACTTAAGACTGACTTTAACCACACACCCATCATAAGTATTGTAACAGAAAATGGGGAGGTGGTGAACAGGGAAGATGACAAATTCCGAATTCATCAAATTCTATAACGATCTGTATGCGAACCATGACACATGCACTCGGAAAGACCTGAAAGAGTACCTAAGCAAGATCACACTCCCTAAGCTCTCGTTAGAAGACAACTGGGCCCTGGAACAGCAGATAACTAGCGATGAGATCGCAGACGCAATCAAATCCTTGGCAGCCGGAAAAGCCCCAGGCCCAGACGGACTATGCCCAGAACTATATAAAGAGTACTCTACAATAATCTCCCTGATATTGACATATGTTGGGAAGAGACTTTGAGTACTGGCTCCCTCCCGGACGCAATGACGGAAGCAATCATTACAGTATTATTAAAACCTAGACGCCCTCCCCACGAACTCTCCTCCTATAGGCCCCTCTCATTAATTAATACAGACGCCAAGATCTACGCAAAGGTGCTAGCAACTAGACTATTACCCAAAATGACTACCCTCATACACCCCGATCAATGCGGCTTCACCCCGACAAGGTCTACGGCCTTAAACCTAAGCAGGCTATTCGGCGTCATGGCACAGATTAAACCAGAGGTGTAGGCAGTGGCTGTAACACTGGATGCTGAGAAAGCATTTGACTCGGTCTCTTGGGTTTACTTATTTGAGGTCCTGGACAAATTTGGATTTGGTCCATTCTTCACACAATGTGTCCGACTGCTTTATGCTTCTCCCAAAGCCAGCTTCCTCACGAATCATACCCTATCCAACTATTTCAGATTGCACAGGGGAACTAGGCAGGGATGCCCCTTCTCTCCCATCCTCTTTGCTCTCACCATAGAACCAGCCGCAGCAACGGTCAGACTAGAACAAGAACGTAGTGGCATTAGGATGGCCAGTATTCTCCAATCTATTTCACTATACCTGGACGACACATTATTGTATATTCGTGAACCAGAGAAAAATGTTGCTCACACATTAGCAGTGATGGAAGAATTCACAGTACTCTCGGGCTACAAAACAAACACCACAAAATCTGAGTTATTCCCATTAACCCCGGGCACCACCTGTCCTACACATACGTATGGTCTTAAATGGTCCCCTGACCATATCAGATATCTTGGGATTCTCGTCTCTAGAGATAGGACGTCTCTATACATCGGCAATTATGAATCCCTACTACAAACAATCCATACTAAACTACAAATATGGACTAGGCTTCCCATATCACTCATTGCCCGCGTCACAGTACTCAAAATGGTGATACTCAATGATACAGCAATGTACCAATATGAGCACGCAAACCCTTTTTTGAAAACCTATGATCCATGGCATTGACATTCATATGGAACGGTGGCACTAACAAGATGAAGTGGGAGAAATTGGTGGAGCCGTACGAAATGGGGGGCATCGCTGCACCCGATTTCGAGTTATACTACCTGGTAGCACAAGCAAAATACGCTAAATACTGGCAGGACCCAACAGACAGAACACCACATGTTCCCATAGAACGCCACTCGGTCCAGCCCACTGATCTACGCTCTGCAATATTCTCAAAAACCCATAGGGATGAATGCAGATTTGACCCGGCAACCTCCACGATTGTTGCCTAGGCCAAGATCAGTAAAAGATGGCAAATAGATACACCCAATGATTCGCAAAACCCGCTATGGAACTTCCCAGGCATCCAACCCTCATACGATACCAGTATACACAAGACATGGGTTCCAGAATATGAAATCAGAATGAGAAACATGTTCCCAAATGGTAAATTCGTTACACCTGAAGATTTTGCAGACACAGTGGGAAGAACCCAATTGGCCACCCTCCAATACCACCGCATGAAGACTGCTTTCAAAATGTGATGGCCATCATACCCAGATGAACCACCCACACATGCATGCTTTCAGTCACTTTATTCACAATCTGGTACAGGGGTGTCGAAGCTATACAACATAATCCAAACACACTCAAAGTCTTCGAATAACATTAAAGCTTCATGGGAGACAGACATGGGTAAACCCATAGAAGAGGGGAAATGGTCAAGATATTGCCTTTTGTCTAACAAAGTCTCACTGAATGCTGGCCTCAGACTAATACAATTTAAGATACTGACTAAGCTCCATTAAACCCCTGTAAAAATGGGGAAATTCTACAATACATTGTCAACAAACTGTCTGAAATGTGGAGGCCCCGGAGCAGATGCATTCCATATGTACTGGGCATGTCCCCTGATCGCTGGGTTCTGGCGGGAGGTTGCGGGATTGATAGAAGATATCACACAGATCCCTGCCCAGCTCAGCCCCCAAAAATAGCTGTCCGTGGACATAGGGAATGTATCAGAAAAAACTAGACGATTGTTTAATGTAATATGGTTAGTAGCGAGGAATTGTATCCTTCAAGCTTGGAAAAGCAAGCACGCCCCCCGCACAGACCATCTCCTTAAAGGACTAACATATGTCAACGAATGTGAGGAGAGCTATTTATGAATGACGCCAATAACAAGTACACCAAAAGACATATGGGCTCCGTTTAGAGCATATCTGAAGGGAACCCTATCCGATGAAGAGAACTCTGATGGGGAATAGACTCTGCCAAACCATATAGCCCAGCATCCTTTTTGATAAGGTGAACTCTGTAAACACGTAAAGGTACCGAATTGCTGTCCAGACATATGTAATATAGGTTCAATATATTTTCATATTGTATGCATCAAAGTAAATGAGAATGTTGAACAGCTGTGTTGTGATTTGCAAACCAAAAATAAAAGTTTAAAAAAAAAGACAAATGTTTTTAATTAAAAAAAAGAAGGGCCCTCTTTAAGCTGCCCATGAATTGTTGCACCATGCCATTTACTTGCGGCCAGAGGGGAGTTACCTTTCTGTGATCGATGCCCATGATTTGCATACATTTCGCAAATTGCAAGCTGCTGAATGGCAGACCGTTGTCCGACTTGAGGATATCTGGAATGCTCCATCCAGAGAAGATGGAGATAGAGAAGATGCTATCCAACCCTCGTATGACGGTGCTAGCAGCCATGGATGATATCATATGCACTAGAGGAAATCGTAAATAGTCAGTGCTTGCTATCTCCAAAGGGGCAGAAGAAGTCAATCGCCAGGTGGGTCCAAGGGAGCTTCGGCATGTCACGCATCTTAAAGGGTTCAGGGGTATTAGGTCTGGATGTGCACTGACATAGGTGACAAAGACAAATGGTGCGTTCGACCATCTCATCTAGGCCTGGGAACCACATGGTGTCTCTTATTTGTCTTTTCGTGGCCACTACTCAGCGGTGTCCTCCATGGGCTAGATCTATAACTTGCTGCTACAGATCCGTGGGAATCACTATTCTGTGTCCTCGCATGACAAGCCCTTTTGCCAGTATAGACAGCTCCCCTCTTATGTTCCTGAAGGCCTGAATTTCCATCACAGCACAGTCTCTGTCTTGCTTGTTTGTGAAGTCTGTGCGCCTCCACCTTCCAGACCTTATCAGGTTCTGCACCAGTTTCAGTAGGACATCCTGTACTGTGTGTTCTGAGATCATTGTTGGTGAAATGGCCCTGGGGGGTCCTTGATGAGTGTGGAAGTTCACATACACCGCTGCCAGTGAATCATTTGTGTACGTTTCCAATAGTGGGTGCTGAGACATGAAGTCTGCTGGGTTGTACTCCTTTTCCAGCTTGTGAACAATCATGAAGTCAAAGTCCTGCATTCGCAGGCCCCATCTTTCTATACGAGGTGGCATCTTGCATTGAGAGCTGCCATAAATGATCACCAGGGCTTGATGATCCGTCATGATCTTAAATGGCTTGCCAAGAAGAAACATCTGAAAGTGCTTGCAAGGCCATACAATGGCCAGTCCCTCTATTTCATGTTGTGAATATCTTCTCTCTACTTCTGATAAGCTCTTGCTGGTGCAGGCAATGGAGTTTCTGGGGGATTCTCGCCCTGGTCGATGTTGCACCAGTATCGCCCCTATGCCAACCAGACTAGCGTCCACCATTGGCTCTGTGTACAAATTTGGGTTGAAGTAAGCCATACTTTCAGCGGAGGCAATGTCTCTCTTCATCTGCGCGAATGCCTCTTCACATTGCTATGACCATTGGAATATCTTGCCCAGCTTGGTGAGTTCACTGAGAGGGGCACTGGTTGTCGTGAAAAACCAGAGATATCGGCTGGCCATCCATAGGAAGGACCTGACCTTGCTGACATCCTTAGGAGTTGAAATCTCAGAGATGGCTGCCACTTTGCTTGGGTTGGGGCTCATAACTTCGTGTGAGAAGATATGTCTGTAGAATTTGTGAAGTGGTCCGACAAGTGGATAAGCAGTCAGCAGTCCACAATTCTGTGCCGGATCCTCGCGTGGAGACTGGTGGGCAAATGCCCTTTGATCCACTCTGACTAATTAGCAACATTGTATGAGGGGGCCTTTGCAGTAATTTGCCGTAAGTTCTCAAGGCAATCTAACAGCATTGAGGAAAGGAACACTAATTTAAATACCATCTGATTCTTTGGGCTCAGCGCAAATGGATACATCATGGACGCATCTATTGTTTTATGCCCCGAGCAGTCTCCACCTCGGGTGTGTTGCCTAATAAATGTAAAAGTTCAAATTGGCTTACAAACAAACTCGGCGTGTTACATATCGGAGGCTGTTGAAATGACATAATCGGACATTGGACTTAACAACATGCAAGGTCTTACGTACATGCCTTTAGAGACTCCAATTTTGGAGCTAGTTACAAGTGTGCCCTAAAAGCCCCCTGCCTGTGTCCACTCAGGAGGCATCTGTAATTTCTCCTCCGCTGGATTTAATGGCTGCTGAAGTCGCCCTTGCAGAAATCGGACATGGTCTATATCTTTGGGAAAGCGTGGAACAATGAACCTATGGAAGAAAGATCAAATATCTAGACCACATGGAAGCCTACGGATTTGACACCTATAACCCTGCAAGCAAAGCAGCATTTTTTTATTCTCTTAAAAGTCCCCCTGATGCCGACAATACTGATTGGACACTTGGTTTGGAAAAGGATAATGCGCTTTCCTCATCAGAGTTGACGGGGAAGAATTCTACCAAAGGGGCAGCGAGTATCAACTCGGGGTTGGGAGCAGCCGGTTGTGACCATTCTGGGAGGACCAGCTCATCATCATGCTCGCCAAACATGATACCGCAAGCTCTTTCAGCAGTACAAGAGGGGATAGGCTCATGGCATGGACAACTGGAGGTCAGGGCTCCGACAATGGCACCGGTGCTGTCGAGGTTCTGGGTAAATGACAGAGAATTGTCAAAACAACGACCAATCCGTGAGGAAATGACAATGCCTAGAGATCTAGGATTGGATAAAACAACATGAGTGCCTATTCGAACAACTATTAGTCGGCCGGAAATTCCAAATAAAGGCCCCAGACTATCCAGCAACAACAGCACATGTTAATCATCCGTTGACATAGCCATGTCAGGTGAAGATTTACTATTAGACGTGGTTGCTGTGCAAGTTGAAGAGCAAACAGTACCTTACTCAGTCATTGATGCAGCAATGATTGTAGCATTCTCCATAACAATGGCACTGTTTATGAAATTGTATGAGAATCTCTCAGAAAAATTGAAAGACCAATCTACACGTATTGCGATGCTCCGTCCCAATTGCTCTTTGTTGAAGGCTTTATTACGGCTTTGCAGGGTAACTTGAATAACAACTCAGAGCAAATTACTAATATCTTAAGGAGCATACATGATCCCATAATACAGGATAAGGAAAAAAGGAGGTTGGCTCTTTTGAATAAACATTCAGGGTCTTTGGTAAACGGATCTATATGGGAGAGTGGTTCCCCTTTGCCACAAATCATTGATCTATCGGTGGCCAAAAATTGTGTATCGCGCCGGGATACAGGAAATATAATTGAAAGCATTGCCGAGGGGTTGAATAATCTGGGAAACCCATAAGAAGCTTATTTTAAGTTGAGGTACAACCTCAAGAGACAGGTACAGGACTGAATTTAAAATTGGGCTCAGGGGCTAGTGAAGCCCAGAGTGAACAACTCCCAGTTTCAATGAGAGGACAAGCACAAGCCACTTCGGCAAAGACATACAAAATATTTTCTAAAATTCCTGAAGGAGCCAAACAAATTGTATTAGGCTCCCCAAAGTAAGAAAGTTGCCTTCAAATCTGCAATGATGAAAAAATTGAAGCCTTGGAAAAAAACAGCTGTCCCTAAAGAAGGGCAAGTTACCAACACTGTGGTAAGGAACGTGAGGGATAATATCCCTTCGGAGACCAGCAGTAAAGGACTTAAGCTAAAACAAATAAAACAAAAGTCAATATTGGGGATTCCAAAAACAACTAAGAAGGCGACGAAAGAGAGTGGAGAACTTGGAGGTACTGATACCTTGTTAGGGCAGGGGCCTATCTCCATTGTCAAGTCTACGCTGAATAGCCAGAAGCAGAGGGAAATAGAATCTGAAGAACTGGAGGAATTGATTAATTTGTCAACCTATTTGTGTGAATCAGAGGAAGAATCATCAAACAAAGAAACTTTACCTCAGAGAGAAGTTAGGCATGGACATACGAATGAGGATATCACACAATTGGTTGATTGAAAGGATGAGGAAGGTTCAGTTGTGGAGGAAGATGATGACGGTTCAGAGAGCGGATCAGAAGTCAATGATATCTCACAAACCTCAGTTGAGAGCGTTCGAAGTTGTGGAGCTAGGCCGAAGGCTCACTCGCCTATTGTGACTAAGAAGTTTAGGACACGATTATGATACATCTGCCTGAAATCCAAGTGTTCGTTTTAGGACAATGGACCAAAAGAGAAAGGACCTGGAAAATCTAGAATCAATAACGAAAAAAGAGCATCCATTGGGGTCCACTAAGGAGGTCACATGGAGTAAACCCCACAAGAAAGCTACTGCTAAGACATGTGAAGAAACCACAAGAATGGGCCTGGAGAAGACTCTATATATAAATGATGACTTGATCCTCAACCGAGCCAATGTTTTACGACTTTTCCACAGTATTCCTTCATTGTGCAATATTCAATCTAAAGTTTTGCATCTTGTAGATTTTCTGGATGTTTCCAGGAAAGATAAAGTTGTGATTTAGGATTCCTCAGCAGAGATTAAGCAACTCTTGTTGAAGGCTGTGGCGAAAATCTCGAGCATGGGCTTCCTTCTTAAGAAATTGGGCTCGGACGAAGAGCTACCAAGAACAATTTTGACAAGTAACGAACTAAAAGACACATCGTAATTAAACCTCAGTGGCCTGATAGAATCAATTACGATAAGAATGGTAGAAATTCTGCTAGACCACAGGATAAAATTCCAGGGGCAAATAGACAACCAAACCTGAGAATTGTAGTGGAAAATAATGGTACACATAGGGGCTGGAAGGAAGGGAATCTAAAAAGGGCGAATCAACAAGAGGAAAACTCCTGGGGTTGGTTAGCTGGTGCCTTAGCATCCAGCTCATAATGGCAACCTACTATGATGCATGAGGAATCTAGACAGACCACTGTTGTATCCACTGTTGTATATTGGAACACAAGGGGGTTTATGCACCTCTTCGGTAAAGGGGACCTTATGTTTGACAACTTTGAGATCATATGTCTCCAAGAGACTTAGATAATGGACCTTCCAATCCTTGATGGCTTCACTCTATACTTAAACCTGGCAGTAAACGGTCAACTAGGGTGCCCAATGGCGGGACTTCGTTTAGTCATAAATAACTCTAGTGGCTTGAAGGCCGTTTATGTAAGAAACATCACACCGCTAATACAGGGTGCTTTACTCAGAATTTTCTTTTGTCACAAGGGCGAGGGGGGACATCTGCTGATTTGCAACCTGTATTGGAATGCAAAGTGTAAGATGGAAAAGAACTTCATTAAAACAGTTGTGAATGAGATAGACAATGCTCTGGTGCTTTGGCCAGCTCTTTACATTATCATCTGCGGAGAGCATATCTTAGACTGCTTTTTTGTATCAGAAAATATGCGAGAGGAGCTATGCTCCTTGGAAGTAATACCAACAACTTCAAGTGACCATAATATTTTGAAGTAACGTATTAAAGGATGGAATCCAACATATGTGTTGCCCCTTAATGAAGTACTAGGGGTAAACCCTCGAAGAAAAAGGCTAAGAATGACATCATCAAACAGTATGGCCTTAACTGCAATGTTAGCAAGCTCGTCGGTATTATTATATCTGGATTACTCAAATTATTTGACTAACTACATGGAAAAGAGAAGCTATGGTCCTGGAAGATCATTTTCTAAGCAACACAAATTTGATAGGGAAGTGTCTAATAGGAAAAAAAGCTTAAAAGGTTTAAAAGAGACCACAGGATATTACCAACAACAGCATCCTCAGTTGACCTCAAAGAAGGTAAACAGCAGTATCATAACTGGATAAAACAACATAGGTATATTCTATATCAGCGAGATGCGGAATATATGTTGAAGATGGTGGCCTCAAAGAACACAGGTGAAATGTGGATAATTTTTAACACAATGGATGCTCAACAATAGTAAATTATGGCGAACCCACTGGGTGCGGATGTGTGGATCTCATACTATACCTCTCTATTCGCAAAGCAAAGATCAGAGGAGGAGGCTGAGGGTCCTGAAGTTCCCCATGAGTGGTGCTTCGAGACCATCCCATACACCTACCTAACCACACCTGCCTTGAGAAAGACCCTCCGGGGTTGAAACACATGTCAGCCGACCACCCTTTTTAGACCATCTGTCTACACTATGGACAATAAAATCACACAATAAGACACAGCGACCTGCGTGAGATCCTTTTCATTTACAAGGGTCAAATACATTTCCTCTAACTGCAAGTTAACCAGTACTTTTCTGCATTTGAATAAATGGTCTGTAGACTCTAACCACAGTGGCAATCTGGCTTTATAAAGGGTGTAGGGACATCCCTGAACCTTTTTCTTATCAATCATTTGAAGGACAGGTTAAAGTTAAATTCAAGGACCAACATTTTCCTAGCTTCAATAGATTTGTCACAACCTTTTGATACTGTGGACCGACCAACAATATGGTTCAAATTAAAAGCTTGGAATTGTCCGCAGGACCTACGAGAGGCTATAAAGGCTTTGCATCCAGATACCAGCTTTAGTGTCTGATTGGACAATTCAGGTATTGTAACCGCTCCAATAAGAATGACTAAGGGCTTGAAACAAAATCTATATATCTCTGATATAGGAAGGCCATTTGATAATATCAGATGTTTCCCCCCTGGTTTAGGTGGATCTAAGATCAACAGGATTCTGTAAGCAGATGATCTAGTGCTTATGGATCAGACGCAGATAGGTTTGCAGCGTCAGTAAACAGCTTGAAGATAAATGCTGCCAAATCCAGAATTCGAACCTTCAGTAGGAAGTTGGGTAGAAGGGCAAGATCGAGGGGTCGGTTTAAGGAAAGTGTGAAGATACCGGAGGTTTCATCAATGGCCTATCTGGGCATGACCATCAATAACATCATTAATGACTCCCAGAGAGAACAAACCTTAAAGAGCAAAGCAAAGACTCTCGCAGTCCAGGCCAGATGTATCAGATTTCGACATTGCAAATTCTCACTTATTCCTGTATTGGACCTTTACAGGTCCTGATATTGACCTATGGGGCATAAGCTTCATTCTCATTGGCATGGTCCATATGACCGAGATTAGAAGGCATCTTTTGGAGGTATGTACTCTCTTTGCCTAAATCATCACCTATACCAATTATTAGGAAAGAGCTTGGTCTAAATTCCATGTATATGGTCACAGTATGGAAGATGCTATCTTTTTACCGCAAATGTTTACAACCACCATCTGAAGGGGGTTTTAAGCTTTTAAAAACAGCTCTACAATTAGGAAAGGAGTGGCCTCTTATTGAATGGAGTAGGATTTGTAAGGACATTATAGAGAGCCTATGCCTGACAGAGGAAACACTTCTCGAAAACCCGGATCATGTGAAACGAAAACTATATGATCAGGATTGGGTTGAAACATTAGAGTTGGTACATAACTATAAGATTTATGGTAATTGTTTTGTGGATATCAGAAGGCATGGTCCAATTCTGGGCTACTTGGAAAAATGTCCTTCAGATTCTTTACTTAATCAGGTTTTAAGAGCCTACTTGAATTTTCTCCCGACAAAAGAGAGACTGGAAGATAGGAAGGATCCTGGAATCCGTAATATTGACTGTAGATTGTAAAAGGGTCCTTCGGAGACGTATCATATAAACATGCAATGCTCAGTCCTAAGGGATATAAGAACACATCTGATGGGGAAATTCTTTACGGACTTTCAGACTCTTACCCTAAAAGAAATCTGGGATATTCTAATGCAGGGGAAGAGAATTGCTCCGACACTTGCTTTGTTGCAACTTGTGAGGAAACCTTTTTGGAACTCAATGGAATGCCTCTGTAATAAGACTGTGTTTGGAAAAGTAATTAATTGACATTTGATTATTTCTGTTTTCTGACTTCAAGTTCTTTTTAGTGATTTTATGTAAATATGTTTAATGTGGAAGTGTAAATGGATTGGGTCAGCATTTTACTTCCCTTTGTTGTATTTTGTTATTGTTTCAGCTGAAAGGATTCATTTGTAAACCATTGCTAAGAAAAAAAAGAAAATAAAAATAGAATTTGAGGAGAGATTTGTTAAAAGCGCATTTATCCCAATTCAGAGTTAGGCCGGCCTCCACGACTGCCGTGCAGACCTGTTGAAGAACTTGATCATGCTGAGTGGTGGTGGCTCCAAACACCAGGATATCATCACTGTAATTAAAACAGTTACTCACATGATGAATGACTCCGCACATGTTCCTGGAATATTTCAGCTGCCGAGCAGATGCCAAAGCCGAGTGTCTTACGTCTGAAGAGCCCAATCAGTGTGGCAAAGGTAGTGATGTATAGGGACTGTTGGTCTATCATGATCTGATAATAGCCTTTGTTCAAATAAGCTTCGAGAACACTTTCACTCCGTTTATCAGGCTAATCATATCATCCAGGTGGATTTCAGGACGTCTTTCACACCTCATGGCCTTATTTGCTTGCCGCATGTCCACGCATATGCATATCTTGTCTGGGGATCCCCTCTTGGGTACAGCTACTATGGGGGACACCCAGGAGGTTGTGCCATTGGCTGGTTCTATTATGCCTTCCTTCAGCAAAGACTTTATCTCCTTTCCACTAGCGGTTGTAGATAGATCAGTATTATCCTCGGGTGCTGGGCCATGGGCGTGAGGGAATCATCGATGTGAAGAGTCACAGGGTCTCCTTTGTGGCATCCAATACCCTCGAACAGAGTTGGGAAGGCTTGTGCTGCATGGTGTAGGTCACAGCCACAATCTCCATTTGAAGGGTTGTGGGGCATCCTAGTAGGTTGTTCCTGGGAACTTCCCCTTGCAGTACATGAAATTCGGCTCGTGCACATTTCTTCTTGTAGTGGATTGTTGTGAAGAACTTCCCGTGATTCCGCACCGGCCCTCTCACTGCCCACTGAAAGACTTTTAGGTCAGATGGCCTTAATTGCAGTGGATATGTCATCCTTCAATATTCTGATATACACATGATATTTATGGTGGTGCCTGTGTCAATGAGAAACCTGGCTTGGTCGTTGCGCACTATTAAGGTGATGTCACCCTCAGGCGCTGTCGTCACTCTGTTCATCATGTAGACTTAATCCCATTGGGTGGTCTCCGTAGAGGGCGAGGGTGTTGGAGATCTTCCTGTCACTTGCCTCACATCTCTTATGAGGACCCTTCTTGCGCCAGTATCTCTCCTGGGGCCGGTGCCGAGCAGACGACCACCGGGCGTTTCTCTCTGCCACACTGGCACAGGCTTGTTAAAAGGCAGGACATTTCACGCCTTCCTGATGAGGGAACGGGAGGTCCCATCTATAACATCTTCCTGATGAAGAGGACCCCCTGGAAACATGACCTACCTCGAGTTGCTGATGAGACCTGACATACTTGTTCTCTTCCAGAGGTCTTGGTGGTTTCGATTTGTGAGGCGTGCGTATCGGCTCAGGAGTCCGTCCTGGCCATTGGTAGTATGGTCGCCAGAGGAAGTGGCTTGCAAAGTCATTTTTTTGTGAAAGATGATGACAGACATCCTCATATAATCCTGAGTCTGATAGCCTCCTCATTCGTGAATTTGTCGAATTCACAGTGTGCCACCAGTTTGCAAAGGCGGGTGGCGAAGGCGTCCATGGATTTGCCCGCCATCTGGCATGCCACGTTGAATGTGTGCCTCTCGTGATCAATGTTGCGCTGCAGGATCAAAGTATTTGCTCTGCGCTTATTTGAGGCCTTCATATGTCTTGATATCGTCTGGCGGGAAAGTAGGTATGAGATCCTCCACCTCATTTCCCACTAGATTCACCAGCAGCTGTCTGGCAAATTTGTCAGGCAGGGTTTCATCGTGGCCATGAAAATAGTTTTCAAACCTCTGCATCCATCTCTCCCATCTTGTCCCCGGGGCTTGTTGGTCACCCATGTCAAATTGTCCAGGCCAGTGGAAGGTTGCTGCACTACATGAATCTTCACCTTCTGACATTTCAGCAATCAGTACGTCACTATGAGGGCTTTCTTTTCAATGTGTCACCAATGTCTAGATCTGCCGGTTTCTTTTACAATTGCTGCTCACTGAGAGAAGATATGCAGTTAGAAGACATCCACACACATGCACGCAGGCAGGCCTCAGCATATCATTTTGACAGGAGCCTCTGTACACTTGAACTTTCTTTATTCCTCCTCGCTGCAAACCGAGATACTTCACCGGATTCCAGCTGCACGTGCCTCCCGCATCCTGATTTCTCCAGGAGCTCCACGTGATGGAGCTCTGCGGCTCTATTAACTGTGTCCTTGCAAGGACACAACATGGGGGGTGTCTTGTGGGTGTGTGAGAAAGAGAGATAGAGAGAGAGAGAGAGAGAGAGAGAGAGAGAGAGAGAGAAAGAGAGATAGAGAGAGAGAGAACGACTTCCAATGAAAGATCAATGGATCAATGAGCAGCAACTTCTACGGGATATGGAAGCAGGGACCCTCTAGTGCCCTGCACCTCGAAGCCCACTGATATATAGCCATTCACAAAACTAGCCGTGCCTATCTTCAGAACCCATTCAGAAACATACCTCACAATGAACACTGTGTTGGCAAAATCAAGGGATGATTATATGTGTCGCAGGTCACTACTCAGGAACTTCTTGCTGCAATTTCACCACCAGTGAAAGCCCATTACCAGGAGCCCAACGAAACCTACATTTCTGGGGCGAGGGCTTGACTGTTGAAGGAAGGGATCTCTTCAGACAGCGTGCGGGGCAAACTCAGATACTCCGCCCGACTGTTCTACCCCCAAGGTCTGGTGTGGGGACTAACTATCAAAAGTAGTACATTTTAAAGTGCAACATGCAGAAAGGCCTGTGAAGCCTTTCTTGAAAGTTTCAGCTTTAAAGTTTTACACCCTTCGTTATTGTATACTTTTCTGCGCAAAGACAGCAACACTTTAATGCTGCCAGTTTGGGAAAGTCTTCTCTCACCTCTCTGCCTAACAAAATGCAAGTGCAGGGGGTCATCTTGCTAAAATGTCAGTGGGGGTTACCCATTGTAGAGGAGCAGTTGTGTGCATCTGCAGGAGCTCCCGCCCCCTTACCTGCCGTGCATTGGAAACATGAGATTGTGCTGTGTCTAAAACCTGGCATAATACCAATACCTCAGCGAGTGTTTGAAAGAAGATACCCATTGAGACAACCCTACCGAACGTATCCTCGATGTGAAGATAACCTGCAGGGGGAAAAACCAGAAGGAGTGTGGAAAGAAGCTGAACAATTAATTAATGACGTCATAAGAACTGAGCATGACGTTTCGAGATACTGGCTAAAGATGATGTATAGATCCTGAAGAAACGAATGGTGAAGTTAAGCATTGAGTGAGTTTTCCAATAAAGGAAGATTACATGTGCATGAATTGCTGCAGAAGAAAAACGTTCAAGAAATGTACAAAAGATGGATTAAGCAATCATAGAAGCTGGCTATGAGCAGTGAATAGAATGCAGGCGAAGCCGCCATTGTATAGAAACGGGACATTGGTATGATGAATTTAGTAGGCCAGAACCCATGAAGTTGGAATATAAAACTGTGTTGCAGCAAAAATAATAGGCTCGTGAAACTGAAGGGAAAGGCTGCCTGGCCTTGAGTCAAGATTCAAGAAGCAAGGGCAGCTATCTGTCTAGAAGAAGGAGTATGCAGAGAATGAACCTTGTCGCATTAAGGTGCACGATAAAACACAACGGATGGCAAACTTGAATTTATTTCGAGCATTTTTAAAGCTGCAAAATGGACCAAATTGTGTTCTCCCGTCACGTGAGCCAAGGATGAAAATAGAGCTTGAACTTGAAGTCCCAGACACAATAGCGAGTGCCCTCACTCCTGTGCATTCTCAAAGACAAGGATAGTCTGCAAGGCCACGTACAAAGGCAATTTCATGGCAGAAGGCCTTGGCGATGAGAGATGCTGGGTTAATTGGGTGGTGAGGTAGCTTCATGTCCTAGCTCCCTGCACCTGGGTCTTGGCTTACGTGCTGCTAAATTTTCCGAATGTTCCAGACATGGCACTAGCGTGCCAACAAATTATACTAGTCCATATGATGAAGGACCTTAAAGTCTGAAGACCAATGAGAAACTGTGTATCTAATGTTTCTGAAATTACGTTTTTTAGAGGTTGGTATACATTTTCCACCTGGTAAAGGACAACCAATAACAATCCTAGCTCCTATAGAATAGTATACTTAGATGTCTCCCTGAACCAATCCCGACCCTGATAGATTTTGTACTTTTGCCACATAGTATGATGTCACTCTGGCGTATTGAAGTTTGTTGTAACCTCCCTGTTTTAGATAGTTGTTAATAAAACAGTACTTTGCCATCTTCCTGAGTTGGTTCCATTGTTTGGACTCTGAATGATTCTCGTGTGATCCCATCCATTACACATGCATGTTCCTAAAGGGCCATATGCTCACGTGGTAGCGGTGCAAATGGTTTAAAAATCCAAACTAGTTCTGCTCCAGTATTTCTGACGATTGGGCATCCTCTGTCATTAGAGGCAAGATCACAGAGTTTCCTGTGGAAGGCAGCCGATAGAAATAAACTTGCAAGAAGAATCAACACTGTGAGCAGGTCCCCCGTTTAAGAAATCCCTGCTCGGTTTCCACAGGCGCTCTGTGAACAGAAGGCGAAGTGGTCGGATTGAAAGAGGAGTCAATAACGAAGGCCTCGAGTCAATTTACGAATGTAAGTTGACTAAGGGAAATTGCAATATAAACAGACGGGATTGTGATATTTTGAGTAACAGGAAATGTTGAATAGACAAAGATAGCGCCTAGAAATCCTAGTTGAAGAGAATTGGAAGAAGACATTTCAAAGTCCAAAACGAGTAGTGATAGATAAAGAATACATGCGGTCAGGACTGTGAAAGGTCATGTCTTAAACCCTGTATATGGTAAAATAAGTAGAGGTGAGCAAAGCATATCCCTTGTTATAAAACGATTAATAATAAGGTAAGGTGATCACAGGGGTTATTAATGTATAATGTATGAGTATTTTAAGTATTATTTGTTGTATGAAGTATTAAGAAATTGACAGAACTGTGAAAAGTTGGACGTAACAGTGTTTAAGTTAAGGTGCAGTCACCGATTGGTGCCAATCAAAAGATAGATAGGCTATTGAACCCAAGAGGATTGAGCGGCGATTGATGGTGCATGCTCATATTTGTTGTTTTAAAATGTTAGAAGGTGGCAATTTGAGTTAAAATAAAAGCTTTATTCAATAATCTGATAATGTAACACTTACCTGATGACCTGCAGGCGCGCCTGGCCTTCTGGCGTCAGGTGCGTGGCTTTCTGATGTCGGGTGCGTGGACCAGACCACTCCTTTCAAACAGTATCACAGTATGGCAAGAATAACCCTGTGTACAGTGCAGTAGGGAGTAGTTTGGAAAGGTTCCCCAGTAATGACTGGATAGCCCGAAGTGTAATCAGGATGAGGACCTATGAGCAAGGCAATGGGGAAATGTATTTGCTGTTCCAACTTCTTCCCCCCCTTCCCCTCCTTTGTACCCTGGATCTGCTGGCTGGCAAGGAGACTGGCTCAACTCTCCATTGTGGCTGTACACCCAAGTGTGCAAGGAAGTCACCAGGTCAGGTTCCGTCACTGGTAGGATGTGGTCCAGTCCAGCTGAGATGCTTCTTGCAGTAGTCTGTTGAGTGTCTATGGCTGTGCTTCATGGTGCGAGGCAGCACATAATATGTCTTTATGGCAGTGCTGCACAGCATGCGTATTGCACAAGTAATGTTCTCTTGTCTCTTATCTTAACTCCAGGTGCCATGCCCAGGCTGTTGGGGCTGATGGGAGGATCTGGTGGAAAGCCCCCAAAGAATGGAGCAACTGCTCTGGAGGGACTGGTGAGCCGGAGGGATGCTGAGCCGCAATGCCAGGTAAGCCGGATTTCACTGGGCTCAAAATGAGGGGGAAGTAGAAAGCAAACGTTCTCCTTATTTGACTGCCTTTCTTGCAAAATCTTGATGTCGTGATGGGTGGAGCTGAAGCAGGATGCTGTAGTATGGTAAGTATTTTCTGCGAGGAAGTCCAGTAAGTATTTGCTGCGAGGAAGTCCAGTAAGTATTTCTGCAAGAAAATCAGGAGGCGCAGTAAACGTTACACTGCTGCTGAGGACAGCAGAACAAATGCTAAGCACAGGGTGTGGCCCAGGGCATGGTTTTATAGGCCTGGATTGTACCCTGTGAGACTAGAGCAGTGGGCCTACTGAGGCAATGGGTTGCCTGGGGGCCATCTTGAATGACAGGTTGAGTTCCAACCTGGTGGCCATCTTGGTAGGGGCTGATTTCCTGATAAACTGCCATTGCCATACGGTGCCTGCACTAGCCAGCAACCCTGACTGTCCAGTCCTTGTCTGTGTTCCTACGCTTCCCCCCACTACAGTCTAGCGGTGTGTGTAGTGTATTCCCGGGGGTCATGACAGTACTTCCCTCCAAAGCCCCCCAAGCAAAGTTATGCCTGTTCCTGGCAGTCCAGGGTAATTACAATGTTAACGGGCCACTAGACGCGAGGCGTGTGCATTCGCAGCCAGTTCCCAGGTCCTGTCTAACACAGTGTACTCCTTCCAATCAATAAGATAATATAATCTCTTCCTCGCTATTTTAGAGTCCAAGATGTCCTACACCTCATACTCGGGTTCGTCCCCTTGAGTCACCACCGGGGAAGGTTTAGTTGTGCAATACTGGGTAACGGGTTGGATAGGCTTTAATAGTGATACATGAAACACTGGATGCACCTTAAAGTAGATGGTAATTCTAGTCTGACGCTAATGGATTGATAAAGGAGATGATTGGATACGGGCCAATGGATTTTGGGCCTTTCAACTGGATTTGTTTAGTAGCCAACCACACCTTGTCCCCTATGTGATAGGTTGGGGCATCTGTTCATTGTTTATCAGCAAACCTCTTGTGTGCCCCTTTTGTGTTCTGAAGCGTTATGGTGGCTTGTTTTAAGGTTTCTCGGATGCTAGCATGCAGAGATGAAATGGCGGGTATTTAGAAATGTGTGGGTGAATCATAGGCGGTGGATCGTGTGTGTCTCACATGTAGAAAGAAGGAGGGTAAATAACCAGTGGAACTGTGAATAATAGTGTTGTTATATGCGTTCCAGCCACCCAGAGAAGGTCAACCCAACTTTTGTCTGTTTGTGTGAACATACAATGTAGATACTGTTCCAGGGTTTGATGGGTTCTTTCGGTCTGGCCGTCGATCTGTGGATGATGGCTGGTAGACAAGCAGATTTCAATTTGGTCAAAGGCACAGCAGTTCTTCTAAAAAAATGGGAGATGAATCGGCTTCCCCAATCAGATACAACCACAGAGGGGAATCCGTGTAGCTTGACTACATTAGCTAGAAATATCTGAGTCAGTGTCCCAGCATTGGGCAATCCCTTTGGAGCAATGAAATGTGCCTTGGTTTGCATGGCAGTATTCGGTAAGAACAAGCGTTTCTAGAGAATGTAAGTCCATTATCCTCTGTTTGTTGCGGGTCCTGAGAGACCCAGGTCTGTATTTAGTCGTGTTTCATTAACTATCTGATCTTATCCTGCAGAGAGTGCAAGGTGGAGGGAACTGCGTTCATGGCCCCTAATAGTTTATCTTCAGGGATAATAGCGACTGGCGTGGGAACAGCGTAAACATCATCCCCATCTGCATCCCAGCCCATGCGAGAGAGGGTGTAGGCTCTCCTGTTCTGTACTCTGGGTCGGAATGTTATCGTAAAATCGTATCCAGTGAAGAACTGAGCCCATCTTAGCTGTCGAGGAGCTTGAACTTTTGCCGTCCTGAGATATTTGCGGTTACTGTGGTCTTTAAGCACTGTGATAGGGTGATGTGCCCAAAGTAGGTGATGCCACTATTCCTTGAAGACTGCTTTGATAGCAAGTAGCTCCTTGTCTGTCACAGCATAATTCAATTCAGCAGGTGCAAACCTTTTAGACCAGAATGCCACTGGATGTAGTTGGTTGGTCTTCGGATCACGTTGGGACAACACTGCCTCCATTGTGATGCTAGAAGCATTGATTTCTACCAAGAAAGGGAGCTTAGAGTGCGGGTGCCAGAGCACCGTGGCAGTGGTGTACTGGTGTTTAAGCTGGGTAAAAGCTTGATCAGCGTCGGTAGTCCAGGCAAACATCTTGTTCTCGCGGAGCAGTGACGTGATCAGGTGTACTATGTCGGAGAAGTCGGAAATGAACCAGTGATAAAAATTGGTGAATCCCAGGAAACTCTGGACTGCCTAAACAGAGGTAGGTGATGGCCATTGGAGAATTGCTTCTTTATGGTTTTCAATTTGTTGCAGAGTTAAGATGAAGCCCAGGAATTCTACTTCAGTAACATTGAAGGCAAATTTCTCCAGCTTAGCATACAATTTATGTTTGCGTAGCTTTTCAAGGACTGCCTTCACGTGTTGTACATGGTCTTTCAGGGAGGTAGAGTAAATCAGAATATTGTCGATGTACACGATGGCACAGAGGTCTAAAGGAGTGCTCTCAGGACGTTGTTCATGAAGAATTGCAATGCTGCCGGTGCGTTACACAAGCCAACGCGCATGACAGAGTACTCAAAAAGACCGAACTTAGTGCGAACCAAACTCGTCTCCAGTTTCTATCTGCACCAGGTGGTATGCCCCCCTAAGGTCCAGCTTGGTATAAATGTTTGCACTCTTCACTTAGTCTAGAGGTAATGGGATCAACGGCAAGGAGTACAGGTTCTTAATCAAGATCTTGTTGAGTCCTCTGTAGTCGATACTGGTCTGGTGGTCTGACTCCTTCTTGGGAACAAAGATGCGGGCGAGGCTGCTGGTTACTTGGAAGGTCATATAAACCCGTTTGCCAGGTATTGGCAAACAGGTTTCATTGAGGAGTGGTGTGCCGCCAATGACCTCTGCCTTAATGCCAGTAAGACAGAGATTCTCCACATTGGAACATCTGCACCCTACTTTCCAGTCTTTCTCTGGCCGGCATCCCTTGGCCCTCTTCCTGCTCCTACTTGCAAGGCTAAGAAACTCAGGGTCATCTTTGAATCTGCACTCTCCTTTTCTCCTCACATCTCCGACCTCTCTAAGAAGCCAAACTACCAACTGCACCTCCTCAGAGCAATTCTTCCTTTCCTCTCCTTCCCCCAGAAGCTAACTGTCTCTTGAGCTCTTGTTCTCTCTAGGGAGGACTACTGCAACAGCTGTTTTCTAAATTTGCCTTCTTCTACTCTCTGTCCTCTGCAGCTCATCCAGAACAGAACTGCGAGACTTGTCCTTGGCCTCAAACCCTGGGATCATATATCTCCAGCCCTGAAATCTCTTCATTGGCTCCAAGTTGCTGCAAGGATTAGATTCAAGACCATTTGCATTGTACACAAGGCTTACTGGGGCCTCGGTTCACAATAGTGTCAACTCTCCCTCCGTAAATACCTTCCTACTCAAGCTCTTCGCTCCTCCACCTCCAACTCCCTTGGGATAAGTCACTTCTCCAAGCAACAAGCTGGGGGGAGATCTCTTTCCTCGGCTGGGGCCTCACTCTGGAACAGCCTCCCTGCCTCTCTGAAACTGGAGGAGAACCATCTCTGGTTCTGGAAGCACCTCAAGAACTTCCTCTTTGCTTCCACCGTCGCTCTTCCTCTCCCCTGCTGATCTGCTCTGCCTCGGCACCTGGTACCTGGTTATCCTCTGTTTTTTATTCGGGCCCATGTCCTTGCCCATCCAGCCACACACCTGCAATGCCTCCTGGCAACCCTGCACTTGGGTCTGTATATGTAACCCTATAGTCCCCCTACATGCACTTATCAGACACCCCCTGTCTGCGCCTTAACCCTGCACTTGCCACCTCGCTGGCTGCACTACCAGTTGTTGTTGTTTATCCCATGCTCAGCACTTTTCACTTCTCCCCTCTTCATTGTACTTTCTCCCTTCCCTCTCCCCTGCACTTGGCATTCTCAATGTCACTGGGCCATGTAAGATCGTTGTTTTTGTCCCACCTTGTTCCCCTCCCTTGCCTCATCATGCTCTTAAACACTTGTGTATGAGCGTGATACAAATAAAATATCATATCCTATCATTGATCGAGATAACTACGGAGATGCTGATTTTCTTTCTCAGTGCGTAGATACGACTCCATGGCACCTGGGAGTTCGGGATCTAGTCTATTTGGCAGTCGTAGGGTTGGTGAGGAGGCAAGGTGTTGGCTTTCTCCTTCTGGAAGACGTCTTTGTACGCCTCATATTCGGAGGGCAACCTTCCTGTGATGCCCAAAACCGAGCCGTGGTTCTTGGTTGTGTTACTGCAGCTGGTGAGTGGGTAACAGTAGGTGTGTCCGGATAAAAAGTTCAAAAGCAGTTTGCGGAGAAGGCCCATGTTGGTGTCCACCAATTCATTATTGAATTGTAGCACTCCAACTAGGGCATACCTAGGATGAGCTGGAACTGGGGTTCATTGATCAAATTACATACAATACATTCCTGGTGACCATCTTGATAGAGCAGCATGACCTCCCCCATACACTGGGTCACTGGTGCAAATGATAGTTGCGTTTCATTGACGGAGACATTGTTATCTGTTTTCTTTCTCCGCTGCAAGGGGACACCTATCCGTTGGACCATAGTGAAAACCATGTGGTTCCCCACAGCTCCACAATCCACATATGCCTCAAGGGTATGCATCTTCCGTGTCTGTCTGGGGCGGAGGAAGATAACTGATATTGTGAGATGTGAGACCGTTGATGCCTTCTCCTTACTCGACAAGCCGACCTCTATTCTTGCAGAGCATGGTAGTTTTCCGAGGGTTGGCCGCGACAGCCACTGCGTCAACTGCCCCCAGAGGTTTCTGAGGTAGCTTGCTCAGAAAATCTCTCAGGAAATGTCCCGCTTTGCCACAATACAGGCATAGGTGTTGTTGCTTCATCTCTCCCTTTCCTCCTCAGTCAACGGTCCCCTGGCACTCCACAATTGCATGCACTCTGGGGGGAACTCCGCAGGAAGGGAAGTGTTTTCTTTCAGGTGTATGTACAGGGGATATCCCTCTGAACGGGACCAATCAGTTCTTCGTACTTACAAACGATTATCCAGCTGGACCACTAAATCGATATATTCAGAACAATGCTCGGGGGGATTTACCACTTGTCCCAAGACATCCATGAGTTCACTACGGAGGCCCCGATTAAACAGTGTAGTTCCTTTCTCTGCTGGCCAATTAGCTTTAGCCGATTGAAAGTGGTGATGTACACCAGGAGGTCTTGTGAACCCTGACGAAGGGTCAGCAGCTCACCATCTAGGGTTTGTCCTTGTGTTCTGCGAGCAACAAGTTTGTCTAATTTTTGCTGAAAGTCTGGGTAATTGTGTAAAATTGGGTCATCCCGGTTCATTAACGGAACCCACTAACTGGCCAGATGCCCACCTAAATATGACAGGACAAAGGCAATCTTGTTTTGGTCACTTGGGAATGCCCCAGGTCGACACAGGAAATTAAGCCGGCACTGGTTCATGAAAACTGCATATTTCTGTGGGTCCCCCAAAAAGCGTTGCAGAGGAGCTAAGGGGACTGAGGCAGGAGTGGTTACATGTATATGTGCAGGTGATCCTGCAGCGCCATCTGAGGGTCCAGGTAGGGGAACCTGACCTGCTTGGGTCTGATGTAGGTGTTTTGCTAACTCCTAGGTCTGCTCCCGGTTCACCACTAATTCTTTCTTCATGGTATTGGTCTCAGAGCAGGCAATGTCTACCTCTGCCCAGAGTTCCCCTAGTATGGCAGCTAACTGGTCTACCTCAGACACCATCACACTCGGGCAGGGCTTATGCACATGTGCTTAGCATGCTGTAAAGCTTACCTGATGGCCTGCAGGAGCACCTGGCCTTCTGGTGTCGGGTGACTGGCTTTCTGGTGTCGGTGCATGGTCCAGACCACTCCTTCCCCACAGTGTCACAGTATGGCAAGAACAACCCTGCATACAGTGCAGTAGGGAGTGGGTTGGAAAGGTTCCCCAGCAATGACTGGATAGGCCAAGGTGTAATCGGGGTGAGGACCTATGGGCAAGACAATGGGGAAGATTATTAGCTATTCCAACCTCTCCCCCCCTCTTTCCCTCCTTTGTACCCTGGATCCGCTGGCTGGCAAGGAGACTGGCTCAACTCTCTATTGTGGTTGTGAACCCAAGTGTACAAGGAAGGCTCCAGGTCCAGTTCTGCCACTGGCAGTATGTGGTCCAGTCCAGCTGCGACACACGTCATGCTTCTTGCAATAGTCTGTTGAGTGTCTATGGCTGCACTGTGTGGTGCAAGGCAGCGCGGAATATGTCTTCATGGCTGCGCGGCACGGTGCGCGTATTGCACAAGTAATGTTCTCTTGTCTCTTGTCTTTCCTGCAGGTGCCGTGCCCTGGCTGTTGGGGCTGATGGGAGGATCTGGTGGAAAGCCCCCGAAGAATGGAGCAACTGCACCGGAGGGACTGCTGATTTCCTGATATGCTGCCATTGCCATAAGGGGCCTGCGCCAGCCAACAACCCTGACTGGCCATTCCTTGCCCGTGTTCCTACACTTCCGGTATTGTACGAAATTACTGATTATAAAAGTCCGACCCCACCAAAAGACCTAAAACACACACCATGAAAAGCTCTAACTACCAAAAGTTTGAACTTTCCGTGGTATGTGTTTAGGTGGTTCGGTGGGGTCGGACTTTGGGCTGGGGGGTGTCCCCAGCAAACCCTGCTCACTACAGCCCCCGCCAAAAAAAAAAAAGCCAGGGGCTGCGGGGGTGTCCCCCTCAATACCCTGCTCACTAAGCTATACAGTATAGTGAGCGGGGTGTGGCGGGGGACACCCCCGCAGCACACCCTAGAAGAAAAAAAACATGGGCTGCGGGGGTGTCCCCCGCAACATCCCGCTCACTATACTTACAGTATAGTGAGCGAGGGTTGCGGGGGAAACCCCTGCAGCTGCCCGGAAAACAAAGAAAAGAAGAAAAAAGAGAAGGACCCTGTGGCGCCGGTTCCTGATCACGGAAGTGAAAGGGAACTGGCGCTGCAGGGACTCAGCGCATCTTCAAAGGTAAGTAGGGTGAGGGTATGTTGGAGGTGTGTGTTAGGGGTGTGGGTGGGGGGTGTGTTGTGGGTGTGGGTGAGGGTGTGGGTTTGTAGGATCTGCGTGAATGTATGTTCACATGAGAAATTTACGAATCTTTTGTGGTTCGTACATTTCTCATGCAGCCTTTTCCGTAATGGAAAATTCACGCAGATCACGCTTCCCCCCACTGCAGCCTAGTGGTGTGTGTAGTGCATTCCTGGGGGTCATGACAGGTAGGCATCAACATTCAATTGAGACTTGTTATTATAGAGGACACTCCTCTCATGCACCTTTTTATGACCCTGCAAAAACATGCACCCAAGCTCAAACAGTACAGTGCAGAATGGGTAAATGGCGCCGCGGATAAAATGTTCATGCCATGGCCACAAGGGGGCTCATTGTCAAAAGCGGTATTGCAACACATGACCACATACATGCATCACACACGTGCACGCTGCATACACAGGAAAGAAATTTGAGAAAAAAACAGGCAGAACTATGGAAGATGTACCAAGAGGAAAAAGAAGACCCAGTTGAGCCTTTAGATCCTCTTACCTTGCCCAAAAGTAAAAATGTAAATCTAGAAGAGGTAGGAGTTTATCCTTTAAAAGAGTTAAAGGCAGCTTCAGGGTATAACCCAACATATGAACCCCCGCTTACAGTAGTGACGATAGTTCAGAAGAGAGTAAAAGAAAGGAAGACACTTGTAAGTTTATAGGAGATAAGGAAGAAAGAAGTGACAAGTTGAATTTATCAACAGACATAGATCGAGAAATCAAGCAATGGAAGGAAGAAAAAGACGCGGCTGATGTAACACTCATACAGAACGAATGGATGGGAGGACAGAAACTACTCAAGTTAAATGGGAATAGCATCGAGGAAGTTAGGTAGAGAGAGGAGAAGGATGAGCAAGAAAGGAAGCACAGAGAACGAGAAAAGAGATTGAGGGAGGATGAACAAGGAAGGAAGAGCAGGGAGCGACAGGAACAGATATACAGGGAGGAACAAGAGAAAGATGAAAAATGGGTAGAGGAACAAAGGAAGTATGACAATAGACAAAAGACGATGGAAGAAAGGGACAGGAAGGAAAGAAAGAGAGGAGGAAGAAGCACAAAGATTAAAGGACAAAAGGGTACAGAGAAGAAGTGATAGAATGGGAGAGATTCTCTCAATAAAGGAAGTAACGCCAGCAGCACCTAGAGCAGCGCTAGAAGAAGAAAGATATGATGCGGAAGGCATTGGAGAAAGGATCGACAAGGCCTATCAACAATTAAGACAAGATAGCGAGTATGGGACGCAAGGGAGCAGTAACTGATCCCCGATAACCTGACCACGAATTGAAGAAGAAAAAAATATGCCCATTAGTGAACAGTGTTGTCCTTAATCAGACTAGATTTAGAATAAGAAAAGGATGATAGTCACACTAGTTGGGGTATAGAAATATCAGACGAGGAAAGAGGGTCAGTTCATGAGGCAGAAGGAGAGGAAGCGTTTGCCCCCAGGAAACTGACAGGTGGATAAGGAAGTCAGATAGTCAGACCTGGAACATCCTAAAGAAATAACACCAGATCCCATAGAATATCCTGAGCATCCCAGAGGACGATCATATCCTGAGAAGGTAGAGTCTGCACCATTTCTAAGCAGGCTACGGTCACTACCAGCATGAAGGTGAATAGGGAGGATTACCCCCGCCGTAGATAGACTAATACTGGGATCCGACTATGGGATGGGGTTCACACAGTTCCCCTTGCGAGAAGGGGGAGCAAGACCACAATACATCCCATGGCCGCAGATGGATAAGGATAATTTAAAATGCAAGCTCCGTAGTTTGACTTCAGGGGCTGGGAAATGTATCTATGAATTAGAGAAGGTGACAGGGGCAAACACGCTGGCCATAGAGACATAAAGGGTCTCCTGGCAGCCATTCCTGGGGAGAGGGGGTAGAAATAGGAGGAGAGCGGGGTACTCAAGTATGACTGCGCAAAACACAGTGCATGACGGAATGCCATTTAATAATTGTAGGGCAGATGTTTGGAGGGCTCTCCGGGTACAGTATCCTGAAACATCAGACATGGGTGCAATTATGATACGAAAAATGAAGGAAGATGAAAACCCCATTGCTTACATCCAGGACATTCAGGAGAAATGGCAGCTTGAAACCTGTGAGCCATGGGAAAAGACAGTGGCACTATTTTATCCACTGTCTTTTCCCATGGCTCGCAGGTTTCAAGCTGCCATTTCTCCTGAATATCCTGGATGTAAGCAATGGGGTTTTCATCTTCCTTCATTTTTCGTATCATAATTGCACCCATGTCTGATGTGTCAGGATACTGTACCCGGAGAGCCCTCCAAACATCTGCCCTACAATTATTAAATGCCATCTAAGATGGTAAGGCATTCGATGCTTTGACATTCAATGC
Source organism: Ambystoma mexicanum (assembly GCF_040938575.1). Lineage (NCBI taxonomy): Eukaryota > Metazoa > Chordata > Amphibia > Caudata > Ambystomatidae > Ambystoma > Ambystoma mexicanum. Next base: position 1,398,114,935 of record NC_090924.1, read on the forward strand.
TTTGACTAGATACCAAAGCTGTTGACTGAGATACAGTTGACAATAGTACATCACTGTCGGTTATTACAAGAGAAGAATAAAAAGAAGGATGCAAATAGAAAAATGGAGGAAGCCAAATTAGTTTGGAAAAGATTGGCAAAATGTGCCATGGAAGTGGTGGTGGTCACAAGTGGAGAAGTACTGGGAATGCAGGAAGCAATAGGTACATTGCAGGCAAATAATTCAGGCACAATGGATCAAGGTGGGTATGGGTTTACGCCACAAAGGCAAAGGTATTGATTTTAGGGGAAGAGTAGGCGGATTTCAAAATAACCAATGTGGTTTTAAAAACACTGAGAATAAGAATCATAATGCTCACTGCGGATATAACCAAGGAGGGTTTGCCAGAAGGCCACCCCCAGTGTGTTGGACTTGCGGAATTACGGGGCATATTGCACGCGTGCAGAAGCCAAGGGAATATACAAAATAGACAGTTCTCAAGAGGTGGGTCAGCTTATCCACCACCATATAGCACACAAAAGAAAGAGGGTTTTGCTCAGGATCACACATCCTATCAGGCAAGGGCACCGCAAATACTGCAAGCACAACAGCAGGGACAATCACAAATGCACCCGCCCAAGGGAATTTGCAACAAGCACCTATGCAGACACAACAATATACAAATACAGGACAAGGATTGACTCCTAGAGTATGAGGCGTCTCTGTGGTAGGAAGAAATCCTTTCACGGGGACAAGGATGAGCTTGTAACCTCAATAGGACAGCTCACAGGGTGACTTGATGTGCTCAGTACTATCTGTGACACCAGACCCCCAAGAGGAACCAAAGCTTGATCTGACGAAAGGGGGAAAATCATTTTCTTTTCTTGTAGACACTGGGGCAACTCCCTCGTGTACATGGGAGGGAAAATACCCAATTTCAGGTATTGCCATGAATGCTCAAGGGTTCTCTGGAGCTACAAATCGAGTTCCTTTTACTGACAAATTACTGGTCTCTATAGGGAATGTGGCATGTTCGTTCTTTTGTTATATTCACGACAGACACCAGATAACATTTTAGGAAGAGATTTGATGACAAAACTTAACATAATGATTTCATTTACTGATTAAGGAATAGTGTACACTATTTAAATGTAGGAGAGTACATACTGATGTTCACAGGGCAAGTAGCTCTGTGAGGCATCTCGGTAGATCCAGAAGTCTTTTTATATGGAGTAAGCACAAATACCTACGGATGAGGAAGATGGACAAACTATCCCTGTAGAGTTTGAAGCTGCTATAGTTTGAGGTGAGATAGAAATGCTTGAAGGGGTGGATGACGAAGGTAGATCATGGAGAACAGTGATGGCCCTTGAAGTGCGGTACAGATTGACTGACATAACAGATGAAGATATGTTCAGAGACAAACATATACATGACAAAGTGGTGTTCTTTATGAGCATTACATACTGGATAAGGATTGAGAAGAGAGAAATCCCACAGCAAATGGCGATAGTGCGGCAACGAACAGCATTTTTTCAGGAAGTTCTAGAAAAGGTACCTAGTTTCCTATGGACCACTGGCCCCAATGACGTAGGTTTATTGAAGGAAATACGGGAGGTTAAAAGAAAACTTAAACCAGGAGCAATTTTACCCAGAACAAAACAGTACCCCATGTCCTGAGAAGCTACAGAAGAGTCCAAACTATTCCAGCACTGATGAATCAGGGGATCCTGGTACCATTAGAGTCATTGTACAACACCGCTGTGTATCTGATTAAAATATCTAAAGGGGGAAGTGGAGAATTATACAGGATTTGCGACCTCTTAACCAGATTGTAGAGGCAGAGTTTCCTTTAGTTCCTAATCCTGGAACATGATTGTGCAGCATCCCAACTGAGGCTCAGTTTTTCACAGTGATCAATTTGAAAAATATGTTTTTTGATCCTCGATTGCTGCATAAAGACTCACAAGACCTGACTTGCTTTACGTTTAAACAAAAAAGACTAAAATATATTTGTTTGCCCCAAGGGTATTGGGAGTCCCCATTGATCTTTAACAGGGTCCTACAGATGGATATAAGTAATATCAATCTTAAAAGTGCAGTGATACAGTACGTAGATGCCATATTTATTTGCAGTACAGCAGAGGATGAGTGTAGGCAAGACTCTGTCCTACTAATGACTATTTTAGCAGGCAAAGGATATAAGGTGGAAAGGGAGTATTGCCAGGAAGAGATGTTGTACATAGGCCAGTTAATTTCACATGAAAGGAAGAAAGTGACACCTAAAAGGGCTGAGGCAATTATGGAAACACCGAAACCAAACACAGTGTGACTGATGCAACAATACTTGGGCTTGTGCAATTACTGCAGAGCCTGGATGTTTGATTACAGCACATATACCAAACGACGTTTGCAAGTGTTAAAGAAAGCACCAGTTGCTAAGGAAAAGATGAATGGAGTGAAGAAATGGAGGAAAGATTTGAGGAGTTGAAAACAGCAATTTGTACAGCTCCAGTTTTAGGGATTCCAATTATGCCATGGAATTTTATTTATTTTCACACACAATGGGGCAGTAATGACAGCAGTGCTTACACAAAGGACAACGTTGGGTTACAAACCTTTGGCATATTAAAGCGGGATCTTAGACCCAGTTATGAGAGGACATTTCCCTTGCGAACAATCTTTGGCGGATGTCGCATTTGCAATTGAGAAGTCCACAAGTATTGTCATGGGCTGGTCTATGATTCTTACATGGAGCATGCCTTATTTGCCATTTTAGAGTAACCCAAGGGTGTGTTAACATCCCAAAGAACTTCCACTTATGAAGTAATGATTTCCATCCAGCAATTCAAATTGTAAGATGTAAGATAGTGTAAGATAATGAATCCTGCTACGTTTGTGGCTGAACTTGTAGAAGAAGGTGATCATGTGCACGACTGTGCAAATAATGTTGAATTCTATGATGATATACCCTGTGTGAAGGAAAATGCTTTGGCAGGAGGGGAGATTCTTCATCGACGGTTTATTGACGGTTCTTTGAAAATTGATCAGACTAGTGGGGAAAGGCATACAGGCTCTGCAGTAGTAAGATGCAGATTAAATGGTGAATTTGAGGTAGGGGCAAGTGCAAGATTACAGTCTCACTTTTCAGCGCAAGCATCAGAATTAGTGGTGATTATTGTCGCACTCGAGAAACATGAAGGACCGGAAGTGACGGTGTACAGTGACTCTGCCTATGTGACGTCAACTGTACACGCAGGGCTGTAACATTGGAAGACGAGGGGCTATCTCCAGTACAACATGCGTCCTTATTGGACAGACTCATCAAGGCACTACAACTCCCAGTGCCCATAGTAGACGTAAAATGTGCAGCCCATACTAAACTAACAGACTTTATATATCGAAGCCACAGACATAGAAGCCAAAAGAGTTGCATATTCCCCAGATATTTCATGTTTAGATACTAAAGATATTAAGAAAGTTTAACTAGAGCCATGTTAGTACAAGAATGCTTTAATATGCTGTCAATTACACAACTACTAGAGATTCAGGGGAGAGCCCAACAGAAAGAGCAAGAGCTATGGAAACCAAGGGGATGTTATTTATCCCCCACTGAAACATTATGGTGACTGGAAAGCACAGGAAAACCAGTAATGCTGACAGCATTATTGATAGTCGCACTTCAGCAACTACAATACCCTGGGCATGTAACCAGAGAAAATCTTGCTGCCACAATAGCAGAAGACTGGTTTGTTCCCAATTTGTTGGAACATGCTGCACAGTTCATGGTGAACTGCATCATGTGTCAAAGGTTTACTGCTGGGCATACACTAAGAACAACTACAGGAGTAATACATCAACCGAATGGGCCATTTTAGCATTTACATATTGACTATGTCGGTATGCTGCAGACATGTAATGGCTACAAGTATATATTAGTGGTGGTGAGTCCCTTCTCCAGGTGGATCAAAGCCGGTCCATGTGCACACCCTGATGCCACTTGTGCAGAAAACTATTTAGTATGCAAAGTTTTCCCAAGATGGAGTGTGAGCGAAGTATTAAGATCTGATAATGGGCTGCATTTGTCAATGAGTTATTTGAACCGATAGGGCTTCTATTAAGTATAAAACACAAATATTCTGCTTATCACCTGCAAGCAAAGGGAATAAGTGAGAGGCTCAATGGCCTCCTCAAGGAACGCATTGCCAAGATAAAATTCACTTTAAAGAAGGGATGGCTGTATTGCCTACCCCTAGCCTTATATGCTGTTGGGAATCAGCCAGGCTGTGACCACCACCTCACCCCGCATGAATTAGTGACGGGGCATCATATGAGAATGCCTCTTATACCTCCATCTAGGGTCATGAGTGATGCTCAGATTAGAGTAAAGACTTTAGGTGATGAGATTCACGATTATTTGACATGTATGACTACTAGTATTTCTTTAATTTCAGATCAAGTCAAGCATCAGGGGAGAGCTCTAAGAGCACGGAAGTGGATGATCCAGTGACCAATTCAAATGAACTATTGCCACCACCAAAGTTATATGTTGTGTACCTAATACTAATAAAAAAAAACTTTACCAGAAGGTGGCATGAACCTAGGTTCAATGGCCCCTTTATAGTTGAGGAAGTTTCCCCTTCTGCAGTTAAGGTATCGGGAAGACAAGCTTGGCTGCATGTGAGTGATGTGAAGGTTTACAAAGGCATACACCCTACAATGGTTGCTGACCGGGAGGATAGCTCAGCGGCAGCGTGCGCGTCTTGGAAGCAAGACGACACGAAGCAGCAACAGGTTCGATCCCCGGGTCCGCGCTTAGAAACCTCCGGGTGTTTAAGCGCGTTATAAATACATAACTAAGACAAAAAAAAAAAACACAATTACGCAACTAAGAAAAACAAACAATTCCTGTAACAGCGCCTCGATGCCTGCGGGCTGTGTGAGCGCTTTATAAATGTAAATAAATAAAATAAAATAAAATAAATAAAGACAAGAAGAAGAATTTCTACATGTGCAGACTCGATCGATGACCAAGAGGAAGGACGATAAAGCTGCAAGTGTTTGGCACATGTTTTTATGGAATTCAATAGAACCTCCTTTTATATTTTAGCAGGAAGTGCAAAGACTTGCAGAAGAATTCCAGGGCTTTAATAAACTTTTAGAAATATATTGAGGAAACATAAAATACATCATTATTATGTCTAAAGATCAGTTTTTTATTAGAAATTGGAAAAAAGCTCAATATCCAGATTCATTTCGTGGAGGTTATCTGTTTTAATTAATAAGATACATGAGACCTGTTGGCAATAATCCAAACAGTCTCATGGTTGCTATTTGTGTGTTCTCACTTCATTCCTACCTTGTCCTTGTTAGGAGAGATGTTGATATTCACACCTTTTTACATGATCCAGGGATAAGGAGAATATTGACAGTGCAAATTGTACAATTACAGAGGCAAAATTGAATGCTTGCAGTAAAAAAAAGAAAAAAAAAGATTCCAGAAGAGGGCATTGTGGTTATACAGAGATCATTAGCTCAGCATATGTTTGGATGGCACAATAAATGGTTCTGCATATGTGTATGCGTAATATACATATGCATATGTATTCTCTTTATCTTTCTGTATCTCACACTTTTGAAAAGTTATTTTCCTACTTTAAAATTGAAAACAGATCGTCTATGATTCTTCCCACTGCAGGTACAAATGCTGATGATGTTGTTAATCGCTATGAGCATGGTAAAAGACATGAGAGATGTCAGTGGATACATACTTACCTTTACAACGCAGCTCACCTGGGGAATAAGCTGTGGTATCAGCACATGTAAAAGGTGGGGGGAAGGGCATCTGATGAGAATTGCTATGTCTGCTCTCTCATCCCCTGTGCCATGAATACTGTCAAAGCTTTAATGTCAAAAGAAATGCCAGCACAGGATGCAAAATGCCTCAGTCATCTAGCAGCATGTACTACTAGAGGATAGCTCCAAGGGAGCAGTACTATAACTGGGGGGTTGTCCTACCCTCTATGATTAAAAAACATGCAAAACCATTTAAATGCAAACTGGTTTTAAACCCTTTTGGAAGCCCATGCTCATGGGGCAACCATCGTTAGAAACAAACACTCGCTGCTAGTGGACACGTCTCTTAATTTTTGATACTATCAGCTTTTTATTTTTAATTCACTGATACTCTTTCTTTTGCAAGATATTTAAGTATTTTTATCTGCATAACAATTCATAATAACCATTGTACTGAACAAACACATGATTATATCTAAAATTCAGTGAAAAATTGTTCATAGGTGTCCAAGGCGTAAACAGAACACTAGTACATTTAACAAACAACTTCCTAGTAGGTGAAAGATACCATGTAGTTATGTACATGAAACACAGAATGTGAGTACAGTTAGAGGAGACGTTGATTGTAGGTCTCCTATGCCCGGCTACAGTCTGACCTCATATTTGGTCTACGTCTGGATAAAATGTTAGAGGTATAGGTGCAGCACTAGAAAAAGCCCATGGACATCTGGGTCTGTGTGCTGCTGACGTTTCGGCTGTAAGGATGTAAGCCTTCTTCTAGGGCCAAAAAAGTCAGGGAACTCTGTGTTTGGAAAACAGAAATGAAGAGATACAGGAGAACTAGGTTAAAAAAGTAGCAAAGTGCTTGGGTGGGTCAAAAGGTAATACCAAGTACAATGGACAAGTCCTATGTAGTACCAGAAATAAACTCCACTCACCACTGCTCGTGCTGGCAGTAGGAGTGGATGAACAAGGGAGCAGTATGACATTGCGATGGAGATCAAGACAATAATTTGAATATCAGGATGATTATATCAAAATAACACAAATGGAGAAGGAACCTGGATGTACCCCGCTGCAGGCCAGGATGAGGTGCTTTCAAAGCAAGGGAAATAATTATGTCGGGCACAATAAGGGGTGTAAAAATACTATGGACATTCCAGGAATGAGGAGAGGGGGGCCTGTCCTAATGGATTGGTATTCGGCCTGTGGATCCAGAGCATATATGAATTTACCCAGGAATTGGGGGGGGAGTGTGCTCTCTTGTTTACATCCATGTTCCAGTATAGGTGATCCCACAAAGTGACCTTAAGATTGAAGAGTTCCCAAAAGTAGATGATCAGCTGAGAAGAAGAAGATCAATAGAACCCTGGCAAAGAAAGAGATTGAATTACTTCTCAGCAAAATCAAAAAAGCTTTTGACAATATTCCCGATGAGCACAAATTGTTCAATAAAACTGCAGTGTTGTTCACATCCATGTTCATGCCTGGGGTTCAGACTCCTGTAAACACCAGATAGTTACAAATCACCAGATGGCAGCTGCTCTGGACAATCAATGCCGCCATAAAGGAATTTAACCAGATGAAAGAAGAATTGAGGGCCATAAGGCTGATGACCCTCCAGAATAGGTACGTCCTCAACATGATCACAGCTATGGGAGGAGGTGTCTGCGCCAAGATAGGGCCATCTTGTTGCACATTCAAACCATCTCATAATGGAGAGAACGGGACATTGACAGAGGCCATATCGATGCTGACAGATTTGCACATAAAAATGGTGGACGAGACATCAGCCATTGAAGATGACAGTTGGTTCACCTTCCTGTTCTCATGTATTCCATATTGGATGGCAAAGCTGTTCAAGTTCCTTCGAGCAATATTGGTGATAATCATATTTGGATTATATTTGATAAGGATAATAATTGCACAATGTAAGCCAACTGCCAGAATCAAAGTAGCTGACTGATGAAGCCGTCAGGGATTACATAAAGGGCAGCATTGTAGAACATGAGGGAACAAAGTTCTGGTATCCAAAGGATCCTAAGAAATACGTGAGATGATGGGTCTACTCTACCTCAAATGGACAATGTAACTACATGACCTTGAGTGTGGACAAACACATCAAAACAGCAGGCATCCTGAGGGGGGTGATGAAGGTATGGACACCAAAGAGACATTTCTTCAAAAGAAAATACAAAGACACCGAGAGAATCGAGGAGGTGGTTGAGGACTCAACCAGAAGGGGGACTGTAGAGGAGCAGCTGTGTGCATCTGCAGGAGAACCCACCCCTCTACCTCCCGTGTATTGGAGACATGAAATTGTGCCGTGCCAAACACCAGCTATAATACCAATACTGCAATGAGTGTTTGAAAGAAGATATCCATTGAGACAATCCTACTGAAGGAGTGTGAAAAGAAGCTAACCAATGAATTAATGACGTCATAGGAAGGGTGCACGACGTCTCGAGATACTGGCTAAATATGATGTATAGATCCTGAAGAAACGAATGGTGAAGTACAGAATTGAGTGAGTTTCCCAAAATAGAAAAGGAAGATTACACGTGCACGAAGTGCTGCAGAAAAACAACTGTTCAATAAATGTACAGTTGCTGAAATGCAAGATAGATTAAGTCATCATAGAAGCTGGCTATGAGTAGTGAATAGAATGCAGGCAAAGCTGCCATTGTATAGAAACTGGACATTGTTATCATGAATTCAATAGGCCAGAAACCATGAAGCTGGAATAGAAAACTGAGTTGCAGCAAGAATAGTAGGCTTGTGAAGCTGAAAGGCAAGGCTGCCTGGCCTATAGTCAAGATTCAAGAAGCAAGGTCAGCTCTCTGCTCTGAAGAAGAACACGTATTCAGAGAATGAACCTTCTCACATTAAGGTGCAAAGTTAGAACACAAAGGATGCCAAACTTGAATTCATTTAGAGCAGTTGAAAGCTGCAAAATGGACCAAATTGTCATGTGAGCCAAGGATGAAAATAGAGCTTGAACTTGAAGTCCCAGACACTATAGTGAGTTCCCTCACTCCTGTGCATTCTCAAAGACAAGGATATTCTGCAAGGCCAAGTACAAAGACAATGTCATGGCAGAAGGCATGGGCGATGAGAGATGTTGGGCTAATTGGGTGGTGAGGTAGCTTCATGTCCTACCTCCCTGCACCTGGGTCTTGGCTTATGTGCTGCTAAATGAACCAAATGTTCCAGATGTGGCACAAGTGTGCCAACCAATTATATTAGTCCATATAATGAAGAACTTTATAGTTTGAAGACCAATGAGAAACTGTGTATCTAATGTTTCTGAAATTATATGTTTTTAGAGGTAGGCATAAATTGTCCACCTGATAATGGGCAACCAATAACAATCCTATCTCCTATTTCAAAGTATACTTAGATGTCTCCCTTAACCATTCCCGACCCCCAATAGGTTTTTTCACGATTGCCACGTAGTATGATGTTACTCTGACGTATTTTTCATATAAAAAACATATTTTGTGTAGCGATCATTGAGAGAACGAGCGTACGTCCGTTGATGTTCGTTGTAACCTACCTGTTTTAGATTATTGTTAATAAAACAGTACTTTGCCATCTTCCTGAGTTGGTGCGGTTATTTGGACTCAGAATTATTCTGGTGTGATCCCATCAATTACATATGGATGTTCCTAAATGGCCATATGCTCACCTTCAAATGTTGGTGGAGGTGCTAACTTCAGAGATTGTTGGGGAGGGGCAAACTTACTTGTGTAGGGTATCTAACTTCTTTACGCATTCTAATGAGACTATTCTGGTGAAGCTTCAATGTTACAAGTAGTTGCCTCTCTCCTTCATGTCTGAAATCACACACACAGGACTGCTGTGAGAATGAGCAGTCTCCTACACCCGTGTATTATTTCCAATCACTCCCCTGGCATGCAATTACTAACCCCACATCACGATTTCAATTGCCTAAACAAGTATGCATATGAATGCAGGTGCCAGCAATGGAATGCTTTATGTAACCAAGGTTTCCTTTTTAGACCTATTACACTACTCACTGGGTAACAGAGTATTTTAAGAGGGATTATTTGTGGTGGGCCAACTTCTTCGGCCTGGCAATCTAATACCTTCCATCTGTCAGTATCACGTGTGTGAAATGTTTCGGAGGAATCAAAACCCCACCTCCGTGGTTGTGCATAGGTTTGTTGTTTACACACAAAAACTGCACCACAAGTTTTTAGTTTCACATTTTTGATTTAAAATTCTCAAAGTGTATCAAATCTCCCTAGGGAGAGCCTTTTTATGATGACATGTGTTTCGGCTCCTCAAGAGCCTTTCTCAAATCAGGGCGTATAACTCATTCACATGTATAGATGTTCATTCGTTAATAAATACAGTCTTGAAACACTGAGGTCCCGAGTTAGAATAGCGCCTCAAAAGTCCTTATTTTAAATTCCGCGCGTCGGCTTCAGAGTCCTCACTGGGTACCCACACACAAAGCACTTCAAGTGATCAGACCTCGGGTACATACCCCCAAAACTGCACCCGCCTATTTTACCTTCAGTCCTGTTGGCGTTACAATGCATTTAAATTTCATACAAAGCTTAAATTAGAATGCAAAACCACACTTTTTTGAATAAAAAACAGTTTGCAAGTGAGTTTAAGTAGAGTCGGAGCTGCATCCTATGCCAAGAAAGTTGTTTATTCGTGTTAATAGTGCTGCATTCAGAAGGACTCTTATCCAGTGACAGGAAGCACGGCACCCACTGATTACTGCAGCTCACAGGGATAGCAAATCTCTCTGTTTACAAGGGAGTGCTGTGTGTCTGGTGTGAGTTAGCAGAACTTGTGCACTCCTTACCAGTGGCGCCACGCCATCGAGCAGACCGGGTACAGAAGTTAAACGCGCCTGAGATTTGCTATTAGCAAAGGCCCTGCATGGAGGCCCTGTCCCTCAGCTCACATTTCGGGGTGTGGGACGGGGGCTGGAGACCGGTTACCTCAATGGAGTTGGCTACCTGTCCATCACGTAAACCGGGGGCTTCTGGTCGAGGGTGCATGCATTATTGTGGAGATAACGATAAGGTTCATAGCCGCCTATTAGCACGAGACGGCGAGCCTGCAGTCAGCCACTTGCTTACAAAGAAGGATTCATTGCTACTCGGCAGGGAGCTGAAACACTGAAGGCCTGCAGAGTAGCAAGGAATCCTTACTTGGAAGAAAGTGGCTGACTTGGAGGAACCAGTGTGGCAAGGCAACGAGGGGACACTTCTGTTTTCCCCCAATGGAAATGACAATTGGATGGCTCAGCCAACTCAGCTTGTAAGACAGCATATGAAGGAATATATTGCTGTGTTATTAGACAGCTGACTGGCAATATTGGGGCAGTTGCTGGTGGGGCCTGGGTATGCCCAAAGAACAGAGGTTCCTCGTTAAAGTCCTTGTGCAAACCTGGTGCGAGTACACGTTGAAGTGTGGGTAAGCATTGTGCTCCTTTCGCAAATCAGCTCCGTTTTCGTTCACTTAGCAGAGGATGCAACTTTGACAGTAAGTACAACTTTTATGAATGCAGCGCCCCAATGCCCGCACATGTTGGGCTTCTACATGCGGACCCCCAGTTACCGGTGCGACACGACAGTGGAATTAACAAGGTGCTCCAAACTTTTTTCCATGCGGATCACAGCATAAGCATGCTGCTATGGAACGAGTGGCGCCTAGCGAAGAGCACACAGTTGTTTCTCTTTATTACATTAGAGCATGGGGCTGGGTGAATGTGTCAGCAAGGCGTGGTCTTTATGCAGCTGTGCGGATCATGGCTTTAGACCTCTGCTAACCTGCATTCTTGCTAACCTGTTCGAGCCAAGTTAATGAAACTCTGGCACATTTTTCAGAGGAGTTTTGTGATAAAAGAGTGCATCTGACATCATTCACAAATGACTAAGGGGCCGACTGTTGATCCGGGAAGACCTGCTGGCTCGGAGTCTCATTTATCGCCAGTATGGCCAGACCGTTGAAATAAATACCACTAATGCGACAGGTTTCAGTGCACGTAGTATATCTTTTTTGTGGCGGTTCTCAAAGTGAACTAAACTCAAAGCCACTCATGCTGTGATTCCCCTTTTTGGGTCAGGTAGAAGAATTTGGCGTTTTCAACTCATCAGCAGGTTGTGCTTGAGGTCATCAGTTTGGCTCTTATCCCACCTGACCCCGTCGTGGGTAGCACTCTACTTCAGTGGTAGAGCATCATGGTCTTAGGTGTGCTTAAACTTTTGAGCGGCCTCTCCTACGGCTCAGAAGGCTGGTACTTAAAATGATTGCCTTACTGGCCTCAGTGACTTGAGGCAGGGGAGGATAGGACGGTAGCTATGGCCAGTGGCCACTTTTTGCAGGCCTTGTTCTCTGAGCACAACCCTTGCCCCACCAAGCCACCCAGTAGGGCCATTAGTTCTGGTGAGTTTCTAGGCTGGGGTTATGGGGGTTATTGGGATGGTGTTTTGTGGGGACTGAGGGATTATGGGGCATAGTGTTTGGTTGGGGCTGGGGGTCATGGGGTATAGTGTTTGGTTGGGGGTGGGGGTCATGGGGCATATTGTTTGGTTGTGGATCACTGGGTGGTGGCGGTTATGGGGCATAGTGTTTGGTTGGTGGGTTGATGGGCATAGTGTTTGGTTGGGGCTGGGGGTCACGGTGCATAGTGTTTGGCTGGGTTCATGGGGCATAGTGTATGCATGGAGGTCATGGGGCATAGTGTTTGAATCGGGTAGGAGTCATGGGGCACAGTGTATGGTTGAGTTGGGGTAATGGGGTATAGTGTTTCGTTGGGGTCATGGGGCACAATGGTTGGTAGGGGGTGGGGGTCATGGGGCATAGTGTTTGGTTGGGGTCATGGCCCATAGTATTTGAATGGGGGTCATGGGGCATAGTGTTTGAATGGGGTGGGGGTCATGGAGCACATTGTTTGGTTGGGTGGGGGTCATGGGGCATTGTGTTTGTTTGGGGGATGGAGGTCATGGGGCATAGCATTTGGTTGCAGAGGTGGGGGTCATAGGGCATAGTGTTTGGTTGTGGGGTCATGTTGATGGGAGGGGAGACCAAGGCTATGCTGTTTGGTGGGGGAGTTTGGGGGTACCAATGTTATGCTGTTCAGTGGGCATGAGGGGGAATAAGGGGACCTGGGTCATATCATTGGTGGGGGTAGGGGAATCATAGGTGGACCAGGGACATGCAGTTTGATGGGGGGGGGGGTAGGGTGGGACCAGTGCTATGCTATTTCATGACGGGGAATAAGGGGACCTGCGCCATGCCATTGCTAAGGGGCCATTAGAGGTGCTCAATTAAAATTTGGGGGTAATAAAAGCCTCCTGCCACAGCCACACCACCCCACGCCCGAATCCTCCCTCCACTACCTCTGCGCCCTCCGTACCCTCTTCCTTTACTTTTCGGTACCACTATAGACAGCATGCAAGGTACATGCGGCTCTCCGGCAAAATAAGTGGTGCATCCCTGATGTAAACCCAGAAGAAGGCAAAACTGCCCCTCTGCCCGTTCAGTATAGTCCGCTGCCTTTCACAGCGGTGAAGGGATGACGGCCAACCTCTGCCCCTTTCCTCCAAGTTGTGCCCAATGTTCATATCAGGCTTGACTTCAACCTGCTGACACCTCATTACTTTCATGAAGTATATGCAACAAAAGTTCAAAAAGGTGTGAGATTGATGCGTATTTGGCAAAATGGCCTTCACGAAAGAGCCATAGCCATAGAAATACTTTTGTACAGGCGCGTTATAAATGATTTATCATATCATAACCTAGATCCGGGTCTTGCCAGATGATTGAGTGGGATGGTTCCCCAGACTTTAGTTTCCTGGCATTGTACTCCAATGTAATGTTTATTGGTGCAGGAGATTAAATAGGGTCTTGGGAGACACCGCAGGGCATTCAATGAGGTAAGTATGGCAGACTTGAGATCTTTCCTCCTTGTCAGTATCTCTGCATCTTTGCAATATGAAGTTCTCTGACGTTGGAGGGAATCAATGCTGGGCTTAATGCTTCAGAGAGGTTATCCTCGCAAGGGTCAGAACATTGGGCATTGTTGTACAGGATGAGGTGATGCTTGTGTAGTGCCTGGGTGCCACCAATTACAGCGCAAACTCATTGCTCCTCACCGCAAGCCTCACCACACTCATCAATGCACGGCATGGGCCTGCCGAGAGGGACAAGGGTGGAGGACGAGCGAATCAGCAAAAGGGGCAAGTGCTGCGTTCCTCACACCATCCCCAGGGTAAAGGAAGGTCCTTCCACCACCTCAGCCACCTGCAATAGGTCCACTGCAGCATGTGTTGAAAGTTTGAGAGGAGGGCTAAATCACCACTCACCACTGTGGCAATGCTTGGAATCAATCCATCCTGCTAGCTGCTCCCATATACAACAACACCTGAGCTGTTCCTGTGCTTTACCCCTCCTGCTACTTCCTTGCGTGCACCAGAATCCTGCAAGTGGGGAACCGACCTACATCCTTCCTGTCAACCCCAGCAATTTCCACAAATCTGTGGTAACAATACGAACATTAGAAGCCATTGGTGTCTTGAACGTGTTCGCCAGCAGAAAACATGAAGTTTCTATAATAGCCTGCAATCTTCTGCAGAATCCATTACAGATGGTGTTACCCCCTTGAATGGCCTAGCTAGCATGTGTGTTTGGTGGATCATTGACCAGCTTATCAAGGATCAACTGGTGCCACATTTCCTTGACCCAAATGTTGAAGAAACATTGTGGACGCACAATGATTGATTTATTTATTGTGCATTTGTTAGGTGCTTATGCAAGTACATAGTGTTTCAAAGCGCCCACAGGGCGACAGGGAGGGAACATGGGATTGAAACAGCCTATCCAATGGAAGATAAAGATGAACCTACTTTACCTTGTGAGTATTCAGAACGCGCAAGTGCAGAGAGAGAAGAGGGGAGAGGGAGTGGTGGTAAGTGCTGGAATGTCCGTGCTTGTGGGTGAGCAGCAGAAGTGAGCGCCAAGTATAGGAAGTGCTAGGGAATGTTGAGCTGCAAAAAGTGGACAAGTGCAAGCCTACAGTGAGGGAGGCCGGTGGCAAGTGCTGTGTGTAGGCAGACACTGAGCTGCAAAAAGTGGACAAGTGCAGGCCTACAGTGAGGGAGGCCGGTGGCAAGTGCTGTGTGTAGGCAGACACTGATTGGGTGTGGGAGGCCACAGCGCAAGGACACCTAAGGGCCCTTGTTACTAATCGTATCGACTGTGAGGTTAGCAGAGGAGGGAAGAAGGGAAAGCAGAAGTGAAAAGGAAAGTCTTGAGGAGCTTCCGGAATTTGAGGAGGTCCGGCTCAAGACAAAGAGGAAGGGGGAGGCTGTTCTACAGGAGCAAGCCTGCTGAAGCAAGAGATCAGCCTCCAGCCCTCTGTTTAGTGAAACGCTTCACACATAGTGTGGGATGTTTTTACCCATGCATCCGAGCCCTACCAAAAAAAAAAACTGTGCATTACTGGCATTGAAAACAGCATGATGGCCAGAGCTTCCCAGAAAATGCACAGGGAAATGCATGAAGAATAGGCTGCCACCCATTTTTGCCGATGATATGGGCACAGAAGGGCACTGCCTAAAACCACCATGGGCTACCCACACAGTAGCCTGAAACCATTGGGAATGGCAATGCTGATTGCCAAAAGCAACCTAGAACTGTGGGGAATTCATTTTCTTAAATCCCAAAAATGGTTGCATTACCAGTACTCACCACTATCAGAAAGCCGGCGTTTTAAAACAACACCAGACATTTGTGTAAAACTGAATAAATGAACCCAAAGCAGGCCAAAGAAAGACTTACTGAGAAGTGGACACAATGTAAAGTTATATCCTGAAGTGATTTTAAGGTTTATAACAAGACTGGCTGAGCTCTGCAGGTCTGCAGCGGCTTAAACTGAAACTGGATTTAAAATTACCAAAAATCGAAATGTGTAAATAAACTGAGGGACAGACTTGTGACTGCCACATAGTTTGTCACTGTTAAAATGTCATAGTTTTGAACTTAGAATCAGCATTCTAGCTGCATGTGTAAAAATTGTTAGTTTTATTTGAATGCAGAAATCTGGGGAACAAAAAGTGACATTTTACCTGAAACCTGGCTTAAGGAAACTGGAATTCTGCCTGTCAGCTACCCCCGACAGGAGTGGGGGCTTGCCCAACAAATGCATTCCCATGCCTGGCTGCATTCTGTTGCTCCGGCCAAAAGGAGGTCACACACTCTCTGATTGAATTACCAGGGATTGCAAGAAACCAAAGAAAGGGCCCAGGCAGATGGTTTATTTGGGTAGTCGTAAATGGCTTCCTTTTGAACAAAGCCCTTCCTTGACTCAGGCAGATGGTTTATTAGGGGGGCTGTAAAATAGCTTCCTCTTGGCAGAAGCTGGGAGGGGCAGGGTCTCTGAGCTTGGCAGAAACTGGATAAACTGGTTTCTCCACCATGTGACCTGGGAAGACACACCCCTGTTGGCCAGAATATGATTTTAAGAAAGATGTATAACTCACAGTGCGGACTTGTCAAAATTATTTAAATGATACTATAATTCTTATGATTTTTCTGTGCACGTTTTAAGACGCGTTGGGAATTTGTGTGATGTTCTGGGGCAAAACCCTGCTATTTATGTATACTGCAGACTCTGTGTTTAAGTTAGAGACATGGGAGTTTACTGGAGTATGTATGGACAGGCCGTGTACATCTGTATAAATCTGGAGAAAAATCTGATGTTGCAAAACCCACTAAAAAGCACCAAATGTTGCCATTTCTGAATGCAAGCCCCCAGGAAGAGCAGAGTTTGAACAGGGTATACTTCACATCCAGAGATCCAGACTTCAAATCCATCAATCTCCAGAACCTGTAGCAGTACCTAGAAAGCAGAGCAGTATCCAGAATCCAGAGAGGCTACACCAGCAGAGCAGAGCTGACCCAGACCACTGTTCGCAGAACCAGAGAGCTGACCCAGATCACTGTGAAGTGCCGAGACCAGAACCGGAGTCCAGTCCAAAACCTGACCAGATCCGTGGCGATGCCTATTTCTAAATATATTGTGAGTACCTAGCAGAACTGTGCAGAACCAATCACTTAGTTAAAATAATCTAATCCAAACTATTTTAATCTAACCAGAACTGCCTCCTAGAAGTTGTCACTTGTCATTTTGCAAAGCTGTCACCTGTCATTTTCTAGCTGCAAGCTGTAACCTGTTGCTTTGAACTTTTAAAATTTAAAATCCGAAAAGCTACCTTTATTTAATCGTCCGTATCTCTGGAACCATTTGGGCTAGGAACTTGGTCTAACTTTCCCCTGAAAGCTTAGAATCTCAGCTTTTCAAGGAGCCTAGAACCAACTTCCTACTCCTTATACTTTCTCCGTAATCACGATTCTCGCACCCGCGAATTTTGCCGCGATTTGCGATTTGGTCCGATTTCTTTACTTGTAAAAATATAGCTGCTTTTGCCTGAACTACTAAAGGTCGTTTGCCTCTTAAGAACCATCCCTGAATCATTGCTAGAGTGAGCCTGGACTAATATTAACTAGATACCACTCACCCTGAACCTCCTGAAGGGAATTAAAAGCATTTCAGCATATTTCTCACTGCATTGTCACCAGATTCAAAGCACTTGGGTCTGTGTTTCAAAACTCCTATCTGTTGTATAAGCTGCTGGGGGGGAATTGAACTGAATTCTATTTAATTGCATTCCTAAGAACTGAGTCCCATTCTATTCATCTCCTTACATTGCATAAAGGGGGGGTGAATTGTCCAAGAAAGTGATTACATTGTCTTTTGCTGAAATCCTATCAAGTCATTTTCTGTACTGCATTTCATTCCACATTGCATCCATTTGAAACCATAAAAGTATTGTTGCTATCATATCCATCCTATAACCACTCATCATTGATTATAAAGAAGTGTGCTAGTGCCGGACTATCCATTATTGATTACTACTCAGATTAAGTGTGATATTCAATTATTAATTTATTATAAAGTGTGATATATATATGTATATATTGTTTAAATTATCAAATAAACCTTTTAAACTTGCAAAACAGAACTACTTCTTGGCTCAGTGGCGTCAGGGGGATTCCAAGAGAGGGGTGTTATATAGGGGTAGTCATCCAGAACTCATGAACTGGACGTAAAGATATATCAATAAGGGTTTTCATTCAGTATCCCAGACTAGGCATTGACTTAGCTGTAGTGTTGAATTGAATCCTCTTACAAATTGGGGGCTCGAGCCGGACGTTTGGGTTAGATCTATCACTTGTGCAGATTAATACAACGTGCCAGCTGACCAGATACACATATCCGGTCGGATCACCACGCTGTGTTACGCTGTAAAGCACTCCTCAAAGGAACGCTTTAAGGAAAAGGTCTGTTTTGCAAAAATAAAATACAAACTTCTGTAAGTCAGGACAGAGACCAATCTCTAGAATGACGACCTTAGTAGACATGAAAATAGCCAGAGAGCACTTCTTACATAAGTTATTTGTGAGAGGTGAGTGGACTCATCAGGACCAGACGGTCTGGTTTCAGGCAATCGCACCCCAGATCACTGAAACAGGGTCAGATATATGGGGAGATCAGGGTCCCCTAAATGTGGCCCTGAGTGAACTATATATGGCCCCTAAGGCCAAGGATGAGCACCACAAGATTGCCAGGGTAGCGGCATATTTATATTTACATATGGGAGCCATGCAGGACAAATGTGCTGAAGGCCAAGTTCTGGCGAGTAGGGAACTGCTGGCATTACAGAAGGCCCAATCTGATCTGGACTCTTCTGAGCAGAGGCTGCACAGAAGCCAGGAGTCCGAAAATGAGAGTAGACAGCACATCATTAAAATAAAGAAGGATATGGATATCCTGCAACAGGAAAAGGCTGACCAGGATACCAGAATTCTGGCTTTGCAGAAGGAACGCCAAGACAGTTTGGACTCCCTACTGCAGAGCCAGAAAAAGCTGGAGCAACAGATCAATTTCAACAGGGCATGCACAGAGCAGGTAGCCACCCTGCAAATCTAACTAGACAGAGAGAAAGAGGAGAGCAATAAACTGATCCTGAAAGACCTGGATACCCAGGCAGAGTTTGATCAGGAGCGCCAGAAAGCTGGTGCCTTGCAAAGGCAAAGGGACGACCTGGCGTCACAAATTCAAGCTCTTGGTCAGGAAAGGGACACCTTAGGCCAGGAAGTCTGCCACTTAAAAAGGAAAATGGAAGAAAATCACCTGGCCCTCCAAAAAGAACACCAGAACTTGTTAGAGCACACCAAGAGGGTGGAGGATGCTCTGGCAAGAAAGGAGCAGGCCAATAGGGACACAGCTCAGGAGGTAACCCTCATGCAGCAGAGACTGGCCCAGTACTCCAGGACCAATCAGGAGGCACAGAGAGAAAATAAGGCTCTCTGTCAGCACAATGATAGGCTCCAACAACAGGTAGCGATGCAGGAGAGACTGATAGAGTCTAGTAAGGCCTTAATTGAGGAACCGAAGGCGCAGGCTCTTGCATTGCAACAGGGAGCAGGGGTGGATAGAGACCAGGTTCGCTGGGAAAGGGAAACTCCTGAGCATAACCCCAGGAGCCCTAGTACCAGAGGCCTTTATCTCTCTCAGTCCCTGGACTCTGCCACCCCCATGTCCCCTGGCGCACATGAGCACCGGGCCACAGGGATGGCAGATTACTATCCAGCCAGAAGCATGGGGCTCATAGGCTAGTACCTCCCAGGAATGGATGGGCGGGCATCCGGGTATGGGCACCCAAGCACAGTGCAATTTAGTGGGGAACCCCAGGAGAATAGGCCCATTAAGGGCATCCTGAAAACTTCTGCCCAGTTAGGTCAGTGGTGGGGGGGTACCCATCAAATCCTGACAGCAAAGAGGAATCTGAAGACTCCTCTGAATGGCGCAGGACACAGGAGACCAGGTTCCCACATCCTGCCAGCCATTCCCAGGCTCGCAGAATCCGGGAAAACCTGGAATATCAGACAGGAACCTCTGGGAGCTGTGCCTCTGAGTCAGAGGATGAATGGACCAGGGTTACCCGAACCAAAAAGGCCAATAAGGCAAAACAGGCCTTGCTTAAGGACCCATTGAAGCAAATAAAGGCAATAAGGAGTG
This sequence comes from Ambystoma mexicanum, assembly GCF_040938575.1. NCBI lineage: Eukaryota > Metazoa > Chordata > Amphibia > Caudata > Ambystomatidae > Ambystoma > Ambystoma mexicanum. Next base: position 1,398,134,841 of record NC_090924.1, read on the forward strand.
TTATCACGCCTTATCATAAGAACGCCAAGTATTCCGTATGGGAACACTTGGAGCTCTATGAGCAAATGATGGAGACTTTCCATTTGAAGGACAGCAGTAGCTGCATCCAGTACGTCAAATGGACATTCTCCCCAGAATACTCCAGTTTCTTTGCGGGGCTGGAGGACCAAAATCATTTAAAATGGTCCACCTATGAGGCGGCCATCTTGAAACATTTTTCTGTTCACAGAAATCCTCAAGAGGCTCGCAAGGCAGCCTACAATTTGCAATGTGGGGAGGATCAGGCCCCACAAGAATTTGTGCAAGAACTGAAACGTGCCTTTGCGCAGACCACCAGAAGGGTGCGCACAAACAGCAGAGAATTTGTCAATATATTTTTCCATGCCTTGCCCAAATATATAATGACCCAGCTCGTGAGAGATTTTCATGAGAAAAGATCTTTAGACTGGGTCATTGAACAGGCTACCCGGATCTATGAGGTGCAGAAGCCCATAGAAAATAAAAGCAATACCCAGAAAAATCCCAAAACCAACAGCACCCCTGCTGCTGCCAAGGTGGCAGAGGTAAAGGTCACCCCTGTTTTGGATTTGGAGATGGGGGGGCCTAAAAACCTACCTGCACCTAATAATTCACAGCCCAGAAGGCCCTCGGGCCAGTCACAGACAGGGAGTCGAGGAGGTAGTCCCACAAATTGGGTCCTCCGCTCCCCTGACTATGTAAGTCCCCGCTATAAGGGAAACCGACCAATCCTGGGTTATGTGTGGACTCCTCCAGCCCAAGGGGGGGGATCCGGCCAAGCACCTAACCCAGGGAACTTCCCTCCCAACTTCCCACAGGATGGCAGAAATTCTCCAAATCCTGGGCAGAACTTTTTCCCCAGGTATCCACCCAATTTCCAGCCCCAAAATCATCCATCCTTCTTTCCCCAATTCCCTGAGCCCAGACAACCTAATCCGGGAGAGGGGAGGCCAAGGGTGGAGGGGTACCAAAATCTTCCCAACCAGGGGTACTACCAGAGAAGGGATAGCTACCCTTCCCGGGATCAGCCCAGGGGAGAAAATAGAGCCCCGTATCAGCCTGAGCGGGTTTCCCAGTTAGAGCGCCAGGTCCAAAATATGGCACGGGTCTGGGTCACATACTGAGGGCTCAACAGAACCCTCAGATGAGCGTGCCACCGCAGAATGCCCCAAATTCTGGACCTGGTGCTCCAGAACAATGACGGGGGCAGCACCCCGATAACACACCGGCTCCCAGGGAGGAGGCCCAAGGGGAAGGGGGGTGTAAAACCTTGGAGGAAGCTTCCTTCCCAACTTGTAAACAGCCCCTGGAAAACCAGGAACCGGTCACAAAATCTCCTACCCCTGAAAGTCTGCCACCCAAGGAGCAGAGAGGGGGTAGGAGAAACAAAGGACCCAAACAGACCCACTTTGTGGAGGAGGTACAGGTCTTCCAATTTGAGGGAGAGGGATCCTCAGAGGATCCTGGGGAAAGGACCTTCTCCTTCAGAGATGGGGGAACTCCTCCCAAAGAAAAATGGGTCCCAAGGGATGCCAATTCAGACTGGGGAGATATGGAGACTGAGCTACCGCCACCCATCATCTCATCCCAGAACCCACAATACCAAAATCCCCTGGTTCAAACCCATCCTGATGACTGCCTCCAAAAAAGGCGGGGCGGCCGAGAACCAGAACCGGGGGAACCCACAATGGCTCTGCTCTCCAGTTGCCAACTTTTTCTTTCAGATTCCCAAGGCTCTTCACAGAATTCTGCCCAAATCTCTTCGCTAGCAATGTCCAAAACCAGAAAGTTAGCCCACCAGTTGTCCAAAAATGTGCATTATCTGTGCCCCCTTGAGGAGAAGGAGGGAAGATACTATGCCCCGGTACAAGTACAGGGGCAGGGTACAATTTTGGCACTGGTGGATACTGGATCCCAAGCTACCCTTCTGTCCAAAAGGGCCTTTGATGAACTAAATGCAGGAAGGGGGGAGAATTACCGTATTCCTCTCACCTCTCTTCCTGGACAACTGCAGGACTTTGACGGGAAGGAAATTCCCGTTGAGGGGACTGCAGACTTGGACATTAAAATTGGGCGACACAACTTGAAACACCCGGTCATAGTAGTGACTCCAGAGGGCACCCCTTGTTTACTAGGGAATGACCTCCTGAGAAGGTTGTCACCTCTAATAGATTGTGTAAACAAGGTCCTCTGGACCCAGACTAGCCGACCAATAAAATTAAAACAGAGTGTCAACCATGTTAGTTTCAATGGCACCTGCCACATGGTTGAACAAAAATCTGACCAAGTAGAATTTCACTTCCAGAACAACCAGATTCCAGACGTGACAGTAATAGCAGTAGGACAACAGACTGGTGATGGGGGGTCCTCTCTATTTCTGAAAATCAACCTTCCTTCCAGTTTAAGGTGGTATTCCGCACTGGAAGGAAACACCCTGAAATTCTTTACTAATCCACAATCAGAAACTCCCACTCCTATAGTCCAGAAAGATGTGAAATCAGCTCAGAGTCTGGCTGATATTCAGCAAATTATAGAGCAGTTGTTCATCCCTGTTCAGTTAAAAGATGGGAAGGACTCTGTTCTCACTCGAGTGTGTGTGAACAACGGTAAGAGCTTCATCAGCAAAGCCATGTTCCGCCAACTCCCAAAAGATCCAGCCATTCCCACATTCAAACTGATAGACAAATGGGAAATGGACCTGGAAGCACCCAATTCCAAACATCTCCTGCCAAGCAGGTGTATGCTCAAAATCTCCATTAGCAACAAGAGCATAGTCCACAATTGTTGGGTCGTGCGAGACGTCACTGCCGCTTTTTACTTAGGCAGTGACATTCTCAATTGCTTTGCCATTAGTTTGGACCTAATAAACTTCAAAGCTTGGTCCCGATTAGCGGATAATCCCATGGGCTTTGATGATCCAGAAAAAGCATTTAGGTCAGCTCAATTGCTACCTTATGCAGTTGAAATTCAGATCAAAGAGGAAGTCACCATCCCAGAAAGGACCCGACAATTCTCCCTGGAAGTGAAAGCTAAAAGAGGACAACATTTGAAAAACCCTGATGCTTACATACATCTAAACGCTTCTCTCCAACAGCAAGGGTTGGGGGTAAACCCAACTCCATTAGTCAACATAGAACATGACACCATTCTAATAGAGGTGGATAACAGCGACTTAAAGAGTATTAGTCTAGCCGCAGGCACCATTATTGGAATGGCGGTTGATGACCGACATTTTTCCATCGATTTAGGAAATGAACTGTTAGGACCAATCCCCAAGGACTGTTTTGACAGTGACAGTGATGACAATACAACACCAGACAGGATTTTTACCCGGCATGGGGGGAACTTCCTGGTGTACACTTCCTGCCCCTATGGTAAGGAAGATGTGACTTGTGACTTCAGGAGGGATGAGGTGATTTTCCAGGTCCATGAGGGTTGCCTTTCCCACCTGAGGCCTCCAGTCCAAATCAGCACTCTGACCAGGGACTTCTCCAACCAGCTGGAGGAGGCCGCTGAGATAGCCAAACCAGAAGTCTTTCCAGGCTTCAGGCAGATGGTGGAAGAGAGAGTCAACCTAGCTGATGCCTGTGTGACTCTGGAACAAAAGCAAAAGTTGAAACAAGTTTTCTTGGATTTCCAAGATCTCTTTGCGGTAGACTCATATGACTGTGGTCGCACTGACATCCACACAACAACAATCCCCACGGACCCTGGCATGACTCCTGTGTTTGTGAAGCAATATCGCTTGCCTCTCGCATCAATGGAGTCCCTTACTGAAATAATTAAGAACCTTGAGTCCCGGGGAATAATCCGTCCAGTCCACAGCACCTTCAATAATCCGGTGCTGGGAATATTGAAGCCAAACGGCCAGTGGAGACTCTGTGCCGACCTCAGGGAGCTCAACAAACGGGTCCATACTTCCCGATGGCCTCTGCCCTACATTGACCAAGGGCTGGCCCAGATGCAGGGGTCACAGGTATTCACTGCAATAGACCTGACCAATGGATACTGGACTGTGCCTGTCAGTAGGGAGGACCAATACAAGCTGGCTTTTACCTTTGGGGGCCAGCAGTACACATGGACCCGGACTCCCTTCGGATACCTCAACTCCGGCAATTAATTCAACATTTTCCTACACAAGGCCATGCCCGACCTGGGTGCAAGGGGTAACCTGGCTTATGTAGATGATGTCCTCATCAAAAGTTCATCTGTGGAGGAACACATAGCGGAGATCCGTTATGTTCTGACCCAGTTGAGGGCCGCCGGAGCAAAACTTTCCTTTCAGAAAGCACAGTGGTGTAGAACCCGTGTTAATTTCTTGGGGCATGAGATTACTACTCAGGGTCTCTGTCCCCAGGAAAAGAAGGTGGAAGCACTCCAAAAACTGAAAGACCCCACAACTCTGCGGGAACTAAGGAGCCTCCTTGGACTGACTAATTACAGCAGAAAGTTCATTGAGGGCTACGCAGAGATCACCAGACTCCTGATTCATCTCCTGAAGGGGGGGGGTCAAGTGGGAATGGGGTCCAGAACAAGCCGAGGCAGTAAGACAACTCAAAAGAAGCCTCTCACAATCGCCCTGCCTAGCTTACCCTGTCAGAAACAAGGAGTTCTTCCTGGAGACGGGGTTCTCTAATACGTGCTTGACGGCAGTCTTATACCAAAAGCATGACAAGGTCAATAAAGTAATCTCCTATGCGAGCAAAACTTTATCCTCTGTGGAGGAAAAATTCAACGATTGTGAGAAGGCACTCCTGGCAACGGTGTGGGCATTGAAGAATTACCGCCCGTTTATCCAGGGGGAACACATCATAGTGGAGACTCCACACCAGCCTCTGCAATATCTCCAAAGTGACAGAATCCGGGCCGGAAATGTGAGTAATTCCCGAATTACTTCCTGGATTCTGTCAATGCAAGGCTTTCCTGTGGAGGTCCGATATGGCCAAAACAAGAAGAGTCCCCTCGCGCAAGGTCTGGCTGACTTGCATGATTGTGCCAGAGAAAACTGTCTCGAGGATGAAAGTCTAAAAATCAAGGACAACATGGAGGCATACCTTAATTCCCCACACAAAGTCTTTGAAGAGGACAAGTGTGAGGGAATGCCCACTGTCTATGTGGATGGATGCTCTTTCCATGTTGACAACAACGGGGAGAAAGAACTGGTGGCCGGCGTAGGGAATGCATGGGTGAATGAGTCCCCAGAACCCTCCGCTGGATACAAAATTGGTCCCCGAAGTAGTCAGGTGGCAGAATTGATGGCTATGCATCAGGCCATCCTCACTGCTGTCCAGCATCAACTCCACGAACTGGTCATAATCACAGATTCGGATTATGTACGGAACGGGTTCGTGGAGCACCTGGTTAATTGGAAAACCAGAGGCATGTTATGTGCTAACAACAAACCCTTGAAACATGGGAAGTTGATCCAAAACATTTATGATCTGGTCACCTCGAAGGGGATGACCATCTATTGGAAGAAGATCAAGGGTCATTCCAAAATAGAGGGACCAGACAAAACTGGAAATGACTTAGCTGATCAGCTGGCCAAAACCGGGGCCATCCAAGGGGATCTAATTGAGATTGAGTCCCTGTTGGGGGAAATCCAGGTCACTGCTATCACTAGGTCCCAGACAAATGCTCACAATGACCTTTCAGTTGCACAATGGAGTAAGGAGAACCCTGATGCTGATTTGATTACCGCTCAGAAGGGGGATCCAATAATTGGTAAATTTTACCAGCACCTTGAGGACCCTGAGAACTTTCCCCTGACGGATACTGATTGGGAAAGAGGACCTAAGAGGGTTGATGAAATGTCCAAAAATGTTCCGAATCCAAGACGGTTTGCTGGTAAGGAAATCCAAAGCTGGCCACGATCAGTGGGTGGTTCCTACCTAATTCCGAAGCCTGATGTTAAGTCACGCCCATGATGTGGCCACAGCCGGTCATAGGGGGTTTCACACAACACTGGAAATCTTAAGAGAGGTTGCATACTTGCCACACATGGGGCAGGACCTTGACCAATACTTGAAGGGGTGTCTTGTGTGTGCACAATTTCATCCATCATCCCTCACGCACCGTGCACCCCTCCAAAAGAGGGGGATGACACTGCCATGGTCAGATTTACAAATCGACTTTGTAGGCCCTGTGATTCGCTCGACTAGAGGAAACAAGTACATGTTGACTGTTACATGCTTGTTTACCAAGTGTGTGGAATGTCTCCCAGCCCCAAATTGCAAGGCAGAAACTGCAGCTGCCCTGATGATTAACCACATCTTTTCCCGTTTCGGTGTACCTCAAAGGATTGAGTCAGACAGGGGTAGCCACTTCACCAGTGAAGTAATGACAAAGATGTGGGAGATACTGGGGGTCAAGAGAAAGTTACATATTGCTTACCGGCCAGCTTCTTCTGGGGCAGTGGAGAGATATAACCGAACCATTGTGAGCATATTAAAAAAGTTTGTGGCAGATTCTGGGCAAGTTGGGATATCCGATTACCTCTGGTCCTAATGGCCATCAGATCTACCCCTTCATCTGCAACCAAAATGTCACCATTTGAGTTGATAACTAGACGCAAGATGGTGCTTCCTCAGCATTTGCTCTACAGAACCCAAGAGCAAACGTTGATAAATGCTTCCACAACTCATGAGTATGTGGAGAATTTAAGGAAACACCTTCAACATGCTTTTGCCTATGCTCAGCGGAATCTAGAAAGATCAGCCGAGAGTGTGAAGACCCACTATGACCTGAAAACTTCCAGGAAGGAATATCAGGTGGGGGACCGGGTCTATTTATACAATTTCCAAAGGAACCAGGCCAAACAGCGAAAATTTTTGCCTACATGGAAGGGACCCTTTGAGATTATAGACAAGATCTCCCCTGTGGCCTACAAGATCCGCATCCCCAAAGGCGGTTTGGCAAAGGGGGAAGACAAGTGGGTCCACATTAACCAGTTGAAGTGTTGCCATCCCAGGCACACTCTGCAACAACTGGAGGAATCCTCTGGAATCCTAGAGGGTACTGTCTTAGATTAATTCAGTTCTAACTTAAAATATCCTACATATCGCCTATCAAATTCTGAGTTTCTCAATGTGGGTGTTTTCGTTTTTGAATAAAAAAAGAAAATGTGCATGTTCATATCTGTTGAGTTCTAAAATATATATGCCACCCCACTATATCAATGGTGGGGGAGAAATGTTCATGAATAGGTATTGCCGCTCTTCCTTTGTCGTCCTAGGAGAAAGAAAACCTTGAGACTGGCCAGGGAGGACGATCCGGAGACCGGGAGCAGAGACGCAAGGGGCCCGGGGTACCGCCCAATCTTCCCATCAGGACCGGCGAGGAGAACCGATCGATCCGACCGGATGGAGTAAAAGATGCTGAACTGTGCCATCTATTGGAAGAAGATGAGGAAACATCCCAGATCTTGCGAATTCCATCAGTGAAACAGAATGGCCATCGCAAGAGGGGGGCTTGTGGGATGTTTTTACCCATGCATCCGAGCCCTACCAAAAAAAATAAATGTGCATTACTGGCATTGAAAACATCATGATGGCCAGAGCTTCCCAGAAAATGCACAGGGAAATGCATGAAGAATAGGCTGCCACCCATTTTTGCTGATGTTATGGGCACAGAAGGGCACTGCCTAAAACCACCATGGGCTACCCACACAGTAGCCTGAAACCATTGGGAATGGCAATGCTGATTGCCAAAAGCAACCTAGAACTGTGGGGAATTCATTTTCTTAAATCCCAAAAATGGTTGCATTGCCAGTACTCACCACTATCAGAAAGCCAGCGTTTTAAAACAACACCAGACATTTGTGTAAAACTGAATAAATGAACCCAAAGCAGGCCAAAGAAAGACTTACTGAGAGGTGGATACAATGTAAAGTTATATTCTGAAGTGATTTGAAGGTTTATAACAAGACTGGCTGAGCTCTGCAGGTCTGCAGCGGCTTAAACTGAAACTGGATTTAAAATTACCAAAAATCGAAATGTGTAAATAAACTGAGGGACAGACTTGTGACTGCCACATAGTTTGTCACTGTTAAAATGTCATAGTTTTGAACTAAGAATCAGCATTCTAGCTGCATGTGTAAAAAATGTTAGTTTTATTTGAATGCAGAAAACTGGGGAACAAAAAGTGACATTTTACCTGAAACCTGGCTTAAGGAAACTGGAATTCTGCCTGTCAGCTACCCCCGACAGGAGTGGGGGCTTGCCCAACAAATGCATTCCCAGGCCTGGCTGCATTCTGTTGCTCCGGCCAAAAGGAGGTCACACACTCTCTGATTGAATTACCAGGGGATTGCAAGAAACTAAAGAAAGGGCCCAGGCAGATGGTTTATTTGGGTAGTCGTAAATGGCTTCCTTTTGAACAAAGCCCTTCCTTGACTCAGGCAGATGATTTATTAGGGGGGCTGTAAAATAGCTTCCTCTTGGCAGAAGCTGGGAGGGGCAGGGTCTCTGAGCTTGGCAGAAACTGGATAAACTGGTTTCTCTACCATGTGACCTGGGAAGACACACCCCTGTTGGCCAGAATATGATTTTAAGAAAGATGTATAACTCACAGTGCGGACTTGTCAAAATTATTTAAATGATACCATAATTCTTGTGATTTTTCTGTGCACGTTTTAAGACGCGTTGGGAATTTGTGTGATGTTCTGGGGCAAAACCCTGATATTTATGTATACTACAGACTCTGTGTTTAAGTTAGAGACATGGGAGTTTACTGGAGTATGTATGGACAGGCCGTGTACATGTGTATAAATCTGGAGAAAAATCCAATGTTGCAAAACCCACTAAAAAGCACCAAATGTTGCCATTTCTGAATGCAAGCCCCCAGGAAGAGCAGAGTTTGAACAGGGTATACCTCATGTGATATGTGATGGGTGCATGTAATTTCAAACCACTGTGTATCTATGAAATATGTCTTTAGGTCAAATATAGATTGTGTGTAATTTGACAGGGGAGTGTCCCTTCTGCAAGCCATTAAATGACATCGCTCTGACACTCCACTTCTTTTCCCCAATCAAGAGAGAAAGGGAAGCTTGACCAATGGGCAGTTGAGAGAGGGGCTGGCTAGTGATGCTGCACACACACACCCACTTTCAAAACACATAAAAAGAGACTGCTGGGACAGGTAGGGACATTCAATTCCATTTGCTGTGGAGCATGCTGATCGACGACTTCACATCCAGAGATCCAGACTTCAAATCCATCAATCTCCAGAACCTGTAGCAGTACCTAGAAAGCAGAGCAGTATCCAGAATCCAGAGAGGTTACACCAGCAGAGCAGAGCTGACCCAGACCGCTGTTCGCAGAACCAGAGAGCTAACCCAGATCACTGTGAAGTGCCGAGACCAGAACCGGAGTCCAGTCCAAAACCTGACCAGATCCGTGGCGAGGCCTATTTCTAAATATATTGTGAGTACCTAGCAGAACTGTGCAGAACCAATCTCTTAGTTAAAATAATCTAATCCAAACTATTTTAATCTAACCAGAACTGCCTCCTAGAAGTTGTCACTTGTCATTTTGCAAAACTGTCACCTGTCATTTTCTAGCTGCAAGCTGTAACCTGTCGCTTTGAACTTTTAAAATTTCAAATCCGAAAAGCTACCTTTATTTAATCGTCCGTATCTCTTGAACCGTTTGGGCCAGGAACTTGGTCTAACTTTCCTCTGAAAGCATATAATCTCAGCTTTTCAAGGAGCCTCGAACCGACTACTCCTTATACTTTCTCCGTAATCACGATTCTCGCACCCGCAAATTTTGCCGCAATTTGCAAATTGGTCCGATTTCTTTACTTGTAAAAAGATAGCTGCTTTTGCCTGAACTACTAAAGTTCGTTTTCCTCTTAAGAACCATCCCTGAATCATTGCTAGAGTGAGCCTGGACTAATATTAACTAGATACCACTCACCCTGAACCTCCTGAAGGGAATTAAAAGCATTTCAGCATATTTCTCACTGCATTGTCACCAGATTCAAAGCACTTGGGTCTGTGTTTCAAAACTCCTATCTGTTGTATAAGCTGCTGGGGGGGAATTGAACTGAATTCTATTTGATTGCATTCCTAAGAACTGGGTCCCATTCTATTCATCTCCTTACATTGCATAAAGGGGGGGGGGTGAATTGTCCAAGAAAGTGATTACATTGTCTTTTGCTGAAATCCTATCAAGTCATTTTCTGTACTGCATTTCATTCTACATTGCATCCATTTGAAACCATAAAAGTATTGTTGCTATCGTATCCATCCTATAACCACTCATCATTGATTATAAAGAAGTGTGCTAGTGCCGGACTATCCATTATTGATTACTGCTCAGATTAAGTGTGATATTCAATTATTAATTTATTATAAAGTGTGATATATATATATATTGTTTAAATTATCAAATAAACCTTTTAAACTTGCAAAACAGAACTACTTCTTGGCTCAGTGGGGTCAGGGGGATTCCAAGAGAGTGGTGTTATATAGGGGTAGTCATCCAGAACTCATGAACTGGACGTAAAGATATATCAATAAGGGTTTCCATTCAGTATCCCAGACTAGGCATTGACTTAGCTGTAGTGTTGAATTGAATCCTCTTACAATAGAGAATTGGTACCAGAGGAACGTAGCAGTCTAGAGGGAGAGTATTTAGTGATAGCAAGATGCAGATAGCATCGTCCCCAGCCCCAGACAGCCTTGTGGATGATGCAGAGGGATTTTAATTTAATCCGTGCAGCAACCAGGAGCCAGAGAAGGGTTTTTAGGGCATGTGAGATGCAGTCCCCGGGCTAGAGGCCAAGGATAAGTCTTGCTGCCCTATTCTGAATTAGATAGAGGGTAGATTCAAGAGTAGGCTGTTGCAGTAGTCAAGCCTAGAGAAAACCAAAGCTCTGGTAACATTGAGCTTCTGGGGGAAAGTGAGAAAAAGGAGAATTCCTTTGAGAAGGAAGAGTTGAAAGTTGAACTTCTTGGCAACCTCATTAGTGTGAGGGAGGTAGGTGAGAGAGGAGTCCAAGAGGACACCAAGGTTTTTGGCTTCGGAAGAAGGACAAGTGGGAGAGCCCATAGAGGATGGACAGAGTGAAGGGAAAAAAGATAGCTGGGTTGCCAGCAGGAAGGATCTCAGTCTTGCTGGCTTTGAGGCAGAGATCATTGGAAGTACACCAGGACTGGAGGGCAGATAGGCAGTCCAGGAGGATGGAAGAAGCAAGAGGGCCAGGTGATAGTTTGAAGAAGAGTTCAGTGTCTTCTGTGTAGCACTGGAAGTTGGGGTAGAAGGAAAAAATGATACGTTCCATCATAGCTATGTAAGTGTTAAAGAGCCAGGTGGAGAGGTTGGAGCCATGGGGGACACCACAGGTGGAGAAGTAGGTAGGCGAGGAGAAGTTGCCCAGAATAACCTGGGATGTACGGTCAGTTAGGAAGACAGTCAGCCAGTCCAGTGTCTGTTCTGAAATACCCATGGTATCATGGAGCCGTTTTATGAGGATGGGGTGGTTGACCATGTCAAAGGCAGAGGAGAGATAAAGCAGAATGAGGACAGCAGGAGAGTTAGAATCCATAGATGCAAGCAGTTCTTAACGGGTGTTCAGAAGAGCAGTTTATGTGTCTGTGGGTGCTCGGAATCCAGATTGATGGTTGTGAATACCGCCAACAAGTTCAGTGTGTGAGGTAAGTTGGGGAATGGCGAACTTCTCCAGGAGTTGCCCAACAAAGGGGTGATAGAAATAGGGTGGTAGTTAGCTGGACAAGTAGAGTCTGCTGAAGGCTTTTTTAGGAGGGGGCGCACAAGAGAGTGCTTGAGGGAGGAGGGGAAAGATACAGTACCAAAAGAGTGGTTGCTGAAATCAGCTAGAGGGGGGACAAGAGAACCAATGGTTCCTTGATGGTTCCAATGGAACTTTGATGGTTCTGGAGGAGCAAGGGGAAACCTGGTTGGAGGACACCTTCATAGAGCGGACAACTCTGGTGACCTCATCAGGTGTGATAGGGGAGAAGGAGGAGGAAAGAGAGTGGGGGGGTCATAGGAGGCAAGGGGGTTGGGAGGGGTTGGGGAAGAGGCTAGCAAGGGTGTTCAGGATGTCCTGAGTTTTTGTGGTGAACTGTGTGGCTAGTGCATTGCAGAGGGCCTGGGAAGGAAGAGGTGAGGTGGAGACTGCAGAAGGGTTGGCTAGTTCCCTGCAGGTTTTAAAGCGTTCAGCTGAGTTGTTGGGTGCGCCAGATACCCATGTCTGGATTTGGCTCTTTTTCATGGTGGGGGCTGGAGAGCTTGGATTTCCTTCGGAGCAGGCCGCAGGCCATTTTGGTAGAGGATGAGCCAGAGGTTTGCTATTTCCATTCCGGAGCTCTGCACTTGCATTTCAGGGCTGCAATTTCGGAGTCGTACCAGGTATTACGCTTAGAGGCAGGTTTCAGGCGGATCCTCATGACTGGGGAAAGAATGTCCAGAGTTTTAGTAATGGCCCGATGGAGGTTGCTGAGAGCAGAGTCAGAGGTAGAGTCCAAGGTGGGGGGAGAGGAGGGGAGGAAGGTGAAATAGAAGGGAGCAGCTGACACTTGTTTCTTCGGGTGGATGTTCGTGAACAAGGTTGGAAGGAGGAGGGCTTACATAAAGCAGACTGGCCTGGGGAGGAGGGCATCAAGATTGTGTCTTCCCGAGTGGGTAGGACCTGATGGGAGGATGGAGTGGGAGAGCAAGTGGCAAAGGTCAAGGACGAGGGTGGATGCTAAAACAGGAGAAGGAGTTTGGATGTGGTAGTGAGGAGAGAGGAGCAGAAGTCAGCCATTTTAGAGAGGAACAGGTTGTAGTTCCAGTGGTACTGTAGATAGTTGCAATGGTCAGAGAGGAGGAGGGGGCGATGACCAACTTGCAGACCAGGCTCTCAAAGAAGAGTGAGGCTGAATGGGTATGGGGGGGCAGTAACCCACTCAGGGAAGATTAAGCCAACCATCACCGCCAGCATGGTTAGGTTGTGGCTTGGAAAAGATCTTGCAACCATTGGGGAGAAGGGAGCCAAAAGAATTGACTGAGCTGGCCTTTAACCACGTATCGGTAAGATCAAAAATGTCGAGGTCAGTGTCTTCAAGAAGGAGGCAGATGTCAGCAGAGTGTGTGTTATCTGAATGCATGTTGAATGTGGCCAGGTGAAGCATTGCTGGAACAGGGCACCACTACTGCAAAGACAGTAGAACATTGCATATAATGCATGAAGTAATCCACTAAACACATTTCCACTGGGGATGGTTGCACTGTCCGACGCAAGGCCACATGTTTGCAGATGGCTGCAGACATCCTGCCAAGGCAGGCCCAAACACACATCCAGGGATTTGGTGCTCATTCCTTGCCCAGCACGTGAAGTTCAAGGTGAACTTTGCAGATGCGGCAGTCGGGCACACCATGACAGTAGTCCCACACGTATCACAAAAGAGTGTGCAGACCGCAAGAAAATGGGACATTGGGCTTCATGGTCAAGAGGGTTTCATAAACCATGCAGTTGTCAAAGAAAACTCAACGGTTGAGTCCCATTGTCATGACATCAACAGCATAGTTCTCTGCGTGTCTGACGAAACAGTGCCAAAGTGTGAGAAGAAACTATATAGTGTTGTGATGGAGAATGATGTTCCAAACTCCAAATGATTCAGGCTAATTCTGGCTAATTCTGCCTGATTCTGGCTAATTCTGTCTGATTCTGTCTAATTCTGGCTAATTCTGGCTCAGACCACACCATTATTCCCGTATTGGTCCTCATGCAAGGATTCAGGGATTGTCTCCATTCCATATGGCTCACTTAGAATATTCATGGACCTTACGGTGGGCACAAGATACATCTTGTCAAGATAATTATTCCTTGTTTCTGTTCAGAGGCTACAGGGCTTCAGGCAAACTATATACATGTCCCCCCAAGGGCAAGCAGTCCTGGGTTGGAATGAGCAAGGTTTGCTTGCAATAAGACTCAAGCCCTACTCAGCTAAGCAGGTACTCAGTCAAGACATAACTCACAAATACTCCTCCATGTTCAGAGAGAGACAAGAAATGTTCGAACACTACCTACAGGACATAAAACCTAAGACGGGTACCCATCCCACCAAACATAACACATGCCCACCTCCCCTCACAGCACACAAGGATCTGCACAAGCTTCCCTGAATACCTCTGTATGAGAAAATCATCGACTGTAACGCTCACCTGATTCCCGTAGAGGCGCCGGTCTTGACTGGGCGTATACTGTATCTGCAAAGGTGATGTGTAACACACGGCTGGCTCTTTGGGCTGGACCTCTGTGCACTGTATGTCTGACTTGAAGGGTAAGATGTCTGCAGATAGAAAATATGGGATTAAGGAACTGGGTTATTGAATGTCTCTCTCTTCTTCCCTTTCTCTTCTCCTGTAGAACCCCAAAGGTTAACGCTCTCACCTTAGGTAAGTGAACGCCGTGCTCTCCATCTGCCTCGGGGCTGGGTGCTGTAACCAGTTTCTTCACTGGATAAGGGGAGCAGGCCTCTTGACTTCATAGGACTGCTGTCCGTCGTTTACTGCACGAACGGTAAGTTTCGAGTAATTCTAATGTCTTTAAAGTCTTTAGTAATGATGTTTCTTGTTTTGCAGGGTTCCGGCGATGGCGGATGACGGGCTGAAGTGAGTTGAAGATGGAGCCCGTGTGATGAATAGAAGCGCCTAGAAGCACGTAAGTAAGCGCTTGTTGCCTGCTTCACGATGCGCTCTAACTGTCTTTTTATTTTGCAGGTACAAGTTCGGAGCGGCTGCAGGGTGCCGGAATACCCACTGGGTTAGATGTGGAAAGGAGTAATGGCACGTGAGTATTAAAGTTCCCCAATGTCTTTAAACGCACCTTGTTTTGTCTTTCAGATGCGGGATGCAGCGCCGAAGGCCTCCGGAGCGTGCAAAGAGTTGGTAATCTTTTTTCTTTCAGATGCCGGAATGCTGTGTGAAGACCTCCGGAGCGCACGAAGAGTAGGTAAGCCTTTGTCTTTCAGATGCCGGAATGCAGCTCAAGGCGTTGGTGACAGCCGATGGATCAGGTAAGTGAAGAGCTGTCACTGAAGACCGTAATGCTAACCTGTTCTTTCTTGTCTTTATAGGTGTTGCTGAAGACTGGATTCAGGATGGTAAGCCTTTTTCCTTAGGCCCAGGATCAGATGCAGAAGACACGATGAACGTTCTGCTGCAGAGGATGCAGAATAACGCAAAGCAAGATTCATCCATCGGGTGTGGTTTAAATAGCCTCCTGTAGTGCTTAGGTGTCTCCTTCCACAGCCACGCCTAGGTAAGAAAAGAGTTCCTGCTTTCCAGAAGAGTTCCAGTGTTCTGAATCTAGGGAGTGGCTCCTGCCCCACCCAACAGGAAAAGTAGTTCCAAACAGAAGAGGATCAGAGGCTCAACTGGCAGGCAAGTAAGCAGCATGGTCTGCTGCAGGTAAGTCCACCCAAGCATTATGAGCCCGGCGCTTCCAGCGCTGGGACTGGGCATATTTATGAGCCTGGTGCCACTGGCGCCAGGACTGGGTCCAAAAGGTCCCAATTGGGACTGGTTGGCACTCGGAACCTGGGTTATGGATCTGCTTCCAAGGGAGTTGGGAAAACCCTGACCTTTTGGAAGCAGAGATCATGACAGTACCCCCCCTCAAGGCCCCTCCCAAACCGGGCTTCTCCGGGGGTTTTGGCTTGTCAGGAAATGTTCGGTGAAATCTTTTGATTAGGCGAGGAGCGTGGACATATTCAGCAGGTTCCCAGGATCTCTCTTGGGGGCCGTAGCCTTTCCAGTCAATTAGGTAAAATAGTTTAGATTTGGAGATCTTGGAGTCCAGAATCCTTTTGACTTCAAACTCGAGTTCTCCATCAACTAGGATAGGTTTTGGAGATTTAGTTAGTCGGGTTTGAGGTTGCAAGGGTTTTAATAGAGAGACGTGGAAGACCGGATGTATCTTCATGTGCGGGGGCAAGTCCAACGTGACCGCTACTGGGTTTACTATGGTAGTGATGGAATAGGGACCAAGGTATCTTGGGTTGAACGTGCGTGGCCCTTTTAGAGGTAGATATTTGGTGGATAACCAGACTTGATCCCCTACTTGATATTGAGGGGCTTCCTTCCGATGTTGATCTGCTCCTTTCTTGTATTGTTCTTTAGCCCTTTGAATGTGAGAAACAGCTTCCTTAAAGGCTTGGGTGATTGTAGAATGCAGGTAGTCTACTGCTGGTGTTTCAAGATCTTGGAGGGGATCCAACTCCGAGGTTCGAGGGTGACTGCCGTACAAAAGAAAAAACGGGGTTTTCCCAGTTCCCGAATGGACAGAGTTATTGTAGGCATATTCGGCTATCCAAAGGATGTCTTTCCAAGTTTTTTCAGTTTGTTGCAGCATGCAGCGTAAATACTGTTCCAGAGTTTGATTGGTCCTCTCGGTTTGTCCGTCGGTCTGAGGGTGGTGACTGGTCGATAGTCTCACATCAATTTGAGCCGACCGACAGCAACTTCGCCAAAAATGCGAAATAAATTGACTACCTCGATCCGAAATTAGAACCGAAGGAAAACCGTGCAGTCGGACGATGTTTTCGAGAAATTCTCGGGCCAGAGTTGCTGCTGTTGGCAAGCCTTTGAGCGGAATGAAATGCGCCATCTTGGAGAATAAGTCCACGATTACTAGAATCGTATTGTATCCGGAGCATGGAGGTAGATCGGTGATGAAGTCCATAGAAAGCGTATGCCAAGGGCGAGGTGGGATGTCAATAGGGCGTAAGAGGCCTGCTGGTCTTTCCTTTTGACTCTTGTTTTGGGCGCATACTCCACAGGACATTATAAAGTCTCTGATATCTTTTTTCCAAGACGGCCACCAGAAGTAGCGCTTGATCTTTTCTGAGGTCTTGGCCATACCGGGATGTCCTTCCATTAAAGAATCGTGATAACAAGAGATTACTTTTTTCTGTAAATCTGTGCTGGGTAGGTATAATCGTTCTTGGAAATACAATAAGTTGTCCTTTACTGCAAAGTCCTTTCCCTGCAGATGCCAATTCTGTATGTCTGCTGGAGTTACAAGTTGCCTGGCCTTATCCTTAACTTCCTCTATGGATTCTGTGGCGATTACACCCAGAATTCTTTGTTCGGGAATGATTGGTACAGGTTTAGGGTTGATCAAGTGTTCTTCCACTCCCATCCGAGAAAGGGCATCAGCTTTACCGTTCTTTGTACCAGGTCGATAGGTAATTATGAAGTCAAACTCGGCAAAGAATAATGCCCAACGGAGTTGTCTAGAGGATTGGGCTTTTGCGGTTTTCAAATATTGCAGGTTTCGGTGATCCGTAATCACAGTAACGGTGTGTCGGGCCCCCAGCAGATAATGCCGCCAAGCCTTCAAGGCAGACTTGATAGCCAGAAGTTCCTTGTCGGTAATCGTGTAATTGATTTCAGGAGGCGAGAATTTGCGGGACCAATATGCCACGGGATGCAACTGATTGGTTACCGGGTCCTTTTGTGATAGAACTGCCCCCATGGCAAGGCTTGAAGCATCAGTTTCCACGATGTAGGGGAGTTCGGGGCGAGGGCGTTTTAAGATTGGTGCAGAGATAAATTTAGTCTTCAAATCCTGGAAAGCTTGTTCCGCCTCGGTAGACCATTCAAAACGTTTGTTTTTCTTTAACAAGGCAGTGATGGGCTGGACTATACGAGAGAATTCGGGGATAAACCTGCGGTAAAAGTTAGCGAAGCCTAACATGCTTTGCACACCTTTTACGGAGGATGGTGATGGCCATTTGAGAACTGCATCGACCTTCTTTGAATCCATACGCACTCCGCCAGGTGATAATATGAATCCCAAGAATTCAACTTCAGTCACGTTGAAAACACATTTTTCCAACTTAGCGAAAAGTTTGTGTTGACGCAATCTTTCGAGGACCATTTTCACGTGTTTCCGATGTTCAGATTCCGATGAAGAATAAACGAGGATGTCGTCAATTTAAACAACAACACACACATCTATGAGCTCTCTGAGGACATCGTTCATAAAATATTGAAAGGCGGCCGGGGCATTGCAAAGTCCGAAGGGCATGACCTGATATTCAAATAGTCCATACTTGGTGCGGAAGGCCGTCTTCCATTCATCGCCCTCTTTTACTCGTACCAAGTAGTAAGCTCCTCTAAGATCCAGCTTTGTATATATGCATGCTTTTCTGACTTGGTCCAGGAGTTCAGGGATCAAAGGTAACGGATATCTATTCTTAACGGTGATCTGGTTCAGGGAGCGATAATCTATACAAGTTCTAAGGTCTCCTTCCTTTTTTGGAACAAAGAACAAAGCTGAAGAAGCAGGGGACTTGGAAGGACGAATAAACCCATTTGCCAGGTATTGATCCAGGTATTGTCGAAGGTGAAGGTTCTCAGGCTCGGTGAGGGCATAAATTCTACTACAAGGAGGAGTAGATCCAGGTATCAGGTCTATCTGGCAGTCATAAGACCTATGAGGAGGTAGAGAGTTAGCCTGATCCTTCCGGAAAACATCTTGGTATTCTAGGTATTCGGGAGGTAACTGGGGAGTCTCTGAAGAAATTGCTGCCAGTGCAACACCAGGTGGAGGGTGACAGGTAGAGACACATTCTGGAAACTGGACCGTTCTTGCTCGCCAATCGATCAGAGGATTGTGTTTCTCTAACCAAGGTATTCCTAGTATAATCTGAAACTGAGGGGCCTTGATCACATCGAACACGATCTTCTCATGGTGTCCATCTTGACTTACTAGCGTCACCTCTTGAGTGGTATGCGTTACTAGCCCGGAGGCTATATCCGTACCATCCACAATAGTAATGACGTCCTTTACAGCCTTGGGACAAAGAGTTAGATTCATCCTCAAAACCATTTCATGATCCACATAATTGCCGATGGCACCACTGTCGACGTAAGCTTCAATTGCATGTAATCGATCCGGATTATCAGGGCTAATGAGGACCATAGGTATCACGAAATGCGAGGTCACGGAACTGGTTTTCACGCTCGGCAAGAGGACCTCTATTCTTGTCGGGCGAGGTCGTTTCCCTGCTCAGAGTTTGTAACTTTGGTAACTGCAGCTCCTACTGCCTTCTTGGCAGGTTTCACCGGACAGTCTCGAAGAAAGTGCCCTGAGTTGCCGCAATAGAGGCATAATTGCAACTGTTTTCTCCTTTCCCGCTCCTTTTGTGTTAGAGGACCTTTGAGACCCCCTGTTTGCATGGGTTCCCCGAGGTCTACTCCTTTGGAAGGAGTTGGCGGTTTGGAAAATACTCGAGCATCAAACTTGGAACGATCGGCCTTCCTGTTCTGCAGTCTGTGATCTATTTGAACGACTAAGTCTATATAGTCCGAACAATCTTGTGGGGGATTCACTACTTGGGCTAACACATCTTTGAGCTCTCCACGTAGACCTCTATAAAACAGCGTAATCCTTTTGTCCTCAGGCCATTGAGTTTCCACTATCAGTCTGTTGAAAGACGCAATATAAGCCAAAAGGTCTTGATTACCTTGTCGCAACGAAAGAAGCTCATTGTGCAAGGCCTGCCCCTGTGAATGTCTTGCGAACAGTTTTTCCATACTGAGCTGAAAAGCTTGAAAATCATGGAGGACCGGATCAACTTGATTTACTAGAGGGATCGACCAGTCTGCTGATTGCCACTAAGGTACGAAAGCACAAAAGCTACTTTAGCTTGATCAGTTGGAAAGGCTGCTGGCCAGCATAAGAAATGCAACCGGCACTGATTGATAAATACTGCAAACCTCTTTGGGTCACCAGAAAATCGTTTGGGCGGAGCCAGAGGTACATTCCCAGGTAGGTTGATCTGCACTGGATTCATAGAGGATGTAGAAGGAAGATTTCCCCCAGATGCGGGTAACGGGGTCTGTCCGGCTTGTGACTGTAGCAATTGTCTAGCGAGATCATCTGTTCGCTCCTTGGAAATAATCAGTTCTCTTCTTAGAGCGTTCGTTTCCTGACGGGCTGCATGCACTTCTGCCCTTAGTTCCCCAAGTAACTGGGCTAGCTGGTCGGTATCCGAGGTTTCCATAGCACCTGGACGGGAGTTTTGTGGTAGGCTTTGCGTTCTGTAACACTCACCTGATTCCCGTAGAGGCGCCGGTCTTGACTGGGCGTATACTGTATCTGCAAAGGTGATGTGTAACACACGGCTGGCTCTTTGGGCTGGACCTCTGTGCACTGTATGTCTGACTTGAAGGGTAAGATGTCTGCAGATAGAAAATATGGGATTAAGGAACTGGGTTATTGAATGTCTCTCTCTTCTTCCCTTTCTCTTCTCCTGTAGAACCCCAAAGGTTAACGCTCTCACCTTAGGTAAGTGAACGCCGTGCTCTCCATCTGCCTCGGGGCAGGGTGCTGTAACCGGTTTCTTCACTGGATAAGGGGAGCAGGCCTCTTGACTTCATAGGACTGCTGTCCGTCGTTTACTGCACGAACGGTAAGTTTCGAGTAATTCTAATGTCTTTAAAGTCTTTAGTAATGATGTTTCTTGTTTTGCAGGGTTCCGGCGATGGCGGATGACGGGCTGAAGTGAGTTGAAGATGGAGCCTGTGTGATGAATAGAAGCGCGTAAGTAAGCGCTTGTTGCCTGCTTCACGATGCGCTCTAACTGTCTTTTTATTTTGCAGGTACAAGTTCGGAGCGTCTGCAGGGTGCCGGAATACCCACTGGGTTAGATGTGGAAAGGAGTAATGGCACGTGAGTATTAAAGTTCCCCAATGTCTTTAAACGCACCTTGTTTTGTCTTTCAGATGCGGGATGCAGCGCCGAAGGCCTCCGGAGCGTGCGAAGAGTTGGTAAGCTTTTGTCTTTCAGATGCCGGAATGCAGTGTGAAGACCTCCGGAACGCACGAAGAGTAGTTAAGCCTTTGTCTTTCAGATGCCGGAATGCAGCGCGAGGCGTTGGTGACAGCCGATGGATCAGGTAAGTGAAGAGCTGTCACTGAAGACCGTAATGCTAACCTGTTCTTTCTTGTCTTTATAGGTGTTGCTGAAGACTGGATTCAGGATGGTAAGCCTTTTTCCTTAGGCCCAGGATCAGATGCAGAAGACACGATGAACGTTCTGCTGCAGAGGATGCAGAATAACGCAAAGCAAGATTCATCCATCGGGTGTGGTTTAAATAGCCTCCTGTAGTGCTTAGGTGTCTCCTTCCACAGCCACGCCTAGGTAAGAAAAGAGTTCCTGCTTTCCAGAAGAGTTCCAGTGTTCTGAATCTAGGGAGTGGCTCCTGCCCCACCCAACGGGAAAAGTAGTTCCAAACAGAAGAGGATCAGAGGCTCAACTGGCAGGCAAGTAAGCAGCATGGTCTGCTGCAGGTAAGTCCACCCAAGCATTATGAGCCCGGCGCTTCCAGCGCTGGGACAGGGCATATTTATGAGCCTGGTGCCACTGGCGCCAGGACTGGGTCCAAAAGGTCCCAATTGGGACTGGTTGGCACTCGGAACCTGGGTTATGGATCTGCTTCCAAGGGAGTTGGGAAAACCCTGACCTTTTGGAAGCAGAGATCATGACATCGACTTCATGGTGGCCCTGAGCCCCGTCGTACAGATTAGAAAAAAATGAGGATAAATGCCTTCACCTCTGTGTCGCCCTCAACAGTCTAAATGCTAACAATATCTCTGACAGTTTTCCCTCACCATACATCACTTAGCGGGCCCTTCTTATGAATGATAAATTCTTAACAAACCATTACGTTCACAACGCTTATCATCAAGTTTGCCTACATCTCTCATCTAAAGCACTTGCACCTCTTGTCATCAAATATGGGGTATTTCAATATACCAATATATCATTTAGCGTCTATTCGGCTACCTCTATTTTTCGGCATGTAGTTCCTCAACTTTGCGTATTGTGTGAAAATAACAAATTCAAAATGCTAAATGTGCTTTTACTGCACATTCAGCGGTAACCAAAATATTGAATCCCATTATACTGAACAAAGGGAGCAGGGTTGAGGAGGTGTCCTCTGCACAAATTAAACAGTGTAATGGGTTCGAGGGTGGTTGGGGTGTCCCCTGCTTCCATTACATGGATAGTGGAGGACAGTAAAATAGAAACCAAAAAAAGGACTATGCGGCGCCAGTACCAACACACGTTACTGAAAGGGCACTGACTTTGCAGGGAGAGAGGGGAGTCGGCGGCACAGGAAAGAAGTTATGTGTGCCACCGACAAGTGTGTATGGGTAAAGGAGTACCCGTATGCAGGAGATGCACGAAAGAGTGATCTATGTGATTACTGCAGGTCTCAATTTTCGAATTTGACATATTCCGATTCAAAATTATGGGATGCGCATTGATCACATAGATCCCAACTTTACTTGGGATCTCTAATATACTGTTCCTTCAAGACGACATGCTAGTGTACAGTGCCTCACAGGATGTCCACTGTCACACACTGGAAATAGTTCTCTGTTAGAACTGAATCCGCTGGCATGACCATTGTAGAGAAACTCCTCCACACTAAAACCAGAAAAGAAAAAATACAAACCACTAGGTAAAAAGGCCCAGCACATCTCTTGCAAGGAGAACAATTTTACTGCCACAAAAATAGTAATGCACTAGCAAGGCACACTGCTGCCACGGAACGTTCTGGCAAAATCAGTATGAGCAACACTTTATGAAGGCACCCCGCGTCATCAGTGATGTAAATTACATAATGTACAAATCCAACTGGCTGGTTAGTTAGACCCTATACATGGGTACCTGCTCCATAAAGGATGCCAGGCCATTGGTCCCAGCTCATCTGTCTGTCTTTTTCCACGTGGGTTCCTCCTTGTGTGTCATCTTGCATGACCCAACTGGAGATTACGTGAAGAAAAACAATGCATGCTCTATCTTTAACCTAATGTGCACCTGGTACTGCACACAAGAGCTAAGAGGATACTTTGAGGTAATTGCATCAGACGCACTAGCTCGATTCCAGATACCTCAGCGCCTATCCAAACTCCTCACCCTCATTTTGGCTATGTTGATTTACCCCTCCCGGCACCTCGCAGCACAAATCACGTGACCTATGGTGAAGGCAACTGGTGCCTGCTTTGGTATCTTTTCTGATTAGGGGTTTAACAGTTTTATGGCGGTGGCCTGGGACTGTCTGGTACCTTGGAATGGTGGGGGTGTTTGGATGGTGGCATCTGGGTGCTATTACTTAGAGCTGTGACAGGGAAGGTCGGAGGCTTGTGCCATCCTTCTTGTGGGGTTGCTTTTCGTTGAGAGCTCTCAACCCCCTCGTGGCCTTGCAGGGCGCATTCCTTCTGGGATACGAATGCTGGCAACATGGGACAATGAAAGGTCAGGTGCCCATGCTACAATCTATTCCCTATTCCTTAATGCATACACTTATTTACATGTGTGTGTCTCAGGCTGCAACTCTGGCTGCAGTCCGACACTAGACCTCAATTTCAATATGGCTGCAAATTTGTAAGATGGTGTCTAAGTCCCAATGTATTTTAAAGCTAAAGCATAGACCTCCCCACACTATCGCCCCTGGCAACGCCCCCAACCCCCTGTAACCTCCCAGAGCCCCTAATGCATACTTCCAGGCCTCTGCCACATCCAAAAGTGCTTGGGGGTTTTGGACGAACATCCGCCTTCCCAACATTCCCCCCTTTCGTTAAAACTACATGAAAAAACTCCAAACTAATCCTCCTTTATGCTTCTTTCCCTTTCCAATCTTTCAGCTTCTAAGTACGGTGGTGACCCATCCTTTGATACCCACACTCTCCATATGGACTGTGCACTTTGCCCTGCTTGTGCATATTGCTTCGGAGTACATTTCATATATATATACACCCACATCCCCTGCTAAATCTACAAATCTACCCAATGTTCTGTGTAATGCTCGGGGTTAGGTGGAGAACTGTGGTGGTGCTTGGAGGGTGAAGACGTTGCTCTATTGCGACCATGTGTGGTTTGTCTAGGTCACCAGTTTGTACTGTGCTATGTTTTGTACCACGAGGTTCCTCCTGTACCCCAATTGAAACCATCATCTTTGCAGTGCTAGGCACTGCTTTGGCGCAACATTGATGTCCCAGTTGGCAGGTGCAGAAAATCACCAATACAAGTCAGTTGAAGTTGGTTGCAAATTCGCCTGTGTCATGCCTGCGCCATGGGCGCATACATTTACGAACAATATGGACCTTATTTCCCATTTGCGAGGCTTTAACTACACTTACCACAATGCACTTGGCTATAACCATCTTTTCCTGGCCATTCCTATTCGCCATCTTCGGAACTACAATCCCCAGAAGCCCTAGGGATCTCCTCTGCTTCCACCAGCTCAGGAACAGAGAGGGAGGTGGCCGATTGTCTACAGGTGTGCTTAGCCAGGTGCGACCAATTAGCCTGCCTCTGTGCAGGGCTGGGCGGTATAAATGCTGCTGCCTGCAGGAGCTCAGTCTCTTGCATTAGGAGTCTTCCCGGCACCTTGTTGCTTTGAGCTACGGATCTTGTTTGCGGTTCCTCCTTACTCCGGCTTTGGATCCAGTGCCCTTCCGGGCTCTCTACATTGCAGCTGATCACGCTTTGCTGCCTTACAGCCTCCGCCCTTGCCCTGCCGGGCTCTCTACATTGCAGCTGATCACGCTCTGCTGCCTTCCAGCCTCCGCCCTTGCCCTGCCAGGCTCTTTACATTGCAGCCGATCACGCTCTGCTACCTTCCAGCCTCTGCCGTTGCCTTGCCAGGCTCTCTACATTGCAGCTGATCACGCTCTGCTGCTTTCCAGCCTCAGCCCTTGTCCTCTGGGCTCCCTGCTCTACAGCCTGCCTCACTCCGTCTGCCTACAGCCCTGGTCCTCTGGGCTCCCTGCTCTGCAGCCTGCCTCACTCCGGCTGCCTACAGCCCTTGTCCTCTGGGCTTCCTACTTTGCAGCTGATCACGCTCCGCTGCTTACTACCTACCTTTTTCCACTGGGTTCTCAGCCTAGCAGCCCTCTACAGTCCTCTGCAACCTTCTACGGTCAGCGGCCCTGCCCCTCAGGGCTCACTCCTTGCTGCCCGGCCCTTCTGGTTTCCTTGCAGTGCAGCCTGCTTTACTCTGCTGCCCTAAGCCCTTTCCCTCTGGGCTCTCTACCTTACAGCCCTGCTCCTGTGGGCTTGCTCATTGCTTTCCTGCTCCTCTGAGCTCTCAACCTTGTTCCTTACTGTCCTCTGCTATCCAATCCTGTTACACGACTTTCCCTTCATTTCCTTCTGCTAGTTTGCTATCAACCTCCTTTTCCTGGATTTGTCTGTAAGTATCTTCTCTTGTACTGTTTGTAGACCCTTTTGTACAGAGCTTGTCTGTTGGTTCCCATCAGTCAACCTCTGTCCCTTCCCTTGTCTCGTTTCTACATTACAGACACCCATAGCTGCTAGCTGCTGTTCCAAGCCATGAGCAAACAGCGTGGGCCTCTGTTATAGCAAACTGTGCAGAAGGCTAGAGTTTTTCCTAAGTTTCGTGGAATACTCTTTTCCTATATCTGCATACACCCCTAGAGGGAATCCATTCTGTTGTATCTTATTCCT
Source organism: Ambystoma mexicanum (assembly GCF_040938575.1). NCBI lineage: Eukaryota > Metazoa > Chordata > Amphibia > Caudata > Ambystomatidae > Ambystoma > Ambystoma mexicanum. Next base: position 1,398,160,365 of record NC_090924.1, read on the forward strand.
TGCTACACTTGACTACTCTTTGTTCTCATTACTTTCAGCTGTGTGTGTACTATTCTGTCCACCTTACTTCGGCACAACCACCCGAAACCCTTCCTGGGTGTTCTGTGCCTCTCCTTTCAGGGTGTCATCTCATGACAGCCTGAGGAACACAAAACACAAATGTGTTGGAGAAGCTGACTGGTTCGTTCGAAAAGAATTGGAGAAGATTTGAGATGGAGCTGTGATCAGGATCCCCTAAGCAGCCCTACAGATAAGGGGGGAATCGGCCACTTTTACTACCTAAAAATAGGCAAAACGCCCAAAAAATAAAAATAGGGAGTAAAAATACTCCAAACAAAAAATGGGAAACAGACACATGTGACCTTGTGCCTCTGCTTTCAGTCACACAGCTTCATGGATATGTTTGGACCCGCAGTGCACACAGTACCACAGGAAGAAACTGCTATTGTTACAGTGTGATCGGAAGAAGTAAACGTATCTTTTAATCTGTATGCATAACCAGGTGCAAAGAAATTATGATTACAAAAACATTTCTTTTTCCCACATGTTTTTACTCACTTATAAATTACTCCCATTGGGAAATGGACTTACATTTTTACTCCATAAAAATAATTTACCCCTAACTTTAAAAAATAGGGAGTAAAATACCCCCACTTCAAAACCTTATCTGAAGCACTGGCCCTAAGGACAACAACTCAGATGGGTGTCTTTTGGACCATTGAGCCAGTTAGTCTTGAGATACCAACTGGGTACAATACACTTCATTTTCGAGGGGTTCGTAAAAACATGTGTAGACTGTTTGATGCATATTTTTAACAAACCTAATACGGGGCGGGACAGAGGCCAGAATCTAAGATTCTGAGACAGGAATCCGCTTTGTGTTCGAAATCCGGGAGCCTCTTCACCTGTCTGCGTTCTTGATGCAAGCGGGCATGCTATGGATTCCTATGGAATCCGCCTGCTTGTTGACCAACACAAAGCAGGTGAACTCTACAGGGATGCATATAAAAGCCATCCACTCATCATGTACACGCAGGGAGGCATTTAATGTTTGTGTTCATGCTGATGTATAAAAGTGCACGGAGACCTGGGTCCACCCAGATATCTGTGTACAATTACCTTTCCAGCGTTTAAACAATCAGTAATTCACAGCTGGGACTGTGTGCACTTGTAAGGGGTCCCCTTTACATAAAGGCAATGGACATTTAAAATGAGCCCCCATGTGCGTTGAAGCTTAGAGACAAGCCATCTGAGTCCCGGAGAAAGGGTAGGTTGAGTAAAGCAGGAGTAGACGCCTGGGTGACACACAGACCAAATAACTATTTGAAGTTGAAAAGAGTTGGCGCCACCAGCCAAGTCAAGCAACCAGTTGCCTCCTCTAACGACTAGCCTGGGAGTTTGGCTAACCAGCCAACTCTTCTCTGAACTAAATGCCACTTAGTTTGGAGATATATATTACGTGTCCTACTGAAGCTCAATCCCTTCAAATGAACTGCCATGTCTTTTGCCCACTCCAAAACTATATTGTAAGTTCTGTCCCGGAAAGGGCACCATCTATGTCCCTTTGACGTCCTTACAGGAGGCCCACCATGGCAAAATTCCAACTTGTTGGAAGCATCAGCTAATCAGATATCATGTTTACATGGTTCACGGCCCCAATACAACTGCCCCTCAAAAAAACAATCTATATATATTTAAGCAATAACTAAGGTGACCAGGTTTTTAAAAGAACGGGCCATCGATATGGAAGTAGGACTAGAGTTTCGACACATAGTACTCCTACTTCTTCGTTGGCGGCCTTTTCCGATCAAAGTACGTGCAAGTACGTGTTCATTGAAAGCTCAACCCTCCCATAGTTCGAGGGTCAAAAGCAAAAACCATCCCCAAATCCCAGGACGGGGTTAAAAACTCAAAAAAGTCTTGGGACGCTGGAACCAAAGGTTAAAAAATCGGATGGTCCCAGCAAAAGCAGGATATCTGGTCAGCCTAGCAATAACCCCCTAAGCGGGCTCTACCGGCCACTAAGGGATCCCTTGTGCCATTACCGAATGATAAAGCCCAGGTCAGAGTTGTTTATGGCAATGAGTAGCTGGGTCTAATCCCATGATGCCAAGCGCAGATATGTGAGAAAATATAGGCCACAGCAAGCATGTGGCCTATGGAGACGATGCATGTAATGGAAGTGAAAAGGGGATGATGGGCTCCAAGCGGAGGCCCTCTTCTGTTTCCACAGCCTTACGAAGGCAGAGGTGGGGCATGCGGCTTGAGGAGGCTGGAATGCCGTGCATGGCTCGGCGAAGATCTGGAGTCAGAGGAAGAGCAGTGGACATAAGGTGGTACCTGGGAGAGGTGTGGGCAGAAGAGCGAGCAGGGAGGCAGTGCATTGACTCACAGTCGCTTGGATACAGACTTTTCATCTGCTGATAAAACCTGTTTTCTGCGAAAGCGGATTGGCCGACTGGTATCATTTCGAGTCAACTAACTGCACTTGCTACAGAGTCCCATCAACCTCCTCGTCCAGGCACTATGATTGTATACTGAGACATATTTAACCTGGTAGAAAGGCAGGAGCGAGTCAGCATGCATCCTGCCATTCACCCATTGGGGCTAGGTGATGTCACTGGATTGAGACAACCTTCATCCTGGAGTGGTCTATCTGACCCTGCGGCCAGGGTGCTTAAACGCAGACATCATGTCCATATATTACCATTTACATTGTGTACAGCTATTTGCATTGATGGGCCATTCACGGGACTGAGGGTGATTACCCTGTAAATCTCTGGTGACCCTTCCTACTTAGAAGGAACATTTTGAGGGAAGTCTTGAAAGCCAAAAGGAAGGTTCTGTTTTTGATATCTATGGGTAGGGAGTTACAGTGGTGGGGCACATCGTGGGTTAAGGAAAAGAACCAGGAGTCAGTGCAACAGGATGTAGTCCGTTAGATAGGGTTTCCGAGTGGAGGGTGCTAGGCGTGCAGTGAAGGAGCCAGGTTGGGGGGACAAGTCTTGAAAGGGATTTAAATACAACGAATCGGCATTTGAGGAAGGATCAGTGTTGCATACAGAGCTAGTCTGTGTGAAGGTGGTGTGGGGAGGTGGTGACAGGAACATGGGATGTTGTAGAGACTGTGAGTAGCAAAGTTACACATTTTATCAGGGGGCCAGGGTAGTGTGGGAGACCCAGTTGAACGCTAGAGGAGTTTTCAAGATGACTGAGGGCCAGAGTGAAAATCAAGGTCTTAGCAGAGTGGCAGGTGAGTGAGGGTTTCTCTTTCCAATACTCAGAAGGCTTCCAGCTGGTCACAGTGGGAGTGGGGTTATTTAATTGCTGAAGCTTTAGTTTGGTGTACAGTATGACCTACAGGGTTCTGCGCCTTGAGTGGGGAGGGTAAGGTGGAGAATTTGGAGTTGCAAGGTAGAGGACCTAAGTCTAGGGGAAGTTGAGGATTAGGCACCTAAGGCAATCGAGTGGTGGATGGAGGAGAGACGGTTCTATGGCTGTGGAAGCATCCTTCAGGGGTAGGAAGGGAAGGAGAATCAGCAGACAGATGTTTAGAGAAGCCCAATTAAGAGACGAGTTTGCCAGTAGTGGAGGGGGACATCCTGAAGAGAAGTGGGTCAAGAGCAGACACACTCTGAGGGGTGGCCGAGATTGATGAGGCCATTATCCCCTGAGATGGAGATCAGCATCTTAAAAACAAAAGTGGTAACAAACTTCAGACCCAGAAATGTTTGCACATTGCATCTCATTACATCAAACTGGATGGAGTGAAACTATTTAAACTAAATCTGTACAAGACGGAAATTCTCCCAATTGGAGATGGATACATCAGCCTGCTGAATAATTTATGGGACCACAGTCTAAGGTCCCGTTCCTCCACTGTTGAAACTGTAAAGAATGTTGGAGTCTATGGAGACGCACAGACCTACCATTAGTGGGCACAACTCTCCAATTATAAGAAAGAAATAAAATGGGTATATTCCACTTAATGTACTTGAAAAATGCATATTCGTACCATCGGCATCCTCAAAGAATATTGGTTAAAGTGGTCAGGGCTGCACTATGCCAATGGCCTCTTACTTGGACATGCCAAAAACATATGGTCAAACTTCAGAAATTCCAGAATACAGGTGGCTTGGGTGGTTCGCTCATGGCACTGCAGAAAGTAGAGAAGAGTGAATATCAAGGCACTGTTCCTGTCTCATCAATCCTTCTATGCCACTGAATCATCTTTCACCACCTCCCTGTCATCCAAACATGAGACCAGGCTCCTCCTGATGACATCATCATAATGTGACCACCAGAATAATGTAACTCCAGGTTTCTGGAATGCTGATGCTTTGATCAGTGTGCCACCACCCCGCGTGTAAGGTTTCCACTTATGATCCTACTATAAGGCATAGCCAGGTTCCTTATGGCCTGTGTTTCAGCGTCTTTCAGCACTATGAGGCCAGCAAAGATGATTGTGTGGCTACTAAGTCTATTATAACATATCAGAACATATTTTCAATTCCCATCCCAGCCACATCAAACTGAATGCATTGAGTTTAATCTAAGAGGGTAGCTAACAATATTATAAAAGGCAAGGTGTATGTTTGTCCGATGCAGTAGCTTCACCTGTTTTCACTTCTAGAGGGAGCTGTTCCCTTAGGAGTTACAGTGGCCCAATGCACAAAGCTCAGCCTATTGTCATCGTGAGAGGGAGCTGTAGCTTTAGGATCTATAGTGCTATAGTGGTCCTACTGTGTCAATGAAAACCTGTATGTTGGCCGGTGGACACAGGCCTGTACGCTCGTCTAAAATAAAATATAACCCTGTATGCTCGACTTCTCTTATCTGGATGCCTCTTCTGGCACCCATCAAGACTCTAACAGTTAGTTAATAGACCCTCCTCCAAGAGGTGCCTTCACTGGCAGTCTGGCACCCATCAAGACTCTAACAGTTACTTAAGAGACTCTCCTCCAAGAGGTTCCTGCACTGGCACCTATTAAGACTAACAGTTAGTTAATAGACTCCCCTCCAAGAGGTGCCTGCACTGGCGACCATCAAGACTCTAATATGTAAGTTACGAGATTCTCTACCAAGAGGTGCCTGCACTGGCACCCATCAAGACTCTAACAGTTAGTTAAGAGACTCTCCTCCAAGAGGTGCCTGTACTGGCATCCATTAATACTCTGACAGTTAGTTAATAGACTCTCCTCCAAGAGCTTCCTGCACTGGCACCCATCAAGACTCTAACAGTTAGTTAATAGACTCTCCTCCAAGAGGTGAGTGCACTGGCGACCATCAAGACTCTAACACGTAAGTTACGAGACTCTCTACCAAGAGGTGCCTGCACTGGCACCCATCAAGACTCTAACAGTTAGTTAAGAGACTCTCCTCCAAGAGGTGAGTGCACTGGCGACCATCAAGACTCTAACATGTAAGTTACGAGACTCTCTACCAAGAGGTGCCTGCACTGGCACCCATCAAGACACTAACAGTTAGTTAAGAGACTCTCCTCCAAGAGGTGCCTGCACTGGCGACCATCAAGACTCTAACATGTAAATTACAAGACTCTCCTTCAAGAGGTGCCTGCACTGGCAGCCATCAATACTCTGACAGTTAGTTAATAGACTCTCCTCCAAGAGGTGCCTTCACCGGCACCCATCAAGACTATAACAGTTAGATAAGAGACTCTCCTCCAACTGGTGCCTGCACCGGCACCCATCAAGACACTAACAGTTAGTTAAGAGACTCTCCTTCAAGAGGTTCCTGCACTGGCACCCATCAAGACTATAACAGTTAGTTACGAGACTCTCCTCCAAGAGGTGCCTGCACTGTCGACCATCAAGACTCTAACATGTAAGTTACGAGAATCTCCTCCAAGAGGTGCCTGCACTGTCGACCATCAAGTCTCTAACATGTAAGTTACGAGACTCTCTACCAAGAGGTGCCTGCACTGGCACCCATCAAGACTCTAACAGTTAGTTAAGAGACTCTCCTCCAAGAGGTGAGTGCACTGTCGACCATCAAGACTCTAACATGTAAGTTACGAGACTCCCTACCAAGAGGTGCCTGCACTGGCACCCATCAAGACTCTAACAGTTAGTTAACAGACTCTCCTTCAAGAGGTTCCTGCACTGGCACCCATCAAGACTCTAACAGTTAGTTAATAGACTCTCCTCCAAGAGGTGCCTGCACTGTCGACCATCAAGACTCTAACATGTAAGTTGCAAGACTCTCCTTCAAGAGGTTCGTGCACTGGCACCCATCAAGACTATAACAGTTAGTTACGACACTCTTCTCCAAGAGCTTCCTGCACTGGCACCCATCAAGACTCTAACAGTTAGTTAATAGACTCTCCTCCAAGAGATGCCTGCACTGTCGACCATCAAGACTCTAACATGTAAGTTACGAGACTCTCCTCCAAGAGGTGCCTGCACTGCCGACCATCAAGACTCTAACATGTAAGTATTGAGACTCTCCTCCAAGAGGTGCCTGTACTGTCGACCATCAAGACTCTAACATGTAAGTTACGAGACTCTCTACCAAGAGGTGCCTGCACTGGCACCCATCAAGACTCTAACAGTTAGTTAAGAGACTCTCCTCCAAGAGGTGCCTGCACTGGCGACCATCAAGACTCTAACATGTAAGTTACGAGACTCTCCTTCAAGAGGTGCCTGCACTGGCACCCATCAAGACTCTAACAGTTAGTTAAGAGACTCTCCTCCAAGAGGTGCCTGCACTGGTGACCATCAAGACTCTACCATGTAAGTTACGAGACTCTCCTCCGTGAGGTGCCTGTACTGGCATCCATTAATACTCTGACAGTTAGTTAATAGACTCTCCTCCAAGAGGTGCCTGCACCGGCACCCATCAAGTCTCTAACAGTTAGTTAAGAGACTCTCCGCCAAGAGGTGCCTGCACCGGCACCCATCAAGACTCTAACAGTTAGTTAAGAGACTCTCCTCCAAGAGGTGCCTGCACTGTCGACCATCAAGACTCTAACATGTAAGTTACAAGACTCTCCTCCAAGAGGTGCCTGCACTGGCACCCATCAAGACTCTAACATGTAAGTTACGAGACTCTCTACCAAGAGGTGCCTGCATCGCACCCATCAAGACTCTAACAGTTAGTTAAGAGACTCTCCTCCAAGAGGTGCCTGCACTGGCGACCATCAAGACTCTAACATGTAAGTTACGAGACTCTCTACCAAGAGATGCCTGCACTGGCACCCATCAAGACTCTAACAGTTAGTTAAGAGACTCTCCTCCAAGAGGTGCCTGCACTGGCGACCATCAAGACTCTAACATGTAAGTTACGAGACTCTCCTCCAAGAGGTGCCTGCACTGGTGACCATCAAGACTCTACCATGTAAGTTACGAGACTCTCCTCCGTGAGGTGCCTGTACTGGCATCCATTAATACTCTGACAGTTAGTTAATAGACTCTCCTCCAAGAGGTGCCTGCACCGGCACCCATCAAGTCTCTAACAGTTAGTTAAGAGACTCTCCGCCAAGAGGTGCCTGCACCGGCACCCATCAAGACTCTAACAGTTAGTTAAGAGACTCTCCTCCAAGAGGTGCCTGCACTGTCGACCATCAAGACTCTAACATGTAAGTTACAAGACTCTCCTCCAAGAGGTGCCTGCACTGGCACCCATCAAGACTCTAACATGTAAGTTACGAGACTCTCTACCAAGAGGTGCCTGCATCGCACCCATCAAGACTCTAACAGTTAGTTAAGAGACTCTCCTCCAAGAGGTGCCTGCACTGGCGACCATCAAGACTCTAACATGTAAGTTACGAGACTCTCTACCAAGAGATGCCTGCACTGGCACCCATCAAGACTCTAACAGTTAGTTAAGAGACTCTCCTCCAAGAGGTGCCTGCACTGGCGACCATCAAGACTCTAACATGTAAGTTACGAGACTCTCCTCCAAGAGGTGCCTGCACTGGTGACCATCAAGACTCTACCATGTAAGTTACGAGACTCTCCTCCGTGAGGTGCCTGTACTGGCATCCATTAATACTCTGACAGTTAGTTAATAGACTCTCCTCCAAGAGGTGCCTGCACCGGCACCCATCAAGTCTCTAACAGTTAGTTAAGAGACTCTCCGCCAAGAGGTGCCTGCACCGGCACCCATCAAGACTCTAACAGTTAGTTAACAGACTCTCCTCCAAGAGGTGTCTGCACTGTCGACCATCAAGACTCTAACATGTAAGTTACGAGGCTCTCCTCCAAGAGGTGCCTGCACTGTCGACCATCAAGACTCTAACATGTAAGTTACGAGACTCTCTACCAAGAGGTGCCTGCATCGCACCCATCAAGACTCTAACAGTTAGTTAAGAGACTCTCCTCCAAGAGGTGCCTGCACTGGCGACCATCAAGACTCTAACATGTAAGTTATGAGACTCTCCTTCAAGAGGTGCCTGCACTGGCACCCATCAAGACTCTAACAGTTAGTTAATAGTCTCTCCTCCAAGAGGTGCCTGCACTGTCGACCATCAAGACTCTAACATGTAAGTTAATAATCTCTCCTCCAAGAGGTGCCTGCACTGGCACCCATCAAGACTCTAACAGTTAGTTAATAGACTCTCCTCCAAGAGGTGCCTGCCCTGGTGACCATCAAGACTCTAACTGTTAGTTAATAGTCTCTCCTCCAAGAGGTTCCTGCACTGGCACCCATCAAGACTCTAACATGTAGATTACGAGACTCTCCTCCAAGAGGTGCCTGCACTGTCGACCATCAAGACTCTAACATGTAAGTTAGTAATCTCTCCTCCAAGAGGTTCCTGCACTTGCACCCATCAAGACTCTAACATGTAAATTACGAGACTCTCCTCCAAGAGGTGCCTGCACTGGCACCCATCAAGACTCTAACAGTTAGTTAATAGACTCTCCTCCAAGAGGTGCCTGCAATGGACCCATCAAGACTCTAACATGTAAATTACGAGACTCTCCTCCAAGAGGTGCCTGCACCGGCGACCATCAAGACTCTAACAGTTAAGTAAGAGACTCTCCTCCAAGAGGTTAGTTAATAGACTCTCCTCCAATTAGTTATGAGACTATCTTCCAATAGGTGCCTTGGCTGGTGTCCATTAAGACTCTAACAGTTATTTAATATAGCCTTGTAGAGCAAGGGAAAGGTAATTAGTGTGGGGTAATGACCTACCCCCAAGTTATAGCTTGAGGGAGAGCCAAGTGCAATAGGTGGGGGAAGAGTCACAATCCCAAGCTTCAATGACTCCTCCCGAATTCTCTAAGACTATTCCTACATACTCTTAATAGCAATAAAGGTTTTGGAGTTTGCGGTATGTTGATGAACAAAAAAACATGTTTCAATAGTAGATAAAGTAAATACTCAAGACTTGCTAGTAGGTTAAATGTGGTTTTATTATGTAGGGCTGTCTTAATTGTAAAATAGGTTGAAATGGAACACTTTTACATTGAGCCTGCTCTAGGTGGAATGTTAATGTGATTGGTTACTTTATGTGAATGTGAAAGCATTTCTATTTCTTGAATACAGAGAAAAGCTTTCTGCTGCATCCTAGTCTTCTGAAGTCAGTGTTTGAAATGAAGTAAACACCAGCATTTATTGACTGCAATCATATAATTCTGATTGGCTAAAAGGAGGACAATAATAACATCCATGTGATAATAGAATCTCCTTCTCTGGGCGCCGGCTCCAGCAGCAATCTAGCCATCAGGACTTAGTTAGACTCTAGCTGTTAGTTTATAGACTCTTCTCTTGGTGCCTGCTCCAGCAGCCGTCAAGACTCTACAGTTAGACTCTGTTAGTTGATAGACCCTCCTTCACTGGGTGTGTGGTACTGAGTCAATTAGGGCGGCGGAGAGGAAGTGGAGGGAATCGGGTGCACCCCCCTGACAAACTGGCCTGCCGCCTGTTCCAAAGGCAGTACCGACTCTCTTTCCTCTCTAAGAAAAGAGCCTACATCCAAGTCTGCATCTCTGCGGCATCTAATAACTCGGCTGAACTTTTCAAAATCTGCAAGGAGCTTGCCAATCCCGCTGCAGTCTCTACCTCTTCTGTTCCCTCCAAGAGGTTATCCCCTGCTCATCCAGAACAATCAAGGACCACATTGACACCCTTGCTCCTGCCTTGGCTGATTTCTGCAATCACTCCTTTGCCCCTGGAGCTTTCCCTTCCCCCTTAAGCACTCTCTTGTGCACCCCCTTCTAAAGAAGCCTTGGGCCGATCCTTCCTCTCCATCACTCCTTTCCTGGGCAACAAGTTGGCCATCTCCCAGTTTAATCTACATACGGAATCTGTTGGTTGCCTCCATGAACACCAGTCTTCTTCAGAGCTGCCAGAAGCACGGAAACTGCTCTCCTGAACACATGTGAAGACTTGCTCTCCAATCTTGACTCTAATATCCCTTATGTCCTCTGCTTTTGACACAGTCAGCCAAGACATCGTGCTCAATCGTCTCAGCGACATCCTTGGTATTACTGATCAGGCCTCAGCCTGGTTGACCTCCTTTCTCACCCACCGACCCTCTCAGGTCCAACTCGGGTATTTCCTCTCTTCTATCTCTCTTTCTATTTGTGGTGTTCCCCAGGGGTCTCACCTCTCTTCCTGGCTCTTAAACCACTATCTGTTGCACACCGCATCGCTGCTTTCTGCTCCAATTTTCAATGTTATCCGTATGACACTCAGCTCTCTTTCAGGCTCACCTAAACCACATCTGCTTCTTCTCTCATACCAGATTGTCTGGCCGCAATTCAGGAATTCGCCAATGATTTCTGCCTTAATAGCAATACGACTGAGATCTTTCTAATTTGGGACACCTGCTCCATCCTTTCCTCTCTCTCTCTCTGGCCGCCCTATTTGGGCCCGCTTCATTTTCCTTCCTGTGAGGCTAAGAACCTTGGTGTCATCTTCGACTCCACCCTCTCCTTCTCTCCTCACATCTCTGACATCTCTAAGAAGTCAAACTATCATTTGCCCCACCTCAGAGGTATTCTTCCTTTTCTCACTTTCCCCCAGAAGCTCACTCTCTCCAGAGCTCTGGTCCTCTCTAGGCTGGACTATTGCAACAACCTCTTTCTATATCTTACTGCCTCTACTCTCCAACGTTTACAACTTATCCAGAACAGGACTGCAAGACTTGTCCTTGGTCTCAAGCCCAGGGATCGTATCTCTCCAGCTCCGAAATCTCTTCACCGGCTCCCTCTGGCTGCAAGAATCAACTTCAAGACTCTCTGGATCACCCACAAGGCTTTCTGGGGCCTGGGACCGCTCTACCTCCAACTTTCTCTTCCAAAACATCTTCCTTCTCGAGCTCCCCTCTCATCCACCTCCAACTCTCTGAGGGTCAGATGCTTCTCCAAGCATAGAGTTGAGGGCAGATCTATCTCCTCGGCTGGGGCCTCTCTCTGGAACAGCCTCCCTGCCTCTCTCAAACTTGAGCAGAACCACCTCTGGTTCCGGTTCTGGAAGCAACTCAAGACCTTTCTTTTCGCTTCTGCTTTCTCTCTTCCTCTAACCTGCTGATGCACCTGACTGCTCTGTGCACTGGTCATCTGGTCACCCTATGAACTCTGGCCCAGGCTTCTGCATGTCCAGTTGCCCCCACACTGCCTCCAGGCTCCCCAGCACTTAAGGGTCTTTATCTGCAACCCTACAGTCCCTTCTCACTTATGAGATAACTGCACTTCCCCCTTCCCCTCCACCCTGGCACTTCTCCCCTTCCCTCTTCCCCGCAATTGTGCGATCTGAATGACACAAGACTTAGTAATATTGTTATTCTGTCCTCCCTTTGTTTCCCCCTCCTTGTCTTGTCGTACCTAGAAACACTTGTGGAAAGGCGCATTATAAATGTCACATCATATCATATCAAGACACTAAAAGTTAATTAACATAAACTGTTACTTGTGTTGTCTGCTCTACAGTGCATCAGAGTCTATACTTAGATTCTTCTTCTCTAGGCGCCTGCTCCAGCAGCCATCAAAATTCTATAATTAGACTCTAGCGGTTAGTTAATAGACTTGTCTTCTCTGGGCGCCTGCTCCAGCAGCCATCAAAATTCTATAATTAGACTCTAGCGGTTAGTTAATAGACTTGTCTTCTCTGTGCGCCTGCTCCAACAGCCATCAAGACTATAGTTAAACTTTAACTTCTAGTTAATACACTATTCTTGTATATGTGCCTGCTCCAGCAGCCCTGACGACTCTCTAGTTATACTCTAGGTGTTCATTACTAGACTCTTCTTCTCTGGGTGCCTGCTTAGCCATCAAGGCTCTACAGTTAGACTATGGCTGTTAGGTAATAGACTCTTCTTCTCTGGGTGCCTGCTTAGCCATCAAGGCTCCACAGTTAGACTATGGCTGTTAGGTAATAGACTCTTCTTCTCTGGGTGCCTGCTTAGCCATCAAGGCTCTACAGTTAGACTATGGCTGTTAGGTAATAGACTCTTCTTCTCTGGGCGCCTACTCAAGCAGCCATCAAGGCTCTATAGTTAGTCCCTAATGGTAAGTTAATAGACTCTTTGTCTCTGGGTGCCTGCTCCAACATTAAGAGCAAGAACCAGTATGATTCTGTTACCTATTATGACCCTGACTGGAAAAACACCCTGACCCTGCAGGATGAAACTTTCCCTAGGAAGCGTATGGTAGTCCGCCTATATAGAAGAGGACATGGTAAAGAGAGGAAACTGACCCTAGCTCTACAATGGATCATTAGTTCAAAGAGGCCCAGAGGAATGCTGGGCTATAATTGAACACATCATACACCAAAAAATGGTGTTAAAACTAAAAATAAACAATTTAAAAAGGATGGAACAATTGCGGTGTAGTAACACCCAACGGGGGATTTTCCAACTTTATTCCCCCTCCGTGGTGTGTACTGCACCCCTTCATCTATGGTTATGCCTCAAGGATTAATTATTCCTATGAGAACCTTTTTTAAAAAAACAATGTATCTAGCACCAATTCGCAAACTACGTGCAAGTGTTCTTTAGGAGTTAATCCAAAGTGCCTTCTTCAATCTCGTCTAGATCGAAGGCATTCTAAAAAGTCAATTATTCTCGAACAGTGTCTTTTCTGTTGGTGACATCTGTCAAATGTCAGGTCGACCGGTTTCGATGATATCTTGATATTATTATCTTCTTCACGACCAATTTCTATCTGTTCAGATTCCATCTTCTATCCGCAAATAGTAGCGGGGCCCACTCACCATCTAGGGGAAGAGAGGACCTATTTAGCAGCCGGGTTACAGGGACAAATAGTGTCTAAACATTCGAGCATGTGTGCTCTATTTTTTGCTACACAAGTTTCTAGCTCTACGCATTTAAGAACCCAAGTCCCCGCACCCCTGGTGCGTGGTGCATGCATCGTGCCTATAATGGCACAGAAAACCCTGTGTCTCTCATTCCTATTTCCTTAGTGAGCAATCCCTACATGCAAAACCCTTTTCGCACCTTCTCCCCCAAACCATGACCTCATGTCGTGATCAGAGTTGTAAAAAAAGGGTAAAAAGGGGGGCATAATTTTAGAGGACATGCTTGTAATCGTATGGTGAATTCCAAACCACCATGCAGTGTTGGGTGGGGATTACCTCTAGGTGTGTACATTCCGGCTGTAATGATCTATTTTCTTCTTCAAAAATGTGGTGGGAATGAGTAAAATTCTTTAGGTTTTTCTTTCTTTTGACTCGATCTTGGCCACAATGGGCTGTAACGCAATGAAATAGACCAACCATGTTGAATTCTATATATATATATATATATAACGCTTCTTAACTACGTGGCATACATGTTGGATTCTATTTATGTATGTATTTTGTTTGCTGTGTGTCTTTTGCCTACTATTTTTAACCATCTATTAAACTCGTCTTTTTTGACACTTGGATTCGAGTTTGCTACTTTGTTTACTGGGACCTGCAGACCTTATGCTTGGAGTGCGGTTTTTTCCTTCCTCCATGTCTTAATGATATATATATTTATATATATGTACTGCTTGGCTGCAGTCTGTACATCTTGCGAAGCTCAGTTGTAAAAAAGGGGACTCAGTTGTAAAAAAGACACACAAATATCTTACAGGGCCACTGGTGTCGACTCAGGGCTCGACCGTGTTGTTTCTATGCATCTTAGTGTCCTGCTCGTCTTTCGAACGTCAGGGCACAGATGTATGTCAACTTGCATGGGCGCATGCGCATTTGAAAAATGCCAAAGTAAATTAAATTCCATTGCCATGGAGCAGATACACAACGGCCTGGGTTGGGCATACAAGGACTTAACAGAAATGTAAAGCCTATAATTGGGTGCTCTGCTTTCTGGGATGTATCAGTAAAATGGCACTGTAGATCGTAGAGTGCACTTCTAGTTGTAAGGGAGTGTCCCCAACACGCCAGCATGGCGTCTACTAAAGTACGCGCGATCACATTACGTTATCGTTAAACCGTATTTTCGTAACATGGGAGGAAGCGGTTTTCTTACCTAATGTGGCATCTGTGCAGCGCTCAAGGCAGCGAGGCTCTGTGAGGAATCTCGTGCTTGAGTGCGTCCGGAGCGGCCATGCATGGTGAGGTCCTTGTTTATGTTCTGTAAAAATAACACAGAAAAGGGACTACATTCTGCTTGTCTCGTGAATCGACATAGAAATAGGGGACTGAATTCTTGTCGGTCAATGTACTGTGGCTTGGCGGCCATACTGGAAGGTTCAAAACTACTCGAAGGACCTATATCAAAAAATACTGACAGTGGGCATTATTGTATTAGACACCAATATATGAGCAAAAATACCCTCAAGGTGTAGTAGGAGATGATAGTACTTAAAATCAAGGTAACAACTCTGTATCTCACACTGCTTGTTAATAATGTGAAAATCCTAGAGAGTAGATGATTGAAATTAAATCTAACGTAACTAAGTGATTTCTCCAAAAAATATATAATATTAATAAGAACACTACAACAAAGGGCAAAAGGACCACAGCCCGAGGGCAGAAGATGGTGAAGCCGGAGAGTCCCTATGAGTGTGAGTATTCATACGTTTGGCATCAAATCACAGTTATGCTGGTGGTTGTAACAGGTGAAGAGCTCTTTTATTCACTTGATCAAGGCCAGTTCGTTCCATTGGATTTCTTCGTTTAGACCGTGTCTGACCATGTCAAGGCGGAAAATTCAATGTTGCTCTCATTTAAGGAGCAAGTTATGGAAATCTCCACCCCTGGTTGGTAATTTCACCTTTTCAAGAATAGTCCACCTGAATTGTTCAGCTGTATGGTTTCTTTCTACAAAATGCAGGGTCAGGGTGTTTTTCCAGTCAGGGTCATAATAGGTAACAGAATCATACTGGTTCTTGCTCTTAAAGTTGTCTGGAGCAATCGCTGTTCAACATGATGGCTGATATTCTGTTTTGTGTGATATGATGTTAGAAATTGACAGAAAGCCTTTTTAATATCCCTGGAGGATTGGTTAGAGATTTAATTCTGCTTGCCCACACCTATATGTGTTTTCCTTTTGCCTGCTCCAACAGCAATAAAGACTATAGTTAACCTTTAACCTCTAGGTAATACACTATTCTTGTATAGGCGCCTGCTCAAGCAGCCATGAAGACTCTATAGTTAGACTATAGCTGTTAGGTAATAGACTCTTCTTCTCTGGGTGCCTGCTCAAGCAGCCATCAAGCCTCTATAGTTAGACTATAGCTGTTAGGTAATAGACTGTGCTTCTCTGGGCACCTGCTCAAGCAGCCATGAAGACTCTATAGTTATACTCTAGCTGTTAGGTAATAGACTCTTCTTCTCTGGGCGCCTGCTCAAGCAGCCATCGAGGCTCTATAGTTAGTCCCTCAAGGTAAGTTAATAGACTCTTCGTCTCTGGGTGCCTGCTCCAGCAGCCATCAAGACTATAGTTAAACTTGAACTGCTAGTTAATAAACTCTTCTTGTATAGGCGTCAGCTCCAGCAGCCAAGAAGACTCTATAGTTATACTCCAGCTGTTAGTTAAGAGACTCTTCTACTCTGGGTACCTGCTCCAGCAGCCATCAAGACTATAACATCTATTTAACAGGCAAGGAGTAAAGCCAGGAGGATGCCAATGCTTTAAAGTACTAGATGAGCCGTCAGTGCATTGTCTGAACCAGCGACCCAGCACCAGGTGTTTGAATGGATGGGCCGTCTGGTGTACACTAATCCTTGACCATGGATGGCATGGTCCAAAGGGAGACAAACAAAGGAGCTGAACCCTGGCAGAGTCCTGAGGCTCCATGCAAGGATTCTCAGTGAGTGCCATGCATGGTCCTCTGACGCTTCTGTGCTGGGAATCCGCCTGTCTTACTCTCTCTTCTTACAAGGGGTAGAGCGACAGAGACCTAAGAGAAGCAGTCAGAAGGGCAAACACTTCAGTGCCGCAACAACCATTGGGCAGATTGGGCTTAAGCCCCCCACCCCACCTGAATTGTTGGGTTATGTTGACTTCACCTGACTTGCCTACAGAGCCATGGCAGGACAGAACAGGACATAGGGCCTCATTACACGATGGCGGTAAGGATTTAGCGGTACCGGTAAAATACTGGCACCGGTAAATCCTTACCGCCTTACTACGAGGTCCCTTTGCGGGTTGGGGGATTTAACGCCTGCTTTTTGCAGGCGTTAAAATCCAACCCGCTAAGGGACCTCGGAGCTAATTACGGCACTGCAAAATTGCGGTGCCGTAATTAGCGCCTTCCCCATTCCCATAGAGCCCTATGGGGCAGAAATGGGAATGGGGAAGGGCTATGGTGGAAGGGGGATTTACCGCCCCTCCAACCTTGGAATGGGGTGGTAAATCCCCTTTCCGCCAAGGCGGTGCCGGTATTTAACCGGCATGACCCATGGCGCTAATAACTCCATGGTTCACCGCCTACCGTGTAATGAGGCCCATAGACAATAAACAGTGTTTATGGCTGCAAAGGTAACAAAAGCCCTGCAATTACTAATGTAATTTAAATATTTCATATGCATTCATTTTTTGACACTTGAAATCGTGATGGGGGTTAGTACCTGCATGGCAGGGGAGTGATTGCCAAGGTAGAAGGGCACGAGACAGCTCATTCTCTCAGCAGACCTTAAGTGTCTGGTTTCATACGTAAATGGGAGAGTTAACTGATTTTAACATTGAAGCTTCAACAGAAGAGTCTCTTTGGAATGTGAAAAGAAGTTAGATGTCCTCACAGAAGTAAGTTTGCCCCCTCCCCGCTGTCTCTGAAGTTAGCCCCTCTCCCAACATTTGCAGGGTTACCCACCGTCCGAAATTTTGGTCTAGTTGCACGTTTGCACAACTTTGCAGGAGGAGTGACACATTAATTGCGGCAAGTTCATGTTGTTACAGTTTGGGTTATTTAGCATCTGCAGTTCAGTGTAAACAGCGCGAGGCAGCCAGAGCCGTGTGAGAGGCATGCAGCGGAGCGAGAGATGGAACGTGAGCAGTGCGAGGAAGGACGATTGGGGCAGACGGAGCACAGAGAGACCGAAGAAGGATGCTGCCATACCTTTCTCCATTTCACGCTCTTATATTATTATAGAACTGTATCAATTAGCCAACCATAAATATATATATTCAGTAAAAAAACTTTGTTAAAGGGACGTTATGGTTCCAAGTAAAACCGAAAAACCCTTGAAATTCGCCAGTTATGGTAAGCTAAGCAACCATAACTCGCGCCACCACCGTGCACTGCTAAGACTAACACCCAGGATATCAAAGATGACATCACAAATGTCATTGATGACATCACTGATGACATCACATGTGCATTTACTTTTCATGAAATGTCTGTACAAGGGATTCTTATTATAATGTTGAGAAAAAAGTGTCAACGATCATTGGAATAAATATCATGAGCTACGTAGTGCATTAAACAATGCATTGATATAAATAGCATTCTATTATGAAGTTCTTTGCAGTACAGTAAGCTACTCATGCAGAAACATAGGCATTGTGTGCAGCATACATGATGAAGGTATAATATTCATAATGTTGATATGTTGAATAATGAAATGATAACTGTTTTCTTATTAGAGTTTTTTGTACTGTGAAATATGTAATAAGTAGCTAATAAAACCCACGTATTATATAATTGCATTATTACAGACAAAACATAAAGACACAATAACACATACAAATATGGGTATATACCGGGAAAGTGAAGTAAGCAAAAAAGCAGAAGTAGTAGCAGAAACAATTCATAACCTAACTGATTATGTGTATGCTAATAAAAGATTGCTCTGTTTCAAAGCTGCTATTTACCCTATGTATATGTATCGCATGATGTGACTGGACCCTAAGGAAAGTAGTGTGAGTACAATGTATACAAATATGAGCATATACAGGGAAAGTATAGCAATAAAAAAACAACAGAACTATCAGAAAGTGATGATAACTCTACTGATTATTTTAATGCACAGAAAGGATTGCGGTCTTTCAAGCTTGTGTCTTCCCCTATGTATATGTTTCATATGATATGACTGGCCCTAAGGGAATTACTGTAAGAACATACCTGAAGGATAAGTCTACAAATATAGTACGTTTACAATTTTTAGTTCCTGACTGTTACTGAAGAAAACCATGTGGCCTAGATATGTCAGTAAAGGAAAAAAGAGGGAGACAGACATGTGATGTCATCAGTGATGTCATCAATGACATTTGTGATGTCATCTTTGATGTCCTGGGTGTTAGTCTTATCAGTGCACGGTGGTGGCGCGAGTTATGGTTGCTTAGCTTACCATAACTGGCGAATTTCAAGGGTTTTTCGGTTGTACTTGGAACCATAACGTCCCTTTAACAAAGTTTTTTCACTGAATTTCATAGGTTTTTAGTAGCGCAACTTAACCATAACGTCCCTTTAACAAAGTTTTTTCATTGAATTTCATAGGTTTTTATTAGTGCAACTTAACCATAACGTCCCTTTAGCACATTTTCTTTTACTGAATTTCATAGGTTTTTATTAGTGCAACGTAACCATAATGTCCTTTTCAATGGATGAAGACCACTAGCATCCTAGGTTCTCAAAGTGGGAACCCGGGGTGGTAAAAAAAATATTTTTCTTCCCAAACCGGAACGACTGCGGCGTCCCGGTGTAGGAAGGAAAATCTTTTACCAAGATGGACACCATGGAAAGGGAAGGCGGGGTGTATAAAGAGAACACAACAGGGCATCGGCAGGGGGGTGGGGGGAACAGGAGTTCAACAAGGGGCTACATAGGAGGGGGGACAAGAGGAAGACACGGGGCATGAGCGGGGGTGGGGGGTACAGGAAGGAGACACGGGGCATGAGCGGGGGTGGTGGGTACAGGAGGGAGACACGGGGCATGAGCGGGGGTGGGAGGGTACAGGAGGGAGACACGGGGCATGGGTGGGGGGTACAGGAGGGCGACACGGGGCATGAGCGGGGGGTGGGGGGGAACATGAGGGAGACACAGGGCATGAGCGGGGGGTGGGGGATCAGGAGAGAGACACGGGGCATGAGCGGGGGGTGGGGGGAACAGGAGAGAGACATAGGGCATGAGCGGGGGTGGGGGGAACAGGAGGAAGACACGGGGCATGAGCGGGGAGTGGGGGGAACAGGAGAGAGACACGGGGCATGAGCGGGGGGCGGAGAGAACTGGAGAGAGACACAGGGTATGAGCGGGGGGTGGGGGTGAACAGGAGAGAGACACAAGGCATGAGCGGGGGGTGGGGGGGAACAGGAGAGAGACACAGGGCATGAGTGGGGGAGGGGGGTACAGGAGGGAAACACGGGGCATGAGCGGGGGGAACAGGAGAGAGACACGGGGCATGAGCAGGGGGTGGGGGGAAGAGGAGAGAGACACGGGGCATGAGCGGTAGGTGGGGGAACAGGAGAGAGACACAGGGCATGAGCGGGGGATGGGGGAACAGGAGGGAGACACGGGGCATGAGCAGGGGGTGGGGGGAACAGGAGGAAAACACGGGGCATGAGCAGGGAGTGGGGGGACAGGAGGGAGACACGGGGCATGAGCGGAGGGTGGGGGGAACGGGAGAGAGACACGGGACATGAACGGGGGTGGGGGAATAGGAGAGAGACACAGGGCATGAGCGGGGGGTTGGGGGGAACAGGAGAGAGACACAGGGCATGAGCGGGGGGTGGGGGATCAGGAGAGAGACACGGGGCATGAGCGGGGGGTGGGGGGAACAGGAGAGAGACATAGGGCATGAGCGGGGGTGGGGGGAACAGGAGGAAGACACGGGGCATGAGCGGGGAGTGGGGGGAACAGGAGAGAGACACGGGGCATGAGCGGGGGGCGGAGAGAACTGGAGAGAGACACAGGGTATGAGCGGGGGGTGGGGGTGAACAGGAGAGAGACACAAGGCATGAGCGGGGGGTGGGGGGAACAGGAGAGAGACACAGGGCATGAGTGGGGGTGGGGGTAAGGGAGGGAAGCACGGGGCATGAGCGGGGGCAACAGGAGAGAGACACGGGGCATGAGCAGGGGGTGGGGGGAACAGGAGAGAGACACGGGGCATGAGCGGGGGGTGGGGGGGAACAGGAGGGAGACACAGGGCATGAGCGGGGGGTGGGGGGAACAGGAGGGAGACATGGGGCATGAGCGGAGGTGGGGGTACAGGAGGGAGACACGGGGCATGAGCGGAGGTTGGGGGGAACATGAAGGAGACACGGGGCATGAGCGGGGGGTGGGGGGAACAGAAGGAAGACACAGGGCATCAGCGGGGGGTGGGGGGAACAGGAAGGAGATACGGGGCATGAGCGGGGGTGGGGGGATCAGGAGGAAGACACGGGGCATGAGCGGGGGTGGGGGGTACAGGAGGGAGACACGGGGCATGAGCGGAGGTGGGAGGTTACAGGAGGGAGACACGGGGCATGGGTGGGGGGTACAGGAGGGCGACACGGGGCATGAGTGGGGGGTGGGGGGAACATGAGGGAGACACAGGGCATGAGCGGGGGGTGGGGGGATACAGGAGGGAGACACGGGGCATGAGCGGGGGTGGGGTGAACAGGAGAGAGGCACGGGGCATGAGCGGGGGCTGGGGGAACAGGAGAGAGACACGGGGCATGAGCGTGGGGGTGGGGGGAACAGGAGAGAGACACGGGGCATGAGCGGGGGGTGGGGGAACAGGAGAGACATGGGGCATGAGCGGGGGGTGGGGTAACAGGAGGAAGACACGGGGCATGACCGGGGGTGGGGGGAACAGGAGGGAGACACGGGGCATGAGCGGGGGGTCGGGGAAACAGGAGAGAGACACGTGGCATGAGTGGAGGGAACAGGAGGGAGACACAGAGCATGAGCGGGGGGTGGGGGAACAGGAGAGATACACGGGGCATGAGCGGGAGGTGGGGGAACAGGAGAGAAACACGGGGCATGAGCGGGGTATGGGGTGAATAGGAGGGAGACACGAGACATGAGCAGGGGTTGGGGGGAACAGGAGGAAAACACGGGGCATGAGCGGGGAGTCGGGGGAACAGGAGGGAGACACAGGGCATGAGCGGGGGTGGGGGGAAAAGGAGGGAGACACGGGGCATGAGCGGAGGGTGGGGGAACAGGAGAGAGACACGGGACATGAGCGGGGGCTGGGGGGAACAGGAGAGAGACACGGGGCATGAGCGGGGGGTGGGGTGGAACAGGATAGAGACACAGGGCATGAGCGGGAGGTGGGGGGTACAGGAGGGAGACACGGGGCATGAGCAGGGGTGGGGGGAACAGGAGAGAGACACGGGGCATGAGGGGGCGTGGGGGGATCAGGAGAGAGAAACGGGGCATGAGCGGGGGTGGGGGGAACAGGAGGAAGACACGGGGCATGAGCGGGGGTTGGGGGGAACAGGAGAGAGACACGGGGCATGAGCAGGGTTGGGGGAACAGGAGAGAGACACGGGGCATGAGCGGGAGGTGGCGGTACAGGAGAGAGACACAGGGCATGAGCGGGGGATGGGGGGAACAGGAGGGAGACACGGGGCATGAGCAGGGGGTGGGGGGAAGAGGAGGAAAACACGGGGCATGAGCAGGGAGTGCGGGGACAGGAGGGAGACACGGGGCATTAGCGGAGGGTGGGGGGAACAGGAGAGAGACACGGGGCATGAGCGGGGGGTGGGGGAACAGGAGAGAGACACGGGCATGAGCGGGGAGCGGAGAGAACTGGAGAGAGACACAGGGTATGAGCGGGGGGTGGGGGTGAACAGGAGAGAGACACAAGGCATGAGCGGGGGGTGGGGGGGAACAGGAGAGAGACACAGGGCATGAGTGGGGGTGGGGGGTACAGGAGGGAAACACGGGGCATGAGCGGGGGGAACAGGAGAGAGACACGGGGCATGAGCAGGGGGTGGGGGGAACAGGAGAGAGACATGGGGCATGAGCGGGGGGTGGGGGGAACAGGAGGGAGACACAGGGCATGAGCGGGGGGTGGGGGGAACAGGAGGGAGACATGGGGCATGAGCGGGGGTGGGGGGTACAGGAGGGAGACACGGGCATGAGCGGGGGTTGGGGGGAACATGAGGGAGATAAGGGGCATGAGCGGGGGGTGGGGGAAACAGAAGGAAGACACAGGGCATCAGCAGGGGGTGGGGGGAACAGGAAGGAGATACGGGGCATGAGCGGGGGGTGGGGAGAACAGGAGGGAGACACGGGGCATGAGCGGGGGGTGGGGGGTGGGGGGAGCAGGAGAGAGACATGGGGCATGAGTGGGGGGTGGGGGGACAGGAGAGAGACACGGGGCATGAGCGGGGGGTGGGGGTAACAGGAGAGAGACATGTGGCATGAGCAGTGGGTGGGGGGAACAGGAGAGAGACACGTGGCATTAGCGGGGTGAGGGGTACAGGAGGGAGACACAGGGCATGAGCGGGGGTGGGGGGAACAGGAGAGAGACACGGGGCATGAGCGGGGGGTGGGGGGAACAGGAGAGAGACATGTGGCATGATCGGGGGGTGGCGGGAACAGGAGAGAGACACGGGGCATGAGCGGGAGTGGGGGGTACAGGAGGGAGGCACGGGGCATGAGCGGGGGGTGGGAGGCTACAGGAGGGAGACATGGGGCATGGGTGGGGGTACAGGAGGGTGACACGGGGCATGAACGGGGGTGGGGGGAACAGGAGAGAGACACAGGGCATGAGCGGGGGGTGGGGGTGTACAGGAGGGAGACACGGGGCATGAGCGGGGGGTGGGGGGAACACGAGGGAGACACAGGGCATGAGCGGGGGGTGGGGGGTACAGGAGGGAGACACGGGGCATGAGCAGGGGTGGGGGGAACAGGAGAGAGACACGGGGCATGAGCAGGGGTGGGGGGAACAGGAGAGAGACACGGGGCATGAGCGGAGGCTGGGGGAAACAGGAGAAAGACACAGGGCATGAGCAGGGGCTGGGGGAACAGGAGAGAGACACAGGGCATGAGCGAGGGGTGGGGGGAACAGGAGAGAGACATGGGGCATGAGCGGGGATGGGGGTACAGGAGGGAGACACAGGGCATGAGCGGGGGGTGGGGGAACAGGAGGGAGACACAGAGCATGAGCGGGGGGTGGGGGAACAGGAGAGAGACACGGGGCATGAGCGGGAGGTGGGGGAACAGGAGAGAAACACGGGGCATGAGCAGGGAGTGGGGGGACAGGAGGGAGACACGGGGCATGAGCGGAGGGTGGGGGGAACAGGAGAGAGACACGGGACATGAACGGGGGTGGGGGAATAGGAGAGAGACACAGGGCATGAGCGGGGGGTGGGGGGGAACAGGAGAGAGACACAGGGCATGAGCGGGGGGTGGGGGATCAGGAGAGAGACACGGGGCATGAGCGGGGGGTGGGGGGAACAGGAGAGAGACATAGGGCATGAGCGGGGGTGGGGGGAACAGGAGGAAGACACGGGGCATGAGCGGGGAGTGGGGGGAACAGGAGGGAGACACGGAGAATGAGCGGGGGGTGGGGGAACAGGAGAGAGACACGGGGCATGAGCGGGAGGTGGGGGAACAGGAGAGAGACACAGGGCATGAGCGGGGGATGGGGGGAACAGGAGGGAGACACGGGGCATGAGCAGGGAGTGGGGGGACAGGAGGGAGACACAGGGCATGAGCGGGGGGTGGGGGAACAGGAGAGAGACACGGGCATGAGCGGGGGGCGGAGAGAACTGGAGAGAGACACAGGGAATGAGCGGGGGGTGGGGGTGAACAGGAGAGAGACACAAGGCATGAGCGGGGGGTGGGGGGGAACAGGAGAGAGACACAGGGCATGAGTGGGGGTGGGGGGTACAGGAGGGAAACACGGGGCATGAGCGGGGGGAACAGGAGAGAGACACGGGGCATGAGCAGGGGGTGGGGGGAACAGGAGAGAGACACAGGGCATGAGCGGGGGGTGGGGGATCAGGAGAGAGACACGGGGCATGAGCGGGGGGTGGGGGGAACAGGAGAGAGACATAGGGCATGAGCGAGGGTGGGGGGAACAGGAGGAAGACACGGGGCATGAGCGGGGAGTGGGGGGGAACAGGAGGGAGACACGGAGAATGAGTGGGGGGTGGGGGAACAGGAGAGAGACACGGGGCATGAGCGGGAGGTGGGGGAACAGGAGAGAGACACAGGGCATGAGCGGGGGATGGGGGGAACAGGAGGGAGACACGGGGCATGAGCAGGGGGTGGGGGGAACAGGAGGAAAACACGGGGCATGAGCAGGGAGTGGGGGGACAGGAGGGAGACACGGGGCATGAGCGGAGGGTGGGGGGAACAGGAGAGAGACACGGGGCATGAGCGGGGGGTGGGGGAACAGGAGAGAGACACAGGGCATGAGCGGGGGATGGGGGGAACAGGAGGGAGACACGGGGCATGAGCAGGGAGTGGGGGGACAGGAGGGAGACACGGGGCATGAGCGGGGGGTGGGGGAACAGGAGAGAGACACGGGCATGAGCGGGGGGCGGAGAGAACTGGAGAGAGACACAGGGAATGAGCGGGGGGTGGGGGTGAACAGGAGAGAGACACAAGGCATGAGCGGGGGGTGGGGGGGAACAGGAGAGAGACACAGGGCATGAGTGGGGGTGGGGGGTACAGGAGGGAAACACGGGGCATGAGCGGGGGGAACAGGAGAGAGACACGGGGCATGAGCAGGGGGTGGGGGGAACAGGAGAGAGACACAGGGCATGAGCGGGGGGTGGGGGATCAGGAGAGAGACACGGGGCATGAGCGGGGGGTGGGGGGAACAGGAGAGAGACATAGGGCATGAGCGAGGGTGGGGGGAACAGGAGGAAGACACGGGCATGAGCGGGGAGTGGGGGGAACAGGAGGGAGACACGGAGAATGAGCGGGGGGTGGGGGAACAGGAGAGAGACACGGGGCATGAGCGGGAGGTGGGGGAACAGGAGAGAGACACAGGGCATGAGCGGGGGATGGGGGGAACAGGAGGGAGACACGGGGCATGAGCAGGGGGTGGGGGGAACAGGAGGAAAACACGGGGCATGAGCAGGGAGTGGGGGGACAGGAGGGAGACACGGGGCATGAGCGGAGGGTGGGGGGAACAGGAGAGAGACACGGGGCATGAGCGGGGGGTGGGGGAACAGGAGAGAGACACGGGCATGAGCGGGGGGCGGAGAGAACTGGAGAGAGACACAGGGAATGAGCGGGGGGTGGGGGTGAACAGGAGAGAGACACAAGGCATGAGCGGGGGGTGGGGGGGAACAGGAGAGAGACACAGGGCATGAGTGGGGGTGGGGGGTACAGGAGGGAAACACTGGGCATGAGCGGGGGGAACAGGAGAGAGACACGGGGCATGAGCAGGGGGTGGGGGGAACAGGAGAGAGACACGGGGCATGAGCGGGGGGTGGGGGGAACAGGAGGGAGACACAGGGCATGAGCGGGGTGTGGGGGGAACAGGAGGGAGACATGAGGCATGAGCGGGGGTGAGGGGTACTGGAGGGAGACACGGGGCATGAGCGGGGGTTGGGGGGAACATGAGGGAGACACGGGGCATGAGCGCGGGTGGGGGAAACAGAAGGAAGACACAGGGCATCAGCAGGGGGTGGGGGGAACAGGAAGGAGATACGGGGCATGAGCGGGGGTGGGGGGAACAGGAGGAAGACACAGGGAATGAGCGGGGGTAGGGGGAACAGGAGGGAGACACGAGGCATGAGCAGGGGGTGGCTGGAACAGGAGGGAGACACGTGGCATGAGCAGGGGGTGGGGGACCAGGAGAGAGACACAGGGCATGAGTGGGGGGAACAGGAGAGAGACACGGGGCATGAGCAGGGGGTGGGGGAGTACAGGAGAGAGACACGGGCATGAGCGTGGCTGGGGGGAACAGGAGAGAGACACGGGCATGAACGGGGGTTGGGGGAAACAGGAGAGAGACACGGGCATGAGCGTGGCTGGGGGGAACAGGAGAGAGACACGGGCATGAACGGGGGTTGGGGGAACAGGAGGGAGACACGGGGCATGAGCGGGGGTTGGGGGAACAGGAGGGAGACACGGGGCATGAGCGGGGGGTGGGGGGTACAGGAGGAAGACACGGGGCATGAGCGGGGGTGGGGTGTACAGGATGGGGACACGGGGCATGAGCGGGGGGTGGGGGGAACAGGAGGGAGACACTGGGCATGAGTGGGGGGTGGGGGGAACAGGAGGGAGATACGGGGCATGAGCGGGGGGGGAGCAGGAGAGAGACACGGGGCATGAGTGGGGGGTGGGAGGACAGGAGAGAGACACGGGGCATGAGCGGGGGGTGGGGGGAACAGGAGAGAGACATGTGGCATGAGCAGTGGGTGGGGGGAACAGGAGAGAGACACGTGGCATTAGCGGGGTTAGGGGTACAGGAGGGAGACACAGGGCATGAGCGGGGGGTGGGGGGAACAGGAGAGAGACACGGGGCATGAGCGGGGGGTGGGGGGAACAGGAGAGAGACATGTGGCATGATCGGGGGTGGCGGGAACAGGAGAGAGACACGGGCATGAGCGGGAGTGGGGGGTACAGGAGGGAGGCACGGGGCATGAGCGGGGGGTGGGAGGGTACAGGAGGGAGACACGGGGCATGGGTGGGGGGTGGGGGAGTACAGGAGGGAGACACGGGGCATGAGCGGGGGTGGGGGAAACAGGAGAGAGACACGGGCATGAGCGGGGCTGGGGGGAACAGGAGAGAGACACGGGCATAAAGGGGGGTTGGGGGAACAGGAGGGAGACACGGGGCAGGAGCGGGGGGTGGGGGGAACAGGAGGGAGACACGGGGCATGAGCGGGGGATGGGGGGGTACAGGAGGAAGACACGGGGCATGAGCGGGGGGTGGGGGGTACAGGATGGGGACACGGGTCATGAGCGGGGGGTGGGGGATACAGGAGGGAGACACGGGGCATGAGCGGGGGTGGGGGGAACAGGAGAGAGACACGGGGCATGAGCGGGGGGTGGGGGGAACAGGAGAGTGACACGGGGCATGAGCAGGGGTGGGGGGAACAGGAGAGAGACACGGGGCATGAGCGGAGGCTGGGGGAAACAGGAGAGAGACACAGGGCATGAGCAGGGGCTGGGGGAACAGGAGAGAGACACGGGGCATGAGCGAGGGGTGGGGGGAACAGGAGAGAGACATGGGGCATGAGCGGGGATGGGTGGTACAGGAGGGAGACACAGGGCATGAGCGGGGGGTGGGGGAACAGGAGAGAGACAAGGGGCATGAGCGGGGGTGGGGGTGTACAGGAGGGAGACACGGGGCATGAGTGGGGGCGGGGGGAACAGGAAGGAGACACAGGGCATTAGTGGGGTGTGGGGGAAACAGGAGGGAGACACGGGGCATGAGTGGGAGGTGGGGGGAACAGGAGAGAGACACGGGGCATGAGCGGGGGGTGGGGGGAACAGGAGAGAGACACGTGGCATTAGCGGGGTTAGGGGTACAGGAGGGAGACACAGGGCATGAGCGGGGGGTGGGGGGAACAGGAGGGAGACACGGGGCATGAGCGGAGGGTGGGGGGAACAGGAGAGAGACACGGGACATGAACGGGGGTGGGGGAATAGGAGAGAGACACAGGGCATGAGCGGGGGGTGGGGGGGAACAGGAGAGAGACACAGGGCATGAGCGGGGGGTGGGGGATCAGGAGAGAGACACGGGGCATGAGCGGGGGGTGGGGGAACAGGAGAGAGACATAGGGCATGAGCGGGGGTGGGGGGAACAGGAGGAAGACACGGGGCATGAGCGGGGAGTGGGGGGAACAGGAGGGAGACACGGAGAATGAGCGGGGGGTGGGGGAACAGGAGAGAGACACGGGGCATGAGCGGGAGGTGGGGGAACAGGAGAGAGACACAGGGCATGAGCGGGGGATGGGGGGAACAGGAGGGAGACACGGGGCATGAGCAGGGAGTGGGGGGACAGGAGGGAGACACGGGGCATGAGCGGAGGGTGGGGGGAACAGGAGAGAGACACAGGGCATGAGCGGGGGGTGGGGGAACAGGAGAGAGACACGGGCATGAGCGGGGGGCGGAGAGAACTGGAGAGAGACACAGGGAATGAGCGGGGGGTGGGGGTGAACAGGAGAGAGACACAAGGCATGAGCGGGGGGTGGGGGGGAACAGGAGAGAGACACAGGGCATGAGTGGGGGTGGGGGGTACAGGAGGGAAACACGGGGCATGAGCGGGGGGAACAGGAGAGAGACACGGGGCATGAGCAGGGGGTGGGGGGAACAGGAGAGAGACACAGGGCATGAGCGGGGGGTGGGGGATCAGGAGAGAGACACGGGGCATGAGCGGGGGGTGGGGGGAACAGGAGAGAGACATAGGGCATGAGCGAGGGTGGGGGGAACAGGAGGAAGACACGGGGCATGAGCGGGGAGTGGGGGGAACAGGAGGGAGACACGGAGAATGAGCGGGGGGTGGGGGAACAGGAGAGAGACACGGGGCATGAGCGGGAGGTGGGGGAACAGGAGAGAGACACAGGGCATGAGCGGGGGATGGGGGGAACAGGAGGGAGACACGGGGCATGAGCAGGGGGTGGGGGGAACAGGAGGAAAACACGGGGCATGAGCAGGGAGTGGGGGGACAGGAGGGAGACACGGGGCATGAGCGGAGGGTGGGGGGAACAGGAGAGAGACACGGGGCATGAGCGGGGGGTGGGGGAACAGGAGAGAGACACAGGGCATGAGCGGGGGATGGGGGAACAGGAGGGAGACACGGGGCATGAGCAGGGAGTGGGGGGACAGGAGGGAGACACGGGGCATGAGCGGAGGGTGGGGGGAACAGGAGAGAGACACAGGGCATGAGCGGGGGGTGGGGGAACAGGAGAGAGACACGGGCATGAGCGGGGGGCGGAGAGAACTGGAGAGAGACACAGGGAATGAGCGGGGGGTGGGGGTGAACAGGAGAGAGACACAAGGCATGAGCGGGGTTGGGGGGGAACAGGAGAGAGACACAGGGCATGAGTGGGGGTGGGGGGTACAGGAGGGAAACACGGGGCATGAGCGGGGGGAACAGGAGAGAGACACGGGGCATGAGCAGGGGGTGGGGGGAACAGGAGAGAGACACAGGGCATGAGCGGGGGGTGGGGGATCAGGAGAGAGACACGGGGCATGAGCGGGGGGTGGGGGGAACAGGAGAGAGACATAGGGCATGAGCGAGGGTGGGGGGAACAGGAGGAAGACACGGGGCATGAGCGGGGAGTGGGGGGAACAGGAGGGAGACACGGAGAATGAGCGGGGGGTGGGGGAACAGGAGAGAGACACGGGGCATGAGCGGGAGGTGGGGGAACAGGAGAGAGACACAGGGCATGAGCGGGGGATGGGGGGAACAGGAGGGAGACACGGGGCATGAGCAGGGGGTGGGGGGAACAGGAGGAAAACACGGGGCATGAGCAGGGAGTGGGGGGACAGGAGGGAGACACGGGGCATGAGCGGAGGGTGGGGGGAACAGGAGAGAGACACGGGGCATGAGCGGGGGGTGGGGGAACAGGAGAGAGACACGGGCATGAGCGGGGGGCGGAGAGAACTGGAGAGAGACACAGGGAATGAGCGGGGGGTGGGGGTGAACAGGAGAGAGACACAAGGCATGAGCGGGGGGTGGGGGGGAACAGGAGAGAGACACAGGGCATGAGTGGGGGTGGGGGGTACAGGAGGGAAACACTGGGCATGAGCGGGGGAACAGGAGAGAGACACGGGGCATGAGCAGGGGGTGGGGGGAACAGGAGAGAGACACGGGGCATGAGCGGGGGGTGGGGGGAACAGGAGGGAGACACAGGGCATGAGCGGGGGGTGGGGGGAACAGGAGGGAGACATAAGGCATGAGCGGGGGTGAGGGGTACTGGAGGGAGACACGGGGCATGAGCGGGGGTTGGGGGGAACATGAGGGAGACACGGGGCATGAGCGCGGGTGGGGGAAACAGAAGGAAGACACAGGGCATCAGCAGGGGGTGGGGGGAACAGGAAGGAGATACGGGGCATGAGCGGGGGTGGGGGGAACAGGAGGAAGACACAGGGAATGAGCGGGGGTAGGGGGAACAGGAGGGAGACACGAGGCATGAGCAGGGGGTGGCTGGAACAGGAGGGAGACACGTGGCATGAGCAGGGGGTGGGGGACCAGGAGAGAGACACAGGGCATGAGTGGGGGGAACAGGAGAGAGACACGGGGCATGAGCAGGGGGTGGGGGAGTACAGGAGGGAGACACGGGGCATGAGCGGGGGGGGAACAGGAGAGAGACACGGGGCATGAGCGGGGGTGGGGGAAACAGGAGAGAGACACGGGCATGAGCGTGGCTGGGGGGAACAGGAGAGAGACACGGGCATGAACGGGGGTTGGGGGAACAGGAGGGAGACACGGGGCATGAGCGGGGGTTGGGGGAACAGGAGGGAGACACGGGGCATGAGCGGGGGGTGGGGGGTACAGGAGGAAGACACGGGGCATGAGCGGGGGTGGGGGGTACAGGATGGGGACACGGGGCATGAGCGGGGGGTGGGGGGAACAGGAGGGAGACACTGGGCATGAGTGGGGGGTGGGGGGAACAGGAGGGAGATACGGGGCATGAGCGGGGGGGAGCAGGAGAGAGACACGGGGCATGAGTGGGGGGTGGGGGGACAGGAGAGAGACACGGGGCATGAGCGGGGGGTGGGGGGAACAGGAGAGAGACATGTGGCATGAGCAGTGGGTGGGGGGAACAGGAGAGAGACACGTGGCATTAGCGGGGTTAGGGGTACAGGAGGGAGACACAGGGCATGAGCGGGGGGTGGGGGGAACAGGAGAGAGACACGGGGCATGAGCGGGGGGTGGGGGGAACAGGAGAGAGACATGTGGCATGATCGGGGGTGGCGGGAACAGGAGAGAGACACGGGCATGAGCGGGAGTGGGGGGTACAGGAGGGAGGCACGGGGCATGAGCGGGGGGTGGGAGGGTACAGGAGGGAGACACGGGGCATGGGTGGGGGGTGGGGGAGTACAGGAGGGAGACACGGGGCATGAGCGGGGGGTGGGGGGAACAGGAGAGAGACACGGGGCATGAGCGGGGGTGGGGGAAACAGGAGAGAGACACGGGCATGAGCGGGGCTGGGGGGAACAGGAGAGAGACACGGGCATAAAGGGGGGTTGGGGGAACAGGAGGGAGACACGGGGCATGAGCGGGGGGTGGGGGGAACAGGAGGGAGACACGGGGCATGAGCGGGGGATGGGGGGGTACAGGAGGAAGACACGGGGCATGAGCGGGGGGTGGGGGGTACAGGATGGGGACACGGGTCATGAGCGGGGGTGGGGGGAACAGGAGAGAGACACGGGGCATGAGCGGGGGGTGGGGGGAACAGGAGAGTGACACGGGGCATGAGCAGGGGTGGGGGGAACAGGAGAGAGACACGGGGCATGAGCGGAGGCTGGGGGAAACAGGAGAGAGACACAGGGCATGAGCAGGGGCTGGGGGAACAGGAGAGAGACACGGGGCATGAGCGAGGGGTGGGGGGAACAGGAGAGAGACATGGGGCATGAGCGGGGATGGGTGGTACAGGAGGGAGACACAGGGCATGAGCGGGGGGTGGGGGAACAGGAGAGAGACAAGGGGCATGAGCGGGGGTGGGGGTGTACAGGAGGGAGACACGGGGCATGAGTGGGGGCGGGGGGAACAGGAAGGAGACACAGGGCATTAGTGGGGTGTGGGGGAAACAGGAGGGAGACACGGGGCATGAGTGGGAGGTGGGGGGAACAGGAGAGAGACACGGGGCATGAGCGGGGGATGGGGGTGTACAGGAGGGAGACACGGGGCATGAGCGGGGGTGGGGGGAACAGGAGGGAGACACGATGGGGCATGAGCGGGGGGTGGGGGGAACAGGAGAGAGACACGGGGCATGAGCGGGGGTGGGGGCAACAGGAGAGAGACACGGGGCATGAGCGGGGGCTGGGGGCAACAGGAGAGAGACACGGGGCATGAGCGGGGGGTGGGAGTGTACAGGAGGGAGACACGAGGCATGAGCGCGGGGTAGGGGGACAGGAGGGAGACACGCGGCATGACCGGGGTGGGGGGTACAGGAGAGAGACACGGGGCATGAGCGGGGGGTGAGGGGGAACAGGAGAGATACACATGGCATGAGCGGGGGTTGGGGGGAACAGGAGAGAGTCACGGGGCATGAGCGGGCTGTCGGGGGGAACAGGAGGGAGACATGGGGCATGAGCGGGGGTGGGGTAACAGGAGGGAGACACAGGGCATGAGTGGGGGGTGGGGGGAAGAGGAGGGAGATAGGATGCATGAGTGGGGGTGGGGGGAACAGGAGGGAGACACGGGGCATGAGCGGGGGGTGGGAGGAACAGGAGGGAGACATGGGGCATGAGCGGGGGGTGGGGGGACAGGAGGGAGACAACGGGCATGAGCGGCAGGTGGGAGGAACAGGAGGAAGACACGGGGCATGAGCAGGGGTGGGGGGAACAGGAGATAGACACGGGGCATGAGCCGGGGTGGGGGGAACAGGAGAGAGGCACGGGGCATGAGCAGGGGGTGGGAGGTAACAGGAGGAAGACACAGGGCATGAGCGGGGGGTGGGGGGAACATCAGAGAGACACGGGGCATGAGCGTGGGGTGGGCGGAACAGGAGGGAGACATGGGGCATGAGCGGGAGTGCGGGGAACAGGCGAGAGACACGGGGCATGAGCAGGGGGTGGGGGAAAAAGGAGGGAGACACTTACTGTGCAGGCGGCAGATCCCGCTCCTCGCCCCTCTGCGGGCCACTGTGTGGCGATGGCGTGTCTCCTGGCAGTCTGCAGCAGCCCGGGACTGGTTGTATGCAGGGTCTCTGTTGACAAAGCCTCTCGATGCAAACGTTAAACAAAGATGGCAGACGTCTCTGAAAATACGACGCACTGCACGGTTCACCGCAGCCAATGGGAGAGCGCGTCACATGTCAGCGGACATCACGCAAGCCGCTTGCCCAAACCCTGTCCTGTCCGCAGGGCGAACAGGGAAGTGTGTCCGTGAAGCAGACATAGATATCACTAATTTTTTTTACTTACATTTTTGTCATTTTAAAAAAAACTACTGGACGGATTTACACCAAATTTAAAAAAGCACGCTTTCCGGACCAAGCCGCCGCTCCTGCCGCAAATTTCGTATAAATCCGTCCAGCGGTTTGGGCTGTAGGCGTGAGCAAATTTTTTTCCCATTATGTCTATGGGGAAAAAAGTTTTGGGACCCCCCCTATAACTTTACCCCCCCTGAACTAAACCTCACCAAATTTTGCAAAAAAAATTCAGAGTGGGCCATATACTTTTTTGCAAAGTTTGGTGAGGATTCCTCCAGGGGGAGCGAAGTTATAAGCCGCCCAAAACGTGCTCTTCCTATGGAAACAGCAACTTAACCATAACTACATGGCCACTACCGTGGCCATGTAATAAGCTTATGTTAACCCTACCTTTAATCTATTCTCATTAAACTACTTTATCACCACTTACCTGCATATGCCCCTACTTCAGTAGTGACAAGGATACACATACGGCCGTTGAAAAGGATCTCCGGTCGACTACAGGTAGGAGCATAGCGACGCACGAAAAGCGACATAAAAAGAAATATAAACAGAGGACTGCACGCATGCACTGTCAATGCTATTAGCATCAGCTGACTAGCCAGCCATCATAGAGTCAGGCACCCCACCACATATAAAGCAGATTGAGTATCGGATGATTCACCGCCGGCCATCATAAGGTCAGGCACTCAGCTAATTCGCCGCCGGCCATCATGAGGTCAGGCACAATATGAAAAATCATCATTCACTCGCCTGCATCCTCGCAGCAGTACTTATTGGAATAATTGGGTAATCCCCATTCAATCCCCTTCATCTTCGCAGCAGTACCTGCAATCATCATTATATTATTATAAATCATCTTCATTCTCGCAGCAGTACATATTCAAATAAGTGGGTATCCTCATGCAATCATCTTCATATGAGAAAGTGGTATAATAAAATAAAGGAAGTCGTACAGATTCTACATTGAAACACTAATAATACAAACAGAAGTAGAACATTCTATCAGAACGGCTCACAGAGGCAGTGGAGACATGTCCATACATGGTGTACCAGCTCCTCAAATGTTCATTCCCGATCTCGGGGAACCTATATTACCGTGGAAAAGGTGGTTTGAAGTATTTGAGAACTATGCCAGTGTAGTATGTGTAACCAATTATAGTGTAGAGAGAAAAACATTGTTATTGCTGCACTGTCTAGGACCCGCTGGTCAAGAGAAGATTTACCAGATCTACCAGCAGGTGAAAGTGGTGACATGAATGAATATGAGAAAGCAATACAGAAATTAAACAAACATTATGGGCCTCATTACGAGGTGGGCGATAAGGGTTTACTGGCACCGGTACGGGCACCGGTGCCGGTAATCCCTTACCGCCCTACTACGAGTTCCCTTTGTGGGTCCTTCCTTAACGCCTGGTTTTTCCAGACCTTAAGGACAGGACCCGCAAAGGGACTTTAGAGATAATAACGGTACCGCAATTTGCGGTACCGTTATTAGCGTCTTCCCCATTCCCATTGAGCCCTATGGGGGCTCAAATGGGAATGGGGAAGGGCCCTGGTGAATGGGGAATTACCGGTCCCACCAACCTTGGAATGGGCCGGTAATTGCTCCATTCACCAGGGCAGAGTCGGTAAGGTTTTGGAGGCAGCCATGGCGCTAATAGCGCCATGGCTACCTCCAAACTCGTAATGAGGCCCTATGAAAAGAAGATCAGTACAATTCTTGAAAGGTACAAATATGGAAAAAGAATACAAGAAGAGGGTGAAACAGTGGAACAATATGTTACATCATTGAGGAAGTTGTCAAGAACATGTAAATTTAACCAACAGCTTGATGAGAGAATAAGAGATCAATTCATGTTGGAGTGTAGGAGTAGTAAAGTCAGAGAAAAACTGTGGGCAGAAGATGATCCCTCACTGGATGATGTATTAAAAATGGCTAAAGAAGTAGAACATACAGAAAAATGTGTATAGACATTAGAAGGCAGAATAAAAGAGATGTCGACAAAAACAGTGATTGGAGCTATACAATCTTATGTGGAAAACATAGTAGCGGCTGTTGAAAATGAAACCAAATGGGTAAATACATATCGTCAAATGAGTAGGAAGAAAGTTTGAAAATAAATCGACATCTGAGAAAAAAGATCTGCAACAAGGGAATTACAGAACGAGAAGAAGAGAAGTAGAACATCAGGATAGAGGTGGATTTACTCAAAGAAGACGAGGGAGAACGCTAGCAAGAACATGCTATAGAGGTGGAAGTCCATCACATGGGGCAAGCAGTGGGGCTTGACCTACTTTGAAAATTATGTGCAGAAACTGTAGGGGAAGATATCATTATGCCAGGTGTTGCAGAGGGAGGCGAGGATCTTCAAACATGAATTGGATTGGTGGTGACTATGAGGATGAAGAAGAAGAATGTGTCTTCATGGTTTCTGATGAAGCTGAAGAAACTGATAGCCCAAGAGCAAGTATAACAGTGAACCGTCGGTCATCCAATAGTGATGATGGTGGACTCAGGAGCCAGATATTCGTTGATCTCGGAGAAAGAATGGAAAGATTGTGGACCAGAATATCTCAATGACATAGATATCAAACCAAGGGCCTATGGTGGAGCGAAAATAGAATTGATAGAATGGTTTAAGGCAGTTTTAATATTTAAAGATAGACACGCGGAAGGCCGCATTTATGTTTGAAAGAATGGAACATCTTCACTATTGAGTTGGTCTCATCAAAAACTTCTGAAAGTCCGATTGGACCCCAACGCGAGTGACTCAGTGTTGTTTGTAGAAGGCACTGGAGAAAAATTGAGTTTGGAGAGAATTCATGAGGAAGTCTTCAGAGAGAATGTTATTGGATGTGTAAAAGGCGTGACACATCGCATACTACTCAAATCTGGCACCAGACCAGTTGCTCAGAAACTTCGCAATGTACCATTGTCACTTAGAGAAGAAGTTAAACTGGAACTAAAAAAAATGGAGGATCAAGGAATAATAGAACACATAGATGCTCGGAATGGGTGTCACCAATGGTAGTGGTCAAGAAAAGCTCAGGAAAGATTAGGTTGTGCATTGATATGAGAATGTTGAACAAGTGTATAATACCAGAAAGACATCCTTTACCAAACATTCAGGAATTAATTTCCACAAAAGGTCCAGCTAAAATATGTTCAACGTTAGACTTAACAGCTGCGTATCATCAAGTGAAGTTACATAAGGACTCCAACATTTAACAGCATTTATCAACCCGGAGGGGTTATATCAATTTCGGCGGATGCCTTTTGGATTGATATCAGCAGCTTCGGTTTTCCATAAAGTCATGTATAAAATTCTGGATGGAGAAAATGGAGTAATTTCTTTCCAAGATGACATACTGGTTTTTGCAAATAATGAGGAAGAACATGATAGAAGACTGGAGAGAGTTTTCAGGAAGATACATCAAGCAGGAATGATTTTGAGCAAAGAAAAATCAAAAATCAAAAGGAAAGAGATAGAATATTTAGGACATGTAATATCGGTTGAAGGGATTGCACCAAAAAAGGAGTTGGCAGAATCAATCAAGATGATGGTAACCCCTGAGAGCAAAAAACAACTCAGAACATTTCTAGGTATGGCAGAATACTATGCAAAGTTCATGAAAGGATTTTCCGATCACACAGTTAAGATGAGGAATATGCTAAAATTTAATAAGAAATTTGAATGGGATGAAGAATGCGAAAGTGAATTTGCATACATCAAAGCAGCTTTAACAAAAGCTCCAACTCTCTAGAACTATGTGAGGGCAAGGAAAACAATAATCACCACAGATGGCAGCAATGTGGGGCTGGGTGCAACTTTAGTACAACATCATGGTGGAAAAGAACTGGTGATAGCTTTTGCTTCCAGGTTGCTCAAAGGTGCGGAGAAAATGTATGCCACCATAGAGAAAGAGGCTCTCGCTATAAAGTGGGCCACAGAGAAGTTCAGGAGTTTTATTTGGGGTGTCAAGTTTGAGATTCATACAGACCATAAACCTCTGGTTGAAGTGTTTGCCACGAAAGGGCTGGACAAAGTATCCAGTAGGATTCGCAGATGGGTATCCAGGCTGCAGAAATTCAATTTCAACATGGTCTATATTCCAGGAGTGAAGAACTACACAGCTGATTGTCTATCGAGACTGACCAGTTATGATGATATAATTGAGGATATAGAGGAACAAGAAATGATATGTGAAATAACAGATGCAGCAATTTCCAAACAAGAATGGGATGAGGAAATGACAAAGAATAATGTCCTGCTGCAAGTGATGAAAAATGTGGAAGAAACTTATCGGAATAAAAACAAAATATGTTCAAAGCGGATGTCTTATGAGAAGTGATAAGCTGATACCACCGGAAGGCCTCAGAGACAAAATTATCCAGCTAGTGCATGAGGGCCATCAAGGAATGATGAAGATGAAGCAAAGGACAAGAAACACATACTGGTGGCCGGGATGCGATCTACAAGTGGAAAGAAGTATAAGAAACTGTATCCTTTGCATGAAAAGTGATAAAGTGTGTTTGGGAGCGAGTTATCCAATGGTATTGAGAGATATTCCTGAGAGGGTCTGGAAGACGGTTGCAATTGATATACTGGGTCCAATATGGAGTGGTGGAGGTGCGTCATATGGTGTTGTAATGATTGACATGTTGGCGAGATGGGCAGAAGTAGCCATAGTACCTCATGTTACAACCAGAACTGTTATAGAGTGTTTGGAGGAAGTCTGTGAGCGTGAGGGGTATCCTGAGCAGATACTTTCTGATAATGGACCGCAGTTCAAATCCAAAGAATTGAACAAGTACTGTGATGAGAGATCGATCATTCACAAAGTATGTGCTAGTTACCATGCCTAGTCCAATGGGATAGTTGAGAGATATAATAGAGTGATAAAGGATGCTACAAAGTTAGCCTGGTCTAATGGTAAGGATTGGAGAGTGGAAGTGAAGAAAACAGTGTTGCCACATAGATTTACGCCACATTGTACCACGGGTGTCTCTCCATTTGAATTAAGCAGAGGAAGGAGGGCGAACACTAAATTATATCCAGGATGGATGAATGTGGTTCCTGGTACAAATGTTGATTTGAGTAATGTGACAGAGAATATTCAGAAAAGACAAATGAGCAACAAAAAACACTATGATAATAAGAGAAACAGGAAAGGTGGATTACCAGTAGTAGGAAGTTGGGTCAGAATAAAACTTCCGATGGTATTGAGAGAGAGTGGCTGTTGTTGGTCAAAACCTGTGGAAGTTGTAGAAACGTTTAAGCATGCTGTAAAGAGCAGTGATGGCAGAGTATGGAACAATGAGATGGTGATGCTTTTGAAGGAGAGAGTAAGAGGTGAGGAGTTGTTTGGTACTGATAGAGGGAATGGTTCCAGTGAGCACAAACCTGTTTGAGGTGTTGAAAGGAGTGATGTAGTTAAGAAATGTTCCTTGGCACGTGATACAGATATGCAACGGAGAATGTTGTCCAGTGAAGATGTAAAGAGGTCATCGAGCTCATTGAGAG
Source organism: Ambystoma mexicanum (assembly GCF_040938575.1). Taxonomy (NCBI): domain Eukaryota; kingdom Metazoa; phylum Chordata; class Amphibia; order Caudata; family Ambystomatidae; genus Ambystoma; species Ambystoma mexicanum. The sequence goes on from NC_090924.1 coordinate 1,398,199,253, forward strand.
CTGGCAGAATATACAATAGACCAAGACATTTATTAGATGATGAAGAAGTTTAATCGTGGAAGTGTTATTTATTAAAGAGAGAAGATGTGTAGCATCTGCAGTTCAGTGTAAACAGCGCGAGGCAGCTGGAGCCGCGTGAGAGGGATGCAGCGGAGCGAGGGCTGGAATGTGAGGCGTGCGAGGAAGGACGGTTGGGGCAGACGGAGCATGGAGCGACCGAAGAAGGATGCAGCCATACCTTTCTCCATTTCACGCCCTTATATTATTATAGAACTATATCAATTAGCCAACCATAAATATATATGTAAGCTTATGTTAACCCTACCTTTAATGTATTCTCATTAAACTACTTTATCACCACTTACATGCATATGCCCCTACTTCAGGTTATGATTTGTCCACATCGTTATGTGGAAGGCAGGGTTACGGTGGGTGTGGGACTAAGAGAAGGGGAAGTGACAAGACTTCGGGGGATAAGCCAGTTTGTTGAATAAATTAGTTGAGACCGGTTATACCGAGTGGGCCTCCTCATTATTGTGCTACGTGTGAATGCTGACACGACTTTAAGCCATGTGTGTGGAAGCCCTGCTTCTCCCAGCAGACACTGGCGACGAAGACGATGGACCTGTCGTGGTCCCCCAGACCATAGCTCTGGGAGGGAGCAGGAGGCGCGGCCCGCCTCTGCTCCTCCAGTGAACCTAAGGGTGCGGCAGTGAATGGGCATCAGACAGGCTCAAGGATTCAAGAGCCCACAACCTGCAGTTCCAGCCCAGGCCGTGGCAGTGAGTCAGTGATAGTGCACCCTATGAGGCCCTGCCTATTCTTCGGCTGCACATGCCGTCAGGGACATGGAGGCCTGCGCAGCTGCCAGGAACAGCACCCCATGTGTCCATGCCCCACATCACACGGGGCAAGAAGATCCCCATAAAGACCCATCTTCCGTGGGGGCAACAGTGAAGCAACAGACACCCTGTCTACAGTTCAGGCACACACTCAAAAGCACAGGGAGGGGCGCACCGCCAGCCAGCAATGTCGAAGGAAGACATTCCAGCAACTGTGCCAGCAGGACTGTCAGAAACATTTCCACATGGCCAAAGTGACACCACCCCATGGCAGTTTCGCCAGGCATTCGACCTTAGGTACACTGGTAGCCTGGGGCCTCGATGGGTCTGAAGGATGAATGACTTCAGGGTATATGTGGGGAAATGGGCCCAAAAGATGAAAAAAGGAAGAACATACTTACTTAGCATTGGGGGCCGCAGTGAGAGACATCCTCTATGAGCTGGTTGATGAGGAAAAGCTGATGTACCAGGAAATTCTGCGCCACACACCACCATTGACTACGAGAGGCATATTTTTCATACAACTATGCAGGAGAAAGGGGAATCTATGGACAACTACATCATGCGGCTCCGCATTCAAATGGAAAACTGTTATTTTCATTGATACTCCAATGACGAAGCACTGCGCTTCGAAGTCATTGTAGGGTGCGAGTCCGCAGAATTCAAAAGAAAACTACTCCAGAAACAGAGGACCCTCAACGAAATCTTGGCGATGGCTGGCACCGACTCGGAAGTTACACAGCAATTGGTTGGACTGGGACGAGTGAAGATCTCATCAGACACTAGAGACCAGGAGGTCATCAAGAAACTAACACGACCATGCCCGACAAACCCAGCCAGTCAGCAAAATCATGCTATCGGTGCGGCTGCAAATTTCCCAATGAGGGCACGGGCCCGGCAATCGACCAGAAGTGCACAGCATGCAGGGGAGATTACCCCTTCAGGGCGATCTGCAGAAATGCCCTGCCACCTACCGTCCAGGCTATCTCCCCGATGAGCAGCAGATGCCATCCCAACTGCCAACCTGAAGACAGGAGATGAAGCCGCAAACGCAGAAGATATCGCCCCGCCGATGGCTGTCATGATGCCTACCCCCGGGCATCTGGACCAAGCCCATCAGCCCCGGAAGCAGGCATCCAGACATTTATTAAAACCTCAGCAGCCCCGGCTAGAGGCTATCTGGGTTCAGTCCTGGCGCCTTAGGCGTCAGGCTCATAATAGAAATTAGTCCTGGCGCCTAAGGCGCCAGGCTCATAGTCATTACTTACCTCAGGCAGACCATGCTGCAAATGAATCGAAGCCAACGTGAAGCCTGGAGGGGACTATTTTACTACAGGGACTATTATCTACTCAGTTGTGGTTCTAGGGACTTTTTACCTGGGACTACTTTTGAGGCTATTTAAACCACGCCCGACCAGCAACACACGCTTCACGTTATTCTGCATTCTGCTGCAGTCTTCTGCCACGCCCGCCTCGAATCCGGAGCCCCTAGAAAAAGGGGAAAGAAGGAGAAAAGGTTAGATCACGGACATTATTTTAATTCCTTTCCTGATTCTGGATCTAGCACGACTCTGAGCCTGAAAGGACATTACTTCAGCACGCGTCGCATCGCCAGCTGATGCGCTGCGCTATACTCACCAGTCCACAGCACCTTTCGACTCGGCGCTGCCTCCATCATCTTCTCCGGCGAACTCCAATACCTGGGGGAAAACAAAAGGAATAACGAGATGAGCCTAGAGAGCCGACAAATACAATCACTTTTACCACCAGGCTTACCTGATTTAACACCGGAGGCATTAAATCAGTACGCCACAGGCTTCAATACGCCACATTTTCTCATGCCACATCTATAAAGGGAGAGAAAACAAGAAGTTAAACTCACGCAACTTTTACCGGACAGTGTTGGGTAATACAGACTCTTACCTGAATGCCATCAGCAGCCTCCAGACAATATTTTTTAGCTGCAATTCAACAAGGGGATGCAAGAGTGAACATCGGGCATACTGAACTCTTTGAACTTTATAATCCCCGGAGTCAATATTCCTCTGGAACTCTTCCAGTACCCCAAACCAGTGAAGTTGTCGTATACATCGACGATATTCTAGTGTACTCCTCCTCAGAATCAGACCATGTTAAGCACGTTTGTGCAGTCCTCGAGAAACTACGTCAGCACAAGTTATATGCAAAATTGGAAAAATGTGTTTTTCATGCTACAGAAGTTGAATTCCTTGGATTTATCCTGACTCCAAAAGGAGTCCGAATGGACTCTCGAAAGGTGCATGCATTTCTCAAATTGCCATCAACCAAGTCAAGTTAAAGGGGTACAAAGCATGCATGGATTTGCTAATTTCTACCGTAGATTTATTCCTGACTTCTCACATGTTGTACACCCCATCACAGCACTTTTGCGAAAAAACAAACGCTTCTTGTGGACCGAAGAGGCTGAAAAGGCCTTCCAAGAGCTGAAATTGAAATTCACATCGGCACCAGCCTTGACGCATCCACGCCCCGAGCTCCCATACGTAGTCGAAACCGATGCATCCAGTTTAGCCATGGGAGCTGTCCTGTCCCAGAAGGATCCTGAAACCGGTCAACTTCATCCAGTAGCATTTTGGTCCAGAAAGTTCTCGGCCCCCGAGTTAAACTATGCGGTTACCGATAAAGAGTTGTTAGCCATCAAATCCGCCTTCAAGGCTTGGCGGCATTATCTTCTTGGTGCCAGGCACACCATTACTGTAATCACCAATCACAGGAACCTGCAGTATTTAAAAACAGCCAAGGCCCAATCATCGCGTCAACTTCAATGGGCATTATTCCTCGCCGAATTCGATTTTGTGATCACTTATCAACCAGGTTGCAAGAATGGTAAGGCAGATGCCTTATCCCGAATAGGGATGGGAGAAGCATATTCGAACCCAGAACCAGTGCCTATAATTCCAGAACAAAGAATCCTTGGCATGACTACTCTACAGACTTTAGAAGATGTTCATTTAAAAATCCAACAACTTTTCGATTCAGCTGCCCTGCAGGACTGGGTGAAAAAGGGCCAAGATTATTCAGTCATCAATGACTTACCTTACTTTCAAGGGTGTCTATTTCTACCACACAAGGAACTACAAGAACTAGTCATCTCCAATTACCTTGATGCTCTGATGGAAGGACAACCAGGTATTGCAAAGACTGAAGCTAAAATTAAAAGACAATTCTGGTGGCCCACCTGGCGAAAAGACGTAAAGTCATTTGTGATGTCTTGTTGTATCTGCGCCCAAAACAAAAGTCAGAAGAAAAAAACAGCCGGTCTTTTACAAGCTTTGGATATTCCACCCACACCCTGGCACACTTTGTCTTTAGACTTTATTACAGATCTTCCTTCGTGTAATGGGTTTAACACCATTCTAGTTATTGTTGATCTTTTTTCCAAGATGTCCCACTTTATTCCTTTAAAGGGATTACCTTCTGCTCCAATTTTGGCCAAGGAATTTCTCGAAAACATTGTTCGAATACATGGATTTCCTTCCGTATTTGTCTCTGACCGAGGTAGTCAATTAATTTCATAATTTTGGAAGAAATGTTGTCAATTGGCACAAATCGACTTGAGGTTATCAACCAGTCACCATCCCCAGACCGATGGTCAGACGGAGAGGACCAACCAGACTCTTGAACAATACCTACGTTGCATGCTACACCAGACCGAAAGCAATTGGAAGGATATTTTATGGATTGCTGAATACGCATACAATAACTCAGTACATTCAGGAACCGGACAAAGCCCCTTTTATACCATATATGGACATCATCCTCGAACCTCAGAACTCGATTCGCCCCAGCACTTAGAAATGCCGGCAGTGACCCATCTGCACTTTACTATTACACAAGCCTTTAAGGAGGCAACTGAACATTTGAAACAAGCAAAAGAGAAATACAAGAAAAATGCTGATCAGCATAGAAGTGACACTCCCCACTACCAGATTGGAGATCAAGTTTGGCTGGCTACAAAACACATACCTCTAAAAGGAACTCAAACTTTTAATCCTAGAAATTTGGGACCTTACACCATAAAAGCCATTATCAACCCGGTGGCCGTCAAATTAGAATTACCCTCTAATATGCGGATCCATCCTGTCTTTCATGTTTCACTTCTAAAACCAGTTCAACCCAGAACAAGATTAACCAAACCACCTGACCCCATCCTGATAGATGGAGAACCTGAATTTGAGGTAAAAAATATCCTAGACTCTAAGATGGTTAAATCAATACTTTTTAATTTAATCGATTGGAAGGGTTACGGGACACAAGAAAGGTCATGGGAGCCCAGTGACCACGTTCATGCACCTCGGTTGGTGAAGAGATTCCATCGGAACTTCCCAGACAAACCAGGGCCCAGGGGAAGAACAACCTTAGGAGGGGCTTTGGGGGGGGGGGTGCTGTCATGATGCCTACCCCCGGGCATCTGGACCAGGCCCATCAGCCCCGGAAGCAGGCATCCAGACATTTATTAAAACCTCAGCAGCCCCGGCTAGGGGCTATCTGGGTTCAGTCCTGGCGCCTTAGGCGCCAGGCTCATAATAGAAATCAGTCCTGGCGCCTAAGGCGCCAGGCTCATAGTCATTACTTACCTCAGGCAGACCATGCTGCAAATGAATCCAAGCCAACGTGAAGCCTGGAGGGGACTATTTTACTACAGGGACTATTTTTTACTCGGGTGTGGTTCTAGGGACTTCTGACCTGGGACTACTTTTGAGGCTATTTAAACCACGCCCGGCCAGCAATACACGCTTCGCGTTATTCTGCATTCTGCAGCGTAACGCTCACCGTGCCTGCAAACCAGCATCCAGTCTTCTGCCACGCCCGCCTCGAATCCGGAGCCCCTAGAAAAAGGGGAAAGAAGGAGAAAAGGTTAGATCACGGACATTATTTTAATTCCTTTCCTGATTCTGGATCTAGCATGACTCCGAGCCTGAAAGGACATTACTTCAGCACGCGTCGCATTGCCAGCTGCAGTGCCACGCCATACTTACCAGTCCACAGCATCTTTCGACTCGGCGCTGCCTCATCATCTTCTTCGGCGAACTCCAATACCTCGGGGAAAACAAAAGGAATAACAAGGAGAGCCTAGAGAGCTGACAAATACAATCACTTTTACCACCAGGCTTACCTGATTTACCACCGGAGGCATTACCCTTCAATACGCCACATCTTCTTATGCCGCATCTATAAAGGGAGAGAAAACAACAAGTTAAACTCACGCAACTTTTACCTGACAGTGTTGGGTAATACAGACTCTTACCTGAACGCCATCAGCAGCCTCCATATTTTTTAGCTGCAATTCAACAAGGGGATGCAAGAGTGAACATCGGACATATTGAACTCTTTGAACTTTATAAGCCCCGGAGACAATATTCCTCCGGAACTCTTCCAGTACCCCAAACCAGTGAAGTATCTGGTATCTACGCGCCTCTGCATGCCACGCAGGATGGAGAGCTCATCATTTAAAAACATAAGGATACTAATTGTGAATATCGGAGGTGACTAGTGGGGAGAACGAGAACAGTGGGGAGGGACCATCACTAAAATCCACGGGGCTAAATCCCTTTCTCCACTTGCAGGAGTATACTTCCATGGGTCAAGCAGACGAGATTAGGTGGCCAGTCCAGACTCTCATCTCTGCACTATGCTTCACGTTGGTGGAGACCACAGCTGTCCGGCTCCGATCAACGCCCCTGTGGGATCCCGGTGAGCGTAACAATGGCAGAGGTGGCCGTCAACCATCCAGGAGATCACTACGGTCCCCTGACAGGAGAACTACTTACAGACCATGAAGAAGAATCCACTATGTCGAGATACACTCGCCATCAGGCAGCGATTCCTCATTCTCGCACGGCGGACAGAGGAGGAAGGGATATGTGTGGGCACTTGGCAATGAGACGGCAAGTAATACAGCCCCATCCCGATGCTGCAGGTGCACAACATACTGACAGACTTTCTCATTGACACAGGGGCTACTGTAAATGTACTGAGCGAAGAGGCATACAATCGCCTCCCTTACCCGCCAAAGCTGCGGCCCTCTCAGGTCGACATTTTCCTAGAACTCTCCCCTGCTCTGCAAGGATACATTCTCCACAGTCTGCGCACAAAAATCGCACACGTCCCGCATACAGCTGCATGTCATCTCTACAGAAGCCAGTAAGTTAGCTCACAGGGTTGAGCGCACGCTGCTGCGATCTGAAGATGACCTGCAGGTTGCAGGTTCAAATCCCCCGGCAAGGCCAACTCAGCCTTTCATCCTTCCGAGGTCAATAAATGAGTACCAATTTCGGTTGGTTGATATTGTATATAAATATGTGCTCTGTAAAGCGCTTTGGATTAAGGCGCTATATAAAAACACATCATTATCATTACAGAAGCCAACAGCGGATGCATTTTGAGTTTTAAAACGGCAGTTGACATGGGGCTCCTCCATATTTTATACAACTTAATGGCCCACAAATATCTGTCCCCAGAAGGTGACATTACTGCAGCATAACTGAACCTCTTCAACGGCCTTGGCAAGCTGTGTGACTGCAAAGTGAGACTGCCCATTGGCCCGGAAGTCAAGCCAGTTGCCCAGCATTACAGAGGCATCTCGATTCATATTCAAAAACAGGCAGAGGAGAAATTAAGGTGTCTACTAGACATCCATATCATAGAGCCTGCGGTGGGACCCATCCCATGCCTTTCCCTGTTTGTTCCTGTTCCAAAGAAATCGTCAGAAGGCTCCATCCGCCAGTGTGTAGACATGCGCCACCCCAACATGGCCATCCAGCATGAACATCATCAAGCCTGGAGAATAACAGACATGATCCACCTCCAAAATGGGGCAACCATGTTCTCAAAGCTCGACCACAACAAGGGCTACCATCAGTTGGAGTTAGCCCAGGAGTCCAGGTACATCACCACGCTTGTAACTCACATGGGGCTATTCCGCTACAAGCGCCTACATTTTGGCATATTTTTGACGGCAGAGATTTTCCAGGAGGAAATCCACCAGGTGATCAACACATCCCAGCATGTCTGAACTACAGCGAAGACATCCTGGTATTTGGCAAATCTACCCAAGAGCACAACAAAACCTCTACAAAGTGTGCAGGGCCCTAGAGGCGGCAAATGTCACGCTCAACAAGGACAAGTGTGAGCTTGGAAAGCGAATTCTCAAATTATTTGGCCACATATTTTCAGACCAAGGCATGTGGCCCGACCCAGAAAACGTCAAAGCACTACAGGTAGCACCCCGCCCAACGGATGTGTCGGACCTCAGGTAATTCCTGGGGCTCACGAGTTACTGCACACATTACCTGGAAAACTTTGCGACAGTGAGTGCCCCATTCAGACAATTAACCGAGACCAGAAAAGACTTTATCTGGACTAAGGAATGCAAAGCTGCCTTCACAGAAATCCGTACCCGCATTGCCTCAGCCTCGGACATGGCATACTTGAGCTCGGCCAAAGATACTAAAGTGACCGTGGACACCAGCGCGGTAGGACTGGGTGCAATATTTGCACAATATGACCCAAGAACCACACACATTAAGAAGGGTGTGTCATACGCAAGCTCTTCTCACCATCTTTGGCAACCCGCACCCTAGAATACCTCAGAGAATAAAAAGATGGGGCCACCGTTTTCAGGACTATACATTCTCCATCCACCACACACCCGGCAAGGACAAGAACCCAGCCGACTACCTCTCCCATCGTACCACAGAGCCAACCCTTCCAGAACACTCCACTGCAGATGCATACTTGCAGTACATCATCCATCAGTTAAAATCCTTCCCCATTGCATGGAAGACGCTTCAGCAGGAATCAGTGAGTGAACCCACACTGGCCATTTTGTCGCAATGCATCAACCAAGGCAAGTTAAAACATGCAAGGGAGAGAGCCCAACACTTGGAGGAGACGCTGCAGAGTGAAGTCAAGGCGATGTTGCTGGTGCAAGAAGAGCTCACCACCAGCGAAGACCAGATCATCATGAAAAGCAGCATGATTGTCTTTCCCAAGTCTCTGCACCAACAAGTGGTCTACCTGGCTCATGAAGGTTACCGAGGTGTGGTATCAATGAAGAAGCTATTGATACAGAAAATCTGGTTCCCAGGTCTGGACAAACAAGTCGAGGACACCCTAAAGAATTGTACACTCTGCAGCGCCATAGCATCAGCCCTACATTCAAACCCGCTGATGATGGTCCCACTCCTTGGTGGCGTGTGGGAGGAACTGGCAGTTGACTTCTTTGGGACCCTCTATGATGGCACCTACCCCCTGGTTGTGATTGACAAGTACTCAAGATACCCTGAGGTCCAAATAGTGCCATCTACCACAGCCACAGCGGTCATTTCAGCCCTGGATCGCATACTCACATTATATGGCGTCCCTCAAACAATCAATTCTGACAGTGGGCCACCATTTACCAGTCTGGACATTGCCAACTTTGCCCAGTACATGGGTTTCAAACACCGGAAAATCACACCTCTCTGGCCTCAGGCCAATGGCATGGCTGACCGCTTTATGGGCTACCTCAAGAGAGCGCTACATGTGGCGCAGTTGTCTCACAAACCGTTCGAGCAGGCGTTGTACCAACTTCTACGTAACTACAGGCACACCTCTCGCAGCACCACGGGAAAATGCTCGGCTGACTTCTTGTTTGGCCGCAAGCTACGAATCCCATTTCCGCAAACCCATGCACAGGGCAGCATCACCCAGGAGGATCAGGAGATCCGGTTGAGGGATGTCGAAGAGAAGCAGAAAATGAAGACCAATGCAGACAGGAGGAGAAGAGCATGGGAGCTCAGCTTCCAGTAAGGTGATAGAGTGCTGGTGCATCAGACCCAGAGAAGAAAGAGAGGCTCCCGTTTCACACCTAGCCCTCTCACTGTCACAAAAGTGAAAGGCACCATGGTCATGGCTGCGGACGATGAGAGACAAACACTAACAAGAAACGTGTCCAACTACAAGGAATGCCCTGAGAGAATGACACACTGGGAAGCCCCAGACAGGGAACAAGATGACCAGGTGTACATTTGGGTGCAGGAAGATTCCGACGACCCATACTGGGGAGGTATCTGGGGTGAGGCTACAGAGGATATTGGTGAGTGGACCGTGGACAGACCCCCTTCCCAGAGCCCGAAACTGCCATGGGCAAGCCCATAAAACTCAATGAGGAGATGGGCTAGCGCCTGACCAGTGGGGAGGGTTGTCATGTTGTTACAGTTTGGGTTATGTTCTGTCCACATCGTTATGTGGAAGGCGGGGTTAGGGTGGGGATAGGACTAAGAGAAGGGGAAGTGATGAGGCTTCAGGGGCGGGGGCAGTTTGTTGAATAAAGGAGTTGAGATCGGTTATACCGAGTGGACCTCCTCATTATTGTGCTGCGTGTGAATGCTGACATGGCTGCAAGCCGTGTGTGTGGAAGTCCCGCTCCTCCCAGCAGACAGCAAGATAGCTCAGTCAGTGAAGCACTATCCTCAGGCACTGGAAATTAGCCTCTATAACAGAGGTTCAATGATCCCTCTAAGCTGTATGCATGTGCGCTTGCCCAACTTCCTTCTGGGTGCCATTCAGAAGAATTTCAGCAGCAGACACAGACAATTCCCACCTATTCAAAAAGATTTAATAATGCTCAAGGCACAGCAGGCACCCAATATTTGCTTTCTCACAAAATAAAGCTACATTATATGAACTAGTATTGATGTTCTGGTCTAGCATATTTACATTGCACTACTATGCAAGCCTGACCTTAAAAGACCCAAACCCTAAACGTAGAATACATCCACAATAGGTTAAAAACTAATATGAAAAAGTTACTGCATGAGCAGAAGATACAATTAAGAGATGTAAGAGATGTATGCACACATTAACCAAATTATCTCCCCTCCCTACCCATGACTCCTATACTTGGCTTAATCCCACTTATACCTTATGACTCTAACTTCCACCCAAGGCCTCATTCAGTTATATTACCAGACAACCTTGGCTCTACGAAAGGTTACCAGACGTGTACCTACATCCACTTGTTTTATGTTTCGAATATGAATGACGTTTAAGCACAAGAATTTCTGTTACTCATTGGGACCTTGGCAAAAGCGTCACCCAGACCATGTAGCCCAACTGTCAGCTCAAATATCAGATACTGAGTGCAAGTAACCAGGCTACTTGAATGTGTAACCTCATCCCATGATTCCTATTCTTTGTACAAATGTCACACAAGCACTTTGAAGCGCCCCCCCTTGCAAGTTAATGCATTCTAAAACTCAAATATTAATTTTACCTCTAAGGATTTTTTGTAGGAAAATGTCATGTCTACTTTATAAGCGGAGAGCTTGCAATATCATTTAACTTGCCTGCAAGGGATCATGGGTATGGACTATGCCTTCCATTATTTGTATATAGTATTAGAGCAACGGATAGACATATTACTAGAATGCTTTTAACACAGTCTGCCACTTTTCCAAGTTTTCAAATTTCCATGGGGCATATACCTTAACAAATTATATGGTAGCTATGCAAAAACAGTTTCACTGAGCATTTTTATAATCCTGCCGAACAATTTAAAGGTGAGGTATGTTGCAAACAATCTTGTATACACTTCATAGTAATTGTGCACTTTCATGGCATTTTCTTAAACTGCACATAATATCATGGTGAAGTTTTAAATATGTTTTGCATTACAAAGTATTGTGGGTATGCAGATATCTCAATTAGTGTTTTACTGCTACAATCCCTCACTTTTTACAGAGCCCTGTCAACTGGTATTAGAGGCTAGCACAGGAGCTGAGGTGGGGTACAGATGGGAGGGCACAGGAGAACACTCCTTTTGGGTGAAAAACAAATCAGCAACGTTCAAAAACCAAATCAGATTTGTTGGCAGGGCAGTAGAGCGAAGGAAATGTGTTTGTTTTCTGAAGGATAGGATACTCTAGGAACAGTCTAGAAAACTGTGCCTTTGGTTTCTTTCTCTGCTCAGCTGCTGAGGATTTTTCAATATGATAATGTTTTTGCGTTTATTGCCTCTAGCATCCCCATGTATCTTGTCCAACCGATAAAAGCGAATTTCATAAGAGGGGTCCCTAGTTAAAGAAGAAAGCACTCAATCTGTTCTACCTATGAACATTGTTGCTATTGACTTAAAGGGCAAATACATGTGATTATCTTCAGCGGTGCTCCAGACGAGACCTGAGTAAGTCTCCGAATCAAATGATTTTTCAGGGAGTAAGAAAGTAATTAGCTTTGCCAGTAGAGATAGTTCATGTTTATTAAAAATATGTTCTTTCCCCTTAAAATTCCTCTTGAGATTGGGCAGTAGTATTATTTGAGTTTCTACCAATGCTACTGGGTCATTACTGCCCGCCGGACCCAGTAATTGCCCATTCGCGGGCGCCAGAATAAAATGCTCCCCATTCCCATTTGAGCCCCATAGGGCTCAATATGAATGGGGAGGTCGTATGCACCGGCACCATTTGTGATTGGTGCCGGTGCATCCGTCATGGTCTGCTCGCGGGTGCCGGCATGCCCGCAAGGTCAGACGTGATGGGCGGGAATGCACCCGAGAGCAGAACTCATAGTTTGCCGGTCCGGTAAGAATGGTACTGTCAAGTTTACCGGTACAGTTGTTACCGGACCGGCAAACTTATAATGAGGCCCATTGTCTCTAAGCAGTGTCAATAAATGAATAGCCACAACTAAACCTATTGTTTATCCCAACCATACAAAGATTTTTTGTACATACACATTTTTATCTCAGCACATGAGTCATTTTGATAAGGAACTATGGCATATCTTGAAGTCTTGGACTGGTTCATGAGCTCCCCTTTTAACCACATAAAATATTCATTTTTTTCTAAGCCTATATGTTTGGAAAAAGTGTTTCAATATGCACCTTTTACACTGACTCGTAAAGAATTGCAGTGGTTGGGAAGGAGAAATTCCATTCCAAACTCTTTGGAGATGGTAGTTTACCAACTACGCTTGCTCACAAAGTAGCCTACCTCGCAATTTAGTTGTGCACATGGAAAATAAGATGCGCAAGAAAGCTAAGCATTTCCGCAGTTAGGGAAAATAATTAGAGGGAACATTGCAGAGGTTCATAAGCAAACAGGCTGTTAGCTCTTTATTCGTCGCTGCCCAAAAGCTAGAGTTGGTTAAATTGGTTAATAACATTAAGACCTATTAGTACAGCGCTTAAAAATGGGAGAAATCGGCATTACACGTTGCATGATAGGTGATATAGTTGCATGTAAGCACTCCCCTAACTCCACCCTTATTCCTGCCGCCCAGTGCTCGGTGGTTATGTGACAATTCTGGCAGTGTATACAGAATAGCCACAGCTGCCAAATTTCCCAGTTCCATGCGTAAACTTAGAGCCAGTCCTGTGTTTCTTTTTCCGCACTGCATGCTGGGACATGTAGACCCACCCTGGCAATGGGAAATCCAAAACTACAAGTTCCAGCATGCAATTGAAAGCAAAAAGCTGTACTGGTGTCATACATGGAACTGGGGAACTTGGCAGGGAGGGAATAACTTGTAAGAATGTCATAACTAGGCATTGATGTTTTTCTTGTAATACACATCTCTCCTTGAGACAGCCACAACTACTCCTTCACCTGGTGCAATCACAGAGCAGTAATATTTGACGACAGAGGTTTCACCTAAACTTCCTGTCCCCCTAGGGCCCTAACCTTCCAGATGTTTCCTTGTTACTGCATCGTCCTAGGTAAGTGAGTGCCCACCCCATGCGGCTGAGGACCGACCCCTTCCCCCTTTCCATTAACCCCCTCCCCCTCACACTTTCATTCGCTCAACCACTGCATCAGCTCTGGTGTACACGACGCCCCCACGTCTCCTGGCATAAACTGTGACATACTCAGCATGCCTGACACACGATTCCTTGCAGCTCTGAGAACCGAGATGACACGTTTCACAGAAAGATCACACGCTTTCAAGAAAAGCCCTCAAAAATATACTTTATTCGGTTCAACGCGAACCGGCCTGTGATTTTTGTGTTTGGATTATGGCTAATGAAACCTGGCTAATGAAACGACTGTAACCCGTGCCAATTGGCTGGAGACACTTATCACACGTGGCTGCACAAAGGGCCGGGTGATGACAGCTGCCCTTCCAGTAAACAGACAAGTAAGGGTCCAGAAAATAGTGCCACAGCACTGGTGTGCAGCCAGGACATTTAGGTAGTTTTGTCCTGCACCATGTACTCGTGGGCCTCAGGCAGGTGGTCCCTGCAAAGCATGATATAATATCTATTTATTACACTGCCAGGCTGATGTCTTAGCTTGTATTGTCTATTGCAGGGTTCTGCTACCTTTGACACTGCAGATGTTTCGAACTACAACTACCACCACCCATAACCAACATAGGCAATAGTGAGGAGTCATGGGAGTCGTAGTCCAAAATATCTGAGGAGCCACATGTTGAAGACCCCAGGTCTATTGTATGGTTAAGACACAATGCAACACAAATACCCTTTCAGCTGTACCAGATCATACAGTGCAGAGGGAACTAAACACATCTCCTGAGTTTTCAAGACACACGACAAAAGAAACTGATAAGTGTACCTAGTGTAGTCTTTGATAGAGGTCATTTGGCTTGGTGTGTGCGATGGGAGGAAACATTGACACTGCTATGAAACAAGCACAATGCTTTTGCATGTCTATCAGGCAGACATGGAAATAATCGAAGCAGTTTAAAAAGAAAGATGTGTTCTTTTGTCATTCAGTTTGTTGTCTGGTAAGATTTGATTTCTAAATGGTGCTGTGTGCTCTGCTCTGAGCAGATATGCAACTAGTTCAGTGTTATCACTCAAACATTCACACTTAATAGAGAAACTTGCCACATGCAATTGTTACTCCAATGGTCAATTCATCACTTTTTTGGGGCTTTTTTCAGGAGGCCAAGGAACACATGGGTGCAGGTTGTCATAGGAGAGTATAGAGAATAGCAGGAGTGAGGGCCTTATTTGTAAAGGGAATTTGGGTCTCCGACTGGCAAACATGTATGGGTGCAGAATGCACCAAGATCTCTGAAGAGCTACATATATGTGAAGCCACTTAAGTGGCAGTACTAGGGTTTCTCTTGTGCTACACAAGACAAGGCAGAGGTCAACATGACAATTCTAAAGCCTGCTAAAACTAATACTGTAGAAACACCACTGTCCACTTTTGTCATATAGTATCACAAATCCTAACACATAGCCGGCTCGCTTTGACATCCGTGCAGAGCTTGCTAATGCAGGTTCGACTCCCAGCAGGCCCAAACTCAGCCTTTCATCCTTCCGACGTCGATGAATGAGCACCACACACCGTGGGTAATAATAAGCAGCGCTCAGATGCCTGAGGGTTTGTAGCGCTATATAAATGCCAAATTATTATTATCATTATTATTATTATTATTAGTATTATTATTATTATTAGTATTATTATCATTTCTTCATGCACACTCTAGTTGTTACAAATGTGCTCCGTGTCACGTTCCACCTCCAGACACCAGACATAGATGTTGTGCGGGTCTGTGACGGGCATCCATCCGATGAAACGAGTGTCACCTGCTGCCTTCACATCCACCTTCAACCCCCTCCCCAGACTCTACCACTAGCTCTGCTCTCAGCAACCTCCATTTGGTCATTACCAACACCCTTACTATTCTTGCCCTAGTCATGAGGATCCGCCTGAAACCCGCCTCCAAACGTAACACCTGGTACGACTCTGAACTTGCAGCCCTGAAATGCAAGTGCAGAGCTGTGGAACAGAAGTGGAAAACCTCAGGCTGACCCCCTGACAAACTGGCCTGCGGCCTGCTCTAAAGGCAATACACACTCCCCATCCCTGCCAAGAAAAGGGCCCACACTCAGGCACAGGTATTAGGTGCATCTAACAACACGGCTGAACTCTTTAAAATCTGCAGGGAACTAGCCAACCCTTCCGCGGCAGTCTCCCACATCCCCTCTACTGTACCAGGCCCTCTGCAACGCACTGGCCACACACTTCACCACTAAAACTCACTCCCTTGTCTCCTACGGCTTCTCACCATCCTTCTTCCTCTCTCCCCTCTTTCTCCCCTGTCACAACTGAAGAAGTCACCATAGTTGTCCACTCCAAGAAGGTCTCTTCTAAACAGGTTTCACCTTGTTCCTCCAGAACCCTCAATGACAACATTGGCTCTCTTGCCCCGTACTTGCTGATCTCTGCAATCACTCTTTTGCCACTGGAGCTTCCCCTCCTCCCTCATGCACTCTCTTGTGCGCCCCTCCTGAAAACCTTCAGCAGACCCTACCTGTCCAGCCAACTACCGCCCTGTTGCTATCACCCCCTTCCTTGGGAAACTGCTGCAGAAGCTGGCCTTTCCACAACTTACCTCATACACTGAACTTGGTGATCTCCACGACCATCAATCTGGATTCAGAGCATCCAGAGGCCAAACACTGCTCTTCTGAACGCCTGTGAAGAACTACTTGCATCTTTGGATTCTAACTCTCCAGCTGATTTCATCCTACTCGATCACTCCTCTGCCTTAACCATTCCATCCTCTGAAAACGGCTCCATGATACCTTTGGTATCTCAGAGCGGGCAGTAGACTGGCTTACCTCCTTCCTAACTGACCATTCATACCAAGTCAATTTGGGCACCTTCTCCTCACCTATTTCCTTCTCCGCCTGCGATGTCCCCCAGGGCCCACACCTCTTCCCCTGGCTCTTCACAACTTACCTTGCTCAGCTAGCACTCCTCACCTCCTCCTTCTCCGCCAACTTACAGTGCTACGCAGATGACACACAACTCTTTCTCAAACTTCCTGCTGGCCTTCTTGCATCTTCCATCATCCCTGACTGCCTATCTGCCATCCAGACCTTGTGCACTTCCAATGATCTCTGCCTCAATGCCAGCAAGACTGAGATCATTCCCATTGAGACCCCTGCTCTCCCTCCCCCCCCCCACTTTGGCCACCCTCTATGGGTTCTCCCCCTGCTCCTTCTTCTGAAGCTAGAAACCTCTGAGTCATCTTCGACTCCTCCCTCTCCTTCCTCCCTCACACTCAGGACATTGCCAAGAAGAACTCTTCCTTCTCAAAGGAATTCTCCCTTTTCTCACCTTCCCCAGAAGCTTAATGTTATCCAAGCCCTGTTTCTCTCTAGGCTTGACTACTACAAAAGCCTTCTCCTAAATCTACCTTCTTCCACTGTACAACCCTCCAGCTAATCCAGAATAGGGCCGCAAGACTTATCCTTGGCCTAAACCCTAGGGACCGCATCTCTCCTGCCGTAAAAACTCTTCACTGGTTCCCGGTTGCAGCACGGATTAAATTCAAATCCCTCTGCATCATCCACAAGGATGTCTGAAGCCTGGGACCACGCTATATGCAACTTTCTCTTATTAAATACTCTGTAACTTTGTTAAGCTTGTGCCATTTTATGGAACAGTCTCTTCCTTCCGCTTCATCTTGACCAGGACTTCCTCAAATTCCGGAAATTCCTCAAGACTTTCCTCTTCCCCTCCTCCTTCCCTCCTCCCCTCCCCTGCTAATCTAACAGTCAGAGTGATTGGTGGCCAGGGCCATTATGTATCCCTTGGGGACCTGGCCATCTATACCCAATTGCCCCAGCCTCTGTCTACCTCTCAGCACTTGATTCAGCACCCACCAGCCTCAATCCTGTAAGCCTGCACTTTCTACCCAATGCGGGTCCAGGCTGCATAGCACTTACCTTACTATGCACTTCATTGCAATACTTACCCCCATGTCTTTTTGCTGCACTTGCACGTTCAAATACTCACAAGGAATAGTAGGTTTGTCTTTCTCTTCCACTGGATTCATTGTTTTTCAATCCCATGTTCCCTCCCTGTTGCCCTGTGGGCGCTTTTAAATAGAATTGACTTACTGTATATGTGCCTAACAAATGCACAATAAATAAATAAATATGGCCTCTAAACATGGATATGCAGCTCCGCTGTGCACTTATAACGTGCAGAATGAAAATCTAACATCCTGTAGTCAGAGAAGAGGTTTACTGCCCACCAAGGTGTGAGTTTGATCCTGTGGCCAGGACCCATTTCCATCAGAGGAGGCATCAGACATAGTATAGTATTGTATTGCATTGTACACACTATTTATATAGCACCCTTTCCCCATTTGTATGCCCTCAATGCGCTTTGTGGGTGGAATGCCCTCGGTGACCGCAGTCCATGTGTAGGCGGTTCTAAGAGTTTAAATTAGGAGATGCTTGTGTGCATTTTTGCCAGGTTAGGACTTAGGAGGGCTGGCTAGGCTCAAGTAAGCAGCCTGGAGGTCAGGCATGTGGGTGGGAGCTGTTGGTAGTTTAGGATAGAGTGCTTTTGCTGAAGATTCGATGTGAGCTCAACTAGACCGAATCTTTTTCCGTCGGGTGTCGCTGTATCCTAATGGCAGAGGTGTTCAGGTACGTCAGGCGTTTCAGTGTGGACGGCTATGTGTGCCGCTAGACCGGAATGGCATAGCAACGGTCTAACAGAGAAAACTGAGCTACGTCTAATGGGGGCCTTGAGGGTCAATGTTCCTCCTGTGCTGCTTGCTCTTTTTCTGGGAATTTGTTTATGCCCCTTGTCACTGTGTTCCTTTATCTGCACACCGGCCCACTGGGACCACTAACATTCACAAACAGCAGCAGTTGTTCCCCCCACATGCCTCTTCCCTCCCGCCTGTAATGTCACGGGTCGGGCCCTGCGGATGAGTGCCCCTCACGTGACAGCCTGTGTACACCATTGTGTGAGCCAGAACCCAACAGGCTCAGTCACCCCTTTTATAGTTTCCATGGCTGCCCCAATATCCCAGGATGTGTGAGGCCTCGTGCGTGTGAGAGAGTGTGCATCATGAGAGAGATAGAGAGAGAGAGTGTGACCCTGGCCACCAAGAGCAGATAGTAGAATTTGGACCTTTCATCCCTGTCTAGTAGCCGAGATAGTAACTCCTACCTCCCAGCTACCCACATTCTTTGTTATATAGGCCTACATGAGGGGAACCATTTGGGCAGGTGTCGTAGAGTGGCAACTATATGTTGATGCATAACAAACATCTAAAAGAAAGGTGCCACTAAACAGTGCAATATATGATTCATTTCATTTTTCAATCAGAAAGGACCCGTGTTTAAGTAAAAGCTTGGAAAATGTAGGAAAAAAGAAAGATGGCATAAACTTTGAAAAAGAAAAAGTTGGTAAGCACAGTCGTATTGTACTCTTAAGAAAAACCATTACGCGAAAGGAACGAGGACATAAAGGACCAATGTAGGTCCTAGCATGTTTTGCATAAAACCAAAGAGCATTTTGGGAATATAAGAATGACCACAGATCTTTATATTTGACAAATATGTCTGTGATAAAATGGCTGAATATTTGAATCACTAAGTACACAATGCAGACTGGGTTTGGTGCTAATTTCACTTTTCACAACACTCACCCTAACATGCAAATGTTTGTAACATATATGCTAATGTGGGCAGAGCAAATATTCCTGTTTGTGGATGTGTCTTTTTCGGAATTCTAACCATTTATCTGAAAATAATGTATATTGTTATTTTAGATTTGGTTAATATGATTTGCTCTGTAAGGCAAGCGTGTCGTTTTTGTTATATCTGCAATATATACTTCAAGTGATTATTAGAAATAAACATTGTACATTGTTAGAAAGAGCCAGTTTACAACGTTAGTACAAATAAAACAATGTGTTTTAGCTTCTTTTGTTCTCAAAATGTCCTTCTTTCTTGGAAACTATCGCACTCAGATTAAAATAAATGATCAATTTCTTCTGTGAGCACCAAGGCAATTTTTAATTTTGCCGCTCTGGTTAGCGATAGGATGGTAGCGCTGCACATTTGTAATAGTATACACAGAAATGTATAGTTAACAAAAAACATAACATAACAAAGATAGTTGCAGAACCTGCAGCCCTGGTCCTTACAAGCTCCCCCATATCCCTAATACCGCATGTAGAGCCTATCCGGTACCACTCTCTTCCTCCTTTACTGGCAATGTGCCCTCAATGTGATGGCGGCATTCCTCCAGGACACACATGAATTCCATGAAAGTCTCCAAAAAGCTGTCCCATCCCCACCTCTGTCCCTGTTGATCACATTTCAATTTTAACTATGAAAAGCACAGCACCCCTCAGCTATATCTTTTTTTTCTCTAGTTTTACTGTTGTCAGCAACGCTGAGATGGGTCCAGAAAACGCGCACCGGACAGGCAACCCTCGCTCAGAGAATATGAGAGACAGTGATATAGAGTGAGAGAGACAAAGAGCCAGATACTGGAGAAAGAGGGAGACAGAGAGACAGATAAAGAGCATAGCGAGAGATCCCGGTAGACAGACCGAGAGACAGAGAGAGGAAAAGTGTTAGATCCATGTCTGATACACTAGGGGCAGCTCCTGGACTGTCTTCATCCCTTCCGTCTCATTATTATGGGTACATATAGGTCACAAATAAAAATCCCTGCTCCTGTGGTCCTACATGTGCAAGATCCATTGCTGCCTGTTTCTGGAACCCTCCATAAAGAAGATGTCAGAAGTTGAAATACAGTTCTGCCCAAAACCCTAAGAACCCAGGCAGGAGAAGCGGCAGGACTCCAGAAGGAGGTTGGGTTACTTTTCCCCTTGAACCTGCTAATACCACATGCTTCTAATTATGAAATAGCACAGGTGGGGGATCCACTAGCATAGATGAATACATTAAGAAAGGAAAGCCCTAGTGGTGGTAGGAGGTGGGAAGGTAAGTCATACAATGAGCTGCCATAGATAGGGATGGTTGAAACTTTAACTGATGGAGCAGAAGAGGCTGTTGTCGAACAGGATTCTGATCCATCCCCAATTATTCCTGACACCCCCATCCCGGGAGCAAAATTCCCTGAATTCCACTCCTATTTGCCACTAGCTGGGTGTGGTGGTGGTGATGGCGATGAAGCTCCAGATGCATTTCATTTCAGCATATCAGAGCGGTTAAACTATTCTGGACACTTGATTGACTGGAGCACAGGGGAATCTGACCGATCAGGATCTATGGAACATTTTAGCCCTCTGATTGGACATTTCTAGATGTGCTCATGGAATAAAATTCACAGCCTCTCTAACTGGACAGAATTCCATCCTTGATAAAGAATTGGCTCTTGGATGCCCCAGAAAGACTCTGCAAACCACTTTGACCCAAGGGCACAGAATGCACGCCCATCCAGCAAAAAGATGCAAAAACAGCCATCTGCCGCAACATCCCCACACAGATTTTCTGGGTGAATTAAGGAGGCTACCCAAGCAATGATCAGTAACAGTGGTACATTTCTTAAGTGGTGGGGAGTAAATATGTCCCAGGACTGGTGCAAGTGTGGCCTAACCTACATAGAAAAGTGTGCAAAGACCCTCCACTCAGAAATCCTTCTAAATAATGAGTAACAATAGTGCATTTTACAGGTCCAATGCTGGTGAAATGATATCAAAAAGGCACAGGACCTGTAGACACTTTTACTTGTGCAAACCTTTGCAAACACTTGAACGATTCCAATACTTCACATGCCACGTCCCACTGCCCACTGGTACGCCCGAATGTCGTTCTCACTGCCCACAGTTCAGTGCACAGATCTGCAACAAGGTCACTCATACCACCCCAGATCTGCCTCTTGTCCTTTCCGCTTCCCAGTTCGGTCACTATGTTATGGTCACTCCCGCAATAGTGGTGTTCCATCGTCACTGTCACTGTCCAGGTTGTGCCTCGTGTTTCTCTCTTTGCCCCAGTTCTGTCCCAAGTTTCTCTCACTAGGCTAGTGCTGCCCCAGTGCCATTCTAAAGGGTCAAGCTGTGGGTTCACTCTGACTGCCCCGGTTCTATACCAATGATGCTGTCACTGCCCCGGTTCTAGACCAATGACACTGTCACTGCCCCAGTTCTAGATCAATGATGCTGTCACTGCCCAGGTCTAGACCAATGATGCGGTCTCTGCTCCGGTTCTAGTCCAATGACACTGTCACTGGCCTGGATCTAGACCAATGACGCTGCCACTGCCCCGGATCTAGACCAATGACACTGTCACTGCCCCTGTTCTAGACCAATGATGCTGCCACTGCCCCAGATCTAGACCAATGATGCTGTCACTGCCCCAGTTCTAGACCAATGACACTGTCACTGCCCCTGTTCTAGACCAATGACGCTGTCACTGCCCCGGATATAGACCAATGATGCTGTCACTGCCCAGGTCTAGACCAATGACGCTGCCACTGCCCCGGATCTAGACCAATGACGCTGTCACTGCCCCAGCTCTAGACCAATGGCGCTGTCACTGCCCCGATTTTGCTACATCGCTTTCTCACGGCCGCTACTGGCAATGACATACACAGCACACACTGACCAAATTAAAGTCAAATAAAACTGAACACTGAGTTAAAATGTGCAGCTAAACCAGTTCTCCATCAGACCTGGGTGAACAGACACCTTCAGAACAATCTTACATTTTCTAGCTCCTTAACGCCTATTGCAGGCACTGTCACACCTGAGACTTAAAATCAGCTTCTACCAAACCACTGATAATAAAGAACGTGACAGAAAACCCAACCAGAGCACAGTGGTCTCCATACCGAACGTGCCATACCCAGCCAAGCTCCAGGAGAGCTGTGTCCACTATCATCTCCTTGAAGAAATGTCATTCTACAGGAAGCTCAGGTTGGCTTTGGTCACCTGGTAGGGCCAATATCCTCTCAGTTCAGGCCTGTTCTAAAGACCAGTGCGGATACAGGTGAGCCATGCGCTCTTCTCCTTGGCGTTCCCACCGCACTGCACACAATCAGCTGCATCGCATGGAAAGGCTTATGGAGGCGGTCCTGATTCGAACACCACGTAGGTGGATGACCTCCTTTCTCGCCAATAGACTAGAGATCCTGCCCACCTGCTTTTCAAATGAATCCGAGCAACACCCCCTGGGGACTCCACAGGAGTAGAACTGCTCACAATTCATTGGCAACATTTTTATGGCATTCCACAGACGACTCAATAGAGCACACAACACAGTTGATGAAGCAAATTGTCATCAACTCTACTGCAATTACCACACATCTCTTTCTGGCATCATCAGGTGTCTCACCCAAGTGGACTCTTTGAGGACCTAGAACAAAATTAAGCTCAACTCTAGCAAAACGTAAATCCTGATGTTCTCAAGCAAAGGAAGGTGCAACTCAATGATTTCCTTGCCGTAAGAGTTGGAAAGTTGCACTCAGACTACCACGGTGGTAAAGGGCCTGGACATCCTCATGCATGTCTCTTGTCTGAAATGCCTCACCCACCTGAGTTCTACAAAACACAGTGGGCCTCATTACAAGTCTGGTGGAAAAAATCTGGGGTTACCGTGTTGGCAGTCCCACCTGTGCCACCACTGCGGTGCGCCGGAAACAAGGTAGGATTACAATTACACGCGCATTCCCTATCTGCGGAACCGGTGACACTGCCATCACAGTTGGCGGTGCACAGATGTACCAAGGTTGGCGGATGTATCAAGGTTGATGGTGCATTGGCCTCCGCCGCGTGCATGCCAGATGTAGCGGCACCGTGGACACGGAGCCGAAAACACTGGAACCGGAGATAACATGATCGGCGGAAATGGAAAGAGCCCCGGCAGCCATTACAACAATCACAATCCACTGCAATCACCCTGTGCCTGAAGCCATCCACTCCTTCTGAGTGCCTGAGCCAATCAAGGGACATGTCAGCCAGGATTCCCCAAACCCGCCAGCGCAAGCCACGCTTTGGTGAGGCTGAGCTCAACACGCTGGTAGATCACATTGTGGAGCATGCCAGGGAGCTATTTTCAGCAGACCAGCTCCGCAGCATGCAGCTCCGGAGGAAAGCAATCTGGGCAGAAGCTGCCCAGAAGGTAACTGCTGTGGGTGTGACACCACGCAGTGTCAAAGACTGCCATAAGCGGTGGGACGACCGGTGTCTGAGGGTGCGCAACCTCCTTGCTGCACAACGCAGGCACTGCATGGCTACAGGTGGCAGACCACCCTCACCCATCAAGCTGCTGCCCTGGGAGGAGAAGTGCAGCAGTGTGCTGCATATGGAGGGTAGTGAGGGAGTCGGTGTAGTGGAGGCGGGAGCTGGGACACCTGTTGAGGCTGGTGAGTAGAGAAAGTGCCCAAATATCAAGCGCACACCTGCCCACTCTGCCCCCCGTACCACCACTGCACTGAAATGGCCATACCACTGGCCACATCACCCTGACCCGACCGAGGACTCCCATGCCCCCCCACCTAGTGAATGTTGCGCAAAGCAAGACACATACCCTGCCTCCCATGCATGCCCCATACCGAACCACATGACAAGGCACCACACATGACTGTGTGTGTACCGAAACAAGTGTGCCTGTAAGTTCACTAGCACACATTACACTTGACCGGCACACACTGGATGATTCCCCATTGTTAAACGGGATATCATATTGTGCCTCCTTTATTGTATATATTGGCCTAAGCCCAGTCGCTCTGCGAAGAAAACCTTGTTGCAAAGTTCCGATTCTAGTTTCACTTTGCCACCATTTTAGGTCCATCCGCCATTTTGATTTCTATTCCAATGTAATTCTGCATTCTAAAATGGTGGCCAGTGTTTCTCGCTTGTAAATGAGCCGTCCTGAACCTTGTACGATAGTTAATGTATAAACTCTCCATTGGCCGAATGTTTGGGTTGAGTAAAGAAACCTTGTCCCATGCCTGACTTGTAGACAGAGGATTGTCTGCGCTAATAAGTGTGATCCGCATCGACCACAAAGTTGAACAAATACTGAACGCAGACACTAGCTGAACTGCATTGTGAAGGACATGTGTTAAGGCTTATTATTAAATCCAAGAATACACTGTTGCCATTGTAACTTGTTTCTATGTAAATTGAGGATGATCCATGTGCATATTGTCGGACAAGCCAGAAGTGAACTCGGCACGAACTCTAGACCATGGATTATTAACTTGCAGAGGGGCTGGACATTATTATTGGAAATGTATAAAATGTACAACTGTTTAGACGTCCAGTACCTCTCACTTCTCACACCGAAAGGGCTGGTATTCACTGTGATGTACTGAGGGCCAGATACCTATCTGATTTTGTTTCTTTGTAACTGTACAGTATTAGAATAAAGATCTGTGAATCTTTATAAGCCTGTGTTGGGTACTCAGCCTCGATATTTCCTTTTGCTTTTACAGATGGTGCCCGAATAGGGACCCTCAAGATTGATGCCATCTCATTGAAGGTTGACGTGGCTATCTGACCGGGATCGGATGGTGAAAAAGGGGGCCCCTTTCTTGGGTGAGACGTGATACCTCAGCAGTACTGCACGACCCAATCCCTGGACAGTGAGCACGCGGTCGGAGACGGCATCATGACGAGGGTCCATATATCGAGGCAGGCAGATTTGCCGAAATCACCAACCACGTGGGTCCTTTGAGTTCTTTGATATTCGATCGGACCTCCTTAGAATTTGATCAGGTGAGTCGTGACCTGATTCTTAAGTATCCTGATAATTTGTTTTGTTGTATTGCACTCGCGAGTACAATTATTGACTAGGTAACACCAGTATTCTGATATGCCTGGGAAATTGTCTGCCTGCTTCAGGGCGTTATTCCCCAGTGACAGACAATCTTTGTAATTTGGCCGACCGGCGCCAATGGAGGGGTCTCCAGCATGTACTATGTACTGTAAGCACGGCATTGGTAGTATAGTGCTTAATGATATTTGGCACAGACAAACTAGACATGCTTCCGAACTTCAGTGGCCAATCAATGGTAGTTTTGAAATTCCTCGCATAGAATACTTAGAATCCATATTATTAAAGAAAAAGGCTAGAACTGCAGCATTTGATATATTACAGAATTGGAAGAAAGAAGCTATGCAGCAACTTAAAAGTAGGGAAAAACATGCGTGCCGTCATATGACAAATGCTGTAAAAGTGTTGTTATATGATCAAAATAAACAGTCTGAGTCAGTTAGGAATATGGATAGGGCTTTTTCACTGGGTATCCAGAAAATGTATCCTTCTAAAGATGTTCATGTATCTGATGAGCTGATTGACAAACTTCTAAATGAACAAAGGCCTGGTGCACCTGCGCCACCTCCGTATGTTCCTCTTCCTGCTGTTATTCCTCCTCCCGTATCCCCTCCGGCTTCTCCTATCGCTCCTCTTAATGTTCCTCTTCCTCCGGTTGTTGTTCCTCCTCTTGTTGTTGCTCCTCCACCTTTGCCAGCTGTTACGGGTTTGGTGGGTTTGCCTGCTGCACCAGTAATAGCACCTTTGTTACCAAATGTACAAGATTTGCCTACTCTTCCTCTTCCAGTGGTTCTGCATCTCTTGTAGTTGATCGGGTAGCGGGATCGAGGGTTGTAACTCGCAATACTGTGTCTCCAGAGAAAAAGCATGAATTGACTGCATGGGCTAGACACTGTATGGAGAAGGGTGAATGAGCTGATGTTTTTGCCACACTCTCTAACTTGGACAATTTTCATGAGAAAACGTTTTTATTGAAGGATTGGGAGTTCATTTACATATAATGTGGAACAGATTAAATGATATAGATCTCCCACAAGGGTTGAGGGATCTGAATATTTTAGCATATTCAAGAGACACTGCAGAGAAAGTACATAAGCATGTCGAGGAGGTCTTTGAGTATAGAAGGTAGTTGGAAAGGTTGCGGAATGAAGATGTCGATGGTGGTAGTTTGGACGCTATGTTGGTACAGAAATGGTTCTTTCCTTGTCGTAAATCGATAAATGAGGAAACATGAATTTGTACAAAGGATGCGATTAGGTGGATTTCAGACATGTCGATAACTCCCGTTGAAGTACATGACACGTATAGTCAGTATACGCCAGAAATGCAGAGGAAAGTGATACAGGTAATGGTAAAACACCTGCAGGATCAATGTATAAAAAGAAAGATTTGTTGTCCCGCAGAATTATTGAATATTTATAAGAGAGCTTTTTCATTTGACAATTCTTCAGCTGTTTTAGCACTCGATTTAGCAGTGTTGCTCAGTAAGCATTCGGAGTTGCCTACTTCTCAGTTGCCTATGAGAGAGGTTCCTCTGACATTTGTCCCAAAAGTTGAGATTCCCGCTGATGCTGCAGCAGGTATACCTGCTCGAGATTATCCTGCACATTATGTGTCGCAGTTCGTTCACGTCCCGTTCTCGAGACAGGAAGTGAACACCATTAAACAATCTATTCCCAATATTAGGAAGAATCCGACAGGGTTCTACAAAGAAATAGAGTCTGTCTTGCAATCATCAGTATTTACCTTGAGCGATATTGATTTGTTATTTTCCCATGCTCCTACCTGTTGATTTGTGGAAACAGATTAGGACTGTAGAGGGTGTACCAGGGTTAGGAGATACATGGGATAATATGGTTAGACTAGATAGAGAAAGGCCAGCTGGTGAGAGACCGCAGCAGGTAATACTGACTCTGCCTGATAGAATAGTTACGAAATTGAAAGCTATAATTCCTGAAAGAAGGATTATTTGGGACACACTTACTGCCTGTGTCCAAGGGAAATCTGAGGGTGCTACCGAATTCTTTAATCAGTTCGAACAAGTGTTTTCAGATTTCAGTGGACAAGATGTGAGCACAGAGTCTGGGAAACGACTATTTGTGGACAAATTTGTGCGTGGATTGCTGCCTGACATCCAGTCGCAAATGATGTCCTCAGAGAGCGCTTGGCAAGCTAAGTCTCAGTCAGAAGTATTGCATATGGCTCAGTACTATGAGAATCGTGTCAATAACGAAAAAGAAAGAATTGAAAAGAGAAAGGGAGACTTGAAAACAAAAGTTCTATTACAGCAAATTGTTAGAGGCCCTAGAGAGGGTAATTCTCAATTTAGGGGACAGTATGCTCCACAAGGAAATGCGCCATTGGGTCCTGTAAACATAAACCAGTGTGCTTATTGCAGACAAGAGGGTCATTGGCGTGCACAATGCCCGATCCTCCAGCAGAGGTCGAATAACGCATTTGGTAATATGGGTAGACGATCCAGAGGCCGCCCTGGTGCAGGGGGTCCTGGTAGAAGTCAGTTTTCGCAAGATTTGCGCAACCTTTTTCACAGGATAATCAGGCACCGAGTGTGGATAATAGAAACATATTTGATCATCCTTCTGCTGCTTACCTCTCTAAAGAATTTCCTTTTGACGACATTCTGTTTTGCTAGGATTGCCCAAAGCAGGGTTTGGAACCAACGCCTATTCCTGTTAATCATAAAGGTCCCTACTGTCACAATCACAGTCACTGGAGGGAAGAGAGATTGACACTCTCCCCCGAACCACGGAAGCCGAATGAACTCGACCCTCCCACCGTGGTTGCCATAGGCGCCTGACTTAGATAATAGGTCACCACGTGGCAGCCAATGGGGGGGAAGAGAGGTTAGGGAGAGGTTATGGATAGGGAGGGGAATTTAGGTAAACCGGAAAGAGGATGAGGAACTCCTACAGTGGATAGGATCAGGTAAGCACAGGAAAAAACCCTACTCTGTTTAACATACAACAAACATTACTTTCACCAGTACTCCTGACATGTGTTTAACTCCAGAATGCTTTCATCAAACTCTGACTGAAACAACATATAAGCAAGCAATATGAACACATAAGGGAAAACTTCCCAGAATGATCAAACAGTACACATGGCCCGTAGGGCAGCATTAGCAATGTATAACAAAAATACACTTCCCTTAGTTTCATTCACTAGTGAAAAGTTATGGTCCATTTGCAATAAGTCCGGAATGACCCAAATAAACACTTTAGAATGTTCGTGTGCCACATGCGTATCCAAGACACTTAGTTTTGTTCCCAACATGTAAAATACACGAAATGCGGTTGTTACTTATCTTAGATCTGGCGGCCCCTCGGGACCTCCCAGACACAAATGAAAATAGCTGAACAATCAATTCAAGCCGTTTTGCCAATAGTGCCCCGTATTGCCCTCATGAGTACTTAACTGGAGTCTGGGAAACCCAGAGGAATTTCCCAGACGAAGAACTTCAAGCGTTGTATTGCCAGTGACCCAGCGCCCCTCCTGCTTCATGCTGCACAGTGAACGCGTAAACTCCCGAGTGTGCCTTGCCTCAGTTGCACGCAAATTCCAACTCCTTGAAGCCGAACGCGGCCATCTGCCTTCCGCTGCACAATGAAACAACAATAAGCCACACCTGCCGGTAGCCGTTGCCTGCCTTTAAGCTGCATTGATTCTTAATGCATTGCAGCTGACAAGGCGCATACGGGCCGAACTACCAGAACCAGCAAGGATGCTGGGAATTGTAGTTTTCACATCCAATTCAGCCCATAATGTCTCAATAGGCGTATTTACACACTCCACGACTTAGCCAGCCCTGATTTCTGACATTACCTCCTCTTCCAGGGCTCCTTCCAGGACCTGGTTTACCCGGGTTGGGTAAATGAAATTGTTTCACTAACCTGGGAGCATGAACCTCTCTAGCTGGTTCCCAAGAACAATCCTCAGGACCGTACCCTTCCCAATGGATAAAATGCCATAGTCGTCCGTATCTTCTTTTAGAATCCATGATGCATCAACACTGATGAACAACTCATAGTCAGCCTCTACTGACAATTGAAAAAGACAGAACAGGCACTGACACTGTACATCTGGGTCACGAGTACTGCATGTTTACTTGCCATGCTGCCACTGCCACCACAGCACAACACTGGTAGGGCCTCCCCTGCACGCACACATGGGCACTCACCCACCCAATAGGAGGTGCATGTCCCTTACATGCACCTGACACCCCTACCACGAAAACCCCACACACTTCCTGGGCATGCAACAAGGTCACACATCGTCTCCAGGTACGCACCCGCAGAACAACCCTGCAACACATCCCAACTACCTGCACATGGGCATCCCGGCATGCCACCACCCACAGCCAATCATGGGTGTACATGTGACCAGTCCCAGCAGATCTTTGTTGCATGTGCCGTCTGCACAGTGCCTGAAGCTGTCGCCACACAACACATCCATGAGTTAGACATACCATGCAGCCCTGCATGCCCCCACAATGTAACTCTGCATGATCACCATGTTGCATGCAACTGTACAATTGTTAGCCTGTCAGGTCACTGACATCATGCATACAAAGGCCTGTTCTGTGCTCAGGACCCCCACGGCAAGGGAAGAGGGCAGGTGCCCTCTCCCCCTCCTCAGTAGCCATGTTACAGCTTTTATTTTTCCTACGAGCTACTGATGCACAAGGTGTAAAACTTGCCTGACCTTGTCTTTACACCGTGCCTGACCCGCGCATGCCGGGCGCATCGCGGTGCCACAACGAGGCTGAGACTCGCTAACTGCGGCATCATTTGAAATCCTACATCCGCCGGCAGGCGGATACGCCGGCCAACATGAAGGCCTTACAAAGGCCTGTTCTGCACCTGTTACGCGCATGGTGCGCGGCTTGCTTGGCCTAACCCGCTAAATCCCTTTTATGCGGAATCTGCATGAGGTAACAAGTGCAAAGGGATCAGTGCTGCATGAATTCTCACTCTACTGGGTAACAAGCTGTGCGCCTGCTGTGCATTACGTGCTCACCCACGTGCCACTTCTCACTAAGATGGCCGCCATTGTGCTGGTGTGCGCCGCCCCATGGAAGAAGGCACTGAACCACAGCGACTAGACGTCCTGTATGTTGCTCCAGGCTTTCAGTCCGCACTGCCTCATAGACCCTCGCTGCTGCCGTTTTAACTCTCAGCCCAGCCTGGACACTTGGCTATCTAAAATAGACATTCCGCATCAGGTACAATAATATTGGCTAACCAGCCAACACTGCACCCTCTCTGCCTAGGGCCATTTATCCTAAATCTGTTTCCCTAGCCAGCCAATTCATACTATCTCCACCATAACTCTCATATGTACTCTAGCCTATTTGGCCCGATGTGACCCTGTACACCATACATATATTTGTACTGCCATTTGATAGTCGTATTTATCCTATGTATGCCTTCAATTTGATAGTTGCATCTGGCCTATGTGTACCCTGCCATTTGATAGTGCATCTAGCCTATGTATGCCTTACAATGTGATATTTGCATTTAAACTATGTGTGCCCTGCCATTTGATAGTTGCTTCTAGCCTATGTGTGCCCTGCCATCTAATAGTTGCATCTAGCCTTTGTGTGCCCTGCCATTTGATAGTTGCATCTAGCCTATGTGTGCCCTGCCATTTGATAGTTGCATCTAGCCTATGTGTGCCCTGCCATTTGATAGTTGCATCTAGCCTATGTGTGCCCTGCCATTTGATAGTTGCATCTAGCCTATGTGTGCCCTGCCATTTGATAGTTGCATCTAGCCTATGTGTGACCTGCCATTTTGATAGTTGCATCTAGCCTATGGGCCTCATTACGACCCTGGCGTTAAGGGTTTAACGGCGCCGTAAAAGGTGTTGGCGCCGTTAAACCCTTAACGCCTGATTACGAGGTCCCTTTGCGGGACCCGACCTTAACGCCTGCCTTTAGCAGGCGTTAAAGTAGGGTGCCGCAAAGGGACCTTGGTGCTAAGTACGGTTCCGCAATTTGCGGCACGGTACTTAGCGCCTTCCCCATTCCCATTGAGCCCTATGGGGCAATAATGGGAATGGGGAAGGGCCCATGGTGAATGGGGAATTAACACCCCGCCAACCTTGGAATGGGGCGGTAATTCCGCCATTCACCATGGCGGACCCCGGCATGGACCATGGTGCTAATAGCACCATGGTTTACCGCCGGGGTCGTAATGAGGCCCTATGTGTGCCCTGCCATTTTGATAGCTGCATTTAGCTTAAGTGTGCCCTGCAACTTTATAACTGTATTTAGCCCTGTGTGCCCTGCCTATGCTTTGCAGGCCCTCCCTGAACCTGCCTTTCAAGCCACTAGCTACAACACAACCGTCTTGCTCGGCCTGTTTACCTGTGTCGTACTATCCCTATGCCCATTTCTATGCCCTGCATGTACTAGCCTAGACCAGACCAATGCCTATCTTGTACCTGACAAGCTCCATGCCTACCTTGGGCCTGTGCCTGTTCTAGACTGTACTAGCCCTATGCCCACACTGTGCCCGTACTTGCCATCCGCCCATCTTATGCCAGCTCTAGCGCATGGCTTAATTGTGGTTGAATAAGCTAACTTAGACCCTCCTTACCATACTATACTGGATACAGCTATGTTCGGCTGGATATTGTTCATCATGTTCCCATTCTGCTATGTCCAAGCAGACACACCTTGCACAGGCAATCACTTTCTCATTCTTAGAAACAGTCTCGCAAGATTGGCATGCCCGCGACATTACCCAATCCCATGTCCAACTCCATTCCTCCCACTCACTCCTCCATTCCCTCCCACTTCCAGCCATACTCTCAGCTAACAATGACCATAACATAATAGGTGAGGAAGAGCCTTCTCCGTCAACTCACTCAGATGACCTGTTACCACTCCCCAAACTCACAGCGAACGCCAAAACTTACCCCATTTTAGGGAAGGATAGGATGCCCCGCCTAAGAGCACATACTAGAGTACTTTGCCACAGCACTACTCCCACTACCCTGCCCTCCAGAACACCCAAACCCGTGGACTACGGGATGAATAAAAATAAAAAGTTAGAGCCTTCTATAGCAATAATCACCAACAGAAATCCTAACACTCCCACCGCTCAAATAACTAATCATGCTCCCATAAAGGACCCCAAACTTCCCATCAGCATTAAAAATGCCCTCATTAATGCCCAATCCCTAGGAGCCCACGCTATTGAAATACATGACTTAATCATCGAACAAAATCTGGACTTACTAGTAATCACAGACACCTGGTTACACCAAGCTTCTGGACCACTGCTAGCACTGGCTATCCAACCAGACTATAACATTCTTAGAACCGACCGAACCATCTCCACAGGAGGAAGTGATGCCATCATAGCGAAAAATACCATCCAAATCATATCAAGCTCCATTGAAACCATCGCAGGATATGAATTACTATTCGCCAAACTCGCCATGAATGCAAATACTACAATCAATATTGGGGTAATCTACAGAACCCCGAGCACTAATAGCCACCCAGAAACAGACATCCCGCTACTACTTGCGCCCATCTTAAAACCTAACACCAAATGCATAATCATTGGGGATTTGAATCTTGGTTTCAACGATGACCAAGACCTTAAAGCAGCCGCCCTCCACCTTGCACTCAAAGACATGAACTTACGCCAACTGCCTCATGCTCCCATCACATCAAGGGCAGAACCCTTGACTGGATCCTCACCCTGAACACCAAAATCACCTTAGGCCCAATTACTCCACTTAGCTGGACAGACCATTTCTGCGTAGAATTTGTTCTCTTGAGTGATGACCCCTACCCTCCTAAGGCCAAAATAATGGAGACCTTTGAAAGCAGAAATCCTAGGAAGTTCACTGTAGAGAACTTTGACCCCATCCTGAAAAACACACTAGAAACCTACTCAATCCTCAGTAATGATCCCACTGCCATTGCCGAGTATTACCACAAATGCCTCTCCGCTGCTATCGATGTAGTAGCCCCCATCACAACTAAAATGCGACGTGCCAATATAAAAACCAACATCTGGTTTAACGAAGAACTAGTCGCCCTAAGAAGGAACAAACATTCTCTTGAACACGCCCACAGGAAACTCCTCACCCCTGACTCGGCCAAAGTCTTCAAGGAGGCCATCAATACCTACAAAAAAGCCATCATCTCCCACAAAGCTAACTCTTACAATACCCGTATCAGCAATGCAGCATCCGACTCTAAAGAACTTTTCTCTATCCTTAGGGAACTAGAAAACCCCTTACCAGCAGAAACGCTCACCAACGCCAGTAAAGAATGGTGCACTACCATACAAAATGCTCTTGTCTCCAAAATTGATGTGCTCCAGAACAAAATAATGAGCAAAAAACTACTACTAGCAGATAAAAACACCACCTCCCGCAACCCCCCCACCACCAGCGACAACCCCAATCCCTTATTCCATTTCACACCTGTCTCCCAAGAACTTGTATTTGACACCATCTCCAAACTAAAAGCCTCTAATTGCAAAGGAGACACCGTTCCTGCCAAACTAATCAAAGCATGTGCCTCCACCTTGTCCCCGACCATTACCAAATTTGTCAACTCCTCCTTCAATTCCAATACAGTTCCAGCCTGCATCAAAGAAGCCTGGGTTACCCCACTTATTAAAAAAAACAAATCTAGACCCCACCATTCCGATTAGTTATCGCCTCATAACCATGGTCCCTTTCCTACTCAAAATCATTGACAAACTAGCTTATAATCAAATTCAAAGTCACCTGGAATCACATCAGCTCCTCTGCACCAGAAAATCAGGCTTTAGGCCGAACCATAGTACAGAAACAGCACTTTTGGACTTCAAAATCCAGATGGATGCCAGTAGAGATTCAGGGAAACTCTGCATACTCCTGCTGTTGGACCTCTCTGCAGCATTTGATCTAGTGGACCATGATAAACTTTGCACCTCACTCGCTCAGGACTTCAACTTTTCCAGTGAAGCCACTGCATGGGTGAAATCCTTCTTAACCGATCACACCTCCGGAGTGTCCATAGGCAAAGAAGCGGCCAGCCCCATCCCAGTCCCCATAGGAGTGCCCCAAGGATCATGTCTCTCCCCAACTCTGTACAACGGTTGCACCAAACTCCTTTTCTCAGCATTAGATGACATGGGTGTCATGTAAACCAATTTTGTGGATGACACCCAGATCCTCATTCCACTAACAGGCAACTATGACCAGAACACCGCAACCATCAACAAAATTTATCTCATCATCCAAAACTGGATGGCTCTAAATAGTCTCTGTCTCAATGATGAGAAGACTGAAGTCCTCATCGTAGGTTCCCCAGCTAAAATAGCGGCTCTCCACCCAGACTATTCAGCTATTAATATTGATGGCACCTTTACCCCAGTGCTGAAGCAAGTGAACACATTAGGAGTCTACCTCGACGCCAGCCTTACTATGACTAAACATATCAATGCGCTAGCCTCCTGCACGGCCTACACCTCCAAACTTATTGCTCTCTGCCGACAATTTCTGACACCAGCAAACTGCCTTACTTTGGCCAGGGCTTTAGTACTATCGAAATTGGATTACTGCAATGTATTACTAGTAGGCACCTCCAATATCAACCTCTCCAAAATGCAACTATTGGAAAATAGAGTCCTAAGAGCAGCCTTAGAAATAAAAAAATCTGACCACATTTCCAAGACAAGGAAGGACGCTCACTGTCTCCCCATCAAAGCAAGAATTATCTTTAAAACACTTTGCATTGCACATAAATGTCTGACCAAAAAAGGCCCAATTTACCTCAACAATACTTTACACCGTAAAGAATACACTAGATCACTAAGATCCAATGACAACCTCCTATTGCCCCCCCGTTACAAAACTACTAGAGCAGGGGGCAGCAGCTTCCCTGTTCTAGCCCCCAAACATTGGAACACCCTCCCTATTACCATCAAAAAAGAATCTTCTTTCACTGGCTACAAGAAGTTGCTAAAAACCTGATTATTTAACCAATATTAGTACTAAGGGACATGCCGCCGCGAATGTACAACATGCCAGCGAAATCTGCAACTTGTAAATATTGTCTTTCTTGTTTGTACTAGCTCGCCACCTGTGCTTTAATTTGTACTCTGTAACAATGAGATAACCAATCTCTAAGCTGTCTTGTATCCACGCCGTGATACCTGAGGGTCTTGGGCGTTTAACAAATAAAATAAAAAAGATTAAAAAAAATAAATTGGTAAGGTGGAGGGGGGAGGGTAAATTGGGGAGGGTATTGATGGTGCACCTGCTTTTCAAATGCTTAATTAACAATACACTTGGTTCTGCATACTGGACGTTCTGTTTCTGTGTGAGTATTAAGTGTTTAATAGAAGTGCTCAAAAATACGTGCCACCAGTTATGCACCATCTGCTTGTGAGTAGTGTTCAAAAGAGGTTGGGTATCAGTGCATCCCATGCATGTTGCCCATCCATGGCCTGGGTCGCAATGACATCACGTCATCGTCGTCATCCCCATCTTCCTCCTTAGCATGGTCCATGTCCGGGGGCAGTGCAATATTGCGTCTAATACCCATATTATGCAACATTGCACAGGCCAGGATAATCTTGTGAACCTTGATGGGGCTATACATGAGGCCACCGCCGGATCTGCTGTGGCAGCGGAACCTTGCCTCGAGTAGTCCAAATGTCTGTTCAGTAGTACCCCGTGTGCGGATATATGTTTGTTTGTTTGTTTGTTTTATTATTTATAATGCGCTATTATACCCGAGGGTATCAGGGCGCAGCATTTACAAGAATATGCAAAGCTTAGTTACAAAGTGTACAAGGTTCAAATAGCATAGAGAATGTACAGAGCAGTAGATGAGAGCACACAATATATACAGTATATACAAATTGAAAAGGTGGCACACAGGTTAAACGAATGCGGATCGCGAGAGGGTGGCTTTAGCACTTATCTATTTAGCTGTCCTTCAGTTTCAGCCATGAAATTACCTTGGAACGGAAATTCAGGTAGGGCATGTCTACTCTGAGGTTGGGGGGCAGAGAGTTCCATAGTTTGGCTGCCTTTACCGGGAAACTGTTACCTCCTATGGTGGCAAGTTTGTAATTTGGGACAGAGACGCAATCTTTGTAAGCAGTTCTGAGTGGTCTTGCGGAGGCTTGTCTGTGGAATCTGTTAGTCAAGTAAATTGGGGCAGCGTTGTTAAGAGATTTGTAGGTAAGTGAGGCCGTTTTTAGGATAATTTTGTCTCTGGTGGAGAGCCAGTTATTCTGTTGGCTGAAACCTGATATATGCTCTCTTCTGGGGATGCCCAAGGCTGCTCTCAGGGCGTTATTCTGGAGGGTTTGTAACTTGTTGGTAGTAGCCCTGGAGGTTCCCAAGTAGAGGGCGTTACAGTAGTCAAGGCGGGATAGAATGAGGGCTCTAGCGAGTGTAAGGCAGCTAGTGTCTGACAGAAATGGTTTAGCTGAGCGAATTAATTTGCATGTATATGCAGATGAAGATGCCAGTGAGCTCAGTTGTCTTTTGAAGGAGAGGTTAGAATCCAGGTAAAAGCCCAGTGTTTTGACCTCCTGTCCAACTTTGATGTTGTTCCCATCTATCATGAAAGAGTTGTAGGCCGGGCTGAGTTTCCCTAGACTATGCGTTGTTCCCAAGATGATAAGCTCTGTTTTTTCATCATTCAGGCATAGTCCATGAGTGGCCATCCATGCCTGGATGATGATGTACACCCTATTCAGCAAGGCCAAATCCTTTCCATAATCTCCAGAAAGCGGAAGGAGGATCTGAGTATCATCTGCATAATTAGTGTAGGTGATACCGAGATGATCCAAATCATCGAAAAGGGGCTTAGTGAATATATTGTACAATGTAGGGGAGACGCAGGAGCCCTGTGGAACACCACAGGTGATAGGTATAGGGTCTGCTGCAGCTGTAGGCGAAAATACCCTCATGGTTCTTCCGTTAAGGAATGAAGTGATCCATGAGATGGCCTCGGGAGAGAAGTGTGCTGCTGTGTGGAGGTGTGAGCATAAGACAGAGTGGTCGACCAGGTCGAAAGCTGCAGAGAGGTCAAGAAGGAGGAGCAAGGCAACTTGTCCTTTGTCCCTAAGTGTATCAATCTGAGCTTTCAGGTCGATGAGAGCAGTCTCAGTCCCGTGTTGAGGGCGGAACCCAGATTGTCTAGATCCTAAGAGGTGGTGTTCTTCCAGGTGCTTCTGTATTTGAACGTAAGCTACCTTATCTAGGATTTTTAGTAGGAAGGGAACAGTCGTTATGGGTCGGTAATTGGTGGGTATGGCTGGGTCGAGGGTAGGTTTTTTTAGTAAGGGAAGTACCCAAGATTGTTTTAGATTGCTAGGGATGGAGCCGGTGGAGAAAGAGGCATTGATCAGTTTCGTGATGAAGGGTGAAAGATCGCGAGCAGCGTCTTTGATGAGCTGTGCCGGGCAAAGGTCTCCCTGGCAGTTAGACGGTTTCAGGGACAAGATGATTTTTTCCACATCGAGTGTGTTGACTTTAGTGAACTTGAAGCGCGTGGGGTCTGTGGTTGTACACTTGTCCGGTTTTTTAGAGGGGGGCATGTCTTTTACGGTCTCTTTTTTGCTGGAGATTTTGGTTTGAAGGGTCTTGATCTTATTGGTCAGGGCATTCTGAATTTTTGAGCACCAGTTTTTATCTTTGGTGCAGGTATCAGGGGGTAGTATGGGAGTTTCAACTTCTTTGAGAATGGAGAAGAGTTCTTTCATGTTAGATTTGGCTGATGATATACGAGAGTCATAGGACGTTCGTTTGGCCACATATATTTCTTTTTTGTAGAGTGCCGATATTTTAGATAGATTAAATTTGTTAGCAGCTGAGGGACATTTTTTCCAAGTAACTTCACAGTTTCTCTTTTGTTGCCTCAGGTTTTTAAGGAATGGTGTGTACCATTTGTTAAGGTGTGATTTCTGTTTGCTCGGTTTGAGTTTGAGAGGGGCGATGAGGTCCAGTGCTGAGGCCATGGCTTTATTATATTCCTCAACTAGGATCTCTGGGTCCGCCTTGTCTGAGAGTGTGTCAAGTTTTGGGAGTAGGTTCGGGATGAGTCTTTCTGCTGTAATGTTTTTCTTGTTTCTGGTGAGAATAGGTGGGGCTGTTGTGATAGGCGGAGGTGTAGGTCTGTCTGTGGTTAACCAGAACGAGACTAGGTGGTGGTCGGTCCAGATTAGAGGTGAGATATTGGTAATGTTTGCTACGCAGTTGTGATCGGCCACCCAGTCGAGTATTCTACCTTTTGAATGAGTAGGGGCCATGGTTCTTTGTGCAAACCCTAGTTCAGCAAGGGTGGTGCCTATAGCGTTGGATATAGGGTCTGCTGGGTCGTTGTAGCCTAGGTTAAAGTCCCCCAAGGTAAGGACTTGAGCTGAGGTTTTGAGGTTGCTAGTTAGGATAGCGTTAAGGTCTTCATCAAAGGTACCGATGGGTCCTGGTGGGCGGTAAATCAAGTGGATGGTGAGGGTTTGGGTGTTAGTGAGTGGGACTTTGACTGACAAGTTTTCGCAGGATTGGACATTGGAAGGTGTAGCGAGTCTCATGTGTAGGCTAAGTTTATGTATGATGGCGACACCCCCTCCTCTGGACTTGGGGCGATCTTGCCTCAGGATGGTGTACTTGTTTGGCACTGCTAGCATGATCATGGGGCCTTCTGCTGGGTGTAACCAGGTCTCAGTGATGGCGAGGAAGTCTAGGTCGTCTTTGAGGATCAGATCTGCTATTTCTGTAGCATGTGCTACTAAGGATCTAGCGTTGATTAGGGCTCCCTTGATTTTAGGGCTGGCTGTCTTTATGGTGGTAGTTGTGTTTTCAGTAGCGCTAGTATGGCGTTTATCTTGAGTTTGTGTACTCTGGCTAGGGTGGGTGAGTATGGGGTTAGAGGTGAGGTTGTGATGAGAATTAGGGGTTTTAATGTTAGGGTTAAGTTGAGGTAGCGGCTTTAAGGATTTTTGTAGGGTATGCAGCGAGCGGGCCAATGGCTCGTAGATTTTGGCTAATCTAGCTCTGAGTCCTAAGTTCCTGTCTATGGTAGTGCGAGGGAGACTAGGTAGTATCTGAGGGTTGGCTAGGTCTGTATGGGGTGGAATCTGGTCGGTGGGCATGGAAGAAATGGGCATATTGGGCAGTTGAGGTGCCATTTTACAGTAGGTGTGTAAAGTAATGTTCATGAAGATGAGGACAGAGGCGTGCAAACTTGTGATAGGTGGATGCATTCTGAGTAGGTAGTGTCTTGTCTAAGTAGATGCTAGTTGTCTGAGGGCATCTAGAAGCGAGTTTGAAGAATATGACTAGATAAGACTGGATATGCGACAGGCAGCATGTCTAGATACAACTAAAATCAGGATCAAGCGGCAATTAGATTCGAAATTGAGCAGTAAAGCTAGGTATGACTAGAATACAGGCAGCATTTCTAGATACATGTGGATTTGAGCATGTTAGAGGCTAGATAAGCAATACAACAATAGGTGCAGATCTGGCAGGAGAGCAAGGTGCAACTCAGACAGATTAAGGTAGGGAAGAGATGAGATTAACAGACGGGTCAAATCTAGTACATGTCTAGCACGTGATATATAAGCTGTAGATATTGTACGTTAATCATGACATGAGTAGACAGGGACTTAGCGATTATTGAATATGAAGTTCGCCAAGAGTTAGAGAGTAACCAACGATCAAGTACCTTATGTGATGTAGTGCCTTGCACTAGTGTGTCCGCAGGTGGGAAAACAAAATGGATCGGTGACCCTAGTATGTTGCTTAAGGCTCCAATGAGCGAACAGGGGGCAAACAGGGGCCTTTGTGCGGGCCTTCGTCGATGGCCGGCGTTTCCGCCTGCCGGCGGAAGTAGCGGGAAGAAAAATGCTTCGGTTGCTTGGCAACGAAGCTACGCGGCCAGAGCCTCGCTCTGGTGCCGTGATGCGCCCGCCATCATGGAATCAGGCGGAAGATAGTGACGGGGTCAGGCGGTGCCTGCAAAGCGGTGCGGTCGTTCGGCAGATTCCGGATTGGGTGTGCCGTGTAGTTCGCCTCACCCTTGTGGAGTCCAGGGTGCCGAGGCCGATCGAGGTGCGGATGTAGGAGCCACTCCAAGGCTCTCAGGAGGCTGGGCTCCTGCCCTCCTCCGTGTGTGCTGCGGCTGCTGTAAGAGCCACTCCAAGGCTCTCAGGATGCTGGGCTCCTGCCCTCCTCCGAGTGTGCTGCGGCTTGACTGGGGATGCAGGGGGCAAACAGGGGCCTTTGTGCGGGCCTTCGTCGATGGCCGGCGTTTCCGCCTGCCGGCGGAAGTAGCGGGAAGAAAAATGCTTCGGTTGCTTGGCAACGAAGCTACGCGGCCAGAGCCTTGCTCTGGTGCCGTGATGCGCCCGCCATCATGGAATCAGGCGGAAGATAGTGACGGGGTCAGGCGGTGCCTGCAAAGCGGTGCGGTCGTTCGGCAGATTCCGGATTGGGTGTGCCGTGTAGTTCGCCTCACCCTTGTGGAGTCCAGGGTGCCGAGGCCGATCGAGGTGCGGATGTAGGAGCCACTCCAAGGCTCTCAGGAGGCTGGGCTCCTGCCCTCCTCCGTGTGTGCTGCGGCTGCTGTAAGAGCCACTCCAAGGCTCTCAGGATGCTGGGCTCCTGCCCTCCTCCGAGTGTGCACGGTTGTAGCCCTCTTCATGCATGTTCTGTGGCCGTCTCACGGGTGTCATCAGCCATTGCATGAGGGGGTATCTGGCATCACCTGCATGTGAGTGACAGAATCGGGATTAAATCATTGTGGTGTCAATCTCATGTCAGTGAGGTGTGCCTGTACACATTTCCCACATTTAATTAGCACAAGACGTAGCACATGCCACAGATGACCCTAGTGATTGCTGCAATGTCACATATAATGCCATGACCACATTCAAATGTTTGGTCACTCATTTGATCTGAGACTGTTTGGTGTGCTCACTGATTGCAGTCAGACATTGATATGGCCTTCAATGCCTCTATGTGTTTTTTTTGCTGGTATGGAAACAAGGGTGCGTGGCTGCCTACTAGGAGCCTCGTATCTTGTATGT
The DNA here is from genome assembly GCF_040938575.1 of Ambystoma mexicanum. Classification (NCBI taxonomy): domain Eukaryota; kingdom Metazoa; phylum Chordata; class Amphibia; order Caudata; family Ambystomatidae; genus Ambystoma; species Ambystoma mexicanum. Next base: position 1,398,240,742 of record NC_090924.1, read on the forward strand.
TGCTAACAATCTGCCTACTGCTCCCTCAACGCCCAAGGCATGACACTGCTGTGTACCGCTGGCACGGTAGGCAGTGTGCTCAGGGGAGCACCAGCTACCTTTTCAACTATGAAAATCCTCCATTATACATATCCCCATTGCATATTATGGCAATCCATGGTTAGGGGGACTTGCAATTTACCGGCACCTCACTTCATGTGCCACAGAAACCTGTAATGGCCCTGTGGCTCCGGTAAGCCTAGGTGCATGTAAGGTGTTTTGTGTCCGGCACAACCCCAGCAGGGGCAAGCTCGAGCTTCCCGCAGGCCAACGGATGTGGCCCATGTGCGTGTTGGCTTTGATGTCTCACACATATTGATGCCCAATCCAACTGCATTATTCTTTCATGTTGTGGGTTTTGCTTGCTTCCCCATGCTATTCGACATCTTCTGAGTGCTCATATGTCAATGTGCATGTCTGCAAGCACAGGTACAATTTGTATCGTGATGGCACACAGACATGCATCAATTTGTGATATATGAACATGTGTGCTATGATACGTTTATTTTCATTGTCAGAATTGTGTATTGTTTGAGGTGGGTGTATACCCTGTAATGTGCACTTGGTGCTTGCTGAACAGTTGTGTAGGTATGTGTACTGGAAACATGCTGTGGGGTTCACTGATGATGGTGTGTAGAATTGCATTCATTTGACTTGTCTGTGATTCAGGCGATGGGGGATGTGCACAGTCTTTTAGCAGGCACTTTTGTTGGTTGTCTGATGCATTATGGTACATGTGGTACTTTTGTGTTGCCTCATTTGACTTATAATTGATAGGGATTGGGTGTGGTCCATATGCCCATTTGGTACATGTGTTACATGCCTTTGAAGTAAGGGATGTGATGTATGTGTGTTAGGTTCCATTTGCCACATGCTCTGCTGACTGTGCTTCTACACCCCCACAGAGGTCATGCATTGGTCAATCTACTCACCCAACAGCCAGGTGCACTCTGATCAGTGCCTATTTACCCCACACCCACTACACAGAGGTCATGCATTGGTCATTCTACTCACCCAACAGTCAGGTGCACTCTTGTCAGTGCCTATTTACCCCCCAACTACACAGAGGTCATTCATTGGTCATTCTACTCACCCAACAGCCAGGTGTGCTCTCCGATGTGCCGTGCCATGTATCCTGGCAACATGGAGTTCCGCAAGACCATTGAGTCGGAGTGGATCCCAGAAACTGTGTGCAACAATGGGTGATGAGGTGTTCAGTATCACAGACCATCTGCACATTGAGGGAGTGGAATTGTTTGCGGTTTCTATACACTGACTCAATGCCATGTCTGGCCACCAACTCCACATGGGTGCAATCTAACGCCCTGATTCAATTGGGCACGCCTGCCAGGTCATGGAAGGCCACTTTGGTGGCATTAACCTGGGCAGGGATTCGGGGTAGGATGATGTGGTCTGCCACATGGCACAGCAGTGCATCCAGTACCTGGAACAAGAACCTTGCAAAACAGGGTTGTTACAGCCTCTGCAGCTCACCCGCGGTGTGTTGATATGTGCCGGTTGCAAGGAAGTGCAGTACAAACACTACCTTCAGCAAGTGGAGGATTGTAATCTGTATGTTTATCATGCTGCAGATGCTATTGATGAGGGTGACTATTGATATTATGGTCTCCCTCTCAAGCCAGTACAAGGTGTGGATTTGGCTTGGGGTCAGGTTCCAGGGTGAGGCCCTGATGCAGGGTAGTGGAGTCTGCCTGTGGGGCGCTACCTGCTGGCCATTGATGTTCTTCATGGCCAAATGGTTCCTCATCTGCCTCCTGTGCCTACGTCACCTCCTCTGCCTCTCTGCTGCTTCATCCTCAATCCTTCTTGCAGGTTCCCGTGCCCAATTGCTGCTACTGCGACTGCCAGCATGGTTCTGTTGGGTGGTGGATTAGCTGTGGGTGTGGTCCTTTTGTACATTCTCAGTGGTCAATGGTGTGCAGCTGGGCTACTTTTGGACACTTGTGGCCTGTTTGCCAGCATGGTTGTGTGGGAGGGGGTTTGGTGTGGTACTTTTGTGCATTCACAGTGGTCAAACTCTCAGGAGGATAGCTCAGGGGCAACATGCTCGCCATGGGTGTAAATTTAGGGTGGGACAGGGGTGTTTGTCCCCCCCAACTTTCATGGCACACCATTTTGTCCCCATTCATTTGGCTGGGCTACCTTTTAAACAGATGTCATGTCCCCACAACTTTTTCGGAAAAGTTACTCCAATGGTGCTCGCCTTGGAAGCAAGAAGACACAGAGCAACGCAGGTGTGATCCCTGGTTCCATGCTTAGATACCCCTGGGTATGTATGTGGTGTGCAGCTGTGCTGATTTTGGACACCCGGGGCCTTTTGCTGCACACATGGCACTGTTAAATGCCTGGTCCGCTGTGCCGGTTTTACAGGTGCAGTGTTCACGGTGCAACTGGCATATTTATGGTGGTGTTTCCGTGTAGGCGGTACTCTGAATGTGCCCATACTACCACTGTGCCACGTCCCACGACTCTTTCCGCAGTTTACGATCATGGTGCTACCGGGTGCAGTAGCCCCGTGGGTGTCACTTTGTGGTAACAGTGTTTCCGCATTTGCGACTCTGAATGTGCCGGTCCGGAAAACAGTGCCGGTACGATGCGACCGGCATACATGTAATAAGGCCCAGTGTGCCTTTCCTCACTTTGCCTCATTGCAGTCACTTCACTGCTTCAATCTACACTGGAATAAGCTACTGCGGTTATATCATGCTACCTTTGATTTGTAAAGCGCTGTGTCTTCCAGGCACTCAGCGACTGAGTCAGTGAATGAGCTTGTAATGTGTTCTTGTGGGTAAATAGCCATAACTCAAGTTTGCATCAGAACAGTATATTGTTATCAGTCAAGCCCGCCCAGCTATTGTGGCAGTGAATTCCAGATAGTGGTTATCTAAAGAGAGAAGGCTCTGGCCCCATCTGTTCAAGCATGCAAGGAGGCAGGTAACTGGATGAGCACAAAGATCTGGACAGGCCGTACGTGATCAGGGTACCAGAAAAGAACAAGCGGCCTGTATTCAGAAGGGAGCACATATGATGCACAAGGGCTTCAAGACAGTCCATTAAATACATGTCCACAGATGTGTCAAATGGTCTGGGTGGAGCCTAGGAATATCTTTTGTAAAGGCTAGAGGGAACACAATGCTAGGTCACTAGTGCTGCTGCTAGACCAGAGGGAGCACATGGCATTAGCACTGCAACTGGATGCCTCTCAGAATTGGGATCCAACTCAAGGGCGTTGCACGATGGAGGTCTAGCGTTCATCCTAAGGAAAATAGTTGCATAAAACCTACCAGAAGGGTAAGACCCAGCAAGCCTGTTCTGTGGCCATCCATGGTATTCATGAATAAATAGAGTCTTTCATGTTTATGAATGGACAACCCTCTTCCATCTTTAAATTATGGCCATGGTGTGTCCATCGAAGATGGTCATTACGTCAATGGTCTCTGTCTATGTAACAAGGGTATACATGGGTATACCAACATCGTTCCAACCGTTGGTTGTTATTGGTATGTTATGCTATGTCATGTGCTTGCATTAGCTTGGATGCATGCTAGTCCACTATACATGGGCTATCTTTGGGAGAGGAAAAAGGATGGTTGTTCCTAAAAGGTTATTTAGGAACTCCTGTCCCCTGCACACTGTCTATTATCTGTAAAACAGATTAGTAATTTGGTAAATTAATCTGGGATTGTTTTAGGCTGTTTAGTACAAGTACTTAGTGATCAGAAAATTCAATATAACAATTTAGTAGAACATAACAATCGTAGTTTTATTGTACAATGTCAACGCCCAACGCGTTTCGAGTCAACACTCTTCTTCAGGGGCAATATCACAATTCTTTAAATTTTTCTAGAGAAAATAGAAAAAGGTACATTTTAACATATTATTAGATAATTGTACTTCCTTAATCCAGAAAGCAAAGTTACAGATCAGTTATCTTATCTGCTATTTCTTTTGAAATCAACACGTCCATTTGACAATTTAAACCATTGCTAGACAATTTAGAACAACGTGAGAAAGCTAATACAACTTAATGCAGTAATCAACATTATTTCTAGTGATTATCAACCCTTTACAAAATCTGAAATCAAGAAGGAGTCAATCGAGTCAGACCTAAGGTAATTCTGTCATCAGGTACTAAAGATTAAGTACTCAGGTAGGAAACATCACTTACCACAAGTTATGACCATATATGTAAAGAATATTTTAATGTGGTGCATCCACAGGTTTCTAGGGTAAACAGTCCAAATACTTGTAGAAAGTAGAGCTATAGATGAGAGAAAGTACCAACTGTAAATAGAATGTGCTATGAAATAAAGTAAAGTGGTAGAAAAACATGAATAAAATGTAGATCTACACTTACAACTAAGTCAATCAGTGCCGCACTGAAATAGACCCAGGAGCCAAGAATACATTCCAAGAAGTCTCCTTCCGGCACTCAGACTGCAACTAAGAATACAAAAAAATATAGAGTAAGCTCGACCAAGCGAAGAACGGTTAAAGAAAAGCCGGCGATCAGCTCTCAACTACTTACATTAGGACGATACGAGTAAGGGAGCCATGATGCACCTCATCCCGCCGAAGGAGGATGTGTTGCAACCATGACAAAGCTCTCTTATATACTTACGAACGTAATGCGCATTAATGCGCGACAGCCAATTGCTGCGCGCGCATGCGTATGGCTAATGTTAATCACTGTCATAGCTATGATGACACCACCGTGCATGCGTGGTAGTGTGATGTGCAAAAATGTAAACAAAGAGTACACGCAATATGGAAGCGAGTTACCCGAAACAAAAATGGAATTCCCGATTCCTGCATATGGTAGGACCAAGAAGAGTAAAGGGAAATTAAATGATCAGCCCCAATGACTACTACGCAAGCGCGTGACGTCAAGGAGTGAAAGAAATCACTGAGTATGCGCAGAGATGCAGCGGAGTAAAACAAATAAAAGAAATGCCTGAAGTGTTTCAAAGTAATACGGCAGAGCAGGTTCAAAGCCTAGTCTACTAGTACTAAGAGCCTACCAAGAGCGAGGGGTAGTGTTACTGAAGAAAAGTTGACGGAGGAAATATAGACATAAATAAAGAGATAAAAGAGATAAAAAGATAAAAAAATATATAAAGTATTGATGGTAAAAGCAACAAGCCCTAGTTTGCAAAAAAGTTAATAACAGTCAGTCTTAGTCTAAAGAGTCTAGTGGTCATGAGTAAAGATCATCAAATCCTATCCCCATAGGGACTTACAATCTTTTAACTCACTGAATGTGAGTCAACAAGGTTATGTAAGATCAGCGAAAAACAATATATATATAGAGTTGTAATTAGCCCCATAAAGGCTGACAGGAACATCTAATGGAATGTAGACAATACCCATTTGAAGGAAAATAACAGTAATGATCAATGGCAGATAATAAAAAAGAACCATTAGTCTAGAAATATTGTCTCATGTAGTGGTTCATACCCCATGGTTATCAGTATGTGTGTTTCACAAGTACGGACCCAGGTAGTAATCCTCATTCATACCTTGAGGGGAAAGTGCTCTCTAACCGTGTTAGGTGCTACATACATAACAAATCTCAATTTACACTCAAAATAGGTGTGTCTTGGTGTTCCCTCTTTACTATCTTTGGGAGAGATAAGACACTGAAAAGTATGTGTTAGGTTAATAAAGATACATATTTATCGCTCCTTTTTCATCATGTTATTGATTTCGGGATTGCGTGAAACCAACCTTGCTTTACTCGGGCCACCTCTGAGCAATCTGAATTATTTGGGCACCTTTTCTTCCTTTTCTTGATTCCGCCCGCATTTATTTTATTTTAGTTATTGGGTTTTTACAATGCGCCCATACGCAATGTGTTGTGCCTCCCGTGCCCCTAGTTTTTTCTTTGCATCCTCATTTCACCTGGGGTGGGGTCTCCGGCCTATGGCCTTTATCCACTCCCCGCAACCAACATACTCTTGTGTTGTCACATTTGCAGAAGCCACCACGCTTACGCCAGAAGAGGGAAAATACCCAGAGCGTATCCCAAAAACGATTTCCAACCCTCACACTCTATATTCAATTTAGGAAAAGGGGGATAGTCTTCTTGATCCAGAAGAATGGTTTCTAGCGCCTGAATGACACCCAACGGGTCACTTCTGGGTGATTCAAATGAAATGTTCCTCTAAAGGGGTACAAATCAAAAGTCTCAAAAGGATTCTTTGGATGGTGTGGGGCACATAGAACAAAAAGTCTCATATCTTCAGAGTGTTTGGGGGATGGCTCTCTCCACCTGACTTCCCATGGCGCTTTTCCAGAATGTTCACAAACACCAGGGGTTACGTCTCCCTTCCCCTGGTCTTTCTCACAATGTTCACCGTGTTCACAGCCCACCTGGTTCACTATCCAGCCAGGCACTGTGATTGTGACAGAGGTTGGGAAGACGGTTCTTTATTGGGTGTGGATCCCAATCCCTTTTTTGATTCTCTACTTGTGTTCCTGGTTCAGTATCCTGCCAGGTATTCCGTTGTCGGGTCCCACCCCCCTGTGGTGTTGGCTTCTTTCTCTTGGGTCCCTGGCGCCTTTGGTTTCTTTCTCTCGGGTTCAAGAGCCCTTTGTCTCTTTCTCTTGGGTCCCACACAAATACTGAGGCTTCAAAGGTAACTGTATACTAAAGGCAAGGTATTCATAGCTAAAATGAAGATCATACTGTAAAGATGTGGGCGATGTACCCTACAAAGCAAATGTTCCTCTGGCTGTATTGCACGGATTATTATTATTCAGGAAGGAATGGAGCACTTTACAATAATATTGGCAGGAATACGGTTAGGGATCATCGGTTAGAACTAATTGAAACAAAAAATCTGTCATGGTAATGATTTTGGGAAGCCACATTTTGATAAAGTAGTTAAAGTTATCAGGAGTGGTAGAATGCCACTTTCTTGGCATACATCGTTTATAATTTTAACTAGTGTAAGAGCCCCTGTACACGGGGCAACGGGCAGGTTTTCATTGACACAGTAGGACCACTACATATCCTAAGGCAACAGCTCCCTCTAGCGGTGACAACAGGCACAGCTATGCGAATTTGTTCATGACTGCATCGTACAAACATACAGACAAACATACATTTGGCCTTTTATTACATTGTTAGATTTATTTTAAAAAAGGATGACAGACTTGATCCTGGCACTCACCAGCGATCACCCTTGTGGATGTGTCAATCAAGATGTTAGCATTTTGTAAATAACAGCTGATGCTATTCCCCAAAGTGATGTGCATTGCCAGCTTATGCACACAGAATGAATAAAAGGTACCTCACCAAATATTGCGCTGCATAGGATTACTCAATGCCACCATATTCATAAAGGTTACCTGTGCATTTTGAGAGTGTTGGGCAGCAGGACCGTGGCTTCTAATCATCATGGACAGGAACCTGATATATATCACAGGCTTCCAGCAACCATGTGGTCGAGGGCTGAATCCTACTGACTTCAACAGACCCCAGGACGCCCATGTTGGGTGTGCAATTCCCTATGAAGCTCTTACATTTCCACCTGCCGCTGCAGTCAAAGTCATTGCACAGACGGATCAACAGTGATCCTTCTGTGCATTGGGCATTCCCCTGATTGGATTTCATAAGGCACATAGGAAAACCTAAACATTTGCTCACATTGTACAAAGATTAGAGGTACACGAAAATGTGTGGCCACTCTTATGAGGATTTGACACAAGAAAACCCAAGTTAATATTTAGTACTCCACCAATTTAGCACTTGAGGCTAGGTGTTGAGTGCATTTTCCTTCTTGCAGCAATGTTTTTTTTATGTCAGTTAGTACTTTAGGTGCCCAGCTGCTGTTCATAAGGATTTGACACAAGAAAACCTCAGTTAATATTTAGTACTCCACCAGTTTAGCACTTGAGGCTAGGTGTTGAGTGCATTTTCCTTCTTGCAGCAATGTTTTTTTTATGTCAGTTCATGCCGCTTAAACGCGCATGTTTGTACACAAGTACGAATTATCTCAAATGCAAACCTAGATGAGAACATCACAGAAACCCGCACTCAGGTGCCTATTTATGAGTATTTGCTTTTTTTCAGTGCATGTACAAAAGGACACATTTCTTTGTGACTTAGACACATAAACCCATTGATGATCATGGGTGTTATAAATCGTGTAGCACTGTACAACACTGGCTAATACAAGCTGAACCATATATTAGCTTATGTGGGGTTGCCTGATGGGTGATTGAGAAAGTGCTTGCCAATATCACCTGATACGGTGTCCACAATAATGTCTGAAAAAGAGCTTAACAATTCTGGACGATGTGGAAAGGCTACAGAATACTGGCTGGAATGATGTGGTGCCACTGTCAAACTAGAAATTATATCGTGCCTCCTATTGCTATGAATATATGTATATTGGCCTACGCCAAGCTGCTAACAAGCTGCTTATAAACTACATGTGAATAAACTCGCATTGCAAGGTCCTGACCTTAGAAACCATGTAAACTGTCATTTTGGGTCAAGCCGCCATTTTAGGTTTTCTTGCTCTATAAAGTCACCATGTGAGCTAAAATGGTAGCCTATGTTATTCAGAACAGAACTCGATTGTCATGACCTCTGTACAGCTAATGTATAACTTGCCTGCAGGCCACTTGTTAGGGTCATGAGCTGAGACCTTGCCCTTCTGCTGACCTGTGTGCAATGGATTACCTGTATCACCGAAACTGATCTATAATTGAATGAAAACACCTGCTTAACTATATTGTATAAATTAAGTCCCGCATTGTAATTTTAGGCCTAGAGCATACATTATTACCATTTCTTCTTGTTAATGTATAAACCTAAGATGAACTAGATTTGACCTGGCAAGGGACCCTAGAGCAGTAACTTATTTATGGAATGGTTAACCCAAAGGAGGGCTGAACAGCAGGCTTGAAATGTATAAAAGCCTGACTGTTTCAATGAATATTTGCACTCACTGAGCACACCGAACCACGCCGGAGTTCGCTGTGTTGTACTGAGGGTCGATAGCTATCTGAATTTTGTTCTGTTCTTTTGTAACTGGATTCAGTATAAAATAAAGTACTTTGTATGTTCCTTTGTAACCTGTGTTTGGTGTGTTTCCTTTTTGGTTACCCTGCCTCATATTATTTCCTTGTTTTCACAGTTGGCGCCCGGAATAGGGACCCTCAAGATTGATCCCGGATTATTGAAGGTTGACGTACGCTATCGGACCAGGATCGGACGGTGTGACATAACGGGCCCGACTGAACGAGATGCGACACCTCAACAGCGCTGCACGATCCGTTCCCTGGACGATAGCCGTGTGGTCTGAGACGGCATCTTGACGAGGGTCAATTTTTTGAGGCGGGCAGAATTGCCGAAATCACCATACACAAGGTAAAATTCGTTAGGTAAGTCCTTTGTAAACCGATCGGTCCTCCTTAGGTTTGGTCAGGTGAGTCGTTACCCGACTCTTAATTCAACCCTGACAATTTGAATTTGGCGCATTGTATCTGCAGACACAATTATTGACCAGGTAACACCGAGTATTTGAGGAATGCCTGGGAAATTGTCTAGCTGCTTTAGGGCATTATTCCGCAGCAATAGACAATCTTTGGAATTTAGCCGCCCGGCACCACAGGAGGGGTCGCCGGCATGTACTATGTACTGTAAGCATGGCATTGGAAGTGTAGGATTTAATAAAATTGGGCACAGACAAACCAGACATGCCTCCGAACTTCAGTGGCCAGTCAATGGTAGTTTTGAGATCCCTCGTATTGAATATTTAGAGTCAGTCTTGTTAAAAAAGAAGGCCAGACCTGCAGCATTTGATGTTTTGCAAAATTGGAAAAGAGAAGCGTTGCAGCAGCTTAAAAGTAGGGAAAAACATGTGCGCCATAAAACAAATGCTGAAAAGGCGTTGTTATATGATCAGGACAAACAGTCTGAGTCGGTTAGGAATATGGACAGGGCTTTCTCACTCGGTATTCAGAAAATCTATCCTTCTAAAGATCTTCATGTTTCTGATGAGTTTAATCGACAAATTGTTAAATGAAAGAAGGCCTGGTGCCTCTGCACCACCTCCGTATGTTCCTCTTCCTCCTGCTGTACCTCTTCCTGCTGTTATTCCTGCTCTTCCTGCTCAACCTGTTGTTCCTATTCCTCCGGTTGTTGTTCCTCCACCTGCTCCTCTGCCTCTTCCCATTGCACCAGTAATAGTACCTCCATTGAATTTGCCTGCACCCTCACTCCCAAGTAGTTCTATACCGCTTGCAGTTGATCAGGGTGCGGGGTCGAGGATTGTTACTCGTAATACTGTTCCTACAGAAAAGAAACAGGATTTGTTTGCATGGGCTAAGCATTGTATGGAGAGAGATGATCGAGCTAATGTTCTTGCCACACTTTCTAATATGGATAATTTTCCTGAGAAAAATGTTTTCATTGAAGGTTTAGGGATTCATTTATGTGTAATGTGGGGTAAATTAAATAATACAGACTTCCCACAAGGGTTGAGGGGCCTGAATACTTTAGCGTTTTCAAGAGACACTGTGGAGAAGGTACATGAGCATGTTGAGAGGATATTTGAGTATAGAAAGGAGTTGGAAAGGTTCCAGAATGAGGATGACGAAGAAGAAAGTATGTATGTACAGAAACGATTTCTTCCGTGTCGTAAATCGACATCTGAGGAGGCGCGAATTTGTACAAAAGATGCGATTAGATGGATTTCAGACATATCGATAACTCCAGTTGAGGTATATGACACATACAGTCAATATACGCTAGAAATGCAGAGGAAAGTGATACAGGTAATGGTAGAGTACCTGCAGGATGAATGTTTAAAGAGAAAGTTAGTTGTCCCATAGAGTTATTGAGCATTTATAAGAGAGCTTTTTCACTTGACACTTCTTCAACTGCTTTAGCGCTCGACTTAACTCTGTTGCTTAGTAAGCGTTCGGAGTTGCCTACATCTCAGTTGCCTATGAGAGAGGTTCCTCCGACATTTGTCCCAAAGGTTGAGATTCCTGCTAATGCTGCAGCAGGTACACCTGCTGTGGACATTCCTGCACATTATGTATCGCAGTTTGTTCACGTCCCGTTTTCACGACAGGAAGTGAATACTATTAGACAAACTATTCCTGACATTAGGAAAAATCCGACAGGGTTGATTTGCTATTCCCTGTACTCCTGCCTGTAGATTTGTGGAACTATAGACGATGTACCAGGGTTGGGAGATACATGGGCTAACATAGTTAGGCTTCATGGGGAAAGGCCAGCTGGTGAGAGACCACCTCAGGTGATACTAACTTTGCCTGACAGAATCATTGCAAAACTGAAAACTATAATCCCCGAAAAGAGAATTATTTGGGACAAGCTTACGGCCTTGTCCAAGGAAAATCTGAGGGTGCTACCGAGTTCTTTAATCGGTTCGAACAGGTATTCTCGGATTTCAGTGGACAAGACTTAGGCACAGAGTCTGGGAAAAGATTATTTGTGGGCAAATTTGTACGTGGAATGCTGCCTGACATCCAGTCACAAATTATGTCTTCTGAGAGCGCTTGGCAGGCGAAATCCCAATCAGAAGTACTGCACATGGCTCAGTACTACGAGAACCGTGTCAATAATGAAAAAGATAGAGTCGAGAAGAGAAAAGGTGATTTGAAGACTAAAGTATTGTTACAGCAAATTGTTAGAGGCCCCAGAGGGGGTAGTTAGCAGATTAGAGGTCAGTATGTTCCACAAGGGAATGTGCCCTTGGGTCCTGTGAATATTAACCAGTGTGCCTATTGTCGCCAGGAGGGTCATTGGCGTGCACAATGCCCCGTCCTTCGACAGAGGTCGAATAACACATTTGGAAATATGGGTAGACGATCCAGAGGTCGCCCGGGTGTAGGGGGCCCTGGTAGAGGCCAGTTTTCGCAGGATCCCCAACAACCTTTTTCACAGGATAATCAGACTTCGAGTGTGAATACTAGAAACATATTTGATCATCCTTCTGCTGCATATCTATCTGAAGAGCTTCCTTTTGATGATATTTTGTTTCGTTAGGATTGCCCGAAGCAGGGTTTGGAACCTGCACCTATTCCCGTTAATCAGAAAGGTCCCTACGTTGAAATGGTAGTGGGAAATAGGAAACATCAATTTTTGATAGACACTGGAGCACAGAAGTGCTCCATTGATCATTCTCGGGTTCCAAACATTCCACTGTCAGGGCAAACCAATGTTTCTGTAGGGTTTTCTGGCACACCACTTGTTTGTCCGGTTTCTTCACCGGTACCTATTTCTTTGGGTCCCTTTACGGACCACTGTCCATTTCTCTTGACTTCGAATTGTGGAGAGAATTTGCTGGGGTTGAATCTGTTGAAGGAATTAAATGCGGTAATTCATTGTTCTTCTGATGGAGTGCGTTTGACGATTTCACCACAGCAATGTTCTGTTTCGCAATTCTTGACTAGACCTTTGCCGCCAGAATTCAGTAATGTACCAGAGTGTTTGTGGGCAGTTGATGACAATGATGTCAGTGTTTTGCAGATTGAGCCTGTTAAAATAGTTTTGAAACATGGAATTAAGCTGCCCCGTATTCCACAGTATAAGATCTCAGTTGAAGGCGAGCGAGCTTTGAAGAGCATTGTTTCCGATTTTGTGCATCGTGTGGTGATTGAGGAGATTGCAGGAAGTTTGTGCAATAGTCCGATTTTACCCGTGTACAAAAAAGGTGATAACGCCATTCCATTTGGTTTTATAATTGATTTACGTGCCATTAATAAAGTCGTCGCTCCGCAATTTCCAATTGTGCCTGATGTGACGACAATAATAACCATGATTCCAGCTACGGCTACTCACTTCAGTGTTGTGGACCTAAAGAATGCTTTCTTCAGTATTCCTATACATGAGGATAGTAGATACTTGTTCGCGTTCACCTTAGGGGGACGCTCATTCACATTTACTCGTGCACCTCAAGGTTATACTGAGAGTCCTAGTATTTATAGTAGGGCTTTGAAAGAGCAGCTTGATACCCTTGGATTTCCCCCTACTTGTACGTTGCTTCAATATGTTGATGATTTGCTTTTAGCCGCTGACTCTGAGAGCTCTTGTAAAGAGGGCACTGTGTTGTTGCTCATCCATCTAGCTAAGCATGGTCACAAAGCCTTGCTTAAAAAGTTTCAATATTGTTGCCAGGAGGTCGCCTATTTAGGCTATCTCCTGTCAAAGGAGGGAAGAAGATTGACACCTGAAAGAATAAAACACATTTCTGGCATGTCTGTCCCAAATACACAAAAGGAAGTTAGAGCCTTGATAGGTATGGCTTCTTACTGTAGGTTATGGATCCCAAACTTCTCACTAGTGATAAAACCGATGTTGGCCTTGAAGAAGAAGGGTATTTCTTCGCCATTGCCATGGAATATGGAGCATCAACATTCATTCGAGTTGCTCAAGACTGCATTATGTTCGGCGCCAGTTTTGGGCACACCGAACTATGAGAAGGCCTTTGTGTTGTTTGTGCATGAATGTGATGGATGTGCTTTGGCTGTATTAACGCAGGAACATGGAGGGAAGAATAGGCCATGCGGTTACTACTCTTCCGCCCTTGATCCTGTTCCATGCGCTTTGCCAAGATGTTTGCGCGCTGTCGCTGCTGCTGCTGCGTCTGTAAAACAGAGTGAGGGAATGGTCCTAGGCCATGATTTAACCCTGATGGTGCCTCACTCTGTAGATATTCTATTGAACAAAACCCAAACGCAACACCTCACTTCCGCACGACTGACAAGATATGAATTAATCTTGTTTGCTCCCCACATTCAAATTAGGAGGTGCTGCGTTCTTAATCCGGCTGAATTCCTACCTTTCCCGCAAAATACTGTTTGCGGTGACGAAGAGTCACATGACTGCCTGTATACTACTGAACAAGATACAAAAGGCAGAGTTGATTTGAGGGACACTCCTTTGGATAACCCACAAGGGTAGCTGTTTTGTGATGGCTCCTGCTTCAAACTACTGGATGGTACATCCACAGCTGCTTATGCAGTCACTACATTGAGTACGGTTGTGGAGACCAAGAGAATTACGCATAACTCTGCGCAGGCCGCAGAGATTATAGCATTGACTCGAGCTTGTGAACTTTCCGAAGGGCTAACAGTAAACATATATACTGATAGCCAGTATGCCTTTGGTGTGGCTCACAACTTTGGGAGACTTTGGTCAGAGAGAGGGTTTTTAACTTCGCATGGCACCAAGATCCAACATGGCTCCCTGATAGTACAATTGCTTTCAGCGCTTGCGCTCCCTAGTCAGTTAGCAATCATTAAGTGCGCAGCACATCGCAAGATTATAGAGGATGTAGGGAAAGGGAATGCTTTCGCTGATCAAATAGCTAGACAAACTGCCTCTGATCTCTTCGCGGAGATGTATGTTTCAAGGGAGATTGTAGATGCCTATGCAATGGATGAGGGTGTTGGGTCTGTACGGGATATCCAAGCCGATGCCACATTAGAAGAATCCAAGAGGTGGGCTGAGGGCTTGGGGAAACTCGATGATGATGGGTGTTGGGTGAACATGGTTGAAGGGAAATGGTTGCTTCCTAATGCCTATATAGTAATGATGGTTACCATGGCACACAGTCCCACACATGTGTGCGCTCAACAGATCACGAGAATGTTAGAGAAAGTCTTGGTAAATGATAAGATTTCAAAAATTGCCCAGCATTATGTCCAAAATTGCATGATTTGCCTACAACCCAATGTGGTAAAGGGGACAGCAACTCCAAGAGGTAGCTTTGGGCCTCCTTCTGTCCCGTTTGAAGTGATTCACTTTGACTTTATTGACATGGAGCGATGTAACAATCTAAAATATGTCCTTGTGGTCATTTGCGCCTTTAGTAAGTGGGTCGAGGCTTTCCCTGTTAAAGACGCTACAGCCATGACCATTGCAAAGACCATGTTAAAGGAATTCTTCCCACGGTTCGGTTTGCCGAGAGTTATCTGGTCGGATAATGGTCCGCATTTTAGCGCTGCTGTAATTCTACAGATATGTACGGCATTGCAAATTGACAAACGATTCCATTCGGCCAGACATGCTCAGAGATCGGATTAGTGGAAAGACACAATGGTATCATAAAAAACAAGCTCGCTAAGACGTGTGCCGGCACCAAACTAAAATGGCCGGACGCCTTACCGATCGTGTTACTTTCAATGCGGACAACCCCTCAAACTAAGACTGGGCTCTTTCCCTTTGAGGTGGTAATGGGGAGACCTGCTAATATTTGGGGTTTGCCTAAAAGCTGCGCATTGCGCGTTGTAGAAAATGTACTTCTCTCCGACTATTGTAACCAATTGACTAAAAACCTGTTTTCAATTTATCACCAGGTGCGAGAGGCATTGCCGGTGAGGTACGAGGGCCCCGGTCACAGTTTACGACCAGGGGATTCGATCCTCGTTAAATCCTTCGATAGAGCGTCTTGCCTCGCACCACGTTGGAGGGGCCCCTACCAGGTGCTCCTGGTCACTCAGACTGCGGTGCGGGTAGGAGGACGTCGCCACTGGATCCACGGCAGCCACACCAAACGGATCCCACACCCAGTGCCATACGATACAGAAGACGCAGAACCCCTTTCCGACATTGAAACCAACGTACCCGAAACGGCAGGCGGTGGAGAGAGAGTATCGGAGGCCGTTCCGGAAGTTGTAAGGCCCGACAAAACGGCCATCTTGCCTCCTTGCTCTTCCACTGCATCATTTGTGGATCATCCATCTTCTGATCCAACTTCCGTTCACTCGCCACCTCCTGTGGGAAGTGACGACATCCTGTCTGCTGATTCTTTTGCACCAGAAACTGTGAAGTATAATCTCCGCCCAAGGAGATAGGTTTGCAATACGGCTCTTGCTGTACAATTGAAAGAATTTGAGGGCTTGCCTTTTTTTGGCCCAAATGCATAAAGGGTTCTGCTGGCTCAGGGTTGTGGGAAAAGACATTAAGAAGACGCGCGACCGGAGTCGCCAGCAAACGAACAATTGGTGTTTCTCGATTGAAGACGACAATGCCCGCATCCGCTACCGTTCGTACTGAACTTTTGTACAAAAATGTGACTAGGAGAGACAATGAGCAGATATGTATGGGGGCCCCGAAAACGTTTTGTTGTCTACTGGTGATAATCACGGGACTTTTAGTAACTGTTGGTTGTGGGTTTTGGTATTTGGAGAGAATGTACCCCTTGAATGATTTCCTACCTGTTGAAAATATAACTGTTGTTCCCACTCCTTCTGTGCAACTACATATCTTGTCACCTAGAGATCTTTTGCATAGACGGAATTATCAAAATAACACTCTACTTCTAATTATGAATGCTACCCATGCAATCTTTAACAGAACCAATTGTTGGATCTGCTCGCATTTACCGCAACATGGGGATAAGGGGCTAGGTTGGTATATTCACCCTTTACCTTTGACAACTGCTTGTTATGCTTCACTTAGAGCACTGTTCTTTGGCCGATGGAACGATAGCATCTCGGGGAACTTTGATGGCACTAATTTGAATAGTTTTGAGAAACGTGTTCTGACTCCCCTGGGATGCTCGCTTTTCGCAAATAGGAGTAAGCTCAATATTGCTTCTATTAGGCCTTCTGATAGACTGTCTCGTCCTTTCCAATCTTTGATTTCCTTTAAAATGGCTCCGATAGGCAATAAGGATGACGTGCCTCCTTCTTATACTGTTAACCATAGCCCCGATTCAGTTTCTTTCTGCATAGAGAGGAATGGCACACGGTCAATGGGAGATTTTAAAGGTTGTGCCAACGTTGCAAATTTGACTGGGGAAGACAGACCTTTGTATGTAGGCGAACCTATCTATTTTGTTTGCGGTAATGTAGCATTTCCATGGTTGCCCAGGGATTGGCAGGGAACTTGTTATCTAGGAATCCTGTTACCTGGGGTGTTTATAACATGTACTGTAGAGGTTTCGAAGGCTCGTCCATGGCGGGACGAGAATGGCGACACTCCAGCACAGGTTTTAGGAGATGTAGCGAAATCATTCCTTCCATTCTTTGGGCAGATAGCGAATTCCGAGGATATCAGGAAACTAGCGAGAGTACTGGAGAGAACCATCAACCGGACCACAGATATACTCTATAATATGACTTTAGAGCAGAAAGCGATCAGATTGGTAGCGCTTCAGAACCGGATGGCATTAGATGTCATTCTGGCTAAACGTGGTGGAGTATGTAAACTAGTGGGGTCCGCTTGCTGTGTTTTCGTACCGGATTCCTCCCAACTATTTTTAAGGCAATACAGAATCTGCATATTCTTAGTTCAGAAGTGCATGTTCCCGATCTTAGCGCTTGGTTCTGGGACTTCTTGCGGTCTTGGGGTTGGAAAGTGCTTTCAGCCTTGCTGATTATTTTGGGAATTCTGCTATTTCTTTGTTGTTGTATCCAATGTCTACCAAGTATATGTTCAATGCTAGGGGGATGTTGCGCTCAGGCAATAGGTACAATAGGACATAAAGTGTATGCCCCGGATAAAACCTCTAAGGAGTATGTACTGAAAGAGATCTTAGTAAAAGATCTAATGGCGATAGATATTTCTGACAGCTATTCAGGGTGTATGGACGATGACACATGGAGTTATTTGCAGGGAGATCAGAAGTAGTTTAGCACTTGGCATAGGCCAAAAGGAGGGTTTGTCAAACTAGAAATTATATCGTGCCTCCTATTGCTATGCATATATGTATATTGGCCTACGCCAAGCTGCTAACAAGATGCTTATAAACTACATGTGAATAAACTTGCATTGCAAGGTCCTGACCTTAGAAACCATGTAAACTGTCATTTTGGGTCAAGCCGCCATTTTAGGTTTTCTTGCTCTATAAAGTCACCATGTGAGCTAAAATGGTAGCCTATGTTATTCAGAACAGAACTCGATTGTCATGACCTCTGTACAGCTAATGTATAACTTGCCTGCAGGCCACTTGTTAGGGTCATGAGCTGAGACCTTGTCCTTCTGCTGACCTGTGTGCAATGGATTACCTGTATCACCGAAACTGATCTATAATTGAATCAGAACACCTGCTTAACTATATTGTATAAATTAAGTCCCGCATTGTAATGTTAGGCCTAGAGCTTATATTATTACCATTTCTTCTTGTTAATGTATAAACCTAAGATGAACTAGATTTGACCTGGCAAGGGACCCTAGAGCAGTAACTTATTTATGGAATGGTTTACCCAAAAGAGGGCTGAACAGCAGGCTTGAAATGTATAAAAGCCTGACTGTTTCAATGAATATTTGCACTCACTGAGCACACCGAACCACGCCGGAGTTCGCTGTGTTGTACTGAGGGTCGATAGCTATCTGAATTTTGTTCTGTTCTTTTGTAACTGGATTCAGTATAAAATAAAGTACTTTGTATGTTCCTTTGTAACCTGTGTTTGGTGTGTTTCCTTTTTGGTTACCCTGCCTCATATTATTTCCTTGTTTTCACACCACCTACCTGGTTAATTGGGGTTCACAATACTGATTGAGGAGGATTGTACAATATGGAATTGGAGGAGATTTACCATCCTGGCTAATTCAGGGTCTTACAAGCACTGGGGAGGAATATCACTGATTGACAGAGGTCGCAAAATATGGGCTGATTGTTGATAACCACCTGTCATTTGTCCCTCATGTCCAAGATCTCATAAAGAAAGTTGCCTCTCATCCCCACATCTTGAGATGCACCACCCTCTGCTAAACATGTCTCAAAATGTCCCCTTCCCATCTGCAGTGGTCCTTTCTCACCTTGACCATTGCAACAGCAACCCCAAAAATCATACCCAGCAGCCTAAGACCCTACACAATAAGACAACCATATTTACCCTATGCCTTAAACTTTGGAGCAATATTGCACCAACCCCTGACTTGACTCCCATTTAAAGCATGTATCACTCTCAAGGCTCTTCATGAACACGGCCTATCGCAACAAAGGTCCTGTTTATCTGAGACGCTGCATGATTCATAAATAATAAATACTGTCCATCAAGGCACTTGAGATCTGCAGACATTTTGAAGACTGTAACAGCGGCGTTCGGAGAAACCAATATTTGGCATGTAGGACTTTGAATACTGCTGGTGGCTCCCTCTGGAACGATCTGACCGTCGCCATGAAGTAGCTTCTTAACCACCTTCCATTCCGGTCTCTTCAGGAAAGCATTTGGCCATCATTCCTGATCTGCACATATGCGGGACTGACTCCACTACTTAAGGGGTACACCTGACTGTTTGCACTTTTGAGTTTTCACTATCCCAGTATGTACTACAGGTGTCGTCTTTACAAGCGCCACACGATACGTTATCAATGCATGACCTATCAGTTTGCACTTGTAGATCCCCACCTTACTCCATGGACTTTCTTATTTTCTCCTCTGCTATGTCCTTTGCCTCACGCTTCAACTATCTGAATGTCTCCAAAGTCTTCTATGATTAGTATATGGACCTCCCCACCCCAACCCTCTGGAGGTGCTACAAAGTGACGTTTCTTGTATTTTGCCCTTACAAAAATATGATGAATAAATATATAAATGATTTGGGTGCTCGGCCCGTCTCCTCAGACAGCTGCAGATGTCTCCAAATGCCACAGCCAGTCTTTTTTCGGGGACAGCCTACTTTTACTGTATGCCTCCCTTTCTTCTCCATCTTGGTTAGCTTTGGAACTCAAAACTCTGTGTTGGGTTCGTCATGCCGTCTATGACTTTGGACTACCCTGTACTGCAGGCTCAACCACACCATAATGCAAGATTCGGGGTAGCTGTGCTCTTGAAAGTTCCCAGGTTCTGTAGGCGTAGGCAGGCTGGTTCTTCTTTCTCTGGCCTTGCCACTCAATCTGTAATTCTCTCTTCCTCCCTGTCTTTGCACTCTTTTGAATATCTCCCATTTCCTTGGGTGCTGAAACCCTACCTCCTTCCAGCCCCTTGCGTATTCCATACTGGCTCCCCTTACTGCTCAGTGCCAAGAGAAGTGGGGTCTTACACAGGTCTCCACAAGTGCCCTAATGATAAACATGGCAGATGATGTGGGAAGAGGGCCACGGAGGCTCTGAAGACGCTGAGGCACCAATTAATTCCATTGTACACTCTCTAAGGATGGCGCTCTGGGTCATGTCTCATGAACATCCGCTAGTAGGTAACTATTGAGCGCAGAATAGCTCAAGCATAAGATGCTCACCTTTAGAATAGGGCAATGTATATGACATGGGTGCAATATCCCACCAAGCTGACTCAGACCTTCATCCTCCATAGATCAAGAAATGGAGTACCACGGTTGGGTAACTATGCTGACACTGTTTATTATAGTGCATATAAACTGGTGTCTATTGCTATATGCATCACCAAAGTATGTGTTTTATGATCTACCTTCCTAAGGTGAATGACGTCATAGGCATCACTTTATAAGGCTCTTTTGGCGTGAGTTTGCAGAGGCACTACAGAGGTGAAATTCAAGCACCATATGTAAACGGGCAATGGGCCTCATTATAAGTTTGGTGTTACCACCAAACAGAATTACCGTTACTGTCACTTGGTCTGGCGGTATTACCGCCGAATTGAAAATTTAATTGGAGTCCATAGGACGGTAATTCTGCCGGTGGTAATTTTGCTGAAATTTGGCAGAATTTGAAAGATTTACACCAACTTAATGTTCAAAACTCATAGTTGGGCGGTGCAGTAATGCGATATTATTGTTATATTGGTCAGAATATTGCCATACAGGGTAATACAACACTAGGTCATTTATTGGCATGGCAAGTTAGACAAATATTGCCAAAGTTCATACATGGGGCCTCATTACACGGATGGCGGTAGGGATTTACCGGTACCGGTAAAATACAGGTACCGGTAAATCCCTACCGCCTTACTACGAGGTCCCTTAGCGGGTTGGTGCTTTAACGCCTGCTTTTTGCAGGCGTTAAAAACCAACCCGCTAAGGGACCTCGGAGCTAATTACGGCACCGCAAAATTGCGGTGCCGTAATTAGCGCCTTCCCCATTCCCATAGAGCCCTATGGGGCAGAAATGGGAATGGGGAAGGGCAATGGCGGAAGGGGGATTTACCGCCCCTCCAAACTTGGAATGGGGCGGTAAATCCCCTTTCCGCCAAGGCGGTGCCGGTATTTTACCGGCATGAGCCATGGCGCTAATAGCGCCATGGCTCACCGCCTACCGTGTAATGAGGCCCATGGTGTACGTAAGCATTACATTCTCTTCAGTAGTGATCATTTGCTTTTCAGCTTTTCTGTCCATATCTCAGATTTCCTGTGGGGGGACTTGAGTGGAGACCCTTTGAATAATCAGCCGGTCTTGACCCCAGAGTGTTGTACCCATAGCCTCTGTTGGTTACCCTGTCTACATTATCGTAAGTCTTTCAAAGGAGTCATCCGGTATCATGGATTGATTTAAGAGTATGGGGGGGCTTTCTGCAGGCCAGGATGTACTGAAGACTTCACTGCCATGGGCAGTCCAACGAGGCCCCCCTTCCTTCACACTGGACCTTATTCCAAACACAGAAGAGCGTAAACTTCATTCATCCAGTTCCACTATGAGGGTTGACCAGTGGTTTGACCCATTGATTGCTGGATTGGTTGAACATGGGCTTGTTACCACCTTACAGTGTTGTATAGCAGGCATTATAAGTGTCGCAGTAATTGTAACTGGTCTGGCCACTACTTGTGGGAATAGGGGGGGGGGGGGAGAGACAGTTTTGTAAAGATTGAGCATAGACTTCCTCCCCCGTTCCTTTGGATCCAAGTGGATTTTTCCCCCACTGGCCAGTGTGCAGCCCTCTGACAAGTCTAACACCTTCCCCGCATCCCTGGCTTTCAGGGCCGCCAGACCCTTCTCCCACTCCGCAACTTAAGTATGGGCAAGTTGAAGATGAGCGCGCTGTGTCAACTCAAACAGTCGTGCCACGCTGTGCTTACAGTTTTGCAGGTGGTGGATTGTATTAAGGTAGCAGTCCGTTCTCTGCTCGCCTCTCTGAGCCACTCCAGCCGCAAGACCAGAAGGCCACTTATCGATCCACTTGCTGATCCGTGCGCGCTCCGCACTGTTTTGGGTCTTTATGGTGGCAGTTTCCCTTCCCGGCAACAGGGCTCCTCCCAGTCGACTGGAGACACACTCCACAATGAGAAAACAGATCCCTCATTGGGTGCACAGTCTGTAGCACCACAATCTCGCAATGCAGTCCAAGCTGACAAGCAGACCTGGCAATAGCAGACCTGAAAACCACTTAGGATACACTTGGTGATTGTTTCTGACATCAATATCTTGAAAGAACTGGTTGCTCTCTAAAATGTCTTCTTCTTTTTAATGCAAACGTTGGTATGTCTAAAGAGGGCAATGACAACTGAGCTAGGACCAATACCTACGACTAACTTTCTTAATGTACAAAAGTATGTCCACACACATTCAGTTTTTTCTAAGATGGTGTCACGTGTCCGTGGCAATAACAAGGAGTCTGTAGGTGTGAATTTGGCTCTTTTATTTGAACTTTTAAAAAGTTGCCTTGGGTAACCCCTCATTTCTAAGCATTGATTTAATTAATATAGACACACTTGATAATCAGCATTCTGATGTCATCTTTGATGTCCTGGGTGTTAGTTTTAGCAGTGCACGCTGGTGGCGCAAGTAATAGTTGCTTAGCTAACCATAAGTGGCACATTTCTGGGGTTTTCCGGTTTTACTTGTACTCATAAGGTCCCTTTAACAATGTTTTTTCTTTGAATTTCATAGGTTTTTATTAGTGGAACCTAACTATAACATTCCTTTAACAAGGTCTTTTCACTGAATTTCATGGGTTTTTACCAGTGCACCGTAATTTGCTACAACTTCGTAATATCACACTTACCCCCCAATATAGCAGCATGTTCGGCTGATGTACAAAGTTTAAAAGTAAAGCTGTGCTATTCCCCACCTCCTAGCAACATTTTTAACACTTCTATAAACTTTCTGCAACTTTTTCTACTGTTTTCTTGTTCGCCGACAATCAGGAAAGTCTGACGTCATCGCAGACTTTCCAGAAAGTGTCAAGTAACCACGTGCTCACGCGCGGCGTGATGACGTGTCCACGAAAGGGTTTGCGCTTCATGAACCGTTCAGTGCCTCGCCAACTGTTCGAAACTGCATTTTCAGCTGATCTAGGAACTTTCACGCTGAAAATGTAACCTTGCACAGCTCCTAGACCTATTCTTACTGATTATCCATCTGCAATCTAGGACAGAGCACATGCTTGGAAAAATCTTAGCACAACTGCTATTTATGTTAATAAATGACATCAGCTATTGATATCCCTTCTTCCCAGGAGCCACCACAACCACCACCAACTGCAGGGCCTACACAAAAAGAAAAAGCGCAATAATGCAGAAAACAATGAAGAACACCCGAAAGATGCGGTAAAGGAAATGCCCACCTCCATTTTCCAGGAAGAATCATGTGTGGCGTTTTTTTACCACCATTGGGGGTGTACCGAAGGCTAGGGCTACCAAGGTAAAATGCACTGAGTGCAATGTATACTCAGTCGCAGACAACCTGGGCAGTACTCCTACGCGACCAACTCCATGCACCACCACACCAAATCCAACCACGGAATGTGCTCAGAAAAGCTGTTACTTTCTCAAGAAGAAGTACGCTGTTTTCCTCTATCTCATCTTCCTCAACCAATACTGCCACCACACAGGCGACTCCTGTGGGACAGAAAATCCCACCAGCTACCTTGCAAGCTATAAAAGGCTGTTGAAGGCAACAGTACTGTGTACATACAGCAACACACTACTCTGCAGGGGGAGCAGTTTGAAGTGCTTAAGAGGCTGCAATCAAGGAACATGAGAAACACCTGCCTATGTGTGGTTGGTGTCCCTTCACTTGTTTCCCTCCTCCAGCTTACTTCCTGATCTCTCCTGCAAAACAAAATAAAACAATTACATTAAATAAATAAATAAAACACACAAAGGCTCCTTTACCACCTTCCACAGTTTCACAATTGAAGTAAAAACAAATAAGCTTATGGACTCCATCTACTTAACATTTTTCAGTAAAGTAGTTAGACTACATAAGATTCTCCAACATTTCCATTTGCATGTTATACTATGCTAATGGAAATAATGGACAATTGTATACTAGAGAAGAAGAAAAAAGCACAGAAACAATTTTCTGTCCCAAATACGTTTCTCTAGAATACAATAAGGACCATAATCCATGGACCTTCATGACTATCCAGGGTCTCTGCAGTCCCCTTTCCACGCCGTTCATGCACTATTAAAAAACCCGGATTGCACGTGCACATCATCACACAGCAAAGCCCTTCTACCATTTTTACTGTTATATTTGTAACACTCCCTCATTGCCTGCTTTCAAACAGTCACACATCTAACCAACAATTGCTTCCAAAAACTCTACATATAAACCCAATCAACATATTAAACTTCCACACACCAACTGCCACTTAAAAATCTTCTAGAAATCATTTACATCTACATTCCCGTTGCTTATGCCAAAACATTTTACACACTACTCATATAAATGCACATTTGCATTGTGCTGTAAAAAAGTGAATGAATAGAAAGTGGAGTAGGGAATGCCAAGTGCTGATAGGAGCCCAGAAGGAAAGTGCCAAGGGATGCCAAGGTGGGAGTCCACTGCCTAACTGCTGGGGCAGAGGAGTCCCAAGGGTGGGACACATAGCCACCAGGTGGTGCACCCACAAGGGCAGTGCTAAAAGGGGGAGATGTACTGGTTTGGACTGAATATATACGGCTTGGAACCTATCAGGTTCATGAGGGACCAGGCCAGCAGTCTCAGTAGCAGTGGTATGAGTTAGCAGGGAAGGGATTAAGTCAAACAGGAAGAGAAAAACAGACTTTGTAAAAGTTTCCAAAACTCGTTCAGCTCAAGCATAAAAGGAGCAGGAAGGCTGTTCCAAAGAGAGGCACCGGCTGAAGAGAGAGACATGCATCCTGATCTCTGTATCAAAAAGCATTTCACAAGCAGAGAATTAGAGTTAGAGGAGCAGAAGACTCCAGCAGGGGAGTATTTAGGGCAACAAGGTTGGAGCTAGTGTAATTCCAGGCCCCACAAAGCCTCCTCAATGATACAGAGGATCTTTATTTGTATCCTTATAGTCACCAGGAGCCAATGAACACATTTTAGGGAATGAATTAGCCAAAGGGGCGTAGACAACAAAGGGGGAGGTTCAGGAAGAGGTTGTTGCAGTTGTCCAGTCTAGAGAGAACCAGGGCTCTAGAGACGTTCAGCTTCTGTGAGAAAGTGTGGAACGGTAGAATGCTGAAAGTGGGCCTTCTCTACAAGCTCCAAAATGTAAAAGTAAACAACAGAGAGTACTTAAAGATGACCCCAAGGTTTTTGGCCTCAGAGATTGGTGGGAGTAGAGGGCCCAAAGAGGGCAGCCAGAGGTTCGGAGGAAAACAGGGATAAGAAGAATGTGCGTGTTACTAGCATTGAGACAGAGATTGTTAACCATACACAATGCCTGGATAGCGGTAAGACAATCAGGAATAAAAAAGAAGAGGAAATTAGTAGAGGGAAGTTTCAGGAAAGCTGTGTGTCATTAACATAACACTGGTAATGAGAAAAGAAAAAGGACATCAAGTAAGCCAGAGGGACGAAATAAATATTGAAGAGCCACAAGCGTAGGATAGAACCCCAGGGTACGCTACAAGTAGAGAGTGAGGTGGTACAGTAGAAATGACCCGCTTGAAGCTGGGAAGGGCAGTTAGTAAGGAAAACAGATCAGCCAGTCCAGTGCCCGGTCCATGATACAAAAGGTATCATGTAACCGTTTAATGAGGATACAATGATTGACCGTATAAAAGGCGAAGGACACATCAAAGAGCACTATCCTCAATTGCCATACTATCATAAATACAGCATACACTTCAATTATATCATTCCACCATTGTCATGATCTCTGCTTCCAAAAGATCAGGACTTGCCCGACTCCCTTCGAAGCAGACCCATATCCCCGGGTCCGAGTGCCAGCCAGTCCCAATTGGGACCTTTTGGACCCTGTCCTGGCGCCAGTGGCACCAGGCTCATAAAGATGCCCAGTCCCAGCGCTGGAAGCGCCGGGCTCATAATGCTTGGGTGGACTTACCTGCAGCAGACCATGCTGCTTACTTGCCTGCCAGTTGAGCCTCTGATCCTCTTCTGTTTGGAACTAATTTTCCTGTTGGGTGGGGCAGGAGCCACTCCCTAGGTTCAGAACACTGAAACTCTTCTGGAAAGCAGGAACTCTTTTCTTACCTAGGCGTGGCTGTGGAAGGAGACACCTAAGCACTACAGGAGGCTATTTAAACCACACCCGATGGATGAATCTTGCTTTGCGTTATTCTGCATCCTCTGCAGCAGAACGCTCATCGTGTCTTCTGCATCTGATCCTGGGCCTAAGGAAAAGGCTTACCATCCTGAATCCAGTCTTCAGCAACACCTATAAAGACAAGAAAGAACAGGTTAGCATTACGGTCTTCAGTGACAGCTCTTCACTTACCTGGTCCATCGGCTGTCACCAACGCCTCGCGCTGCATTCCGGCATCTGAAAGACAAAGGCTTACCTACTCTTCGTGCGCTCCGGAGGTCTTCACACTGCATTCCGGCATCTGAAAGACAAAAGCTTACCAACTCTTTGCACGCTCCGGAGGCCTTCGCCGCTGCATCCCGCATCTGAAAGACAAAACAAGGTGCGTTTAAAGACATTGGGGAACTTTAATACTCACGTGCCATTACTCCTTTCCACATCTAACCCAGTGGGTATTCCGGCACCCTGCAGCCGCTCCGAACTTGTACCTGCAAAATAAAAAGACAGTTAGAGCGCATCGTGAAGCAGGCAACAAGCGCTTACTTACGTGCTTCCAGGCGCTTCTATTCATCACACGGGCTCCATCTTCAACTCACTTCAGCCCGTCATCCGCCATCGCCGGAACCCTGCAAAACAAGAGACATCATTACTAAAGACTTTTAAAGACATTAGAATTACTCGAAACTTACCGTTCGTGCAGTAAACGACGGACAGCAGTCCTCTGAAGTCAAGAGGCCTGCTCCCTTTATCCAGTGAAGAAACTGGTTACAGCACCCTGCCCCGAGGCAGATGGAGAGCACGGCGTTCACTTACCTAAGGTGAGAGCGTTAACCTTTGGGGTTCTACAGGAGAAGAGAAAGGGAAGAAGAGAGAGACATTCAATAACCCAGTTCATTAATCCCATATTTTCTATCTGCAGACATCTTACCCTTCAAGTCAGACATACAGTGCACAGAGGTCCAGCCCAAAGAGCCAGCCGTGTGTTACACATCACCTTTGAAGATACGGTATACTCCCAGTCAAGACCGGCACCTCTACGGGAATCAGGTGAGCGTTACACCAGGTCCCACATGTAACCCTGCTTATTTTGAACTTGAAAAAATGAAGCTCGAGTTAGAATACAATCGTTTTTTAGCCCAATCTGAAAGAAACCAAGAGCTAGAGTTCAGACGGATGAATGCCCAGGCTGAGCAGAAGCAAGCTGAATTAAGGCTCAGAGAAATAGAACTTAATCATGAGTTAGAGATGAAAAAGTTATCTGTGGAAAATGCTTCTCTGTCCTCTGGTTCCTCTAGAAGTTCCAGTCCCAAAAGACCCCGGGTGCCTGAGGAATTAGTGGGTATGTATGAACCGAGATTGGATGTGTTGGATTGGTTAAAACTGTTTGAATATAATCATGGGCTCCAGGACATCACAGGGAATGAGTTACTTCCCTGGTTGTTCTCTAGGCTTCCCCCTGTTGTGACTGATGTGGTAATGGAGTTGGGGGAGGTGGATAAGAAGGATTATAAAAGTGTGAAACTAGCTTTGATAGCTAGGTTCGGGAAGACCCCTTCCCAGTATCTTAAGAGGTTTAGAACCCTCAAAAAGCATGATGGTACCCCTTGGGCTACCTGGGTGAGTGAAGGGTTGAAAAACTTAGAGGGATGGATTAAGGGTTACAAGGTGAACACTTATGAGGGTATGAAGAATCTTTTTATGTTGGAGTCTATTTATGATGCCTGTTCTCCGGAGCTCAGACAGCACTTGGCTGATTCGAAGGAATTGGATTCCAGGGAGCTAGCTAAGGCTGCTGACTTGTGGGTTGCCAACAGGGCTACTCATAAGGATTCTGGGGCAACTCAGAAAAAGGATGAGGGAAAAAAGCCTAAAAAAGACTCAAAAGAGAATTCTAATAACTCAAATTCCAAAGAGGGCCCCAAACAAAACCATATGGGTACGCCACAAGGAAAACCGCAACAGAATAGTGTACCTTCTGGTGCCAAACCGGAAGGAAGCCAGAACAAGCCACCATTCCAGAAAGCATTCGGTAAATGCTTTGTTTGTGGCTCTACTGTCCATGTGAAAGGAGATCCCAGATGTAAGGGTAAACCTTCAGGGGTCCAGCTTGTCTCCTTAGCCTTCGCTCCAGAGGAGGAAGTCCAAATGGCAAGTGGAAACTTTCTACTGCTAGCTGATGAACCCATTGGAGTCTCAGCCAGCGTTTCTTTAGTGTCTCTGGGTTTGTGGGAACAACAGAATTTAGATGTCTATAATTCTATCCCAGATAATACTAAAGAGTATTATAAGGACAGTGTCCAGGTGAATGGTCAGGAGACACCTGCCATTAGGGACACTGGGGCCAGCATAACTGTGGTGGATAAATCTTTTTTTCAAATCTGTCTTTTTTCTATTTGGTGAATAGAAAAAGAAATGTTCACTCCATACGGTTGCGTTGCTATAACTCTTCTGTGTGTAAGGGCCCTTGTACTGCCACTGGCCATGTTGTGCGTGTTGTTTGTGTAAGGTATGCTGTTTCTTCTATTGTACCTGTTCTGAGTTGATGGTAAACACAACTGCCCATCCTGAACCTGTTCTGTGCATACGGAAACATTGCCCTGACTGCCATCCTGCATACAAACTGTAAGGGATGCTTCCTCTGCTGCTGCCTCCCACTGCACCTGCACTCTTTGTGAAGGAAGCTTGCACTCCCAATGCACAGGGTGTGTTTGCTCTGAATGTGAAGGAAGATTTGTTATGCTGCTGTGAGCTGTACCTGTTATATATGTGCGGGAAGCTTGCACGTACAATACCCAGCATGCATACATTTTTAAGGGTTCGGTATTTCTATGCATGGTTTCAAAGGGAAGCTTGTGCTGTTGCGGCCCATGTAGTACCAGTTCAATATTTCTATGCATGGTTTGAAAGGGAAGCTTGTGCCGTTGCTGCCCGTGCATCACCAGTTCAGTATTTCTTTGCATGGTTTGAAAGGGAAGCTGGTGCTGTTGCTTTCCGTGCAGTGCCAGTTCAGTATTTCTATGCATGATTTGAAAGGGAAGCTTGTGCTGTTGCTGCCCGTGCAGTGCCAGTTCAGTAATTCTATGCATGGTTTGAAAATGGAGCTGGTGCTGTTGCTGCCCGCGCAGTGCCAGTTCAATATTTCTATGCATGGTTTGAAAGTGAAGCTTGTGCTTTTGCTGCCCATGCAGTACCAGTTCAGTATTTCTATGCATGATTTGAAAGGGAAGCTTGTGCTGTTGCTGCACGTGCAGTACCAGTTCAGTATTTCTATGCTTGATTTGAAAGGGAAGCTTGTGCTGTTGCTGCCCGTGCAGTACCAGTTCAGTATTTCTATGCATGATTTGAAAGGGAAGCTTGTGCTGTTGCTGCCCGTGCAGTACCAGTTCAGTATTTCTATGCATGATTTGAAAGGGAAGCTTGTGCTGTTGCTGCCCGCGCCGTACCAGTTCAGTATTTCTTTGCATGGTTTGAAAGGGAAGCTGGTGCTGTTGCTGCCCGCGCAGTACCAGTTCAGTATTTCTATGCATGATTTGAAAGGGAAGCTTGTGCCGTTGCTGCCCGTGCAGTGCCAGTTCAGTAATTCTATGCATGGGTTGAAAGGGGAGCTGGTGCTGTTGCTGCCCATGCAGTACCAGTTCAGCATTTCTAAGCATGGTTTGAAAGGGAAGCTTGTGATGTTGCTGCCCACGCATTACCAGTTCAGTATTTCTATGCATGGTTTGAAAGGGAAGCGTCTGCTGTTGCTGCCCATGCAGTACCAGTTCTATAATTCTACGCATGGTTTGAAAGGGAAGCTTGAGCTGTTGCTGCCCACGCAATACCAGTTCAGTATTTCTATGCATGGTTTGAAAGTGAAGCTTGTGCTATTGCTGCCCGTGCAGTACCAGTTCAGTATTTCTATGCATGGCTTGAAAAGGAAGGCTGTGCTGTTGCTGCCCCCGCAGTACCAGTACAGTCATTCTATGCATGTTTTGAAAGGGAAGCTTGTGCTGTTGCTTCCCGTGCAGTACCAGTTCAGTAACTCTACTCATGGTTTGAAAGGGAAGCTTGTGCTGTTGCTCCCGCACAGTACAAGTTCAGTATTTCTATGCATGGTTTGAAAATCAAGCTGGTGCTGTTGCTGCCTGCGCAGTACCAGTTCATTAATTTTATGCATGGTGTGAAACTGAAGCTTCTGCTGTTGCTGCCCGTGCATCACCAGTTCAGTATTTATATGCATGGTTTGAAAGGGAAGTTTGTGCCATTGCTGCCCGCGCAGTACCAGTTCAGTATTTCTATGCATGGTTTGAAAGGGAAGCTGGTGCTGTTGCTGCCCGTGCTGTACCAGTTCAGTATTTCTATGCATGATTCGAAAGGGATGCTTGTGTTGTTGTTGCCCGTGCAGTGCCAGTTCAGTATTTCTATGCATAGTTTGAAAGGGAAGTTTGTGCTGTTGCTGCCAGCCCAGTACCAATTCAGTATTTCTATGCATGGTTTGAAAGGGAAGCTTTTGCCGTTGCTGTCCGTGCAGTGCGAGTTCCGTAATTCTACGCATGGTTTGAAAGGGAAGCTTGTGCTGTTGCTGCCCTCACAGTACCAGTTCAGTAATTCTACGCATGGTTTGAAAGGGAAGCTTGTGCTGTTGCTGCCCTCACAATACCAGTTCAGTATTTATATGCATGGTTGGAAAGGGAAACTTGTGCTGTTGCTGCCCACGCAGTACCAGTTCTGTAATTCTATGCATGGTTTGAAAGGGAAGTTTGTGCTGTTGCTGCCCTCACAGTACCAGTTCAGTAATTCTACGCATGGTTTGAAAGGGAAGCTTGTGCTGTTGCTGCCCTCACAATACCAGTTCAGTATTTATATGCATGGTTGGAAAGGGAAACTTGTGCTGTTGCTGCCCACGCAGTACCAGTTCTGTAATTCTATGCATGGTTTGAAAGGGAAGTTTGTGCCGTTGCTGCCCGCGCAGTACCAGTTCAGTATTTCTATGCATGATTTGAAAGGGAAGCTTGTGTTGTTGCTCCCCGTGCAGTGCCAGTTCAGTAATTCTATGCATGGTTTGAAAACCAAGCTGGTGCTGTTGCTGCCCGCTCAGCACTAGTTCAGTAATTCTACGCATGGATTGAAAGGGAAGATTGTGCTTTTGCTGCCCGTGCAGTACTAGTTCAGTAATTCTATGCATGGATTGAAAGGGAAGATTGTGCTTTTGCTGCCCGTGCAGTACTAGTTCAGTCATTCTACGCATGGTTTGAAAGGGAAGCTTGTGCTGTTGCTGCCCTCGCAGTACCAGTACAGTAATTCTACGCATGGTTTGAAAGGGAAGCTTGTGCCGTTGCTGCCCGTGCAGTGCCAGTTCAGTAATTCTATACATGGTTTGAAAGGAGAGCTGGTGCTGTTGCTGCCCGTGCAGTACCAGTTCAGCATTTCTATGCATGGTTTGAAAGGGAAGCTTGTGATGTTGCTGCCCGCGCATTACCAGTTCAGTATTTCTATGCATGGTTTGAAAGGGAAGCTTCTGCTGTTGCTGCCCATGCAGTACCAGTTCAATAATTCTACGCATGGTTTGAAAGGGAAGCTTGTGCTGTTGCTGCCCACGCAGTACCAGTTCAGTATTTCTATGCATGGTTTGAAAGTGAAGCTTGTGCTGTTGCTGCCCGTGCAGTACCAGTTCAGTTTTTCTATGCATGGCTTGAAAAGGAAGGCTGTGCTGTTGCTGCCCACGCAGTACCAGTTCAGTAATTCTACGGATGGTTTGAAAGGGAAGCTTGTGCTGTTGCTGCCCACGCAGTACCAGTTCAGTATTTCTATGCATGGTTTGAAAGGGAAGCTTGTGCTGTTGCTGTCCACGCAGTACCAGTTCAGTATTTCTACGCCTGGTTTGAAAATCAAGCTAGTGCTGTTGCTGCCTGCGCAGTACCAGTTCAGCATTTCTATGCATGGTTTGAAAGGGAAGCTTGTGCCGTCGCTGCCCGAGCATCACCAGTTCAGTATTTCTATGCATGGTTTGAAAGGGAAGTTTGTGCCATTGCTGCCCGCGCAGTACCAGTTCAGTATTTCTATGCATGGTTTGAAAGGGAAGATTGTGTTGTTGTTGCCCGTGCAGTGCCAGTTCAGTAATTCTATGCATGGTTTGAAAGGGAAGTTTGTGCTGTTGCTGCCTGCCCAGTGCCAATTCAGTATTTCTATGCATGGTTTGAAAGGGAAGCTTTTGCCGTTGCTGTCCGTGCAGTACCAGTTCCGTAATTCTACGCATGGTTTGAAAGGGAAGCTTGTGCTGTTGCTGCCCTCACAGTACCAGTTCAGTAATTCTACGCATGGTTTGAAAGGGAAGCTTGTGCTGTTGCTGCCCTCACAGTACGAGTTCAGTATTTCTATGCATGGTTGGAAAGGGAAGCTTGTGCTGTTGCTGCCCACGCAGTACCAGTTCTGTAATTCTATGCATGGTTTGAAAGGGAAGCTTGTGCCGTTGCTGCCCGCACATCACCAGTTCAGTATTTCTATGCATGGTTTGAAAGGGAAGTTTGTGCCGTTGCTGCCCGCGCAGTACCAGTTCAGTATTTCTATGCATGTTTTGAAAGGGAAGCTGGTGCTGTTGCTGCCCGTGAAGTACCAGCTCAGTATTTCTATGCATGATTTGAAAGGGAAGCTTGTGTTGTTGCTCCCCATGCAGTGCCAGTTCACTAATTCTATGCATGGTTTGAAAACCAAGCTGGTGCTGTTGCTGCCTGCGCAGCACTAGTTCAGTAATTCTACACATGGATTGAAAGGGAACATTGTGCTGTTGCTGCCCACGCAGTACCAGTTCAGTAATTCTACGCATGGTTTGAAAGGGAAGTTTGTGCTGTTGCTGACCATGCAGTACCAGTTCAGTATTTCGATGCATGGTTTGAAATCGGAAGTTTGTGCTGTTGCTGCCCACGCAGTACCAGTTCAGTAATTCTACGGATGGTTTGAAAGGGAAGCTTGTGCTGTTGCTGCCCACGCAGTACCAGTTCAGTATTTCTATGCATGGTTTGAAAGGGAAGTTTGTGCTGTTGCTGCCCACGCAGTACCAGTTCAGTAAATCTATGCATGGTTTGAAAGGGAAGCTTGTGCTGATGCTGCCCGCGCAGCACTAGTTCAGTATTTCTACGCATGGATTGAAAGGGAAGATTGTGCTTTTGCTGCCTGCGCAGCACTAGTTCAGTATTTCTACGCATGGATTGAAAGGGAAGCTTGTGCTTTTTCTGCCCGTGCAGTACTAGTTCAGTAATTCTATGCATGGTTTGAAAGGGAAGCTTGTGCTGTTGCTGCCCACGCAGTACCAGTTCAGTAATTCTCCGCATGGTTTGAAAGGGAAGCTTGTGCTGTTGCTGCCCCCGCAGTACCATTTCAGTAATTCTATGCATGGTTTCAAAGGGAAGCTTGTGCTGTTGCTGACCACGCAGTACCAGTTTAGTATTTCTATGGATGCTTTGAAAGGGAAGTTTGTGCCGTTGCTGCCCGCGCAGTACCAGTTCAGTATTTCTATGCATGTTTTGAAAGGGAAGCTGGTGCTGTTGCTGCCCGTGAAGTACCAGTTCAGTATTTTTATGCATGATTTGAAAGGGAAGCTTGTGTTGTTGCTCCCCGTGCAGTGCCAGTTCAGTAATTCTATGCATGGTTTGAAAGGAGAGCTGGTGCTGTTGCTGCCCGCGCAGCACTAGTTCAGTAATTCTACGCATGGATTGAAAGGGAAGATTGTGCTTTTGCTGCCCGTGCAGTACTAGTTCAGTAATTCTACGCATGGTTTGAAAGGGAAGCTTGGGCTGTTGCTGCCCACGCAGTACCAGTTCAGTAATTCTACGCATGGTTTGAAAGGGAAGCTTGTGCCGTTGTTGCCCGAGCATCACCAGTTCAGTATTTCTATGCATGGTTTGAATGGAAGTTTGTGCCATTGCTGCCCGCGCAGTACCAGTTCAGTTTTTCTATGCATGGTTTGAAAGGGAAGCTGGTGCTGTTGCTGCCCGTGCAGTACCAGTTCAGTATTTCTATGCATGATTTGAAAGGGAAGCTTGTGTTGTTGTTGCCCGTGCAGTGCCAGTTCAGTAATTCTATGCATGGTTTGAAAGGGAAGTTTGTGCTGTTGCTGCCTGCCCAGTGCCAATTCAGTATTTCTATGCATGGTTTAAAAGGGAAGCTTTTGCCGTTGCTGTCCGTGCAGTACCAGTTCCGTAATTCTACGCATGGTTTGAAAGGGAAGCTTGTGCTGTTGCTGCCCTCACAGTACCAGTTCAGTAATTCTATGCATGGTTTGAAAGGGAAGCTTGTGCTGTTGCTGCCCTCACAGTACCAGTTCAGTAATTCTACGCATGGTTGGAAAGGGAAGCTTGTGCTGCTGCTGCCCCCGCAGTACCAGTTCTGTAATTCTATGCATGGTTTGAAAGGGAAGCTTGTGCCGTTGCTGCCCGCACATCACCAGTTCAGTATTTCTATGCATGGTTTGAAAGGGAAGTTTGTGCCATTGCGGCCCGCGCAGTACCAGTTCAGTATTTCTATGCATTTTTTGAAAGGGAAGCTGGTGCTGTTGCTGCCCGTGAAGTACCAGCTCAGTATTTCTATGCATGATTTGAAAGGGAAGCTTGTGTTGTTGCTCCCCGTGCAGTGCCAGTTCAGTAATTCTATGCATGGTTTGAAAACCAAGCTGGTGCTGTTGCTGCCCGCGCAACACTAGTTCAGTAATTCTACGCATGGATTGAAAGGGAACATTGTGCTTTTGCTGCCCGTGCAGTACTAGTTCAGTAATTCTACGCATGGTTTGAAAGGGAAGCTTGTGCTGTTGCTGCCCACGCAGTACCAGTTCAGTAATTCTACGCATGGTTTGAAAGGGAAGCTTGTGCTGCTGCTGCCCCCGCAGTACCAGTTCAGTAATTCTACGCATGGTTTGAAAATCAAGCTGGTGCTGTTGCTGCCTGCGCAGTACCAGTTCAGCATTTCTATGCATGGTTTGAAAGGGAAGCTTGTGCCGTTGCTGCCCGAGCATCACCAGTTCAGTATTTCTATGCATGGTTTGAAAGGGAAGTTTGTGCCATTGCTGCCCGCGCAGTACCAGTTCAGTATTTCTATGCATGGTTTGAAAGGGAAGCTGGTGCTGTTGCTGCCCGTGCAGTACCAGTTCAGTATTTCAATGCATGATTTGAAAGGGAAGCTTGTGTTGTTGTTGCCCGTGCAGTACCAGTTCAGTAATTCTATGCTTGGTTTGAAAGGGAAGTTTGTGCTGTTGCTGCCTGCCCAGTACCAATTCAGTATTTCTATGCATGGTTTGAAAGGGAAGCTTTTGCCGTTGCTGTCCGTGCAGTACCAGTTCCGTAATTCTACGCATGGTTTGAAAGGGAAGCTTGTGCTGTTGCTGCCCTCACAGTACCAGTTCAGTAATTCTACGCATGGTTTGAAAGGGAAGCTTGTGCTGTTGCTGCCCTCACAGTACCATTTCAGTATTTCTATGCATGGTTGGAAAGGGAAGCTTGTGCTGTTGCTGCCCACGCAGTACCAGTTCTGTAATTCTATGCATGGTGTGAAAGGGTAGCTTGTGCCGTTGCTGCCCGCACATCACCAGTTCAGTATTTCTATGCATGGTTTAAAAGGGAAGTTTGTGCTGCTGCTGCCCGCGCAGTACCAGTTCAGTATTTCTATGCATGTTTTGAAAGGGAAGCTGGTGCCGTTGCTGCCCGTGAAGTACCAGTTCAGTATTTCTATGCATGATTTGAAAGGGAAGCTTGTGTTGTTGCTCCCCGTGCAGTGCCAGTTCAGTAATTCTATGCATGGTTTGAAAACCAAGCTGGTGCTGTTGCTGCCCTCGCAGCACTAGTTCAGTAATTCTACGCATGGATTGAAAGGGAAGATTGTGCCATTGCTGCCCGTGCGGTACTAGTTCAGTAATTCTACGCATGGTTTGAAAGGGAAGCTTGTGCTGTTGCTGCCCACGCAGTACCAGTTCAGTAATTCTACGCATGGCTTGAAAAGGAAGGCTGTGCTGTTGCTGCCCCCCGCAGTACCAGTACAGTCATTCTATGCATGTTTTGAAAGGGAAGCTTGTGCTGTTGCTTCCCGTGCAGTACCAGTTCAGTAACTCTACTCATGGTTTGAAAGGGAAGCTTGTGCTGTTGCTCCCGCACAGTAGCAGTTCAGTATTTCTACGCATGGTTTGAAAATCAAGCTGGTGCTGTTGCTGCCTGCGCAGTACCAGTTCAGCATTTCTATGCATGGTTTGAAAGGGAAGCTTGTGCCGTTGCTGCCCGAGCATCACCAGTTCAGTATTTCTATGCATGGTTTGAAAGGGAGGTTTGTGCCATTGCTGCCCGCGCAGTACCAGTTCAGTATTTCTATGCATGGTTTGAAAGGGAAGCTGGTGCTGTTGCTGCCCGTGCAGTACCAGTTCAGTATTTCTATGCATGATTTGAAAGGGAAGCTTGTGTTGTTGTTGCCCGTGCAGTGCCAGTTCAGTAATTCTATGCATGGTTTGAAAGGGAAGCTTGTGCTGTTGCTGCCCCCGCAGTACCAGTTCAGTAATTCTACGCATGGTTCCAAAGGGAAGCTTTTGCCGTTGCTGTCCGTGCAGTACCAGTTCCGTAATTCTACGCATGGTTTGAAAGGAAGCTTGTGCTGTTGCTGCCCTCACAGTATCAGTTCAGTAATTCTACGCATGGTTTGAAAGGGAAGCTTGCTGCCCCCTCAGTAAGAGTTCATTATTTCTATGCATGGTTTGAAAGGGAAGCTTGTGATTTTGCTACCCGCGCATTACTAGTTCAGGATTTCTATGCATGGTTTGAAAGGGAAGCTTGTGCTGTTTATGCCCGCGCAGTACCAGTTCCGTAATTCTATGCATAGTTTGAAAGGGGAGCTTGTGCTGTTGCTGCCCACGCAGTACCAGTTCAGTATTTCTATGCATGGTTTGAAAGGGAAGCTTGTGCTGTTGCTGCCCTCACAGTACCAGTTCAGTATTTCTATGCATGGTTGGAAAGGGAAGCTTGTGCTGTTGCTGCCCACGCAGTACCAGTTCTGTAATTCTATGAATGGTTTGAAAGGGAAGCTTGTGCCGTTGCTGCCCGCACATAACCAGTTCAGTATTTCTATGCATGGTTTGAAAGGGAAGTTTGTGCCGTTGCTGCCCGCGCAGTACCAGTTCAGTATTTCTATGCATGTTTTGAAAGGGAAGCTGGTGCTGTTGCTGCCCGTGCAGTGCCAGTTCAGTAATTCTATGCATGGTTTGAAAACCAAGCTGGTGCTGTTGCTGCCCACGCAGTACCAGTTCAGTATTTCTATGCATGGTTTGAAAGGGAAGCTTGTGCTGTTGCTGCCCTCACAGTACCAGTTCAGTATTTCTATGCATGGTTGGAAAGGGAAGCTTGTGCTGTTGCTGCCCATGCAGTACCAGTTCTGTAATTCTATGCATGGTTTGAAAGGGAAGCTTGTGCCGTTGCTGCCCGCACATAACCAGTTCAGCATTTCTATGCATGGTTTGAAAGGGAAGTTTGTGCCGTTGCTACCCGCGCAGTACTAGTTCAGTATTTCTATGCATGATTTGAAAGGGACGCTTGTGTTGTTGCTCCCGTGCAGTGCCAGTTCAGTAATTCTATGCATGGTTTGAAAACCAAGCTGGTGCTGTTGCTGCCCGCTCAGCACTAGTTCAGTAATTCTACGCATGGATTGAAAGGGAAGATTGTGCTTTTGCTGCCCGTGCAGTACTAGTTCAGTAATTATATGCATGGTTTGAAAGGGAAGCTTGTGCTGTTGCTGCCCACGCAGTACCAGTTCAGTAATTCTACGCATGGTTTGAAAGGGAAGCTTGTGCTGCTGCTGCCCCCGCAGTACCAGTTAAGTAATTCTACGCATGGTTTGAAAGGGAAGCTTGTGCTGTTGCTGCCCACGCAGTACCAGTTCAGTATTTCTATGCATGGTTTGAAAGGGAAGCTGGTGCTGGTGCTGTTGCTGCCCTGCACTACCAGTATAGTCATTCCATGCATGGTTTGAAAAGGAAGCTTGTGCTGTTTCTGCCCGCGCAGTATCAGTTCAGTATTTCTATGCATGATTTGAAAGGGAAGCTGGTGCTGTTGCTGCCCGCGCAGTATCAGTTCAGTATTTCTATGCATGGTTTGAAAGGGAAGCTGGTGCTGTTGCTGCCCGTGCAGTACCAGTTCAGTAATTCTACGCATGGTTTGAAAGGGAGGCTTGTGTTGTTGCTGCCCTCACAGTACCAGTTCAGTATTTCTATGCATGGTTTGAAAGGGAAGCTTGTGCTGTTGCTGCCCACGCAGTACCAGTTCTGTAATTCTATGCATGGTTTGAAAGGGAAGCTTGGCCGTTGCTGCCCGCACATCACCAGTTCAGTATTTCTATGCATGGTTTGAAAGGGAAGTCTGTGCCGTTGCTGCCCGCGCAGTACCAGTTCAGTATTTCTATGCATGTTTTGAAAGGGAAGCTGGTGCTGTTGCTGCCCGTGCAGTACCAGTTCAGTATTTCTATGCATGATTTGAAAGGAAAGCTTGTGTTGTTGCTGCCCGTGCAGTGCCAGTTCAGTAATTCTATGCATGGTTTGAAAACCAAGCTGGTGCTGTTGCTGCCCGCGCAGCACTAGTTCAGTAATTCTACGCATGGATTGAAAGGGAAGATTGTGCTTTTGCTGCCCGTGCAGTACTAGTTCAGTAATTCTACGCATGGTTTGAAAGGGAAGCTTGTGCTGTTGCTGCCCACGCAGTACCAGTTCAGTAATTCTACGCATGGTTTGAAAGGGAAGCTTGTGCTGTTGCTGCCCCCGCAGTACCAGTTCAGTAATTCTACCCATGGTTTGAAAGGGAAGCTTGTGCTGTTGCTGCCCCCGCAGTACCAGTTCAGTATTTCTATGCATGGTTTGAAAGGGAAGTTTGTGCTGTTGCTGCCCACGCAGTACCAGTTCAGTAATTCTACGGATGGTTTGAAAGGGAAGCTTGTGCTGTTGCTGCCCACGCAGTACCAGTTCAGTATTTCTATGCATGGTTTGAAAGGGAAGCTTGTGCTGTTGCTGCCCACGCAGTACCAGTTCAGTAATTCTATGCATGGTTTGAAAGGGAAGCTTGTGCTGTTACTGTCCACGCAGTACCAGTTCAGTAAATCTATGCATGGTTTGAAAGGGAAGCTTTCGCTGTTGCTGCCCCCTCAGTAAGAGTTCAGTATTTCTATGCATGGTTTGAAAGGGAAGCTTGTGATTTTGTTGCCCGCGCATTACTAGTTCAGTATTTCTATGCATGGTTTGAAAGGGAAGCTTGTGCTGTTTATGCCCGCACAGTACCAGTTCCGTAATTCTATGCATAGTTTGAAAGGGAAGCTGGTGCTGTTGCTGCCCGTGTAGTACCAGTTCAGTAATTCTACGCATGGTTTGAAAGGGAGGCTTGTGTTGTTGCTGCCCTCACAGTACCAGTTCAGTATTTCTATGCATGGTTTGAAAGGGAAGCTTGTGCTGTTGCTGCCCACGCAGTACCAGTTCAGCATTTCTATGCATGGTTTGAAAGGGAAGCTTGTGCCGTTGCTGCCCGAGCATCACCAGTTCAGTATTTCTATGCATGGTTTGAAAGGGAGGTTTGTGCCATTGCTGCCCGCGCAGTACCAGTTCAGTATTTCTATGCATGGTTTGAAAGGGAAGCTGGTGCTGTTGCTGCCCGTGCAGTACCAGTTCAGTATTTCTATGCATGATTTGAAAGGGAAGCTTGTGTTGTTGTTGCCCGTGCAGTGCCAGTTCAGTAATTCTATGCATGGTTTGAAAGGGAAGCTTGTGCTGTTGCTGCCCCCGCAGTACCAGTTCAGTAATTCTATGCATGGTTTCAAAGGGAAGCTTTTGCCGTTGCTGTCCGTGCAGTACCAGTTCCGTAATTCTACGCATGGTTTGAAAGGAAGCTTGTGCTGTTGCTGCCCTCACAGTACCAGTTCAGTAATTCTACGCATGGTTTGAAAGGGAAGCTTGCTGCCCCTCAGTAAGAGTTCATTATTTCTATGCATGGTTTGAAAGGGAAGCTTGTGATTTTGCTGCCCGCGCATTACTAGTTCAGTATTTCTATGCATGGTTTGAAAGGGAAGCTTGTGCTGTTTATGCCCGCGCAGTACCAGTTCCGTAATTCTATGCATAGTTTGAAAGGGGAGCTTGTGCTGTTGCTGCCCACGCAGTACCAGTTCAGTATTTCTATGCATGGTTTGAAAGGGAAGCTTGTGCTGTTGCTGCCCTCACAGTACCAGTTCAATATTTCTATGCATGGTTGGAAAGGGAAGCTTGTGCTGTTGCTGCCCATGCAGTACCAGTCCTGTAATTCTATGCATGGTTTGAAAGGGAAGCTTGTGCCGTTGCTGCCCGCACATAACCAGTTCAGTATTTCTATGCATGTTTTGAAAGGGAAGCTGGTGCTGTTGCTGCCCTTTCAGTGCCAGTTCAGTAATTCTATGCATGGTTTGAAAACCAAGCTGGTGCTGTTGCTGCCCACGCTGTACCAGTTCAGTATTTCTATGCATGGTTTGAAAGGGAAGCTTGTGCTGTTGCTGCCCTCACAGTACCAGTTCAGTATTTCTATGCATGGTTGGAAAGGGAAGCTTGTGCTGTTGCTGCCCACGCAGTACCAGTTCTGTAATTCTATGCATGGTTTGAAAGGGAAGCTTGTGCCGTTGCTGCCCACACATAACCAGTTCAGTATTTCTATGCATGGTTTGAAAGGGAAGTTTGTGCCGTTGCTGCCCGCGCAGTACCAGTTCAGTATTTCTATGCATGATTTGAAAGGGAAGCTTGTGTTGTTGCTCCCCGTGCAGTGCCAGTTCAGTAATTCTATGCATGGTTTGAAAACCAAGCTGGTGCTGTTGCTGCCAGCTCAGCACTAGTTCAGTAATTCTACGCATGGATTGAAAGGGAAGATTGTGCTTTTGCTGCCCGTGCAGTACTAGTTCACTAATTATATGCATGGTTTGAAAGGGAAGCTTGTGCTGTTGCTGCCCACGCAGTACCAGTTCAGTAATTCTACGCATGGTTTGAAAGGGAAGCTTGTGCTGCTGCTGCCCCCGCAGTACCAGTTAAGTAATTCTACGCATGGTTTGAAAGGGAAGCTTGTGCTGTTGCTGCCCACGCAGTACCAGTTCAGTATTTCTATGCATGGTTTGAAAGGGAAGCTTGTGCTGTTGCTGCCCTGCACTACCAGTACAGTCATTCAATGCATGGTTTGAAAGGGAAGCTTGTGCTGTTGCTGCCCGTGCAGTATCAGTTCAGTATTTCTATGCATGGTTTGAAAGGGAAGCTGGTGCTGTTGCTGCCCGCGCAGTATCAGTTCAGTATTTCTATGCATGGTTTGAAAGGGAAGCTGGTGCTGTTGCTGCCCGTGCAGTACCAGTTCAGTAATTCTACGCATGGTTTGAAAGGGAAGCTTGTGCTGTTGCTGCCCACGCAGTACCAGTTCTGTAATTCTATGCATGGTTTAAAAGGGAAGCTTGGCCGTTGCTGCCCGCACATCACCAGTTCAGTATTTCTATGCATGGTTTGAAAGGGAAGTCTGTGCCGTTGCTGCCCGCGCAGTACCAGTTCAGTATTTCTATGCATGTTTTGAAAGGGAAGCTGGTGCTGTTGCTGCCCGTGCAGTACCAGTTCAGTATTTCTATGCATGATTTGAAAGGAAAGCTTGTGTTGTTGCTGCCCGCGCAGCACTAGTTCAGTAATTCTACGCATGGATTGAAAGGGAAGATTGTGCTTTTGCTGCCCGTGCAGTACTAGTTCAGTAATTCTACGCATGGTTTGAAAGGGAAGCTTGTGCTGTTGCTGCCCACGCAGTACCAGTTCAGTAATTCTACGCATGGTTTGAAAGGGAAGCTTGTGCTGTTGCTGCCCCCGCAGTACCAGTTCAGTAATTCTACCCATGGTTT
This sequence comes from Ambystoma mexicanum, assembly GCF_040938575.1. Classification (NCBI taxonomy): domain Eukaryota; kingdom Metazoa; phylum Chordata; class Amphibia; order Caudata; family Ambystomatidae; genus Ambystoma; species Ambystoma mexicanum. The sequence goes on from NC_090924.1 coordinate 1,398,282,976, forward strand.
GAAAGGGAAGCTTGTGCTGTTGCTGCCCAAGCAGTACCAGTTCAGTATTTCTATGCATGGTTTGAAAGGGAAGTTTGTGCTGTTGCTGCACACGCAGTACCAGTTCAGTAATTCTACGGATGGTTTGAAAGGGAAGCTTGTGCTGTTGCTGCCCACGCAGTACCAGTTCAGTATTTCTATGCATGGTTTGAAAGGGAAGCTTGTGCTGTTGCTGCCCACGCAGTACCAGTTCAGTAATTCTATGCATGGTTTGAAAGGGAAGCTTGTGCTGTTGCTGTCCACGCAGTACCAGTTCAGTAAATCTATGCATGGTTTGAAAGGGAAGCTTGTGATTTTGTTACCCGTGCATTACTAGTTCAGTATTTCTATGCATGGTTTGAAAGGGAAGCTTGTGCTGTTTATGCCCGCGCAGTACCAGTTCCGTAATTCTATGCATAGTTTGAAAGGGGAGCTTGTGCTGTTGCTGCCCACGCAGTACCAGTTCAGTATTTCTATGCATGGTTTGAAAGGGAAGCTTGTGCTGTTGCTGCCCTCACAGTACCAGTTCAGTATTTCTATGCATGGTTGGAAAGGGAAGCTTGTGCTGTTGCTGCCCATGCAGTACCAGTTCTGTAATTCTATGCATGGTTTGAAAGGGAAGCTTGTGCCGTTGCTGCCCGCACATAACCAGTTCAGTATTTCTATGCATGGTTTGAAAGGGAAGTTTGTGCCGTTGCTGCCCGCGCAGTACCAGTTCAGTATTTCTATGCATGTTTTGAAAGGGAAGCTGGTGCTGTTGCTGCCCGTGCAGTGCCAGTTCAGTAATTCTATGCATGGTTTGAAAACCAAGCTGGTGCTGTTGCTGCCCTCGCAGCACTAGTTCAGTAATTCTACGCATGGATTGAAAGGGAAGATTGTGCCATTGCTGCCCGTGCGGTACTAGTTCAGTAATTCTACGCATGGTTTGAAAGGGAAGCTTGTGCTGTTGCTGCCCACGCAGTACCAGTTCAGTAATTCTACGCATGGCTTGAAAAGGAAGGCTGTGCTGTTGCTGCCCCCCGCAGTACCAGTACAGTCATTCTATGCATGTTTTGAAAGGGAAGCTTGTGCTGTTGCTTCCCGTGCAGTACCAGTTCAGTAACTCTACTCATGGTTTGAAAGGGAAGCTTGTGCTGTTGCTCCCGCACAGTAGCAGTTCAGTATTTCTACGCATGGTTTGAAAATCAAGCTGGTGCTGTTGCTGCCTGCGCAGTACCAGTTCAGCATTTCTATGCATGGTTTGAAAGGGAAGCTTGTGCCGTTGCTGCCCGAGCATCACCAGTTCAGTATTTCTATGCATGGTTTGAAAGGGAGGTTTGTGCCATTGCTGCCCGCGCAGTACCAGTTCAGTATTTCTATGCATGGTTTGAAAGGGAAGCTGGTGCTGTTGCTGCCCGTGCAGTACCAGTTCAGTATTTCTATGCATGATTTGAAAGGGAAGCTTGTGTTGTTGTTGCCCGTGCAGTGCCAGTTCAGTAATTCTATGCATGGTTTGAAAGGGAAGCTTGTGCTGTTGCTGCCCCCGCAGTACCAGTTCAGTAATTCTACGCATGGTTCCAAAGGGAAGCTTTTGCCGTTGCTGTCCGTGCAGTACCAGTTCCGTAATTCTACGCATGGTTTGAAAGGAAGCTTGTGCTGTTGCTGCCCTCACAGTATCAGTTCAGTAATTCTACGCATGGTTTGAAAGGGAAGCTTGCTGCCCCCTCAGTAAGAGTTCATTATTTCTATGCATGGTTTGAAAGGGAAGCTTGTGATTTTGCTACCCGCGCATTACTAGTTCAGGATTTCTATGCATGGTTTGAAAGGGAAGCTTGTGCTGTTTATGCCCGCGCAGTACCAGTTCCGTAATTCTATGCATAGTTTGAAAGGGGAGCTTGTGCTGTTGCTGCCCACGCAGTACCAGTTCAGTATTTCTATGCATGGTTTGAAAGGGAAGCTTGTGCTGTTGCTGCCCTCACAGTACCAGTTCAGTATTTCTATGCATGGTTGGAAAGGGAAGCTTGTGCTGTTGCTGCCCACGCAGTACCAGTTCTGTAATTCTATGAATGGTTTGAAAGGGAAGCTTGTGCCGTTGCTGCCCGCACATAACCAGTTCAGTATTTCTATGCATGGTTTGAAAGGGAAGTTTGTGCCGTTGCTGCCCGCGCAGTACCAGTTCAGTATTTCTATGCATGTTTTGAAAGGGAAGCTGGTGCTGTTGCTGCCCGTGCAGTGCCAGTTCAGTAATTCTATGCATGGTTTGAAAACCAAGCTGGTGCTGTTGCT